>NC_044283.2:46316122-46962402 GCF_004027225.2 Strigops habroptila
AGATATATTTTAGCAGCGGCATGATTTCACCTTTAAACTTAAGATGAAGACTAACTGTTGGTGTATTGGGTGTACATAGCAAGGAGTTGGAAATGGGGTGGGGCTGCAGGGGTAATCTCTGTGAGAGGAAACCAGGGGCAGCTGGTTCCAGATGGCTCTACAACAGACTCGCTGCAGGATGCAACAGAGCCCAACAACCAAGCTGGTGGGACCTCTTGTGAAAACATGTAAAAGAAAGGGCAAAAATACCAGACAAACACAGGAATTGGGGTGGGAGGAATAACACAGCAGGGTGGAAGTGTGATAAAACAGCAGTACGAACACCAGTGTCAGAGGAAGAAGGAGAAGGAGACGCTCCAGGTGCTAGAGCAGATATTGCCCTGAAGCCCATGGAAGCCACCATGCCAGAGCAGCTAGATATTTCCCTGGAGTAAGCTGCAGCATGTGGAGAGTCCAGACTGGTGCAGGCTCCTGGCAGGAATTATGGCTTATGAAGGACCCACAGCAGAGCAGGAGAGAAGTGTGAGGAAGAAAAAGTGGCAGAGAGGAGCTGTTATGGACTGACTGCAATCTCTCATTCTCCATTCCTTGCACCAGTGGTTGAGTGGGGGAAGAACTGTTCTTTGTTTCTCACTATCCAAATCTATTTTAACTGGCAATAAATTAAATCACTCTTGCCCAAGTCGAATCTACTTTGCTTTTGACAGCAACTGGTAAGTGATCTCCCCATCTTTATCTCGACCAATGAGTATTTTCCATCCTATTTTCTCCCACTTTCCTGCTGAGGAGAAGGACAGAGAGCACCTGGGTGGGCAGCTGACCACCACTGAATGAAGACTGGCTTGGAAGACATGACGACAATGGAGACGATATCAGAATTACCCTGCAATATGCACTTGCAGCCCAGAAACCCAACCATATCCTGGGCTGCATGAAAAGAAGTGTGGCAAGCTGTCAAGGGAGGTGATTCTCCCCCTCTTCTCCACTTTTATGAGATCCTACCTAGAGTACTGCATTCAGCTTTGGGGACCCCAACATAAGAAGGATGTGGACTTGTAGTCACAGGTCCAGAGGAGGGCCATGAAGATGATCAGAGGACTCGAGCACTTCCCATATGAAGTCAGACCAAGAGAGCTGAGAGGTTGTTCAGCCTGGAGAAGAGAAGGCTCCAGGGAGACCTTAGAGCAGCCTTACAGGAAAGCTGGAGAGGGACTGTTTACAAGGCCATGTAACGATATGACAAGGGGTAATGGCTTTAAGCTGACAGAGGGGAAATTTAGTTTAGACATTAGGAACAAATTCTTCCCTGTGAGGGTGGTGAGACACTGGCACAGGTTGCCCAGAGAAGCTGTGGCTGCCCCATCCCTGGCAGTGTTCAAGGCCAGGCTGGATGGGGCTTTGAGCAACCTGGTCTAGTGGAAGGTGTCCCTGCCCATGGCAAGGGAGTTGGAACTGGATGAGCTTTAAGGTCCCTTCCAACCCTAAACATTCCAAGACTCTATGAAGAACTCATAATTCATACCAACAAAACATTTGCTGCAGAGCTTAACCTTGACCATATGCATTCAAAGCTATTAAGAAGCCTAAACAGTATTTTTCATTGCAATGCTGCAGATCTACTGTTTCATATCGCAGAATTCAGAGCTCGCTCTTTAGTGGGAATATTTGTTTGGATTGCCTCATGAACCCCATATCAGTGGAAAGCAATTTTGAAAATTCTCATTTGAAGGAAATCTATTCCTGGAAACATCTTAAGATTCACTTGTCTTCTGGTCAAAGAAGCAAAAAGCTTAAAAGTCACCAACATGACTAAAACCCACTCTGAGGCACAGAACCTTTTTCAACAAAGAATTGGTAGTTAGAAAAATTATATTCAGAAGTCTCTGCTGCAATGGCAAGTGCAAGGAAAACAGAACAAATGAGGATTGCCTGATACTAATAAATATCTATCCAGTTATGCTTCTTTAATGGATCAGCAATGTTTCCTGGCACATACTGGTACAACAGGGATTGGTAGGAAGAGCAAAAAGAAATGCAGAGATGGCGGAACAGTATCATATGACTTCATGCCAATCCTGTCCTTCCTGCACTGAATAAGATCACGAGCAGATAATTTCTACATCAGCTAGCAGAAATCTAACTGTACAAATTGTATTAACCAGTTCTGCTAGTAGAGAGTTCATTAGAGTTTTTGACACACACAATGGAAGACGCTGAAGCTCCTTTCTTCTGCAGGAAAGCAGTTCTGCCAGCTGTACTAGATGAGGGAAACCCTTCCCTGAGAATTCCAAGCTTGCCAGCCCCAAATTTACCTATTACTTATTCCATTTGAATTTCAAGAGGAAAGTGATACACAAAAAACACCCCCAACAAACTCCCAAACCAAAACCCCAACCCAAATCTAAAAAATGCTCAGAAGAACCCTCTGGTTAAGGATGAAGCATGCTTAACAGTTTTATTATTGCTTCCTTGAAATCTAATGTAGTTACACATTTTGAGTTGCACCAACTTTGATTTCAAGAGGGATGATGTCAGGATTTCTTTTCACCTTTTGAATTCTACATGTAGCCATATCTGTGAAGCCAACTTACACAAAATCTTACGCTTAGAAAAATCTTAGAGGTTCACACAGTATTCTGCAGCACAGCATTCCGTTTTACATCTCAGACCTAATATATTGGACGAAAAAAAGAAAAAGAAATAAGAAACATTCGGATCTTATAACTGACCTCCTTCTCTTGAGCAGAAAATGTTTTTTCATGGTATTCTCCTACCCTGGAAGGTTTACCTTCTACAGATGTTAAAACGAAGGGAAAAGAAGGACTCCCTTTCTTCCTCTCACACACACTCATCTCTTCCTTTCCCCTGTTCCCTGAAGGGTGTGAATAAGAAAAAAAGGTCAGTAATAGGAAAGAGCAGAATTTATCAGAGAGATCTAAAGGGAATGAAGAGTTGCAACCAGAAGGTTGCAGTAGTTGAGCACAAATTCCATTGCACACATATTGCTAGTAGGTCTCATACCCCAGTATTCATGAAGCAACTACAGCACAAGGTATGGCACTCTGCTGCCTTTGCAATGGCAGTCCTAGCAGTGGCTCATGTCACAAAAATGCCTCTGCTGGTATGTAAAATAATACCCCAATCTGACTATACTTTCATGAGTTTTCTATGGGCATTATATCTCAAAAAATACTAAATGTCTTCTGCTTACTGCAAGACCTACACGTTTAGCCTAGGACTTGAAAGACAAGGCATGTTGTAATAATAGGCTGCTTTAAGTAGGTGCTAGCTTTCACCTGGAAACCTGACTGCACTCAGCGGCAAGCCTGGTGAGCCTCGTAAATATTGAGCTAATCATCAGGAGAGAGGACACTGAACACACACCAGAAAATCACTAGTGAACTGCCATGCAAATTTCATAGTTACTTTACTTCTACATACTCTTTAAATATTGTTGAGACTCAGATGTCCTATCATTTAATGGTTTCTGCACCTGAAGAATTTACTGTGCTGTAAGGAATGGTATCTACGCAAACACATGATCATGTCAATCAGTATCTAACATATGCCATACCACAACATTCCAGCATTGTAATAATTACTTCATTTGACCATATCAACTAACAGTTTCTAATAAAGCTGTTAATAAACTTTAATGAACAAAAAAACTGTAGTTGTTCTATTTCAGGTGACACGGTTTAAGAGGTCAAGTAGAAAGATTTCCTTCCCAATTTTTAGTTTAAATGTAAAGAAAGAAATTGTTTACCAAATTAAAAAAAAAAAAAAAAAAAAAAAGAAAAAAGAAAAAACTATTGGAATAATGGCATTTTTAGGGACTAGCAACATTTTTTAGGGTGGCAGATAAACACATACAAGATTAATTTCCTATGCTATTTAGTCATAGATGGAAATTGAATTAATCTGTTTTAATTGGTCTTCCACTTCCCCATATATTTAGCTGTCCTACTCATTTGTAAGCTGATGAAATATTATCCAAACATTGAATGCTGCTTTGGTGGATGTTTTGGCTAAATAGCTAAGGGTACTGTAGCATAGAATCATATCATATATCCTGTTTACTACAGCCCAAAGACAAAATTACTTGTCCCAGTATTTCAGTTATCTGGAATTCCTGCCCTCCGGAATTTTCCCATGGCTACTTCTAATACAGAGAGGTTTAAAAGACAGTCTTTAGAAAGTTGGCCATTACTCTGCACTTCCCTACCTCAAACTTAAGACTTGGGCACAAGAGGTTAAAGTATCTCCACACTATCACCGTAAAGATGAAACTTGAAGCGAAGTGCAAGAATCAAACCCTCACATTAATGTAATGAATTTGAGAAAATACAAGTTATTCATTAACTTGCTGAGTATTTAGTTGGCTGTCAATATAGTAATTACCCAATTCTAGTTATCTAATCCTAAAATAGAAAGTCTTACATAGAAAGAAACAAGCCTTAGCTGTGAATATACTTTATACATTGATTTTGAAAACTAACAATGGTGTATTTTGAATTATAATTTCTAAAAACAGGGCTGAACAAGAGGTCAGAATTCATCAATATAAAGAAATGACAAGAAAACCAGAAATAGTTAGGTATGTAAAGACAGCATTCATACTGTTGCCCACAAAGTAACTATGAATGCAACATCTATTCAATTCAAACCCCCGTTATGCCACAAATGACATAACTACTTTCTTCTATTTTGAAAGCATTAGACTAAAAGATCTATTGTAAACCAAGTCCCTTTCTTAACTAACTAGCTATATGGCTTGGCACTTTCAATGGGTGGGGTTTGGAATCATGATACATCCAAGCTTCCAAAGCTTGGATTTGGCATACAAGGCCAGAGCAAGGAACACTCTAGTAACTGGGATTACCTTTAGTTTGTTATACCCTCATACTACTATAAAACTCTGTTAATAGACAAGAAGAATCTAATTCTTATTTGATACTTACTATTTGGTAAGAATCAAACATACTAGATATTGCACACACCTTCTATGATTAAGTATTGCAGCCTGCAAGACAAGCAGCATATGACCAGGGAGTTCAAAGATCAGCAAGACAACTGATTGCTCCATTTCATAAGCAGTACACTCAGTTCTATGAGTAAATGTCACCTTTGAGGTTTTAGGCATCCTGATAGAGAACTTAAGACAGGATTTGAAATGCGATGATAAGGTAGCTTTGTGGATAATTATAGGAAGAATCTTCCAAGCATAGGAGACACTCTGGAAGAAAGCAGAAAGGTGCTTGCGTAGAAATGAACAAGTGACAAGACAGACTAGCAGCACCAGCCAACAGATGCCTCAAAACCAAATTAAATACCATAGACAGGGAAGCAGATAGCCCTGAAGGTCTCAAAAGTGACAACTAACTTGTATGCAATGGACTTTAGCTGGGAGAGGAAATCAGGAAAAGGATTCAAGAAGTTGATTCTACTGAGAAAATAAAGTGTAGCTGTTCAAGGAATTACTATTTCAGCTGTACAAAATTCTGTAACAGTATCACGTAGTTTTTTCCCTCCACACATCTCTCTTCTTAAGAGGCTTAGGAAAGGGAGATAGTCATGAGTCACTCACTTTCTTTATCGGACTCAAATCTTTATGATCTAAAAAGAGGGATAAATGGAAGAAGGCAGAAAGTAAAGAATTCTCTTCCTGCCTCTAACGACAATAGTTAGGGCCCTTGAACAGTTCAAGGAGCTGCAGCCTCCTAAATGCCATCGCTTTTACACCTGTAGCACTTCTATTGCAACATATTACAGCAGAAAATGTCTGTGTTGAGTTGCAGTGGGGTCTACACGAGTAACGAACCTAAGGTAAACACACGTGGCAAAGACCTACTTACAAAAGAAACCCTTTCTTTTGTAGTAAATGAGACCTTAGCCATTAATATCTTACTATAATTCCAACTAAGTTACAGTCTAAGCCTACAATAGGAGAGTATCTAGCACTCCAAACCTTCCAATACCCCGAGTAATTACACTTAAGTAATCAATTAGCTTAGTTAGGGAAAGTTTGGGACTGGTTTTATTTGTCTGGGGCATTTTTTTTATTTGGGGGTTGGGAAGGTGGTTTTGTGGGGGTTTTTGTGTTTGTTCGTTTGGGGTTTTTTGTTGGGTTTTTTTCTTTCTTTCCATAATTTTAACCTAATTGAAACTACTGTTTTACTTAGTTACTATTACTGGTTCTATTTTTTCTCCCTGAGATCAGCAGAATTGATGCAAGAAATACTTGAAGTACCAACAGCAGACACAATCCTTATTCATATAAATAGGGAGATGGAATACATCTGCAAACACATTATGGGAAAGGGCAGTTTGTGCCCATTTCCCAAGAAATTAATGTCTGAAGAAGAACATTTGAAAGCTAAGAAACCTGGCACTACACTCTGCATCCCACAGCTGCAAAGAGACGCATTGCTGAGATTACCTCTGGGTTTTCCTGCCAAGAAATTCTGGACACAAATCACTTCAGAACTTTCAACAGATTGGCAGGGATAACCTATTTTGTCCTGGTCTTATTTTCCATTGACAACCATATTTTACATTACTACCCTTAGAAAATGTCTAGCAGCCATGCCTCCAGATGGGAATAACATTAATTAATACACTTTTTTGTTTATCCGTAGAACATTCTTATATTAATGCCAAAAGATTTCAGAACAAAATATATTTCCAAGGAATTGATTATCCTTTAAGTGTACAGAGGAAATTAAGAGATACCAAGAGTTTCAGTATTGCCAGCCTGGTAAAAACCAATGGTCACAGTATTTTCTCTTGCTTATCAACTCCCAAGGAAACACCCACAGCAAAACACCTTTTTCTCATATATTGATAGCTTCTAGTTCCACCATTTCTTAATGTGACCGATGTGAAAGTACCTATGCTGGAGTCTTTAACTGCTTTGCTTCAAAGCAGAAAACAGATCTGGAAGCTTACTGTTCGTAAAATTTTGCCAGCGTTTCTTTGGCACAAATGGGCCACACAAGACATGAGTGATCGATTATTGTTACTGCTAAATAAAGAAAAAAGATCTAATTTAATTTTTAAATTAATTCTAAGCTTCATCTCTCTTTTCTGGAGTTCCAAACTCTTGAAGCTCGTTATGGTTTGGGGTGGTTCAAGCACATGTGGAATTATTAACCCACAAAACAAGCGTGCATTCAGAGTTTTGCTGTGCTGACCACGAAACATTTAAACAGCATAACTAGGACACTTGGAAGTGAAGAGACCAAAGGGAAGAAATTAATCTTTTGGAAGGCATTTACCCTCCAGGGTGCAGAGCTAGTTAAGTTTAGGGACTAATCCCAAACACCTCTGGAATAATAAACCACCCTCTGGAACAGCGTCCTTCTCTTAACACTGATTATGGATGGTTACAGAGTGGGAAAGGTGAATAATCCCAACTGTGCAACATTTTCTTACATATGTAATTCTTGAGCCATAGGCATTTTGAGATTGACATTCAGATTTCCCTATTTCTATATTGAAGCTATGAATAAAATAATTTGGATTTAATGAGAGAGTCTACATTCACCTTCTATCTATGCTGGAACTGATTATCTTCAAACACACATAATAAGCCAGAACTAAAGACAGAGAGATTGACTTACACTTTGTTGACACTCTCTTTCTTCTATCACTCAAGATGAAGATAAATGCATGTTCATCTTTGTGTGTTTCTTTACCACTTCTGCACTGTTCTGAAATGCATACTATGAGTTTCAAATCTCTTTGCTGTTTCCATTTTCAAGTCTCAGCAGCTTGGAATATATGAATTTCCAAATACTAGAAAGGGTCCAGATTCTTGGGCACATTCCAGCTGCTTTGCATTTTTGTAACTTTCAACTCCTGGTATCTGGCCCCCTGGAATTTCCTTTTTTGTAGGGAGAATCTTTCAGTGGTAGAAAATTACTGTTGGCAAGAGACACCTAGGATTGTGCATACAACGGATTTTCCTTTTGACAGCCACTGTGGAAAAATACATAAAGTAGGTATCTACATATTTCCTTCTTCTAAATTCCAGATGGATCCAGGGAGCACTTGATCCTGCAAAGCAGAAGAATGCGGGTGCCTCCACTGGTTCCAAATTCCTTGCTGCATTGGGATAGGGCATTTCCCACAGCAGTAAGAGATACAAGCACAAACTTGCTCAAGATAGATGAAAGAACTGAACTTTTTTTTCTTGCTGTGTGTTTTATCCACTGCATACACAAAGGGCAGCATTGTCACTCTGTTCTTTCTCCAAAGACTGCCCACTGTCTGCCCCAAAGCTGCTGAGGGATGCAAATAAATAGTCTAGCCTGACCATACTATACTATAATACGTTTGGAACTTAAGAACTTGCCATAGCTTCCTCATATCAAAGAGAACATAAAATGCATGCAAAGGTAGCCCTGACCTGAGGGCGCACTAGCATGATAACATGAGAAACAGCAGAAATGAGTAACATGTTATAACAACAGAACGGGGGTACCAGCTTTAATGGAACTGTTAACTGTGGCAGAAATTACCTGGGCAATGATATCCCAAATACGTGTAAAAATCAGCAAAATCAGGACCAATGGGGAAAGAATCAAGGCTTGTTTTGGAGGGGATGAAAGTGATAGAAAGAATTTACAAGGGTAAAAGGGGGAAAAATAGCTGTAAAAGATAGCAAAATCATTCTGACAGAGTTGACCAGAATACCCGTCAAGCAGTCATGTGCTTGATCACCACAGTTCACACAGGTCAATAACACCACTGCTTCCATCATGCCTGCCTCTGACTTTCTTGCAGAGTCACATGCGAACAGACATATTTGCCCTGGCATCAGCAAGAGAATACTTGGAGCACTGTACCCAGTATCAGCATGGAAACACCTCACCACCTCCTCTCTTACAGGAAACATTAGCAAAATTTGACAAATCTAGGTCAAATTCACCATGCTGCAACAATTTAAATCTGTATTTTTAGCAAACTTAGTGTTTCACAAAAATAGAAAAATAACTACTCTATATACACTAATCCCTTTGTCATTCTCAGTGCATGAAGCCTTCTGCAGAAAATGTATAAGCTTTGTTACACAGGAAGTTTTGGAAAGGTTTTTTTAATAAGCTTTCTAAGGATGTTGTTTGCTACATTCCATAAAAAGAGAGGTACTTATGATGAGGGAGAGGAAATGGATTGCCAATTATATGCTTAGCAGCAGGCCTGTCACAGACAACTGCACTGTTCTCAAAATACTGACACCAAATCCATCTCAAAAGGAAACCTTTTCTACTAGGATATGCACTCGGAAAAACCCAGGGACTGATCTAAATGTGACTGTAACATTCTGAACATCTTAGATTCACAAAATGCAAGCTTTTAAATCTCAACTTTTTCTCCCACATGACCTTTTCAGCTTTCTTGGATGAAGAAAACCTTTAGTCTGAATGATTTGATCTTCACAATTCTAGACCCTTCTGATTTTAGATAACTATAATTCTTCTGTTTTCTTCCAGGAAGGTAATTTCCAGTTCAATGCACATTTTAGACACCTTAAAGCTTACACAAGCCTAAGTCAACAGTATCAGCAAAAGGCCCACTCACAGCCTTTTACATTCCTTCCCTGCACACAGCTGCCTCTCTTCTGGCACATGCATTTTGGCACATGAGCAGGACCTGGGAGCTGCCCTGAAGTAACGTAAGCATCTTGGGATATTTGTCATCTTAGTTTTTAAATCCAGATCAACTCCCAGATCTTGTCTTTTGCAGAGCCCCACAGATATTTGTTTATGCACAGACAAGGGGCTGTATGGGGCTCCTCCAAACGCAGTGGCAGTTTATGTCTACTTTCAGGGTATGAGAAGCCAAGAATCACGAACAGCCCTAACTGAAAGACACTTTCTGAAAAACCCCAAAACAAACCCAAACCCAAACATGTTCCCTTCCCCCTCCTCTCCCCTCAAAAAAAAAGACAAACCAAAAGCACTCAGAAAACACAACCAAACACAACCCACCAACAAAACTAGCACCTACTTAAAACCCAGAATTATTCTCGAGAGCTTTGAAACTTACTTCTACAAATTAAAGAGGTTTAGACTAGTGATGCTTGGATAAAATATTGTAGTGCTTAATCTGCAGTTACCTCTTCATTCTAAAAGCCTTTTCTGGGTGTCAATCAGCAAGAAGCCAGCAATGACAAGTTTGCATCAATTCTTTGTTGACAATTTAGGATTAATTTACTCCACTGTAAGGCTGAAATAATCATACCCAGGAGAAACAGAAACTCTCCTTCCCTACCTTAAAGGCTTGTGTTAGTATCGCTATTACCAATGGCTTTGTATTAGGACAGCCCTACCAAACACCAAATCCCAAGTAAAGCGATGTTCAAGATGTACACTTAACTGAAATCTGTTTTCCCTGTTAATCAAAGGCTTTTCAGGCATTCATACTTATATCACACCTATGGATCTTTAAGACCCAATTTTCAAATGTTTGACACAGTTTTACAGGGAAAAAGTGAACAGACCACAGGAGAAAACCAGTTCTTGGAAACTCAGGTTTCTTCCTAGAGATTTAAGTTTTACCTCAAGCAAAAGACTCATTTTAGAATACTTTTTTAATACACTACATTTAGAATTTCAAAAAATACATGTTTTGTTACATAATCAAACCACAGGCTAAGCGTCCCCTCAGCAAAGACAAAGAGATTTTAATATATAACCTAGTCCTATATTTCATATGACTTGACTATAGTGTACAAAACCCACAAAAAATAAATTGGCACAGCAGCATAAAACCCCAAAGAGCACTTAAATGCTTTTATATTTTCCACTGTATTGTGGAGAATATCAGATGGAGAGGCCATAAATGGCAGGTTTCAGTTTGTATCAACTTGTTCCAAAAGCCACAGATGAATTCTGTTCTAGCTTACCACAAAGAAACAGAAGGCCTTGCCCTTGGGATTTGTATCAGGAAATACTGAGAGCACACACAAGAATCTCCCATCGCACTTCTCTCTGGCAAGCGTTTCCTCATCTGATCAATGTGTCTTAACAGCAGGCGAAAAACCTAATAAAGTTTAGTTCAGTTCACACATCAATTCCAGAAATCTCTTTCTAAACATGTGGGGAAATGTTCTCAGATGCATCCCGGCTTTATGCAGCTCTTGCCATAAATCACAGCAGACCTGCAACCACTCCCACCTACATACACAGCTGCTACATAAATGTTGAACACACTATGTGGATCCTTGGCTTTTTTTCCCTTTCACTTGCTAGATACCATCTACAAGAACACTTATTTAAAAAGGAAATCCCTGGTCTTCAGATCAAGAGGTTCCATGGCTTCTTTCTCAGAGAAAAAAAAAAGGTCTGTCTCTCCCAAACAGAAATAACGCTAATATTGCTCTGTTGGCATCTCCTTCTCTGAGCAGGGACTTACAATGAAAAGGACAGTTATTCACGGGTGTAGAGAGAGGCAAGTGAAATGTTCCAATCAAGTCCTGAGGGAGGATTTGGGATAGTCTGCATCTTACACATCTTAGTGCTCTTGATCCATGGCTGACTCCAGCACATTAAGAGTAGCCTCTCTCACCACCATGCAAAATACACAAACAAACCCAGCTGGTTTTACGCTCTACCACTACATCAGCAAAACCTCACATTATGACTCCTTAAGGTAACATTAAAAATACACAAATCCCTAAAATATAATACCCCTTCTGTACTGCTACACCACAATTAAAACAAAGCTGATTCGAGTGAATTACAACAAACTAACTTTACAGAATCAGATGCTATTTTATATACAGCAAAAAGGTTTCAATACCCTTAAGTAAGGCATCTCTTCTGAGGCAACAATGTCACTGTGCATTAGAACAGCACAATGTTTTAACTTGTAGTCAAAAGGGGTTATTAAATCTCTATTTTCCACCCAAAACAATTTTTAACTGGTCTTTAGAATTTATTTCTAGGTACTAATGTAAAGGAAGAAAATTGTCTCCAAATCAAAGCAAACGCTGCAGACTTCTACTAGCGCTAATAGATGTCCTACTGAAGAATATCAGCCATGACTCAGACTCCAAACAGGAGATGTTAAGCTTTGGCATTTGGGAAGCCTGCAGTTATGAAGCTGTAAGCCATCTCCCCCATCCCCTTCACCCCTACACTCCCTACTCCACTCCCACCCTCCACCTCTACCCCTATTATTTCCCTGTGTTTTAAAGTGGAAAAATGATATTTTCCCAGCAGGAGCAGCAGCAGCTTTTAGACAGAGCTGGGCCTTTGCAAGAAAGATCAACTAAGAGACACAACCAAAAAAAAAAAAAAAAAATCTAGAAACAAAAAGGGAAGAAGAAAAAGAAACAGGAGCTGGCAGAAAACAAACCACAAGCTAGACAGCATTGTTTCTGTGACTAATATTTAAGCTCTATTACAGGTATAAAGGAGAGTAACAAGGAACCTGCAGGAATTACAGTACCACTAAACTCACAGAAGTCATTGTTTGTTGTGGGAGCCTCACAGCCAGCGCCAGCCTTCTCAGCAAGGCACTGCCAGATCCCTCACACTGAGCTGAAAGGAATTTCCATATTTTAAAAGACCCAGGCATGAAAAGGGAGCTATAAGACTTATTTTTCCTTTACTCAACAAACATGCACAAAAGAATAGGTCACATGTACACAGAAACAAGTGTCAGGATGTGTGCCAGCTACACCTTTCCCATCTGAGGCTAAAAAGAACCTGTCTGGAAAAGAACAAGAGCCCATCTTCAGCCCCAGCGCCCAAGTAGAGATAAGACGACCAGTATCTAACTACCTGCTTGACATAAATCACATAAAAAGTCAGCTGATTATATCTAGCCAAAATTCAAAGGCATCCTGCAGATGCAGAAATAAATAGAGAAGAGCCATTTTGCACAGGTTCAGAGTGCTGCCACTGCAGGGAAGCCGGGCTCAGCCCAGCTGACAGCACTGCTCAGTGCTGCTACAGAGGTATTTTTTATTGGTGAAATTTAGGACAATGCATAGTCAGGTCAGCTCTCTTTATGAAGGTCCTTCCAGAGATTTGTTTGACACTATGTATTTTCACCAGATCAAAGCATCTTATATGTGTATTAGGCAAAGTAGAGAGCATGCTGTACTTTCCCCCCCTCTCAAAGTTTGAAACAAAGCGTTAAGAACCAAGGTATGAGCCATTTATCTGTCAAAAAAAAGATCAAGGATGATTAAAAGCCCCTGGCAAATAAAGATCAAGGATAGTTAAGGGCCTCTGGCTAAGCTGATGGTGCAGTCTGTTCCCATCCAGCTTTAAAAAGAACTGATACAGAAGCCCTTACTGCTATTACAAAACAGAATTCTTTGAAAGTTTGAATTCATTCCCTTTAAGATCCATGAAGTTCAGTAGCTCTTCTTCCTGCCTATGGTAACTTCAGCTTTTTCCTTTCTCTGATCTTAACATTTGAATTAAAACGTCTGCAATGGCTGTTCAGGATTAGATTCCTAGCTGACTCTAATAATGAGACTGCTACTCTGAAATGTTGTGTTCCTGTTGTTAAAAAAAAAGAAGCCACAAACAACTGAATGAAATAATTTACACTTCTGCCTCCTTCTGTTTGCAGCTTGATCAAAACTCAGATTCATAGTTTAAAGTTGTTTAGAACTGACGTATGAATCCAGCTGTATAGCTATGGATAAGTAAAAGCTGATCATAAAGAGAAGAAACCAAACCAAACAAAGCCCATCAACTTTAATTTTTACTGAATATTTGGATTACACTAGAAAAGAAACACTGCAGAGTTGCCTCTAGAGACTACAGTTTGGGGACTCTCCATTATAGTCTGGGATGCTTTAACAGATGACAGTGCCAGACTGATTAGAAGTCATCCAGCTGAACATTTTGCTGTCAGAAAATGTGATTAGTGAGAAGTGAAATAGGTTGTAATTGACAATTTTTCTTTTTTCCTTAGGGAAAAAACCTCAACAAACAAAAAACCAGCAACAGCAACACACAGGGAACAAGGTTTTCTTTCAGGCTTTGTTTTAAAATAACACAGAAAACAAGAAATTGATATCTGAAGTATTCAAGAATAAAACATTTAAGAAAAAAACATAAAAAAGTATTTTAAGAACTGCATTCATCCTTTTTAGGACAGAAAAAAACATGTTTTGATTAAAACGAAAAACTTCATTTCTTCCCATGTGCCTATATCTCCCATAAACTAACACAGTGTCCTTGCCTGTTGCTCATCTCTTAGGAGATAGTTGTCGGAATTCTAGGATTTGCTGCCTCGTAAGAGACGTAGCTGTAGTCCCCACTGAGAAGCGTGGCAGCATAAGAACTTCCAATCCTGACAAGACCCCAAGGAGTACGCCTCACATCTAAGATTCCAGTACTTCACATTTTTACGTGTGTGTGTAAATCCATCAGAATCCAGTCATTTTTGTGAAATAGCTTACTTCATTTTCACTCTACTGAAAAACACACAGTGCAGTTTCAGCCAGACCTAATTTCTTTATACAGAGCCAAGCAAAAAATACAGGACTCCTCCATGTAACTATATTTGGACAATTCTTCATTCCAATACAGGAAAGTCACCTTCCTTCAAAAGGATTATAGTCATTGCTGCTTAACAAAAGGATTCAGAACCACTCAGTTAACTGATCTGCATCAAAGTCATTACCACCACTGGTGCTCAGCACAGCAAAGCTGTGCACAAACCTGGTTATACCATGCTAGGGGAGGAGAAACATTTAATTCCATTAAGTAATTCCATCAAAGCTGATGGTAGTGTTTACTGCTAATACTACCAAAACACCTACTACTGCCTCCCACTTCAGCCGTTTCCTCTGTTTTAGCACCTCTAGTAGGAATTGCAGCTCAAAGTATACTGAATGCTTGTCATTCACCAAGGCTTCCTTTCTAGAAGTGTATCATAGGAATGACTATACATTGCAAGAACCTCTGGCATCTGAACAGCTATTGTCTCTGTCTTTGACTCATTGCAGCTCATTCAAAATTTCCTGAAAGCCACTGAATGACAGCTTCAGACTGAACGCACTGAGAACTCTGGATGAGGTACCCATGTCTGAGCAGGAGCTCGCGTAGAAAGAGCAGACCTGCACCAAAATCAAGTGGCACATACAAACCGTGCAGCAACTTTATGCTTTATACAGAGGCAATCTTCACCGGTTCAGCTAGTGATGACCTGAATTTTCACTGCATATATATTCCTTATGGAGAGACTCTGTACTTGTTTGAATGTCTTCCTCCTCTTTTTTGGTTTGGGTTGGGTTGGGTTTTTTTCATCTCTCCTGTTCCTGGTTTTCTTTTTACCTCTAGTCTTCAAGCAGTATTTAAAAGAAGAATCATTGAATACATATGGGAACCTACATTTAAGAAACTGCTCTGCAAAATCCAACAATTGGGCCAGACATCAGTTTTGTGGCCAAAGCCCTGGAAATCAAATTTTGGCATGAATTATAGAATACCCAAGTACATTGGATTGGACTCCGTGCATCATAATTCAAATAATTTGTATTCTAATGCATTGTAAACTAGTATGAAAGCTAATTTAGGGAACACATAAAGGTCATGCAACTATGGAGGAAAGAAGCAAATGGACATTTTGTTCATTCTCAAAGAGAATGAAACTGTTTGCTCAATGTGGACTGTTCAAAGATTTTTAAGGTAAATACATTTTTATCACACAGGTAAATACGGCAAAAAATGAAAATCAAACCTATTGTCTTATCAGCTTTAAATAGTTTTCTTTTTTTAAGATCTACATTTCAGACCTTATGAACCCTTATTTACCTGTCTACAGTTAAGCCAATAGCATAATGGTCAGAAATGCCTTTTTAATTTTTTTTTGTTTTTAAATGCGGTACTAAGTGTCAGAATTGCACAGCTTTTTAAGTATCTAAAAATACAATCAGGCATCTCGGTGTAGATTTTCGATTCCTGTCTTAAAACTGAAAAATGACACTTTTTCTCAACTCTTTGGACCAAAAGTGACTGGTAGGAACCTGCTCATAAAAGATTATTCTAGTCTGTAGACAGCAAAGCACCTTTCTTGTGGTGGCTGGCAGGCAGCTAGACTTTGGAGGAGAGTGGAGATTAAGACAGAGTGAAGATAAAGACAGAAGCCACCACAGTGGTTTCTATTTACCCTAGATGGCTCCTAACATCCACATGTGAGTTTCTTTGCATTGCTTTTCAGAGATGCCTTCTTCCTCCCTGCTCCCTGCACCCTTTTTTAGGTGACTTAAACACCCCCTTCTAAATTCTGTATACTGTTTCACATGTCAGACGTCTAAAAATTAGGCCCTGCAGAACATAATTCAGAATTTCTTATTGAAACAATTCATATTTTGTAAAAACATCCTTTTAAGTGGCAGCAGAGAAGCTACATTTAGAAAGATGGAGAGGAAGAGAAGAAAGCTATTCAGTAACAAAATAGACAGTACATGTCAACATTTTGTACATTAGGAGCAACGCTACATCTTTCTTCATCTACAAAAAGAACAGAGTCAATGATTTAGCTGTTTGTCCAGAGGCAAAAATGATTTGAACATTGAACTGGACACTTCTTGAGTAAAGTGATGGAACAGTTCATGTAGAGAGCATATATATTTATTACCACTCAGGCAAGTTCCAAAAAGGGCACATAGCAACATATATACAGATACCATTGTCAAACAATGAAGAACTTCTACAAGTCTTCTGGTAATTTAACCAAACAAAACAAAACCACCTTGAGACAGCTAAAATACTCTCTCAATAATGTTGAAGGTTCACTTTACACTCCTGAGATTCCATTTTGTTGAATCAAATAAATCTTTAGTCTCAGAGGTGAACTGAAGTTTCAGAACAAGTGCTCATGCCTGGGACCTTCTTAGATTTAAAAGGTTTCGAAGTGATTTAGAAAATCGCAAATGCTTGTATGTATGATTGTTGCAATGTCCAAACACACTCAGCTTCAGAGGAAGTGAATCAAAGTCTTTTTATAGCATGTTCAGAAGCCTCTCAAAGCACCAGCAGTATACATAAAATTCAAATGACACTAACTCCTCTTAGAAAATGGGGCTACATGACTGCAGCGAGATCCATCTCCTAATCCAGTAACCTAGTTATTGCCACAATGACTCCATTCATTCTGAGATAAGAAATCATGCTGGAACAGAAAGCCTTGGTTCTTTAATTTGTTTCCTGCCTGCAGGCTGAGGTCCTGCACATACACGCATAGTCCCAATGCACTCTCTTGAGCCATGGCTTGTGGACCATTTCCTGTGGCAGGCCATATGACAGCACTTCCGTAGCTTTCAAGTTACTGTGTTCAATGTAACAGTGAAAGAGGATGTTTCTGGTTAGTTCAGATTTGATATACTAATAGTATTCTGCTTCTGTAAAATTTAGAAGCATATAAATAACAAGCCATTACAGTGACAACTACCGAATTTCTTTGTTTATAGAAAACTGGCAGTTCATAAATATTAAAGTATGCTGTTAGCAACAAAGTACAACATATAGATGCTATTTTTCCTAAAGATAGGGAAACAGTAACCACCACTGAAATAATTCATTATTTACAGACCTCTGAATTTTAATGCCACATGACTGCACTACAATTTTTCCATTAAAATTCAAAAAAGTATCTGTTTGTTATCCCTTTGACGAATGTGCTAAAGGCAATGGAAACAGTAACCATTGCTGACAGATTTCCCAATGACACAGTGGTATTTGCCACTTAATCATCAATACATTTTTTAAATGAGCCCTAATATTGTCAAATAGCTATCATGTAGCTTCATTAAAGCCAAAACATTGGAATCCTGTCATAAGTGAAGATTGCAATCATGCATCTATAACTTGCATTGCGGAAGTGTTACAGTGGGCAGAAATACACCTCAAGGGAAACTTCCCTTAGGAAACTACAAGGAATTTCTAATGCCTCCAGTGTTAGAAAGGATCACAATCAAATTTGATTTCTGGTCAAACTATGCCTTAAAAGTATTGTGACAACTCCCAGAGTTCTTCAGCTAATTTGTGTGACTTTTGACTTTTGCAGTCAGAATCTTTCCCTGTCCATCTCAGTGGGTACTACCCACCTTAGTTTTTTCCTCAAAATAATTTCCTTCTGGTAATGGTACCAGTCAGAAAGACCCTGACAGGAAAACATGGATGGGCCAATAAAAAAAATTACCAAAAGAAGTCAAACAAGCTATCCAGAAGCACCAAACTGGAAAACTAAGAATATTTTCTGTAGTCAATCTCCTCTTGCGATAAGAAATTTGGATCTTATAAAAGCAGCAACATGGCCGCCCTGGAGACTGTTTTCTATTCAAATTGTAGATGATTCTGATATGAGTTCTTTTTTAATAGGAAGCTTGGGAGAAAAAAGTTCTTCTATCAAGGTTTGTTCAAACAAGAATTTTCCATCTTAGCTTCAAAATGACCTCTCCACAACCCCCTAAGTTTTCTTGAAAGATTTAATGAAGTTGTAGAGATCAGGACTAACTACAAGACTGGGAAAGACATACTTCAGAAGTTTTACTGGCAGGTAAATCACACTAAGACTATTTTATGAGGCTTCGATTGACTCTTCTTATAAGCTTCCAGATTCAAATTTCTCTCCTGTTAGGTACTCTTCCTTCCCTCTTACTGATACACACACAGGAACCTACGAGGATTTTAACAAGTGGTGTCTACACTATCCTATTACAGTGCCCAGGTATGTCTTTCAAAGCCCAAGTTTGTTGCTTGCGCATGCTGTGCTGCCCTTGAACCTCGCTCAGGGCATCATAAAAGTTGCCTTGTTGGAATATTGCACAGGCAAAAAGAAACTCAGCACTCTCTAGTATGTACCTTCAATCAGCCTGGATTCTTTAACATGCACTTCCCGTTACCTTTCTGCCTCACTGTCTCCCCACTCTCACATGTGGCACCGCTCTTCAAATATACACACTTAGCTGACCTGATGTCACACCAGGAACAAAGTGACAAGGAAGTCTGCCACATTACATAAGAAGCCTGTTTCATATTCAGCACCAGTGGGTTACGCATGTACTCCTCACCGGAGCTTGAGCCTGCCTCACTTCTACAGTGATGAGTATGAGCCACTTAAGTAATCTGGCCACAGTGCCTAGTTCTACATCCTCCTACTCAACAGCTTTCCCACATAGCAACCTTCAAGGCTGGAGTTCTGGACCCAGCACTGCTAGTCAAGGGCTAATGTCACTGCCACAACTGCCAAACAACCATCCAAACCTGCCCAGAAACCAGCAGCATCCACAGATGGTTTGCTGGGTGAGGGTTTGGAACTACAACACTGTTGAATGAATTGGTAGATTAGCACTTCAAATCTTCACTGAAGTTTGTGTCTCAGAATGGAAGTTGCTCATAGCCTCTTCTGCATGGAGAGAAGCTTGGCACAGACAGAACTGAAGAGGCTGTGACAGCTGCTTAGTTTTTGGTCAGATGTTGTACCCAGGAAACACCTCCACTACACAGAATGTGTACACGTTATACGGCTTCCACTATATTAACAATACTCTTATTTCCCCAGAGATACCAGGAAAAAAGAGCAGAGAAAGGAAGCTCTTGCAGGATAACTAACAGGGAATCTTCCCTCCATATGCAACTAGAACAGAGACAAAAGGATAGCATCAGCACACTGTTACCAACGGTTACTCTTCTGTGTAACTAGATGTTTTCATCTACTGGGGTTTTTTAATTTGTTTTAATAGGAGTATCAGTAATATTCTGCTAATATAGAAAACCAATGCGCTTCTGGCAAACAAATATGCCAGCAACAAAGGTGAAAATTCTCATTAATCTCTCAACACATAGTTGAGACTTGGAAAATATTGCTTATAGAAAAAAATCCTTTGTGTCAAATGTATGAAGTGTGGGCAACTTCAGAAGTGCTTAGAGTGTTCTTATCAAACTATCAAACCTTGTCAAAACTTGCACAGTTTCAGATTTTACAATAACCTTGAATCCCAGCCTGGGTTGTCAAAATGTTTTTAACCCAATTGTGAGAGAACCTCTGCTTTGTTAAAACCTAAGCTGATTTTTACTTTTTTCTAAGTTAGAGTTGAACTCCAAATTCAATATATGTGATTCTTCAAAATAGAACCCAAAACCCTACAAGAAATGAGCTATATACACTTTAAAAAAGCTAGAGAATTCATAACAGGAATCTGGAAGCATAATCAGCAATTTATGGGATGTTCAAAGGTTGCACTTCTGGGAATTTCCTCTAGTGAAATCTCTTAAATATTGGCTTATTTGATCCTATTACAGAAATATCACATGAACAAAAGCATTTTTTAGTGGGGTTCTTTCATAACTCGAAATTCTAAGTGCTTATGAAACAACTGAGAAAAATCTTATCTTTGCTGTTTCTAGCTTTTTCTGAAGATTACCAGAACTAAGGAGAACTCATCTGAGGATGTACCAACTTCTATTAGACCAACTGTTCTATGTTACTTTCCCAAGATGGAGTTGTTTTCTAAGACAGAGAGTTGAGTTATTCTATCAAATTAGCTTCAATAGGATGTGCTGTCCTAGAGAGAAGGGCAGAAAAAGAGACACAGCGAATGTAGTACTTCCTCCATACCATCATAATCTTCCATGCAATTTCCTCAGATTCACATAGACCTCAGGAGATCACTTTCAGGGAGCACATTTCTTGATATTCCCAAAGGAAGGAAGAAAGGGGTGAAAGGCCTATGTGTTGTAATTATTTGGATACAATTCTGCTAAAGACAACCGGTCCAACTAGGAAGCATGGAAAACTCTGTCAGAATCTGGATTTGTGCTGAACTGCAGTCAATATAAGAAAGACTTACTAGCACAAAAGGCAACTGTTAGCTACTATGAGAAAGAATGGAGGCAGATGGTAGTATATAAAGTTTTAAAAAGAACAGGTCAGAGCACTTTATCATTTCAATATCTCAGAGGAATTTCCAGAATCAAAAGTGAGATGAACCTACAGAATGTGCCCAGGAGACTGTGGTCAGTTAATGAAATCAAGAAGAGCCTCCAAATTACACTGCAGGACAAACCTGGCAGCCACAACATCCCTGAGAAAATAAAAAATACATGGTGCAACCCAAGCACTTCTCCACTTTTCTTGGAGAGAAGTAGTCAACTCATTGAGTTATATTCATAGCATGTAAAATGTATTATAACAGGGAAACATTATTTTAGCAAGAGAAATCTTTTTTTTTTGCATGGATTTATCCTTTCCAGCTGTTCAGATCAGCAGCTGATTTAATCATAGGTCTGTTCCCCCTAAATCCCATGCAAAGACAAAAACATAAGGAAGGCAGTTGAGTTTTTTCTTAGTTGTGTATCACTTGTTTTTAAGGTCCCACAATATATTGCAGTACACAATATACTGCCCAGCATATTTGCAGCACAAAACTGTTTAGCCACCCACGAGCTGTAACAGTGACACAAGCTGAAGTATCATATACCGTACTAGATTTACTCCTCCCCGCTCTTACTTCTTGCAGGCATAGGCTTGAGCAAAATAAGTTTCAAAGTCATGCTCTCCAGCTTCAAGTTCAAGAGGACTCAGAACAAGGATATCTGTCCTGAAGTCACCTCAGATTTATTTAGTTTGAAATTTTTGTCAAATAATTGGGCTTTTCCCCCTCAATCTCTGCATGTCAACTAAAAAAAAATACGTAAGTCTTACACAATCCTTACTGAAACTCACAATAAATGAATACAAAGATCAGTTAACGTCAGTACAGATAGAAGCTGCAAAATGTCCTAAAATATTTAGGTTTAAATTGAAGTCCATTACTATCCCCAGCTCAAGAAGGCATACTCCCAGAAAGTAGTTAAGCCCTAGATCCCTTTGTCCAGGGCTCTGAGGAACCGCTGCTCTTGCAGATACTCAAAACTTTAATGAACAAGGCCCTTTGCAACCTGTTCTAGCCTTCGCATCAGCCCTGTGTTGAGCAGGAGGTTTGACTATTTGACCCGCAGAGGCACCTCACAATCTGACTGTCCTATGATACATATACTGCTTAATGCACAAACCTCTGTTTTCCCAGTACACATGCAAGCCTGAGTGGCACTGGGCGAGTAGAGATGCATTCACGCATACATTAATTATAGACCTTGCCATGCTTTTGTGTGTTAAGAACCTTGGCAGGTACTGTAGTTGGCAGCTACCAACAAACCACAACATACAAAACAAAAATGTTGAGATTTTGGAGAGCCTACAGGATAACTTACAGCTACATCTAATAGTGATCATACAGGCCTTATTAATACTTTACCTCTGCAGAGTCAGAACAATTTCGTTTGCTTATTGTAAATCCTGATTTCAGAGAAGAACCTTCACTGCCTATAGGAAAACCTGCATTTATGATCTATCTGTTCAAAATCAGTGTTCAAAAGACAGCCTCCTAGTTATTTACCAGCTAGCTACTTTTTTTCTGACTCATCATGTTGCTGCAGTAGAGCTTCCCTGACTGTGGACCAAATCTGGTCTGGGCAAGCTGCAGATTATTTGCTTTTCTCAAAACCAAGCCAGAATCCTGCGCCATGATCCCATACGGGAATAAAATTCCCAGAAGGGAATAAAAGAAACATGGTTTGCAAATTATCCTTAACGAGGGAAGAAATCCCTAATTTTAGATTCAGATTTTTACAGAACTTGTGTAAATTCATGTCAGTTAATGAGGCTGGAGCTGGTCTAAATGAGATGTGGAGAATCTGGCCCTGAGAGCCTCATTTTCTAAATGTAATGTACCATGTATTTATTAGGGCAGGACTCCATTTTGTTAATGTTTGTTTAGTCTGTTTTCATATCTAAGACATTTCGTATTATTGCTTGTTAGGGTGTACATGGAGCTCTAAGAGAGCTTAGAGCTTGATTCATAAAAGTAGTTACACGTGTTCTGTAATTTTGTCATGGATCTCTTATACAGCAGCCAGGCTGAAGGCTGAACACTTGATTCAGAGAAAGGAATAGCTGTATTACATGAAAAGACTAAAGTGCT
The DNA here is from genome assembly GCF_004027225.2 of Strigops habroptila. Taxonomy (NCBI): domain Eukaryota; kingdom Metazoa; phylum Chordata; class Aves; order Psittaciformes; family Psittacidae; genus Strigops; species Strigops habroptila. Next base: position 46,339,122 of record NC_044283.2, read on the forward strand.
GGACAGATGCTGGGAAACAGCAGCTCCACACAGAGTTATGGCCTCGGGAAACCCCCGTATTTGGCCACTAATAGATTTCACCACATTTTCTGTGTGATGTGTTTACCTCTTTTTCTCTACGTTTCTTGAGATTGAAAGGACCTCTTGTTAAAGACCCAAAGATCAGCCCTTCAGCCACAAGTCATCTAACAGCAAAACTTCCTAGAAAAAGGTCTGTTGGCATGCAGGCTTTTTGATCCCGCACCACCTCAGATGTCCACCTCCCATGCCATGCAGGCCTACTTTACTTACTCTCCTTGTGACTCCCTTAGTTTGGAAACATACTCTCCCTTCACCTCTGGGGGAAGATGCTACAGATTATATTGCTTTTCCTAAGCATTTACCTCATCTAACGAATGGTATCTGTATCTCCTAGTCTGTGTCAGGTGCCCATACAGAATCCCAGACTCGGAAGACAGACAACTACTAGGTTATAAAGCGAGACAAGGTGGCTTTGGAGGCATTACCTACTCATTCTTCGCAAACATATGGAGATCAATGAAATATTCATTGTCTGCTTAAATTTAGAATACTCTTAAAAAAGAAAATGTTACCTATGTACCCACAGACCATTTTGTCAGAAGCTTAGATCAGCTATTCATGCCTTTTCCCCTTGTGTAATTCTTCCATCCCTATTAATATTTTTAAAAGTCTACTGAGACTATTATACTGAAAAGAAGGAGAATCATCTTAGAATTTAAGATGTATAAGTTGCTATGTTTTTGGAAACTGAATAGAATTCATTAGACATACATTTACCACTAGCTTCTGATCTCCCTGAAATTACTTATTCTTCAGAACATCATAATGAGAGTTTTAATAAAAACTAGTTCCTATATGCTGAAGCATTAATTCTTGTGAAATGGAAATCACCTTATCTAGAAGAGGATGAATAGAGTATAGGACATCACAAATTACCTTTGGTAGAAAAAGCCTCTTGCAAAAATATCAGGCGACTAAGACACTTGCTATAGCATCTGCTATCATTTCTTATTAATGGACTTGTTCTATTGGGTTCATTTCTTTATAGCATAGAGCCCAATCCAATAGGGGAATTATATATCTCCTGCAGGATTCTGAATATTCTTCAGATTCCCTTAAAACAAACAAGGATCAAGGGGGTCCAGCATACCTTAGAGCTCATTTGCAGCCTTGCAAGTTGAGTCCCATATATATTGTCAGCATTATACTGATTATTGTATGGAACATCAAGAAGTTAAAAACAAGATACAAGTCTGAATGAAAAACCTAATGTCAGATTTCTCTCAGGTCTGGGTACCAGTCCAAATTTTTTAAGCTGTTATACCCTTTCAATTAATCTAAACAGATTCTAGTGCAGATTTGTGGTATTTCAAATTTGTTACAGATAGTCAGTGGTCAAGGGGACAACCTGATGTCCCTATAATGCACTACTTTTGTTTTCAGAGGACAGTCAGGGCTCTCTGATGTCAAATAGGGCATGCAAAACTGAGGCATGCAAAAAGAAAATGCTAGTCGGCATTGACTTTTTTTTTTCTGGAGCTCAGGAAAGAACTTTAAAGTCCAGAAATCTATTTATGTAATTATACATTTTTATCAAAAACTAATGAATTGAAACTAGATATATGAATGCAGCAAACTGAAAAGAAAATGCAAGAAGCATTCCACACAGAAAACTGCATGCTCCCCCAGCCTGAAGCTAATGAAGGTAGTTTACAGTCTGCTTTGTAGCACAAATACCTAGTGAGCGCATTGTCACTTCAGAGTTTAAAGTTATGGGTGTTTAGAAACATAATTTTCAAAGTCACATTGCTTTATGACAGTTCATATGTCTAAAGACTAATTAACTGTGACAAGCTGACCATTAGGAAAAAGCATTCATACACATGACAAAAATGACAGATGTTTTAACACAAATGCAGAGCCATCCTAATAACAATTAAAACCAAAAAAGCTATGACAGATTCAAGTTTCAATTAATTAGAGATGGTTTAGAATACAGTAATCATTTTTGAACCAATGAACCCTGTTCAACTAGGAATAGGTATTCCTACTCTCAAAATCATGTGATTTAATAACAAGGTATTACTTTTGTGCACTGCAATCTGTTCCCTTTCCCTATTCAGCCTTTACTGACTGAAGGTTGAATACTTTTACTTTCATTTACCTAGAAAAATGAGAGACAATAGGAAAGGAAGAACACAGGATTTAATTCCAAATATTTTTGCAATCAGCAACATAAAATAATTCCCAACCTTACAATCCTTAATTCTAATGACATGCAAAATTGAGCTCATATTTCTGTTTTAAAGCATAAACCCCAGAATACTTGAGGGGAGAAAAATCTAGCGAACTACACCCTATATTTCCAGTTCTTTTGTATCCTTCATACCAAGAAAATTCAGGCTTTCAACAGTATTCCCCTACCATGCCTTACATTAAAAAACTTTCACAAATGTGCCATCCCAAATTCTGGACTGTTATGGAAGCCCAAGAGCTTTCAGGACAGCCTGGTAGGCATGTGCTTAAGCTGCCTCTTGACATGTTGGCACCTACGCTAGCATTAGCCCAGCTCATGCCATAACTTCCAGCTGCCTTTTAGGGAAACATTATAGCACTCAGTAATTATTGCAAGAAAGCCATGGTTGCATCTTTTCTGTAAACACAGCAGCGAAACTCATGGGCAGAAACTGCAGGCATGAGTGCAAAAACGTCAGGGAACCCTAGGCACCTCCACACTGCTGTAAAGATGCACGGGGAGAAGTATTTTCTGACTAGTGATGCTAAACACATAATAATGAAAAAAAAAAATCCTATCGGAAGCACATTCTCCTAAGGGTTTGGTCTGGGAGGTTTATGTTAGGTTTTTTGGTGTTTGGGTTGGGTTTTTTTGGGGGGGGATTGGGGGGGTGATGGTGGGGTTTTTCTTTGGTTTTGGTTGGTTGGTTGTAGGGGGTTTTGGTTGTTGGGGTTTTTTTAAGATGAAATTGCAGTTTTCCAACATAAAAATTTCATTCAGCTTTTGCCTGGGCAAGGAAAATAAAATAGAACAATTAATTTTCACTTGTTGAAACTCTAACAGAGTCCCAGCACTGGCCTGTTACCATACATCAGAATACAGTCTGAACATAAAAAACTAACTTCCAGCTTAGCATTTATCCACAACCGTTCGAAGCCACGGAGCCCTCGGACACATAAGCATTATGTCAGAATTCCAGTCACAAGCTTGTACCACTCAAATCAAATTTTGTAAAGCTCTGCTCTTTGCAACTGTTCTTACTCAATAAGAGCTCCTAACACCTGCACGAGTGCAATAAAAGAGCTGGGGTGGGCACACCATTTCTCTTACCACCCTTGCGCCATAGCAGGACACAGATTAAATTTCAGCACAACTAACGGAATTGTTTCTCTTTACAAATACCGCCGAGATGTGATTGCGGCATCATCTCCCGTATCAGCCACTGTGCAAACCAGAGAGCAGGAAAGAATGTTCTGCACTGTGTAAAGACTGGCACCGTGGAAGCGTATTCTCATGGTGATCAAAACCTCATAGATCTCTTGGTGATCAAGAGTAATAATTCTTCATATTTACTTGTTGCATTGTGATTACCCTAAGCCAAAGGAAACACTTTTTCTTAATTAATCCACCCCCAATTCCCATTTCGTTCAATGCAGTAGTTTCTGCCTTTTCCCCCACTAAAGTTAGACTTGACCCTAGAAAGTTCATATCCATAGGCATATTCCTCATAGTCTGGGACTTTTGTTCAGGCCTTAAGCCTGTATCTAAAAGACATAAGGAGGTGAAGGGGGGATAAAAAAAAGAAGATACTGCTATTTTAATCCTTCTGAAAAATGTTACATATTTCAGGGTCTGGAAAAGCCAACCGTAAAAATCAATGTGTTGTAAGTGACATTATTGCCACCTACAATTTTGTTAGTTCCTTAAATATATGTTCCTTCTCTGGAGCCTGGCACCCATGTAATAAGCAGGGACTACTCCAGTACTATGCAACGGAAAGTATCAACAATACTACACAGCAATAATGACAGGAACAACTACTTACATAGGCTTAAACAATTTTTAAAACCCTTGTTTGCATTGTGTAGTAGTTCCAACCCGTGGCAAGCTGAGGTAACTTGACAACTTCCGTACACCGCAGCAGTGCTGCGCTGAGACTCTGAATGACTCTTAGAGGGAGAAATACATGCAGAAGCAGAGTTCAAAAGGAATATAAGTGCGATATAAGAACAGCTACCTCAAAATATTTCTTTTCATTAGCAGTTAGTTATGGGACTTTCCTGAGTAGTATGTTTGCTCTAGATCATCATGTTTAATATCACCCAACAGGCAGTCCTTCCTAAAATTGTCTCAACCTTTTTCAATGCTTGTATATAGCTTCTTTGAATTTTAAAACCTCCTCTGACAATTGATGAGATCTAAAAAATTAATTAGAATTTTAGTGAAAAAATTGTTCCTTTTGTTTAAGCGTTCAATCCAACAATTTCCTAATTTGCGTGCTATGTGCAATAGCGAGTGATCTTTCCCTAGTAACTTCTTCTCTTCCTAATTTTACAGGTCTGTAACATATTCTCTTAGATTGACTCCTTGCCAGGCAGGGCAGCCTTAGTCTCTTCAGTCTCTGCTTGTGTAAAAACTATTCCATATACCCCTTCATCTACTCTCTCTAGTTCTACTGCATGTTTTTCACAGTTAAGTATAGTTAAGTGTGCTTTTATTTCATGCCCTTTCCAGCTCATTCACAAATATGTTAAATGGCAAAATCCCAGAATCAAAGTGCCTGAAGGAAGACTCAAACTGTTACCTCTTCCCATTGTGAAAGCTGACTATTTTTACCTCAACTTAATTTCCTGTCTTTAAGTAACTATTCATCCACAGGAAGACCTTTCCACTTACTTCATCAAGCTTAATTTCTTCAAGAGCTGTTTATAAGGGCTCTTTTCAAAAGACATTTGAAGAATCGCAGCATGCTGCACTAAGCAGATCACACACAGTCATGCTCATTGACACAATTTAAAAACTCTAGGAAAAAAAATTACCTGGTAGATGGGTGAGGTATAGTTTTCCTTCAAGGTGGGTGAGGGGTAAAAATTCCTTTTAAAAGTATGTTTCATGCATGTTTATAAAACAGATTTATTTTTTTTTTTATTAATATACCCAGAGCAGAAGTCAGACCTTCTGATTTGTTGTATTTTTTGTTTGTTTGGTTGTTTTTTTCCTATGGATCTTTAAAAGTGTGCATAAATTTTCATGCCTAAATTCTGAGGCCACTGTAAGTAACAGATTTCACCTCTTAGCTCAGTAATTTCATAACTGATAGATCTCTCACAACTCTCGAGTGGATAGCTTTCACTTTTGAGATATTTACATATTAACTTTGCCTTTAATCAATAAAATTATACATTACTGCTAAAATCTATTTCAATGAGAGTTCGACAGGAGTAGTTCCTCAGACCTGCCTCTTGTAAGCCAAAGTTCCGGTGTGAGTACATGGCTATATTGCCCTGACCACGGAAGTGAATAGTTAATGCACCTCAGCTTGGCTACAGTCACTGAAATGAAAACAACATCATGCCCTATCTTAGATTAAAAGAGACTACACTTCAGCATCCTATTACTTACTGGTTTGGAGTTCGTTCCCTTTGATCCAAATACCAGAGTAGAGTTTCTGTAGGATTTTTTAGGGCTTAGACAGGTTTGGACATGGATTCTAGGGTTTTGGGGGTTATTTTCACTTGTGGGGTTTTTTTGGGGGGGGAGGATGTTTTGGGTTTTTTGGGCTTTGCGTTGGTTTGAAGGGGGGGGGAATTTTTGTGGGATTTGGGGTTTTGGTTGGGTTTTTTGTTTGTTTGTTTGTTTTCAGACAGTGAATTGTATACCTATGAGGCAAGCAAAATGACAAAAATAATATAATCATATCTTCTGTCCTCAGTTACAGTTGTGTAGTTTTAGCATATTAACTCCAGTGGACTTTCTCTAAATTTTTGTTGGTATAATTACGACCAAAAGTGTAGTAGCACTAAAATAAACAACAAAAAAGAAACATGGTCATACAATGAATTGCAAACATGACATACCCTAGCAAATTTCATTTTTATTAAGATGATAGTCATACTTTTAAGATCAAAAGGCCAGAACTACGTCATATCCTATCTACCCATCCATAGATAAAAAAATAATCTGGGTATTGCTTTAAAAATCAAAATACTTCTATTTAATCCTATAGCTAAAATCACAATCAATTCTATAGATTACTCACTATTCACTGGCTGAAGCTCCGCAGAACCAGGCCAGTAGAACCAAGTCAAACTAACATGGAATTCCTGCACCACTGCCCCATGTCAGCCATTACACAGCTGAAGACTTCGTTCACAATTCATCCTATTTTGCACAGTAGCAGGGTTAAAGAGGAAAGAAGGTCTTACACAGAATCTAATTCTTGAATGACCAATATAAATCAAAGTTATAAACCCAAGGTAGTTGCAGGCATTCTCCCTCCTGGGACCAGAACTTTCGCTATGACATGAAGGTAAGGATAATCTATGAAGTATGAGATACTTTCTTCTTCTTCCTCTAATCTTTTGCATTGCAAGTAGTGCTAGCAGAGTAGTGTGCCCTCAGAGCATAATTATTTCAATGTTTCTTTTAAATCACTGCAGTTATACATCTTCTACTACACAGAGCTCCACATAAACACTCAGCTGATGCCTTTACATAGACTTTGCACTAAGAGCAAAATCCTTTGCCAGGAATTACATTATGGCACATCTGAAATTTATGTCACCATTCAAAAGTGGTTGTTCTACAAATTTCTGTCTTGCTGCATTAAAGAAGTACATCCTTGTTCCTGTTCTGGGGTTTTTTTCCCCATTATTATTTATATTGTCTAATTCTACCAATTAGATGTACTAAAAAAAGTTGTAATTTAAAACCCAAATGCTTAAATTCAGTTGCATCAGCATGTTGAATGATCTCTTAAAATTCTGGAGTCAGAGGTAATCAAGTTTAGGTATTTTTTAGACAAATTGGCAGGGGATTAATTCAATTTCCAACATACTTATTTGCTTGTTTCGAACCCAGGTAATCTTTTGTTCTTTTCAATCGACTTGCCTTCCAGCACCCACAAACTGAAAAATGGAGATCAACATCATTAGAATTCTTTGTACCTCAACTACATATTAACACGCTTTCCTTACTTCGAGTACAGAATTTTTACATACATCTTAAGGAGGATTATAGATATAGTAGCACGTGATATTTCTGCAAGAGTTTTATCAGAAGCGAATAAGGGGGAGGGAACATGAATTACTTTTATTATTGCACAACGTCTTTGGCATTTTATTTTTTTTCCTCCTAGACTTTATTACAGAAATAGGTAATAGGCCAGATCCTTGTCCCATTGTGGCAAAAGCAAGTTTTTCCACTAATATCAATAGGAATTGAAGTGTTTTGTATAAAACAGTTTACTGAAGATCCTTGTTTATAAGCATCTTTTAAATTTGTTCTTTATGCATTTATACTCAAGTTTAGGACTGATTTTATCTTTTTATCAAAAAGACAACAAACTTCTGTGGCTTTCTAGTTTGGAACATATGGAACTTTCAGTCAAATCAGTAGCCTAAATAATTTTGCTGTACTAGTTATAAATACTGTACTCTGATCATTGTACCTATTGTGAGCACACAGCAACAGGACAGCCAGGAGAGGAGAAATTTATACACCTCCTACTCCTCTTTGGTTAAGAAATGCAGCTAACTCTGCTTTTCCCAGAGTTGTTTGTGCCTTTCAGCCTTAGGGCATAAAATATTTTCTTGCTCTTCTCAGAAAATGAAACAAATCCTCAACACTACAGCACTGTTTGAATTTCATGATGCTTCTTGCTTCTCAGGGATCTTTTCATGTGTATGTGCGACAAAGAGCTCTTCCCCCTCCTTTCTTTGATGAGTCAGATATTAAAAAACAATTCTGAACAACTTGTCATATTGTATAGCTAAGCTTTTTAGCGAAAGGAAAAGCATAAGCAGCTCACAAAATAAAGTCTATTAGGCTATCGTTTCACTGACTTGGTTTAAAACTAAATGGTGACAATGGCTCTCACTGCAGACTGCAGAACCTTTTTTGACAGCAGTATATATGTATATAAATACAGACAGTCAGAAATTAATGCACAAAGAACAGTGAACTGAAATATCTGGAAAAATAAACTACATGCAGCGTGTGTTCCAAGTACTTCATCACAATATAGACACAAGGTTAGCTGAAATAAAGACAACAGTCCTCAGAAGTTTTCCCTACAGACCAGTAAGTTTTCAGGACAAATTATATTAGTGTTCAGTGGATGCTGAGCCTGAGATTTGTCATTCTCCAATGGGCAAACCAGACAAGGTTAATTCTTGGGATCTGAGCCTGTACACAAGTACTCTATGCTCTCTCTGCAATATACTGCCTTAACAAGTAGTGTTTATGACCATGTTTGTCATTTGTTTCTGAGCCTGAGTCTTTTAATCATGGAGCTAAAGGAATAATCATCTCTGCCTGCAATAACTGAGGCACATATATTTCAATGCTATAAATACCAAAATTTACTGCTAAAACCACTCCAATGTCTGTGAAGATAAACCCTTCCTGGAAGTGGCTGGCTCCATGAAAGAACCAAAGGATGGAGTTAAGGAGGACACCCGCAAAATAACTCAACTGAGCATTCAGCCTGAAGCCTCTCCACCTCTAGTAAGATTGCTAAGTACAGGGGATGTACCAATGTGACAGGTACAGCCCGTGAAACATCACCCTTTATACCAACATTTATAGCATTTAGTATTCGCCGTGCCAGTGCACAGCTCTTACGTGTTTATTAGAGACAAAAAGTGGATGTTACATCACAGGCAAAAAAGGATAACTGTCATGACCACAAGAGGAGTATTTCCAAAGATATTTAAAGGACCCCTTCTGTAGCATGTGAGAGTTGTTAGAAATACTAATGTTTCAGCATGCTCCCCTAGGAACAGCAGTGCCAGCAAAACGAGAAACTCTCCTTCACGCCAAGAAAAATCGTGATAAACTAAATTCACACAAGAATTCTGTCAGGCAGGTACTAAAACAACTCTCCTGAATCTCAGCCCAATATCTTCATTGAAACATTGTCCTTACAGATTCAGTAATTCCTGAAATGCAAGATAGTCCTTTACTGCATGGCCTTCTCTTTATCAAGCAGATAAAAAGCAAAATGGACTTCGTTGCTGTTGCCAGAAATAGCAGCTCCTCCCAGTCATTAACAGGAGGTGCAGGCACAGGAGAATAAGAACATGGCAAAGAAATAACGCGAGGTCACAAACTGGAATGCCTTCTCTAACTCATCAAGAGTGAAAAGGGTTAAAAGGAAAAATAGTATTGTGCAGTAAGTCAGGGTGCTTTGTACTCTGAGCTTTTTGAGTACCCTTGTGGCTACAGACAGTTTAAGAGTATTTTCCATTGCTGATAGTGCCCTTTTCCAATGCCACACAAATCCTTTAAGTTTTCACAGTTTGGCTAATCCTATTTATTTTTGAATCACATCAAGCCCTTCCATGTGTCTTATGGATATTGAAAAGAATGAACAAACACCTTGCAAAGACAGAAGAGTAAGTCTCTCACATGAAGAGAAGTGAGCTGGCTAGAACCCACCAGAGCTTCGTTTACCTTTGGTACACAGCAGTGAAAGACACGGGTAAAGAATTGGGCAGCCTCCAAAATACTTTCCGACTCCATTACTACAGCTCTTGGTTATGCTCTGTCCCATCAACTGCCTAGACAATAGACATTGCACAACCCCATTTTTCCAGCGTTTTGACATCAGACATAATAATTCCTTTACCAGCCAGACATAAACCTTTCAAATGCCATTGCTGCTGGAAAGTAAAAAAATTATAAAACACACATCACTTGTGGATGTGCTAACAGGCTTCAACTGAAGACAGTTTTGCTGGCCCTGCCATACTACGCTAAAGCCATACTCTGCTACAGGCTGAATATCTCTAATTCATTATATTTACATGTAACAGAGCTTTTGTGAACAGCAAACAACTGGAGTTTGAAAGTGGGTATACTGCATTCTATATTGCAAGTTAACTTTTAAAATTACATTAAACTGAACTTAGAGTTACGTTCAAGGACTCGTGTAAGGTAGTTCATTAATAGCTCTGAAATCCTTTGCTCAGCAACAAGACAGTTGAACTGCTATCCAGAGTGACATACTAACATTTTGGAATCCTAATCTATACGGACTGTGTTCAGGATTTAGCAGATGAATCAGTCTGTGACCAATTCATTCTTGGCAATTCTGCTGAAGCTGAAAACAAGGACAGGAATTAGTGCCAGTAAGGATGATAAGTTTTCTAGTGCAGACACTTCTTCACCAAGAAACAGACTGGTATCACCAATCCATTCCATAGTGACCAATTGAGTAAATATTTTCCATCTACCAACAAATTAATTTATGGCCACTACTAAGAATGAATTTAATGGAGAAGCCTAAATATAAAGATAGCCATCCTCCTTTTCCAAACTCCTAAGCTCTCAAAGTTACCACTTTTCAGACACAGTCTTTATTTTTGCTAGGGCAAGTAGTACCTGCCATTACCAGCATAAGTGATTGAACCCTATTACTTTTTAGCCCCCCATACAGCTCTTGTAAACCTCCTCAAGACTGAAGTTTCACATGCTCAAAAATACTAGTTCTGTGAATACACAACTCAACTGCATAGCCCAACCTGATATTAACTTTTCAAATACTGAAGAAAACTAATTTTCCTAGAGATTATTTTTCCCACCCACACCATAAACCTCTTTTTTTCTGAGCCATGCAATGTATATGTTTCTCACAGCTCTACTCAAACCAACGTACTTTTTGTACCTTTCAAGATTATAAATCTCTCTCTTACAACAAATCATCACAAAAAAGTTAATATGATACACTGGCACAGCCCTAAACTATTATCTCTTAAATCAGTTGCACTTTAGCTTTCATTGTGTAGTGCTATGCCTGCTAAGTTCCAATGATGACAGTAAAATATGAGTCCTGCCAAAAGTACGCTCTGTATGTCCCCCAAAAGAAACATCATTAACTCTGCATGGACTAATGCAAAAACATCAGTGTTTTATTAATAACTGCTGGTCTCAAAAAAACCCCAAACCCCCAACCTGTTATTTTTTGTTTGTGTGTGCTTATTTAAGTTGCTTATTGCAATTACTGTATGGGAAGACAAACTAGTTCAGAAAACAGCATCTGAAGCCACATTTCAAGTCACCAAACTGCATTTCTTCAGTTTTAGAGATTCCACTTCTTAAAGTTAGAGACAAAAACATTAAGAATTGTAACATGGACAGCAGTTCTCTATGGGCCCAAGTCCTCTTAGACTGTTAATACAGAGGAAATGAAATCTTCCAAAAGCTTGAACTGGATCATCTAAGCCTATTCCTCTGTATGGAATTAAACAGAGAGTTAAGACATCCAGCACCTTGCCAAGAAATTTCATCTTTATCCTGAAGGGTCAAACATTTACATGTAAACTGAAACTAAGTATCTCCTGGGTAGAAATACTGGTTAGGTATTGTATATATACTACAAAAAAGTTTCTTTAGAAGTTAGGTCCAGTTATACATGGAATAAACTGAATTTAGACTAGCTAGAAGGAAGACTATGCTGGAAAGACTGCCACCAACTAATAGATACAGTGGCAATTGGGATTCAGACAACACACACCAAAGCAAGCAACTTTATAACTTACATGCATGATCAATGGAATAGAGATGAAACTGGAAATGGTTTATTGAATAATTACTTTCACCATCCTTCACCATCAGCATGTTTGGAAAACACTCATGATTTCAGAGTTCCTAGGAGGAACTATATGGGGGAGAGGAGAGGGAGATGAGGTGTGGGAAAGGATGATTTATGAACACTAGTCATAGAAGAGCTTTGTTTGCCTGGACATCGTTTGTTTAGAATTTACAGTATCACATTTTGTTTTCCCCCTGAGAACAGGAATAGGGAGGTGACAAATTAAGTAGGGAAATAAACCAATGTGCTAATTAATGATCGCATTTGTTGTTCATTTATGGTCTGATACTCAGTGTTGGGCTCTCACTGCAGTTAACACAAAACCTATGACCTTTCTAAGCTCAGGTTATGCAGTCACGTTTCCCTGTCTTTTGCCAAACTTTACTATTTTAAGACTCCTGCAAGTCTTAAACCGAGAAAGCCCTACCCACTAAAGAAGAGTGATGTGTTATCTATAGTTTAAGTATACAGCACACTATGTGTTTGTTTTCTTTTTATCAGCCTGCTGATCCAACTTAGAGCACACTGAAGCAAAGGGCTATTTTTCAAGAAAAACACAGCTCAGTGTTAGAAAGAGTCCTCTTGGGGAACTGAAGGGAGAGGCATGTGGGATATAGACCCAGACTGTGATGTGATCAGATAGCACATTCCTAATTAGCTCAGCTTTAAACTTAGAATCACGGAATCATAGAATGGTTTGGGTTGGAAAAAACCTTAAGATCATCAAGTTCCAACCCCCCTGCCATGGGCAGAGACACCTCACACTAAACCATGCCACCCAAGGCTCTGTCCAACCTGGCCTTGAACACTGCCAAGGATGGAGTATTTAGTACTTCTTTGGGCAACCCATTCCAGTGCCTCACTACCCTCACTGTAAAGAACTTCTGCCTTATATCTAACCTGAACTTCCCCTGTTCAAGTTCGAACCCATTACCCCTTGACCTATCACTACAGTCCCTGATGAAGAGTCCCTCTCTGGCACCCTTGTAGGCCTCCTTCAGATACTGGAAGGCTGCTTCACTTCAGGGTTTTCAGCAATTACCCCAAGTCACAGTGTTGAAAATGAACAAAACCAGTACTACCCTGTATCAACCTGAAATTCAGAGATAGAATAAAAATAAATAAAAAAACAAACAAGCAAACCCATGACAAACAAACAAAAAATCCCAACAAAACCAACCAACCAACCAACCACCAAAAAACCCCCCACAAAAACCAAACCAACCAAAACCAACCAAAAAAACCCCCAAAACTACCCCAAAACAACCCAGGAAGAAAGGAATTTGTTCTAGAGATTATGAGTGCACAGCCAGCCAAATCTAAGAGCTCTTTAATCTGGAAATAACTCCATCTAGTAACATAAAACTACAGGATTCATTTAATTTTCACAAATTGTTATTAAGAAAGTGATATTTACTTTTCTTTACTTTCAAATGTACATATTGGCTTAAATCTGCACATTAAATGATTAAAAAAAAAAAGTTGAGAATGAAATTTTCAAATTCAATAAGCTCCATTCAATTACTTGCAGAAGTTTCTGTGTTAAATATGAACTCTTTGCAAACATTTTATGATTATACCGCCTGGCGGTATTATGAGTATATGGTAAACGCGATGTGCAGTAATCGACTTTGTCCAGGTATCACCTTTTTCAGCTCCTTTTCAAAAGTAGCAACCTTGTAAACTATCTCATCTATACAAACCAAGCCCGACACACCTTCACTTGCCTATAAAAGCACTTTTACTGCCACAGAGTGAGAGATTTAAACCACATGCGGCAAAAGATGTTAACAATGCTTCTCCCATTTAAAATAGCAGATGGTGATACCATAGATGAGAACACATTTGGCAGGACAAAGAGTCATCTGTCCAGCTATTGAATCCACACCATCAGTGGCTGGTGAAATTCAGTTTGATTGTGTGAAATGAAATCAAAACAACTAATGCTGGGGAATGGTTTGACTGCTGGACTTAATGAATATATGATAGCAATTCCGCCTGCCTAAAATTCTCACCAGTATCCTCTAATCTCTTCTTCAAGACACTGCTTTTCCTTTCACAGCTTATTTGCTTTGTAAGCAATAGACTTGGATGTTCATTCTTGTCCTTTTATTTCCAGTAACTTACGAAGGCCACATTTTACAAGACCAACTTTGTTTTATACCAGCACCATGCTTGTATTAAGCTTGACTGTGCGATTATTTTTGTAATCTACTGCCAGTACTGTCATCATGCCTGAGGCAGCTATAATATACAAACTTTCATATAAAAGAGATTCAAAGCACCATGAAATCCACACAGAGAATTTCCTTATTGGACAGCACAGCATGATCAAGTGGGAGAAATGGAAATATGTCCCTAGCTCTAGAGGTATGTAGCATGTTACATACTGCCTTTGACTAAGCTGTATTTAATTCCATGTAAAAATCATTACATTGTTATTTAAAAGTAAAATTAAAACTTATCCTGTTTAAATGCTAAACTGCCTTCTCTATATTGGAGAGGAAGCACAACTGTCACTGAGACGTCCCTGCTCATTGCAGGGAGGTTGGACTAGATGACCTTTAAAGGTCCCTACCAACCCAAACTATTCTATGATCATTTGAAGTTCAGTGAATACAAAGCATGTGGAAGTTAATAAACACCTTATCTGCAAACCTATGTAAAACCAAACGTAAACCTTCTGAATTCAGCAGTGGTATTTACATGGAAGGTTACCCCCAAAAAGCTCTCTTAATAGCACCCATTCCTCTGATTGCCTGTTGTCTCCCTCTCTTCTCTGCCCCTGCAAATAATTCCCTTGCCCCCCCACCCATCCCAACACCGTCTCTGCTCCAACAGTCTATCTACCTGATAGTTTCTGGATTGCTCGACGATGAAGGTGTGGCAATACAGTACTTATAAGTATTCTCAAGCACAGCTCTCACTTAATCAACAGCAACAAAGCTTTCATTAAATAAACAAAATCTGTTTCATGGTAAACATGGCCAGGGTAAAGTCCAAGCCCATTCCTAAAATTAAAAGTTTGACAAAGAAACTAGAAGTTCCCAAACATTAACACAAATCTGAAACTAGAAAGACTGGATAATGTCCAATCCAGAAAAGAATACCACTGAAAGATTTACTTTTTATAGCCATTACATGACTAATACCGCAACAGTAGGCAAGACTGCTGCTATTTCTTGTCAAAATCTCCTCTGCATGCTTCATGGAGAAAGAACATGAGAACATTTTGCAATGCTGTTATAACACATGCCTCAGTTTTACTACTTTTTTGGTAGCATTTCTAAGACAAATGACAGTCAGAATTCTTACATTACAATTAAGATATACATGTGAAATTTGTATGTCCTGTTTGATGTGACATGCAACTGGTCCTTAGGAACAGAATGAAACTCTCCCACTCATAAAAGCATAGCTTGGCAGCAAATGAAACATTGCCCTCTTCCCACACATGCACATACACAACTGGACATTAACTTTGATAATCAGGAACACTCTGCAACAAGGATCAAAGGAACCATGTGAAGAAAAATGCAGAAGATTGAATGGAAGATATTCTTCCTGGATTTCAGAGAGAAATATAAGTGTTCCATCACCCTCTTTCTGCAAACAATTTATTTGGGCACTCAGAACAAACCATTTTGACCTTCTATGATCCAGAAGAGTAATTATTGGTTTGGTTTTCAAAAAGCACTTTGTCTAGCTTGAACTCATCACTAGCTGTCTGACCTGCCTAAAAAGTAGTCGCCACATACCCACCATTGATACTTACATCATCTGAAATAGAGACAAGCAAGGGTATTAGCCTATAGGCCCAGCCCCAAAGCCAGAGCAGCTAGCGTAATAGAGCATTCCTAAGATGTGCCAACACTGCCTTCAAGAAATACATGGAAAGACTATACGACCATATGCTATGATATCTATCTTAATATCTCCATGATAATCCTCAGCAGAAATCTGGAACTCCTGAGTCATCTTACAATAACAAGACCTGAATCTGAGAGCAAATCAAGTGGAGCTGGAGGTTCTGGCCACATATACGTAACCTGATTCATCAGGTTTCCAAATCATATCTTTCTTCTGTTTCGTCTTACACTGCAGAATCTCACAGTACACAGCTGGTTTAACACACAGACAAATAATCAAACTAATAATCCATTTTCTATTTCTGCCTTCCAAAACCTGAAAAACAACTTAATTGTACAGCCTAACAAGCTCCATGATTTATTTTGCTAGGCTGTTCATTATTTCATACAGATATATTTTCTGGTTTGTTCAGAGTGCATAAACGATGCATAAGCCCTTGGTGCCTATATGCCCTCATTAGATAACATAATACTAATCAGCCTTCTCATGAGCAACTAGAAACCTAGCTAGATTTCCAGGGTGAACACCCAATACAGCTAAATGAGAAATCAATACAGCTCAATAGCATATTTTGCAAGACAAGTTCCTGCCCCCATGTACCAAGCTTAACACAACGATACGCTACCCAGGTGGAGAATGTCTCGCCTAGAGTTGCAGCAGAGAACATGCTGTACAAGCAGGCTAAAATGTCGACTCAGGTAGGTATTTAATTGCACATACATGACAGAAAGACAGAGTTCAATTTCCTATGCAGCAAACAAGATATTCTTGAGAAACTTGAATATGCACTCGAGTATCATTTAGCAAAGATATCACAGCTTATCAAAATGAATCACAGTTCTACAGTTTAAAATAGCAATATTCATAATTTTAAAGCCAAAACCAGTATTGTATGGTGTAGTTCTTGAAGAAATATTTCTGGAAAATAGCACAGCTAGAAATAGAACTATATACATTATATATAAGGACAATATTGATCAAAGCCTCTTTCTGCACAAAAGGATTTGTCAGATGGAAGAGGATCACAGTGGTGTAAAGCTATTGGTTTTAATTAGTTTATCTTTTCTAAAGACAATCTTTTCTTTAGTCTATACCATCAATATGATCTTCTTGAGATTCAGTGTGCAATGTATTGGGGAACCCACGAAATTCACCCACGTGCCACCTCCAGTCTGTGATGAAAGCCTTTCTCACCGTTTCCACAATTCCAGCATTGGCAGCTACCTCTTGATACTCTGCACTGAATGAGATTATCTCAGGCTGCAGCAATGAGGAAAACGCTCAAATCGGTACTGAACTCACAGCACGTAGATTAGGAGCTTTTCCTACCTTAACAGAGGACAGCTGAAAGGAGCAGACTGCTTTTATTAAAAGCTATGCTCTCTCCAAAATCACAGAATGTTACGAAACAAAAGGCCTTTAAAAATACCTTCTATTTGTGGTTTGTCTAAAGTTAATTTTAATGCCCCCTCCTCACCAAGACAATTATGGTACTGGAAACCTCACAGCTATAGACCAAGTAACACAATTTTTGCTCCTCGTTGCAGCCATCTTGACATGAATCCAAACAGACAGGACAGTACGTGCATTTCTATGAAATGTATATATCTGTTCATAGTTTTTCCCAAAAAAATCTTAACTTAATGACAGAGGTCATAATGTAATACATGTGTTGGTCCCAGTTCAACAGCAATGTATGCTTATGCCAAACCCATATAAATTCTGTAGTCATATCAAGAACATTTTGCATCCTCAGCCATCATCTCCAGTCAGCCAGGAAATATGAACATTGCAACTTCCCCTGCCTTTCACTGCTCCTGGTGCTAACTCATGCTTCTCCCTTGCGTTCTGTCCCATCTAGGCTTTTCATGTAGTTTTCACACAATCATCTTGCTTTCCTAAGTCTGGCAAAAGGCTGTTTCAGGGGATCTTTTACTCTCCTGTGGTTCTCATGTGGGGAACTTCCTCAAGGTGTTTCCTTTTTCAGAGGTTACTGTTACTCGTCTAGAAGAAAAGTCTTGGGAGAATCTGAAGGACAGATCTGTTTTTTACCCAGGAAAGATGGGGAGAGGAGAACGCAAATTTTTGGACTTGCTAAACTGTTCCTGCTCTAGCACAACAGAAGTTCTGGAAGTTTCAGAGAAGAAAGTCAAAGAACAGTGCTGGCTTTCTTAAGTAGGTAGGATGAACTACTTCTTTTTCCCAGTGGGCAGTCAGACAGGGAATGTCAACCTCAGGCCCCTGCAAAAATACTACATTGAAGGCTGTAATCTCATACTGAATACCTCACTGAGCTTCCCTTGACTGCAAGATGGGTAGCCAACCTATCAAATTAAGATCCACAATGATAAAGACCGATCAACCCACTTGCTCAGAAAAGCTCTAGCAGACATGAATTTAAGAACATCTAAACCTTAACACCCTTTTTATGATGTACCATATGGGTGAAAGAATAATTCCAATGTAATAAACCAGTTGGCTTTTTTAGAGGGTTTTTTCTTTCTGAGGCCACTCACTTCCTCCAAGAGCTAACATTGAGCACTTCATTCAGAAAGAGATGTACACAGGCATGCAAGCAGTACAAGTCTTGCTCCACACTGGAGGTCAGAGCTTCATTATTCCAAATTCAGATTCCTCCTCATACAGGGTCACAAACAAAGGCTCTGCAGCTTACCATCAGACAGTGTTCAGCACTCAGTTCCTAATGCTTTGAACACTTCAAGAAATCTATAACAAGGCAGAAAAAGGAGAGGATATCCTCCAAAGAGATGTAGGGTTATCTTCAGTCACAAAACACCCTTGTGTTGTGAAAAATGTATTTGGAACCTGCATCTCAATAGTAACTCAGAAAGCTGTTTCCAGTCTCTAGAATTGCTTTTTCCTAACAGATCTGAGTGGAATTTTTATCTGCTTATGATCCTGGGATGAATTTGATTTGGAAAATGTCTAGGGGGTTGAAATGGGTATTTTGGGGGTGGGTTTGGTTTCGATGCAGTTTTATTCAGTTTTCTTCTAACAGTAAACCTTTTGATTTAATACAGAATACTGAAGGCAAATAAAGATATTAGTGATACATAATCAAATCCTATCTACATACAAAATAATTAGCTGTCTTCAAACTTTGTTGATTTACTTTCCATGTTCTTTTAAAGCCATCTGAATGTGACCCTAGGGCAAATACAATGAAAAGCTGGCCAGTAAGAAAATGCTTTTGCTGTATTACTTAGCATCACAGTCAAGATGTAGCTTGGCATCCTTGCCAACTAGGTTCATATGTCAACTGCTACTCAGATTATTTGGAAGCTGCAGCCCAAAGAAGCTGCTCTAGTAAGGACTGCAAATTAGTGGATCCTTATTCCTCATTTCAAAAATACTTTGGAGTACAGTATGAAGGATCAAATGGAACAGAACTTAGGAAATAAGACTGCTACATGAGCTTGAGGCAATGTAGAACCTATGTAGATTTAACAGATAGTTTTCTTCAAAGAGCTTGATCTGAAAACCGTACACAAAAATTCTTAGTACTTATTTCAGTTGTAGTGGTATTTCTATATTAAGAATGAAAACTACAAGATCTGTCTCACAGCTCCAGCTCCCCTTCCCAGCTCCAGCATACAGAGGTAGCTCTGTTCATGGGGAAAATAGAGATGCAGGTTCCTTTTTTGGACCTGTTTACAAGAACTTGTATAGCTCCATGTAAGCTCTTCCACAATGTCCTCAAAAGGCTGTTTGAAAGACAGGGCATATGAACACCAAACCAAGCTCTTTTGTGGCCAGCTCTGAGAATGAGCAGGGCAAACCCGAGTCTGTACCTCAGATCTACCCCAGAGGATGGTAGAGAAAGGACCAGAAGAAATGCTGTGCCACCTCTCCCTATCTCAGTTCACTGCTTTCCTCCCGTCCTTTACAGGATCAAGAAGATGCTATTTCAGATGTGAGTTCTTACTAAGAAAAGATATATATATCCTTCTTTTGATCTCTTTGGATCTTAGCTTTCAGTTCCTGTCTCCCACACATCCCATTTCTGCATGGTGAAACCACACCAATTCTGCTGTGGAAGACTTCTGCACTCCTACAGATGAGAAACTAGACATGCACTTCACAAAGGTTAAAATACTTGAGCCGAAGTGATTTTACTACCACTAACACAACATTAATCAAGTCAGATTTACTAAAATTTTAAGAATTAACAAAACCAGTTTCCCTCCCCTCCATGGAAATTAAGAATGAATGCGCTGGGACAAAGCCCAGCAAGGGTGCCCTTCTGAACTAATGGTGTTATGGACCACCATATTAAAAGAGTAGCACAGAAAACCAAATACTCTATGCAATTGAAACACATGCAAAATACTCCAACTGAATTTGTCTCAATATTTAAAGATCAAAGATAAAATTATTTCAGACAGGATGCTGCTTTTCCAAACAACATGCTTAAGACTGTAAAAAACCTCTAAAAATGCCTGTTTCAATTAAGATTTTGGCACTGGCTTTTGAACATCACAAGTTTGTTAATTTTATGTAAAGCAAAATAAAATTATATTCTCAATGGACTTCAGCAAATTAAATGAAAATATTTCCAGCAGCTAACTTGAAAAGGGATATCATTAAAGTGCTGCATTCAATCTTATCTGTAGTTACCACTTAAACTTCTAGTCACGACACATTCATTCAAAACTAAATAGCAGATTGTAATGTGGGCTGATATCTGAAGGCATTTCATGAGTGTACTCATGCTGAAGTCTAAATTTTACATGATCACTAGAGAGATTACCTTTGAACTAGTTACAAAAATGTTTTAATTTCTTTGTTCTGTCTCTGAATTAGCATGCGGCATTGGAAATGTCATTATGATTTCTTTCATTTTTCTTGACTAGTTAGCTAAAATAAGCTGCAACACAAAACTGGAGATCATTTCCCTTCCTAATAGGACTGGGGGCAGAGGCAGAAAAGAGATCATTTAACTATCCAAATTACACAGCTTTCAAATTTACTGTCCAAAAATCCCAAGCTATGGAGATGACAGTTACATCCATCCATTTTTTGCTGCATTAGGACTACGATTTTCCTGTTTCCAACCAGCAGCACTGATGCTTCAATATGTTGTTAAATGAAAAAATTGCTTTGACACTTGTCACTACATCTTAGCTAGAAAATGAGTGTGGTTCTTAATCAGAACAGACAAAAGTACTGTACTGTTTGATGAAAATTACAGTTTCTAACTGGCTGCATGTAAACCATTCTAACCTAATGCCAAGTCCTTGATGATAAGTGCTGCTAGGAAACATTATTGGGCAGCTCGGTGCATGTAGACAGTTAATTACGACTTCAGTGGAGAACAGTTCATGAGATTATGCACACTTACAACACGATTCTTGTTTATCATTTCTTCCCTATTTGCAATGTTAGTGTACGTGGGGAGGACAGAGAGTTTGTGTATCATTTTAACTTTTCTGTTCACAGGGGTCCAAATTTATACGGATTTGTATGCTTTTTCTTTTTAATAGGAATAAAGGGACTAAATTACAATCTGTTTACAACCAAGCTTTGTCTCTAACACTTGCTTTTGATACCACATATAAAAATCAGCTAGATCTGTGCCTACTATAGCCACCTGCTGAAATCTGAACATCAAAATAAGATCTATAATTGGATATACAAAAACAGAAACTCTGAAATTACAGCACAACAGGCCCAAAATTTGCAGCAGGGATAGTAGAATTCTGCAGCACTGTTTATATGTAGCTGTCAGCAGTTGTACACCCACAGAATCTACCATCAGCAGTTAAAAAGGGCCAAGAAAAAAATCTCACACACCCAACCCACTACTTTTAGAAGCTCTAATTGTCTTTGCCCTTGCAGGAGCTTTTCCCTGTTCCCTCCCCTGCTCCAGAAGGAGCTTATGCGCCCCATGCTGTACTGAAGAAATGAGTGGGCCACTGCCATCTATTCCATAGCAGGAATCTAGGCAAAAGAGAGATAAGAACATTTAGTTCTTCAAGGCTTCCTCAACACAGGACTGAAAAATACTGTCTTACAGAGTGAAAACAGAATTTTTAGTTTATTTATTTTTTAGTAGAATTTGCTTACATCTATTACCATCACATATATGTCTGTGACGACTAAAATTCATATACAAGGCACAGAAAATGTTCTAAAGTCTCTTCTTCATGCATAACCTTAGTTTGTAGTTTTATTTACAACTTAATACCTTAGCATTTCATTTTTTAATCTCCCACTGCAGTACTAACCCCAACAAATCTCTTTGTACAGAAATATTGGCAGAAGTGAAGGACAGAGCTTTAGGACTTTAGCCACTGCACCACCTGGATTTGGTTAATCTCAGCTTAACAATACTAGTGGTTAGAATAATAACTGCTACTTTACTTAGCAGTTCCTGGTTGCTACAATGCACAGGGGTTCTAAATCCATTGGGAAAAAAATAAAAGACTTCCACTACCAAGGCATCTCATGGCATGGTGCTGCCACGTCACAGCATGCTGCATTCGATACTGGAGACATGTTCAAAGCTCAAGCATGTTCTAGATCTTCTCCAGCACTGCTCCTGGTGGCCTCAAGTGTAGGAGAGCAAACTTTAAAATCCTCCAACATATGTTTGGGATCCAGTGCAAGATTTCAGAACAAACTTTATCCCCAAAGCTGATGCTGAGCAGAGAATTGAGACTGAAGTATCTAGAAAATATTGTGTTGACCATTAATTGCTCTGATATGACTCAGAAGAGAAAGACAAATCTACTGCAACCTCTTTTGAATTTAAAGCCCTAACAGAAGACATTGCATATAGACGATTGTTGGGGTTTAGTATTCTTTTTATCTGTTCTTTAAGAAAAAGACAGAATATTTCCTCATTTGCTTTTCGCCTTAAAAACTTCAGGAGTTGGAGATGTTTATTTGTTCTGCTGAAAGTAACTAGCAACAGATCCTGTCATGAACTCCCACACTTTATTTGCAGAGGTGGGCCAGAAAGACATGAGCTACTGGCTTCAACTGATGGACGCACTGTGCCCACAGAGCAGGGCCCCCGCAGGAGGGGTTTTTTTTCTTACTTAGAGTACAACCTCCTTTTCTGATGGCTCCTTTTCCTCGGGAGGCAGAGAGCTGCCAGAGCTGTTGATAGGATGAGAGAGAGAAAAGACACTCCCCTTTCCACCTGCCTAGTCAAAGAGGTGTTGACTGGGGAGCTACTCACACCATTTCCACAGGGACTGAGAAAGTCACACATTCTCACAGAAAATACGCAGTGCTCTGGGATTCTTGCTTCTCTCTCCCTGGCCTCCAAAAGAAGCAATGGCCTGTAATTGCATATGCAATTTACAGTTGTACAAGGAACATACAAGATCAAGGAAGACAAGTTAAATTGAGGGGGGACTGTGAAAATAAAGTTAGTAAACAGAGGCAGGGAGAATTACAACTTCAGAACCTGAATGAAGCTGTAAGATGCATATGGCATGGCAGCATGTCACACGAATGTCAGCCTTATCACTTAGTTACGTGGTCCCGAGAGGGCTCCTATAATAAGCATCAAAAGCACTTCACAGTGTAAACCTGAGAAAGTCACTAACACTAGCTAACACAAAACACACACTAGCTAACTCAGGAGAAGCTGTGAGCTCAAAAATGGAGGAGGCTTCACTTTATATTGTCAGCGTACATAACTTAACACCAAGCCAGTACATGTTCTGCCTCTGAATGTAAGGGACTGACAATGCCATCATTAACATGAACTTGTGAGTCTTTCAGCATGGAGCAGTACTGAACATCACTTAACTTGGATTTGTAACATAGCAGGTGTGCTCTAGCACAGACAGGTGCTATTAGGAGGTTCAGGATGCCTGCTTGAGGCCCAGATAAGAAACTGTTTACTTATTACATCACATGCTTTTGGAGAACCTGATCCTCTGCTTCATGGACCTGCTTTCTGAAGGCTGTAATGCTTCTTTCCTTCACATCTCAAGCTGAACCAGATACAGAAATGTCAGCTCTAACAAGCTCAGACTACTGTCTTATTTTGGTTGGGGTTTATTTTCTTCACTTAGCAGCATTTAGTAGGTTTCTCACAAATCTTCAGCCATGGTAGCTTTTATATTAGTTACATGGAAGCTTAAGCCTCTAATGTATTTCCTCACGTTTGTATCAATCAGAAGGCACAGCAACTGTCAGTTACTGCAGGTTACAAAAAGTACATTTTAAGCTACAGTAACTGTCTGAATAATTTATGAGTCCTAATATCTTAGCAATAGCATTGCAACTTTAAAAATTACTTTTTTTTCATTTCTAGGCAAACTGAAGTATTATCATGCCCATGCATCAAAAATCATATAGTAGCTTAGAGATTCACTACATTCCATCTTTGTTCTTTCTCTCATTTTGGACCTCATTGGACTCATTCTGTATGTCAGAGGAACAATATGCATTGCTTGCTATGCACAGCTTATTGAGGAAGGTAAATTTGCTGCCAGCACATTTTCCACTGCACACATTCCCATCTTTAGCCCATCTCTTCTCCCTCTCCTCTCACCCTCCAAACTCAGAACAGTCCTGTTTCATTCCCCTCTGGCCTGCCCACCATAACATACATGCTTCCCAGCCCCCTATTAATACTCCTCCTTTCCATCTCTCAGTGGCACATCTGTTCAGTCCTTAACCTGTTCTAGATGCCTCATTTGCCTCCCCCCTGCTGCATCAGATCATTTAGCCCAGGATTCTCTCACTGCAGGTGACTTTAGGGGATGCTATTCAGAAACAACAAGCAAGCCTGACACTGACTGCAATCCATTCCTCTAGTATTCCCCCAGTATCAGAAAGTGTTGCATTAGAGATGCTAGAGGATACATCCCTGCCTAATCCTTTAGTATCCAGCTATTAACCTGTTGTACGTGATTCAGTCTAATCTCTTTCAAACTTGCTGAAATTGCTTATACAATTCCTTACAGCATGCTCCAGAAGTTCACTGCCTGCTGTGTAAAATACCAGGGCTTCACATAGTGCCAAGATTCTACCCTCTGTCTTGTTAGAATGCCCCCCCATTTTTGCTAGTTCTTTTAGCTGCTGCTACTGCACATTCAGCCAACAATTTCAGAAATCTCTCAACTGACCCTGAGATATACCTCACATTGTTATTGCTTGTTCTGAGCATGGCATTGTGTGGGTATGGTTTAGATTATTTTTACTTAGATGCATTACATCACTTTTACCTATTCTGAAGCTTGATCTGCCACCTTCCCCTCTCCCCTTGTCTCATAAGGTCCTGCTGAAATTCCTCACCATTAGCACACCACATCTGACTGCTGAAACAAGCTCAGCAATTGCACTCCTGGCTATCTCAGTGTTTATCTCCTTCTCTGACTCACTGATGGTGATTTGTGAAGATCCCGCTCTTGAATCCTTTTCAACCCGAGAAGTGACTAATTACTATTATACTTAATAGAATCATGAATCATAAAATGGCTTTAGTTGAAAAGGGACCTTAAAGATCACAGAATCATCACGCTTGGAAAGGACCTCTGGAGATCATCTAGTCCAACCCCCCTACCAAGGCAGGGCCACTTAGAGCAGGTTACACAAGAACGCATCCAGACCAGTTTTGAATGTCTCCAGAGAGAGGGGCTCTGCAACCCTCCTGGGGAGCCTTTGCCACCTGAACTGCTCAGATAGTTGCCCTTACCTGCACCTGAGGAAACATGGATATGTTGTTAGAAGATGTGGACATTTTTCCCCCATAGCAACTTTGATCATTGGCTCTATTTCAGGCAGTGCAAATGGGACAAGTAAACTGAAAAGTTTAGTCTCACCATAATTGAAACCTCTTCTATTATAAAACTTGCTGCAGCCATCACCAAAAATACTCATAAAATCAGACAGCACTACATATGGATATCAATATCAACTTCACCTTGTGAGGGCACATATGACAATCACACACAGCTCAAGGAGTCCTGACAAAGAGTTCTGTTCTTTCAGGAAGAAACTTTTAGGAAGTCTAGCCATGCAGTACAGCTCCGAATCACATGCAGTGGATCTGAATGCTGTAGTGCCTTGTGGGGAAAAAAATAAAAGACTCGTAGAAGCAGGACACGAAAGAAACAGGTCAGCATTTATTGAGAACAAGTAGGTAGGAATTTAACCTGCAGGAGCAAAGAACATGACTATTTTTCCACAGTCCTCTACCTACACAGTCAAGTCCTGTTTGACCCCTTTACTGAGAGGAATGATCTGGCTTTATCAGGAGGAAGTGCGTGTCACCAAGACAAATATATTTCTTTGTTAAATGAATTCCTGAACAAGAGACTGAGACCTTTCCTTTAAGCTCAGAAGGAATCATACTATGCCTATGTCATTGTTTGGCTTTTGATCTGGTAGAGAAAAACTATAGGTACAATATCTATTGAATGTATCTGAATATTCTTGGCAGTGTTGTTAGTGAGATGATGAAACAGCAGAATGTTTTGTAAAAGCTATGCTTGAAGAAAGAAGCAAAAAAGAATGAACAACAGTGTTTACTTCCTTAATGAAATTATGGCAGAACCTTAAGAAGAGTGATTCTTTTCTCCAGTGTTTGTCTCTTATCAGCTGCTTCATCCATTTGCTTTGTTTGTTCGTTAGACTCAATTGTGATGTGCATTTGCTGCTTGACTGCCTAGATGATCTCAGCTACAATAGCTATGGGCAGTAAAAAAAGTCAGGAGTTTATAACGCGTTGTCCTCTTTCTAAAATGCCAGCTTCAATTTACCTAGAGCCAGTGGTTCAAATACATACAACACATAACTACTCTTTAAATGTTATGGTTGAGAGACAAGGAAAATTATGCATTTATAAAGGGGAGGGAGGTATTCCTGTGAAACAGTTACTGCTTCAGTTCTCACTGGGAAACAATGAAAATTTTACCTCTCCATAGCTGGCATCACTCAAAGGTGCATGCACTGAGCATCTTGGAAACTAAGTTCTACTTCTTTAGTCCACCAGATATTCAAGCACGCAGTGTCCTCAGCTCACCTCATTATGTACAGCCACTACAGCACCTGAAACTGCCCACCACACCACTGTTATACTACATCTCAGTTCCTTTAACACATTGGTTTTTTAAGTAACTGTAATAAGGCTCACTGGGGTGAGTAGTTGCTTGTACTCCAGCAGTTAAATAAAATTTAGGATTGTAACAAAACCTACAATGCATCAGAGCTGGCATCCATAACAAACACCGTTTAAGAGAAACATTATTATTTATGGGGAAAATAGGTCTGAAGATAAACTCCTACACATTTAAAGTCGTCTTTCCTTTATTTTTATTCTATGCAGCAGGAGCGATTTAGAAAAACAGCACAACCCAAAACGACAAAAGATGACTTGATGCCCTGTAACAACTATATGCAAAACTGCCTTGAAAAAAAAAAAAAAAAAAAAAAAAAAAAATCAGTTGAAGAGTTGTTCAATCTACTGGATATCATAGATAAAACATGGGGAAAAAAAGTGTTCTGAGTAATCTTAAATTTCAACCCAGTAAAGGCCATTTATATTCTTGATGATTCATATCCAGGAATAAAGAAAATGTAAATTCTCTTCGTTACAAGCCCTTTTTCATCTCTTATTTGCTGATGTATATCAGATTATTGAATTTTAGAAAATGATGAGAAGATTTGGTGAGTGCTTCACTCTGCAAACTTTCATTATTTTTAAAATATTATCATATTTGAATATGCTCAAGCTTCAAATAAAGTGGAAGTATTTCTAACTAAGAGCTAAAATGGCTTAATTAAATAAGACACCTGTGCAGCCTGATCTAGCCTGTGTTTTCATGCTTTGTTCCATCAAACTACAATTATGTGCCTACAGGTCACCCCAGAAACTACAAATTGCTTTTTTATTGAATGAGGCAGATGTGGAGGGCTATGGAGTACCAATTGCTTTTAAGAGGAGACGCACATCCAGATCCTGAGACTTGATCTCCAAGTCTCCCGTACACAAATATTCCCCTATATTTTGGTACACAGTGGAACTGTAGAGCGTGAGCTCCTTGGATATAGGACTGGAAATACTTTCTTTGGCTGCTGATCAACACAGACACCAGAATCCACTTCACATACACATTGCTCATCATAAGGAACCCAACATGGCTAAGATGCTAAAACTTCATAAATGCTGTATTAACAGGAATGTCAGCCCTTTCTATTGTACATTACTGCTTTCTGTTTATATGAGAAAAATGGGCTTTGTCTGGACTTCCTGGTCCAAAGCCCCAGAGCCGTCATCCTGAGCCTAACATCTGGTAAGAACAGCTGACTTTTCTGCTATTCAACTTGATGGTGCCATCGCGTGAAAAACTGCAATATACTGGGTCGAGATTTTAAATTATCTTTTTCATAGGTAAGGAAAAAGCAAACAACTAATGTGACAGTACAAAATGCCAGGCATCACTCAACCTCCCGAAACCTGCCCAGACAACATTTAAAAGCCAAAAGCTATATTTAGATCTATGTGACAATAGCTTCTGCCCTGTAAATCCATGATTTATTACTCCAGGCGATGGAGTGCATTTTGCCAAGGGAATTTCCCCAGTCAGTAAGTTCCTCTTAAAAATGGGCAGTACCAGTCAAAAGTGAACACTGGGGGGGGGGGGGGGCAGTAAATGTGTTTTCCTTTCCCCATGGTACAAATAAGTGGATTTAAAGACGGAGGGGGAAGCCTTTTTGCATGAGCAGGCAGTCAACATCAATGGTAGAAACACCTCAAAGACTGTATTATCACAAAAGAAAAGCAATATGTTTAACAGAGATGTTATCATGTTGAACATTGACAATTTGACAATTATTTTGTGCTACTGATGACTAGACCTAAAGCTCATTTCCACAGTTCATGCCCACATGATACGCAGATACACATACACCTAGATATGGGTGCCAATTTTGAACAGTGTGTATGCATGTTGATACACATTGATGTACTCGCATCTGCACACACTCTCTCGACCATACACACACGCACATCCTATATACAAGAAAACCACAAAGAACCCATAGGAGGAACTCCATACAGCCATTCACTATGACATGGAGACTACTATGTGAAGACTATAAATCAGCTGCAGTGTGACTTATTTTTTAAATGGGATATTTTAACGCAAAGTCTTCTAAGATTACTCAATTTTACCACAAAGGAACATTTTGGCAGAATAGCTTACAGTCCTTGGGGAATCTAATAAGCTACATCTATATGAAGGTTTGCCAATACTATCACATTTCAGCAGTGATGCTAAAATAAGTAGAGAGGCAACTATTTTCCAAAGTGAAATGACAGCCTGAAAAGTACATTCCACACAGAGCACCGTGCAAGCCAGAAAGTCTCCTTAACGAGTGCAATATTCAGATTCCATACTAAATAGTGTAAAAACAGAACTGAAAAATTAGAAAAGTTGAAGATGTATATTACGAGCTTTGACTTTTTAAGAGAGTCCCAATTCAGTCTTTGGGTTATGGGGTGGGAGATTTGGTTTGGTTTTTGTTGGGGGGTTTTTTGGTAAGCACAGGTTTTGATTGGCGGCAAATATCTTGGGCATAGTAGGATATTAACTAACTTGTGAGGTATCTTAACGCTCTATAAGGTGTCTTCAGTTAACTTAATTTGCAAAACTGCCAAGTGTGGTTAGGCCTATCACAAAATTAATTTTCAAAATGAAATCAATAATGAATTACAGATAAGATTACACATTCATCAATATGGAAGTTAATCTACTTGACATTTATGTTCCTTAAACAGATAGTTGGCATGTGCCTTTCCTATTAATATTGACAAGTCAGAAGGAAAACACTGTTACAAGATTTATAGTTAATACTATGACAGATGATTGACTGATAAATCAAATTCTAGACATGACATCTACCTGTTTTTCTACCTACTTTCTACCACATCCTGTGTGTTAGACGTGTCACATCTTTCTGCCTCAGTGTCCCCAGAAGGGAAATATCCACTCCCCTGGAGGTACCGTGAAATTGAGTCAGTTTATAAGCTTCATATAATCTAGACAGTATTAATACAAGTGGGAGACATTCAGCACCTTGCAACACGTGGTAGTGCCTTGCAGGATCAAACCTAACCATACATGTCTTTGAAGATCAAATACGTGGTGACCAAATATAGTCTGAGGGCAAAATTTACCTTTAAAACTTACAAGGGAAGCGTTATATATATTTATTAATGTGATATATATAACCTGTGCTACTGTTTTACAGAATAGCAATCATGACAAGATCTCTAATTTTAGTATCATTTGAAAATCTGGAGTCAGGGCAAATAATGAAGAGTGATACAATCAGATTCCAAAGGATTTGGATCATTTAAGTAATTAGGCTAGCAGATGGCAAATGCAGTTCAGAAAAATGTAAAATAATTGGTCTGGGAATATCTGCTAAGTGGAACAATCATATAGCATGATCATTAAGGAAAAGCATTTCTTGTGGGGAAAAAATGGAGACAGACAAATAGTCTATGACAACATATTAGCAAATTAAAAAAAAATTAAAAAGGAAATGGTACAAGGCATTTATTAGAATCTACGAGGTATGATGTCTGTGAACTGTTTTTATAATCAAGAGATCCAACCAGGAAATTCTTTAATTAGGTAACAGGATCAACTAGCGTGAAAGTGCAAGCATAAACAGAAGCATTCAACACCTTACAGGATGTGTTTGGCATCACACAGTATCAAATCCAAAGTCAGTCAAGTTCTTTGAAGATCAAGTACACTAGGATACAACTAAGGCTCTTTGAAGTTTAAAGCCACAAACGCAAACAAGCCTAGATAGCACAAGAAACACTAACCTACCTGATTAATAGTCAATATCCACTGAGGAAGGAACTCTAGGAAACTTCTTGGTCTCGCCATTGGAGTGCTTGGGGTTTGTGTATGACACCAAAAATGCAAGCTCTTCATCTAAATTAGGCATACCAAGGACCCGAAACCCAATTCTAATTACTACACTCTCAGAGTAGTAACTACAGTGAGTTTCCCAATTTTGCTTTAAAGCAAAGGTCTCTTTCCCACTACAAATTTCTTTTAAAAGCTTGGTAATTTAATTTTTATTAAACCTTGGCAAATTCGCAACCGGCTGTACTAGTTATTATACATCATGGATCACCATGGCACAAAAATAATTAATGTAGAAATAAAACCTTGGTTCTAAGGTTGTTCTTCAACAATTGTGTTGTCCAAAAAAGATACAATACAACAAACGATAAGAGCAACAGAGAGTAATCAGATCTGGGATGCAGCTATGTAGAAGTATTGCAGGGTTGTCAGTTCAGATACAAACTGGTCCTCTTAAAAAACAATAGAACACAAATGCAAAGACAAAAGGCTAAGCTAAAAAGAAAGATTTGTGGAACATTGATAAATAGGCACTGCTACACTTAAAGGATGTTATCACATATGACTGCTGACATTTTAGGACAATGAAAGTTATAAGGAAAAAAATACAGGCAGACATGGCCCATTTTCACTGGAAAACATGACATGGAGATGTGACAAAATAGAGGTTTTTCGTAACTACAGACTGTTGTTAGTTATTTGTCACACTAATAAAAGCCAAAAATCTGCAACTAAAAAGTCAATCCTGTTTGTGCCATCAGACCTACTCAGAGGTCCACAGAGCTGGAGCAGGATTCAAGTCCAAAACTTAAAAGTTACAGAATAAGAATCAAAATAGGAAAACAGCTGAAAGGCTGTAAAAAGCAGACAGGTGGGATTAAGATATCAATAAATATTAAGAAGCACATTCCTAATCCTAGAAGATCATTAGTTCTTGTAATAAAACAGCAAAGTTCTTCCCTTGGACCATTAATTTCCTTTTTCATCTTAACCTGCTAACTTTATTTTGTGCTGGAGCTATCATATGGAAGTGCTTTGAGTGCTTTTCTCTGATTGCACTGGCAGAGTTATATGAACCATTACCTATCATTACCTTTATTTCAAACCTGTCAGTTCTTCCTTTTTGTAGCCAACAAGCTGCAAGAAGGGAAAAAAATGCAGTCTCTATCAGAGAATAAAACCACCCGTACAAAAATGAGCTGAAAGGAGCGTGTGAACAAAGGGGAAGGGAGGATGAAGAGAAAGAAGAGATAAGGGACTTGATAAATCTGCTCGCTCGCTCTCTGCAAAGGACATTCTACTCTCCTGCTATTTAAAAATAAACAAACAAACAAACCCACAAGACTAACACACAATACAGGCTGGAGCTGGCTACTGCCCATGACTTTCCTTTCTTCTGCCACACCTTGAATTAAAATACCTCAAACATTCCACAAATAACATGTAAATAAAAATAATACTGATACCACTGTCTCATGCATGGAAAAAATGTCTGTAAATGGAGCTGGAGTACATAAGAGAAGATGCACTACCCTCAAAGCTGTGCGTATCTTATGAGGTGCTTTTCACTAAATCCCTCATGAGCCACACAATGAGCTGTGAGCAATTATTGTTAATTAAATAGCCCCCTCTAACTATAGTGCTGCCAGTGACACATTAATGACCTCAAAACGCACTTGGATTTGGACGGGTTTTTTCCCCTCGAGTGCATACCAGGCTGCCTTTCCTCTGTGAAGCTGTGGCATGTTCCAGCTGCTACTGCACATGTATGGAATGTCATTCCCATTTGCAGTAACATGCACTGTTCACCAAACACTGAAGAAAAGTAACTTACACAAAAGCACTGCAGATACAGCTCAGAGACTAAAACATGCCAGTAATCTTTGATTTCCCTGCTTGAAACACCCAGAGAAGCTACATGCAATTGCAAAGTGATGGCATACTGACAGGAAGACCCTCGTGAAGGCAGACCCTCATGAAGGCAGCCAAGTTAATGCAGCAGAAAGATAATGCAGAAGCTTATTTATCACACTCAATGCCCCAGGTTAGTAGCAATTCTGCCTCTTAACACGTCTCAAAAATAAATAAGGAAATGAAAAAGAAAAAAAAAAATCCTAAAGAACCAAATCCCCTCTTCATGTAACACCACAGAGCTGATGCCAGGAACTACAGTGTCCTACTGTCTCTCAGTAAGTACTTTATTAGGAGGAAAAGAAATACAAAAGCTCGGTTATCTCTGTACTCTGGAAGTATAATGAAAGCTACTGGAAATGACCAGAGGAAATAATGTAATGAAGTCACAAACAGACAGCTGAATTCATAGTCAGTCCTTATTTGGCCATTATCCACAGACTGAACTGCAAACATTCATCTTGCATATGAACACAAGATAAAGAAATACAACGCAAGGCTACAGTGACATGTAAATATTCTTTGAAATCAAATGCCTCTGGGAAATACTAGATATTCAATCAAATTGAATTAACTGACAATAAATGCTGAAGTTTAGTAGAGTGTCCGACAACTTTTATCTCCAAAGCTACCCGAAAAAGAAGATAGAAGTATCTGGAATATGTGCTAAAGAATTAAGCCAGAGCATCTGCTGTAACAAGCATGTTATTGGGCAGCTGGAAGCAATGAAAGGGCTAGCTCAAAGAATCTATCAAAGAAATGAACAGACTTCTGGGACTTTACAACAAAGGATATGCAAAGAGGGGCAGAACACACACAGGGATTGCTGAGCTCAGCTGATACCCCAAAGGTCATTTGATGGCACAGAAAGGATTCAGATTCAGCAGCAGATTTCCCAGCTTGTTTTGAAAGTATACCTATGCTCTATAGCCACATATATGCTCCTCCTGGACTGTGATTTACTAATACCTGAAAGGAACAAACCCTGATCCATACACATATAACTTTTCCTCGTGGTTGGAACAAACCCTGATCCATACACATATAACTTTTCCTCGTGGTTTTTTTTTTTGCTTGTAGCACCTCTTCTCTCCTTCCATCTCTCTTGAATAATCTAGTGCAGTTAAAACACAAAACTCAGAACAGTTTAGACTTGTGATTTTGGTGGTTAGGGACGGGCAGAGATAGTTCCACTGCTTTTCCAAGATCTAGCTAATGGCAGAGTCAAGAACACAAAGATGAGGGGAGCATTCTGTGACTGGGTTAGAGAAAAGCTCAAAGAAAAGCTGTTCCAAGAGCATATATGATGCAAGAAAAAGTCTGAAGAATAATGTATTAGCTTAAAGCAGAGAAAAGTTATGATGATAGTAGTATACATTTCTTGCAGCTAATATGCAGCTTGTCACAGACCCTAAAAATCACTGGTTAGTAAGTATGAAAACTAGAATGTAATAATGACATATTGCATTCCAGCCAAAGCAGAATGCACATTTGAATTTTATTTTCATTTCAATACATGGATACATTCACTGAAGGCTACAGACTGAGTACCAAAGACCCAGATAAATTCAGGTATTTTTATTAAAAAATAAATCTATTTTGGTGCTTGGATCCAAAAGCAATCAGTGAGAGATGAAAAACCACACACATTCAGAGGCACAAAGGAAAAGACCTTGAAAGAAAGAAAAAGAATGAAGAAAGAAGAGAGTGGGGAAAAAACAAACTCAAAAGCAGGAAGAAGTCTTCAAATTGCACTGTAATGACAACACTATAATTTGCTCATATTGGGCTTTGATATGTGTGAAATTCTGAACACAGAGTGAAATGCAGCCTGGAACAAAAAAATTTAAATCTTTAATTTCAATAGAGAAAGGCCAGTATTGCAAATATATCAACCTATCATCTGCTGCACTACATACAGTCCGAATGCATCAAGTCGTCTTCTTATTACCATCATTTAATTTGAATTACAATTGCACCCACAGTCCAGGGGATAATTTCCAGAGATTCCATCAGTGCTTCAGAGGATTCAGAACCTAAAACAGCAAGCAGCACACACAGAAGGATGGGAGAATATCAAAGCATACTCTTCAAATCAGCAAGTGTTGCCTTCTTCCACCATCAATCTCTCTAGACAAAAAATAAGACCTAATAAAAGGCTTGCATTATCCCAGGCTTGGTGAAAATCTATCATCTACTCATCTACTGCATATGGGCAAAGTGAGAACAGACTCAAATAAAGCTCTACTGAGTAGGCTTGCGCTCTCAGCACACATGGCCATGGAATTGAAGCATCCAATAAACACCTGTGTAATGTTCTGAGCTTTAAGGAGAGCATGAAACTACTCAGCAACTGAGGAATATACTTTCCAGAAGCGCTCCATTTCATAGGCTTCCATTAAGTGGCACATCTGCAGCTGCAACACGCAGTTGCACTCTCTCTTGTAGTCTGCAAAATGAGATAATGCTGGCTGACAGACAGCAATCAATTTGACTTGCTGTTTCTGGCATTTGGGCTCGTACAGAAGCAGAGATGTTAAAATGTGCCTTGTAATTAAGAGAAACCTCAAAATGCAATGGGTGCAAGTGAGTTGTACAAGTGTTTCTTTCAGTGCACACTGTATGAAAAGTATGCACTAAGACTTCCAACAATTTGACCTCTTTGAAGACAGCGTTGTATCGAAGTTCCTAATGAGACCAGACAGCAGAAGTTGCGCATGTGATGCCTCTCTGCTTTAACTGTGAATTTACAGCTGGAATGCTCAAGCAAGGACAAATGGCAAATTAATTTGTTTTCTGCAGACTCTATTCTCTGGGAAATTTGCAAACATAGTATGCAAATAAGTGGCTTATGGATTGAAAAGACATAGTCATCAATATTGTCCCTTTGAGTTAGTGTTACCATTGTACCTGTGCAACTTGGGCCATTCTCTTAAGCACTGTATGAACAAAGATGAAGAAGGAGAAAAAGAGCCCACTACCACAACTTGAATAAGAGACAGCAGATTACAAAAAGGAAAAAAACAAAGAAACAATGGCATAACATCAGCCAGTATGAAGAACAGTGGTCATGGCACAACACAGCTGCTTACCTGGTGGTAACCTCTCACAGGCACTGCAAAGAAACTTTCTAGAAGGGCCTTGAAGGAGGACAGATTGCAACTGTGTGCTGGTTACAAAATAAATGATAGCATTTTAAAAAACAAAAGGTGTTAAAACTTTTAAAGTGCACTATGGCGACTGGCAAGTAAAGGCAGAAATAGATGTTATAATAATGCCAGAAAAAAATGTTGTAATAATGCAGATGGGGGAGAGAATAAAGAGCCTTGAGGAAAGGAAAAAAAACCCAAAAAAAAGGCAAACAATTTATATTTAATGTGACAGGTTAGATGGAGCTAGCTGATGAAGTCAAGGAAAGAAGGGAAAAAGGTCAAATAGAGCTAAAGAAATTATCTTCAGAGCAGCATTTATCATTGACAAAAGTGGGTCAAAACTGCATTGCCAAGACTACAAGAAAAGCTGCTGGCATAATCAAGGGATACAAGAGAAAGGTATGAGGATGGCTGGGAGGGAAGACTAAGAATTCTGTTTCAGCTATATTGAGCTTCAACAGGTGCACAGACAGACCCAAGCAGACAGCAGATCAAGATTTTAGTTTCATCAGGGAAGCTGTAGAATACTTCCATATCTTGTCAGCATCCAGTCGGCGCATGCATTTCTATTCAGCAATCAAATCTACAGAAGATGAGATTCTGAGAGACAGAGGACTAAAAACAATGAAGCTTTTGTAGATTATGGATATGAATTAGGATGGTTTTGAGAAGGAGAGGATGAAGATACAGGAAGTACAATAAAAAAATTAGGTGCATTCTACGTACTACTTAAAAGCCATGACAATGCACATAGCAAAGGGAATGTCAGCTGTTGATCCTTATTATTTCTTTGTCTGTGTGAGCTTCAGTATTACTCCACATGCACATGTGCATGTGCATTAGAAGAAAGAGAGAAAGTAGAACCTCAACTAACAGACTGCTAACATTTGACTGACAAGGGAATCTAGTAACCACTGCGGGGAAAGTGCAAGACCCTCACCAAATCAAACACAGATGATGCACTCTGCTTGTCAATATTAAAACTGTTTTCTAAGTAGATTAGTAAAAAAGGTTGGAAGGGACCTACAAAGGTCACCTAGTCCAACCACTCTGCAATGAGCAGGGACATCTTCAACTAGATCAGGTTACTCAACAGCCTCGTCCAGCCTGACCTTGAATGTTTCCAGGGATGGTGCATTTACGACCTCTCTGGGTTAACACAGTTTCTGGTGGACTGATTCCTCTAGTCAAAAGAAATAAATCCCTGGTTACCCAAAAGGAGCTCACTATTGTATTTACCATCATCTAGCATCACTTCTCTCAAATCTTTACAACTGCAGGGTTGAATGGAAATGACAGAAGACTTGAGATCCTTTGATCCATGGAAACCCTGACAAGCACTCCTCTACTTCTAACATGCTCACCTGAGAAGTGTCACAAAGTCCACTCCTTTCCCACACCTTGCTGAAAAACTGTGTTAAACCCTCCTGAAAAAACTGTCTTTTATGCTGAAGAGCAGCAACATAATATAACTTAAAGGTTTTACCAACCTGCAAACAGGGTCAGTCTTTTTGACCAACTGTTTTCAATTTCTCTAAATGAGTGATGAAATTCACAGATGAAGTCAAGGGAGAGAAATACAAGATGCAGAAACAATGAAAAAAAATAAATATTTTAGTAAGGTTTTGGGGAGCTGAAGAAGGATGAGCTAGAAGAACAGACTATTAGGTACACTGAAAATAGGCTGGACTACTGGTCTCAAAGAGTCCAGCTGGGTACCAGCTGCTCAATGGTTGGCACTCAAAAGTCAGAAATGCATGCCAGGGATTAATACTGAGGTCCTTATTGTTCAGTAAGAGTCGAGCAACAACAATGAGAATCCAGAGTAGTGCAAAGTTTTGCACCTGGTGTGCAAAACCCAGCATATATATGTACCTATATATGCTGGCAAGCAGCTGGATACGTTTCAGCCCTGTTGAAATCTGTGAGATATAGCAGACATGAAGCTGAATACGAGCTACAAATGTTCATTCATAATGACCAAGGCAAACCAAGCACTTGACTGTATCAGAAGCATGACCAACAAACGGCCAACAAATCAAAGGGAAGTAGTTATCCACCTCTACAGAGGGGCTGGTAAAGCATCAGGAATCTGTGCCCAGTTCTAGGTGGATATGGAGAATTTCAGAACATCCAGAGGAGGGTCACCAAGGTGGTCACAGCCTAGAGAATGTGATTTGTTAGGAGCAATGGAAGGAGCTCGTCTTCTGTTCAGTGAAGAGGCTATGGGTTGTTAGAAGAGATACAATGTTAATGGAGCCACATTTTTCTTGGCAGTAGCAAATGATCTAACAAGCTGTTTTGACCACAGTCTTTGGAATCTTTGGAGATTCCAATTGTACATCAAGAAAAGCATATTGCAAATCTGTGTTCTAGAGCTGCTTGATTTACGCAAGAGGATCAACACAGTCCCCAGTAAACCTGCTTTGCACCTGAAGTACAGATAGCTAATACCACTAATTTTTTTGTCAATATTAAAATTTGGCCTGTTGAATCCAACACCAGCTAAAATATCTCCAGTGGAAATACAAAGTAAGCAAAAAAAAAAACCAAACAAAAACAAAACACCAAACCAAAAGAATTACAGTAAAAGCTCTAGCTGCATAAGGCCTCCTAAACCCTGTTACTGACTTACCCTGAAAACTTACTTGTGTAAGGGATGAAAGGAAAAAGGAGCAGAAGCTGAAGCCGAGAGCATGTCTCCCATTACAGATATCTAGTATCCTGTGAAGTTGCCACAAAAAGAGCTTTTTGCAGGCCTGAGCTGTCATTGCATAACGTTTCAAAGCCATACATTTCATTTTGTACTTCTCTTCTAGCCCAGATCTGTAAGCTTCCTGCTTACAGAAGGAAAAACTCAAGGCCCTCTATTTGTAGCTACTCTGTATGCCTGCAGTAAAACTGTCGACATCTAAATGCTTGTGTAAACAGGTGCATATTTTAGTTTTTTCTCCCATCGGCATAATAAGTATTATTAAGACTAGGGCAGGCAGCAGACTTTTTAAAAGGCTTTACTTATATCAATGGTAAGTCTGAATGGGTTTTTAGTCTGCTGTAGTAAGGCAGTAAAATATAATAGCCTCTTAACTGACACATTGTTATCAGTCTTATTATGGCTTTCTTCATGCCTGTCAGTGGATTATGGTAATTTTTTTAGTCACAGGTCTAATCAAAGTAGAAGACTGTGAGCTACTGACAGCTGAGGAGAGATAGAACTGCTTACATACTGTCATAAAATTCTAACACAGGCACAAACTTCTGCATCTCTCTCACCCGACTCTCCTCCTAGCAAAACAAACCAACTTTTGGAACAACAGGTTCCTTTTCTATATCGTACAAAGGAACAAAGAATTAAAGTTCAATGCCTTCCCTCAAATTAATACAGCATTCAGAACATGAAATTCTGTTCTTCTAGGCAGCTGCTATGGTGCAGTTTACAAATGGTTTTGTGATCACTGCTGTAAACTCATCTTAACATCTACCGGTCCAAAACACCTTCTCTGCTCATTTCTGAGGATCCAGTCAAATTAAACCGTTACCCTGCATAGCAAGAACTCCTAAGGAAGGTTGAAATACCACTTTCTCATTCAAGCAAGCAAGCTGCATTTACTTTGTCCTTCAAAGCACCAAGGAATAGCTTTGCGCAAGCATTATACAGTGGCTTAGAAGGGGAACAGCCAGGACTGTAAATACATGCAGGGCGTGCAGCGTGTATGAGCAGGCATACATTACATGCAATGGATATTATCACACTGCAGTTATTGGATTGTGTCATACGGGAGGGGGATTTCTGTTTTCCTCAGGCTTTGTGGATTTCTACTAAAGCAGATACAATTACACAGAAGTTCCTAGCATTAAAAATTTTACAGAGCATAAAGCTTTCGCGTTCCAAAACCAGTAGCTCCAGTGTAATTGTACTGAACTTGAGGGGCACAGATTAAAAACTGTGAAAGCTGAATTTTGGCATAGATTTAAGGCACAGACAAAACACTGCATGAATGCAGTTCACATCAGCTGACAAAAGAAAAGTAGAGTAGCTTCCACTTCCCCTTCTCTTCAGGCCCACCCCATATGCCAGCTGCAGTAGTGGTCAGCAACCCAGTGTACCCATTATAAACGTCACTGCGACCATTAACATGTTTCACACTGGCTACTGAAGAAAAAGATGACACTAATGCTTATCACTGCTGATATGAACTTGAAACACTAACCTAGAAGTAAAAGGATTGGCTTAAGAATACCAGCCTGAGATCCCATCTACTAGACTGTCTACTGAACACTAAGTGTAGTAAGTGGTAAAAAGAAAAAAGACAAACCAAATAAGAAATGAGACCTCAGACTGGCAGCACATATTCTCACCAGTATTGATCACCATGGACAGTACAAGAGAAAATGTGAACAAATAGCAAACCAGAAAAGTAACACACCTGCTGCAGAAGACAAAAACAAGTTAGTAGGAATGTTGCCACGGCCTGCATTTCAATCATACACCCTTTGTGTATAAAAACAGGTTGTTAGTGTCCTGAAGCTTGATCTGATGGTGAGCGATATTCCTTCGACAGAATAACTTCTTTCTTTCTCATAAACGTGGGGGATAGCAGAAGACTCTGAGGCATAGGAACCAAGCGCTACGAAGGTGTTCAAGAAAGAACCTATTCACAAAACATAGCTGTTCCTGAACATAACAATATCAGTCTCAACAGAGGCTTTCCACATTTGAGTATTTGAAAGTCTTCTGCTTCTCCTTCTTCCACTTCTTTTGATTTTACTTGAGTTATAGACTGCTAAAAAGGCTATGATCAAAAACAAGCATGGGCAAGTGAGCTAAGAATTTAATCTTCACATAAAATAATACAGACAGGTATTGAAGTTTAAGTGTTGCCTGATACTATATTTGCATTATCCACAATGGTAGAGATTATACCCAAGGAACATTTCTATGAAGAAAGGCAAAACATTAAAAAAATCCAAATTTGTTTTCTATTGTATGCAAGTTGAGAAGAGTTTAATTTTTCAAAATCTGTTTAAACTCCTGGCTACTTGAAAGGCCAATGTATTATCAGTCGAGTGCAATAATAAGAACTCCACAGAGCTTCATAAGTCATAGTATTGGATCCAAAGCTTATTGACATAAAAGTGAAATATTATCTTCTCATTGACTTTAAAGGGGTTTGGCTCAAGCCTATAGCAAAAGACATGAAGTGAAACATTGCATAAACACTTGAAATAAGCTAAAAAACTTCTTAAGATTAAAGACAAATTATTATACAATACAAAATCTTCAGCACTTACTGCTTATCATTGTAAGATTTAATGCTATTTTCCATAGTTTCTATTCTGCAATGAACTAAGGTTATCCGCAATAAAGATTTCTGTAAGACAGTTCACCCTGCTTTTGCTAATCCTTAATCTTTTCCATCAGTTTTTGTTATAGACTTCAATCACATCCATCCTTTTTAACAGCATACTAATTTCAGAAACTACCAGATCAAGCTTTAGCATAAACAAGTCAAAATGTAACTTGAGGGCAGAAAGCAGTGGAATCCAAAATATTTTCTGAATAAAAATGATATGGAGTTAGCTTTTGTGTTTGAAGGAAAGGTACTGCAAGTAGTAAGTAGTATGATGGGGTTCAAACTATATAAATGAACAAACATCTTCTACTAAAATACTTCCTTTTATAGGTCTCAGAATTTACTGTCCTATCTGGACCTATCATTCATTTTATTCAGTATCTTCAGGCATATGTGGGAGAGTAAGGGGAAAACTCCATTCAGTAACCAGGTTCTAACTGACCAGCACTATACAACATGAATTCCAACTAGTATTAATCAACCATCTTCAAAACACAGTTTTCAACAGGTCAGCAATAGGCTCTGGACAAATACCAGGTGAGCTGCTTTTTAAATTATTTTTAAATGTTTTCCTTGTAAATAAGAAAACCTAGCCAAACTGGAATGAAGCTTTTCAAAGCTCATACCAATACTCATCTTCTGTTTAATACTGTAAAATTCCAGTAATTAACATATGATAGAAATACATTTCTGTTGCTGATACTACAGTAAGTGCTCAGCAGTGAAAGGTGAGATATCAAGAGAATAAAGTATTGCTTTTCTAAATGAAAGCAATGGAAAATGCCAAAATAGCAAAATACTAGGATAATATAGTTATGTGCCACGCTATAACACACACTACTTGGAAATTCTGCTCTGGCCACACAGTGCTCCTACCTTTTAACTACACTTTTCAGCCTGGCACTTCAATGCATTACTTTACATGGATATCAGCTTGACTGACAAGTACCGCCACTTCACAAGAATGCAGTAAAATTATAATTTTAAGTTTGCTTTCCCTATGAGGTGTTTTCTATCTTCCTAGTGGCAGGCTTCCTGTGGGGGCACCTGCTAACTTAAGGTGCTGGAAGGTTTAGCTGATGGCATAACATATACTTCTTGGTGATACTTCTCACTTCCATAGCAAGGACAACTGCTGATTGCAAGACTCATCCTAAACTGTCCAGTTTAAAGATAACCAGTCAACTGCTAACACCTCTTTCAAATTCCCTGGCACAGGAACTTACTTCTTCCTCTACTCTGCTACCACCCTATAAGATTCTGCTTGCAAAACTGGCACAGAATAGGCAATCTGATTTATGCTGATTTGGGCCCAATAAACAAATAAAAGCTAGCAGAAGGAGCTGAGGGATGAAAGGTATATAAATTAAATGTGGATACCTTGATATCAACTTTGACTAATGTCTTCAGGGGACTCACGATTTACTGTTAAGGGATTGAAGGCTGGAGGGTTTTGGTTGGTTTGGGGCACTGAGTGGGGTGTCCTTTTTGTTTGTTTTTTCTCTTCTTGTTTTTTCTAGGTTAAGATTCAGTAATATAGGTCAGTCAGCTTTGAAGGTCACTAGATAAGGACATGACACTAGAGTGTTTTTCTTCCTACTGTTTTCCCTGTACAGTGCACCTAAAATAACATCATCATATGCTACTTAGTAGAATTGAATCAATTATATCAGATTGCTGTGTTGTGTTCAAACATATGAAGCCAAATAATGAGCATTTGGTTTATTGTTCACCCTTTTCAGGAAACTCGGTCTTGGGGGAAATTGACAATCAAAATAAAACACTGTGTTATAGCCTGTGAGGAGTGCTTCTGTTCCAAACCCAATGATAAGTACCATTGTCTTTCATTGTGGAGGTATGCCCCACCAACACAGGCTACTGCTGATTAGCAGTAAATACAGATTAGCAGGCAAATACAGAATGGGCCACCTGTATGTCACACAACAGATTTCTGAATAACATAATTTTTAAAGACCCAGAAGTATCAGGCCACAGATGGTGCTTTAAAAATCATTACTAGGGCAATTTATTGCATCTCACCTCAGTGTTTATTGTTGCAATTATATAGATGCAAATCAGTCACTGAATTTCACCACAGCCACAGTTCTTTCTCACAAAATCCAAAGGATCGCAATAGTAAACATTAATAATCCTCATCATGGTCTCACCAGCCTGAATCACCATCTCTGACCTGGGGATCAGGTGGACGGTGAAAGTCAAGATGTCACAAATCTTGGTCCCTATGGAGGTCTCAAAATGACAGTCTTTCAGTGACCAAAGATGCTGATGGAAATATCTAAGTTACTGGGAAAGGAGAAAACATTTTAAGTTTTGGACCATTCCCAGACTTGTGACAACTGCCACCACCTCAGTCTTTCCTCTTTAGTTTCTTCAGGGTTTTTTTGGTTGTGTTCTGGGTTTTGTGGTGGGTTTTTTTGCTTCTTTTTCGTTTGGAGGGGATTAAAAAAAAAAAACAAACAAACAAAAATCAACGACAAAAACCCAAACCCAAAACAAAAAACAAAACCAAAATCCAAGCAGGGTATTAAAGACTTGCTGCTCTTCTTTCTAAAGTCGATCCTCTGAAAAAAGTCCATATAAGCTATGATCTGGGAGGAGGTCATATTCTTTCCATCTAGTCATACTTGCTAGGCTGCACTGTGATGGTTTCTTAAGAACTTTAGGCAGAAGAGATCTTACAACCCATTTATCATATGCAGTTCAAGTGCCCCAGCCAGATGGGCAGAGCTTCCTTTCCTGCACAAACTCATCCATTAGAGTCCTCTTCACTGATAATTTCCATTTCTTTGTTATTTTCCATACAAACAATTGTCTCTAAAAAGAACTCTTTTAGAACATGCATATTCTAACATTCAAATGTATACTCAGACTTCAATCCTATAAGAGAACATTATGAAAGTGAAATTAGCTAAAATTAGAAAAAAAAAAGCTAATAAGACCATGTCCTGGGTTCAGCTATAGCAGTCATTTTTCTCCTGCTTAGTAGCTGGTGCAGTGCTGTGTTTTTTAACTTTCAGCCTGGGAACAACGCTGATAACACCGATGTTTTTAGTTGTTGCTAAGTAATGTT
Organism: Strigops habroptila; assembly: GCF_004027225.2. Classification (NCBI taxonomy): domain Eukaryota; kingdom Metazoa; phylum Chordata; class Aves; order Psittaciformes; family Psittacidae; genus Strigops; species Strigops habroptila. The sequence continues at coordinate 46,383,228 of NC_044283.2, forward strand.
TATTCCAACCAAGGACTTTCTCAGTCTCATGCTTTGCCAGGGAGGAGGGGAAGCCGGGAGGAAGCAGAGACAGGACACCTGACCCAAACTAGCCAAAGGGGTATTCCATACCACAGCACGTCATGCCCAGTATATAAACCGGGGGGAGTTACCCGGAAGGCCCAGATCAGTGCTCGGGTCGGGCTGGGTATCGGTCGGCGGGTGGTGAGCAATTGTATCCTCTCCCCTTGTTATTTCACTAATCGTTATTATCATTGGTGGTAGCAGTAGTGGTTCTGTGTTATACCTTAGTTGCGGGACTGCTCTTATCTCAACCCGTGGGAGTTGCATTCTTCCCATTCTCCTCCCCATCCCTCCGGGAGCTGGGGGAGGAAGAAGGGGGGGGGGGGGAGTGAGCGAGCGGCTGTGTGGTTCTGAGTTACCGGCTGGGCTCAAACCACGACAGTTCTTTTTGGCGCCCAACGTGGGGCTCGAAAGGTTGAGATAACGACAGATCTGACCAGAGTGTGTTTAATCATATTTGTGATAAGCATTCATTGTTACTACTCGTCACAATGGTGATTATTTGGCTCTCAGACGTGTTGCACTTGATCTCAGAGTTTCAGCATGTTGTACCTTACTTACAGCCACTATTTGCTGTTTTAGCGTTTATCGGCTGGGGGGCCTGGGCTAAGGTTCTTGTTTCACTGTACTTCATGGTAATGACTTGTAATACAATAGACTCATTGATCATGAAACTGGTCTGGTTTGTGCTTCCAGCGTGGCCATCACCACTATACATTGGGAGGTATATAATGAAATATTTTAGCAATTGCATATCTTTTTTTTTCTCCTCGGGGGGTAAACTTACGAAGGAAGCATTCTCTTTCACCCCCCGTTCCCCCACCAGCCTATTTGCAACAGCAATTGAGAGTTCTGAAGGTTTTAGATGGCCTTTGAGTACCCTTGAAACCTGCCTGCTGATTGTGCTGGGGATCAGCATGTTGGCAAACATACGGAGTGTGTTTTACCCACGGCCATCCCGTCGTAGGAACATCCTATTTCGTTTAATGTCAAAAATTCAGCAGTATCAGGTTCGAATCTGGTCTAGGGTTAGACGACGATATAGGAGGACCACCAGGAGATTTTCCCTGAGGCTGGACAGTTATGAGTGGCAGGGTGTGTGGGATAGTATGGGCAAGTACCTAGGCCAGTGGGCCCCTCCAGTGCTTTGGAACTTCACCACTGAACAAGTGCAACATCCGGAAAAACTAGTAAAACACTTAAACGAGGTGTGCTGTCGTCCTGGTTATACCAGAGAGGGACAAATTTTGGCAATGTGCTGGGGCTTGGCCTATGCCTACAGAGCCCTGCTCAACACTATCCAGCACCTTCAAAGGGAAAAAAATGTCTCTGGATCTGATGGCAAAGCAACAGACAACGCAGCTATGCCAACTACAAGCACAGCAGCTACTCAGACCCTGACCACAACAGTCAACACAGCTACTCCAAGTACAGCAGCTACATCAACCCCAGTGACAAGCACAACAGCTACTCAAACCCTGACCACAACAGACAACGCAACTACTCCAACTTCAAATACAGCAGTTACACCAACCCCAGTGACAAGCACAACAGCTACTCAAACCCCGACAGCAACAGACAATGTGGCTACTCCAAGCACCGCAGCCACACCAACCCCAGTGACAAGCACAGTAGCTACTCAAACCCCGACAGCAACAGACAATATAGCTACTCCAAACACCACAGCTACACCAACCCCAGTGACATGCACAGTAGCTATTCAAACCCCGACAGCAACAGACAATATGGCTACTCCAAGCACTGCAGCTACACCAACCCCAGTGACAAGCATAGTAGCTACTCAAACCCCGACAGCAACAGATAATGCAGCTGTTGGTGTTACTCAACTCCCAAGCACAACAGCTGCACCAACCCCAGCAATAGACATTGCAACCACTCCAATCCTAGTGGCAGACACTGCAGCCACTCCAACCACAGTGACAAACACTGCAGCTAAACCAAATGTCCAGTTTGTGACAATGTCTGTTGCCCCTGTAAGCAAAAGCAAACGAAAGGCACAAAGAGCAACCCGTGAAGCGATTGCAAGAGAGAAGCGAGCCCTCAGTCTTTGGAGGCGGCTCCTGGCAGCTGTGAAGGAAAGGTTTCCCTACAAAGACGATATTACGAATCGCTCAGCCAACTGGACCACGATAGAGAAAGGCATCCAGTCCCTGAGGGAATCAGCCATTATAGAGATAACCTATCGTAGGCCGGATTCCAGGAACACATCCGTAGACCCAGATGAAGTCGAATGTACACGACCCATGTGGCGGAAACTTACACGGAGTGCGCCATCATCATATGCCCACACATTGGCATCAATGACCTGGAATGACGGAGTATCACCAACAGTGGATTTCCTGGTTGGTCAACAGTAGGGGATCTGCCAACAGGGCTGGCCCAGCCCAATCAGAACTTTTACGTACTGTAGAGGGGGATAAAGTTCCTGTGGTGCACATAAAGAATTTGTTGGGGAAGACAGTCTGGGTTATTCCTGCTTCAGGTAAAGGCAAACCCACTCGTGGGGTTGCTTTTGCTCAGGGACCTGGATATACTTGGTGGGTAATGCGGGAAGATGGGGAAGTCCGATGTGTACCTCAAGGGGATTTGATTTTGGGGGAAAACAGCCAATGAACTCAATTGTACGCTGTTGCCTGCTCTATAACACTTTTATAGCCCACCAGCTAGATACCTTCAGGTCGCCAGCCATTGACCCTGACTTCCCTCCGATCATCACCTCAACAAAGAATGAATTTTGAGGAAACCAGACGAGCTCAGCAGTGACCAGATGAGTTTGGCGGTATCATCAGCAGGCAACAACCCAACACTATGTACCGTCCCTCCTGCCCTGAAAGACTATTACAAGAGATGGAACCTGACATCATGGACTGGATGAGTTCAGCAATTTTACAGGGATTGGTCCATGGACTAGGGAACGATATCTTTCTCTGTGTGTGGGTGTGGGTGTATATATATGTGTATATATGGGACAGGGGTGATGGTGTGCTGAGAGATGTGGGATCTGAGCATGACGTGAATGGTATGGAATAAGGGGTGGATACTGTCCTGGGTTCAGCTATAGCAGTCATTTTTCTCCTGCTTAGTAGCTGGTGCAGTGCTGTGTTTTTTAACTTTCAGCCTGGGAACAACGCTGATAACACCGATGTTTTTAGTTGTTGCTAAGTAATGTTTATTCCAACCAAGGACTTTCTCAGTCTCATGCTTTGCCAGGGAGGAGGGGAAGCCGGGAGGAAGCAGAGACAGGACACCTGACCCAAACTAGCCAAAGGGGTATTCCATACCACAGCACGTCATGCCCAGTATATAAACCGGGGGGAGCTACCCGGAAGGGCCAGATCACTGCTCGGGTCGGGCTGGGTATCGGTCGGCGGGTGGTGAGCAATTGTATCCTCTCCCCTTGTTATTTCACTAATCGTTATTATCATTGGTGGTAGCAGTAGTGGTTTTGTGTTATACCTTAGTTGCGGGACTGCTCTTATCTCAACCCGTGGGAGTTGCATTCTTCCCATTCTCCTCCCCATCCCTCCGGGAGCGGGGGGAGGAAGAAGGGGGGGGGGGAGTGAGCGAGCGGCTGTGTGGTTCTGAGTTACCGGCTGGGCTCAAACCACGACAGACCATCACATCCCTAAAATTCTATAGGTGTCTGAAATTCTAACAGACAATTTTAGATCTGACGAGACAAATCATATTGGCATTGCTCCATATGGCAGAAATTTTGCAATCACCACCTCTGACTGCAGGACCACAGTTAAGTTTGCAAAGACAGATTTTCAAAACAAGTCTCCTCTTCCACCTATTTCAGAGTAGGAAAAAGAAGAAAAAACCCCACACTACTCAAAAGAGAAATCTTAATGTGCTACTGAGAAGTCAAATGGACTACAACAGCATTAAATCCCAGAAAAATTCCCTAGAGAAGACTGACTCACCATCTAATTTTTTTCAATTACCATCATAAAAATTATTTCCGCATTGCAATCATATCTTTTCTGGGGAAGGAGGTAGAACCTGCCTTCTCTTAAGCAGAACAATTAGTCTGTTAAGAAAAATGACATAACTTCTAATAGTAATTGGAAAGTGTTCATATCAAGTTCGTACACTTAGGCAGGAATAATTAACTGCTCAAAACACACAGTGGAGAACAGCTTGCTAGGTATCAGTTCTGTTGGGAGATTCTGGTGGTTACATTGAATCACAAATATGAAATAAATAATTTCATATTTCTTTGGTTAAGTACCATACAATAAGAAAAACAGATGTGACATTTGTAGGCATGAACATAAGCTGAAAGTGAAATAACTATTCAGCACAAGTAACGCATCAGCTAAGCTATGGATTCACATCTACGTATGACATTTCAGGAAAAAACAGACTACATGGAGAGAGTTCAGAGAAGAGGAGAGATCTAGGACCTAAAAAATATCAGATATGGGGAAAGACAGAGACAGGACTATTTAGCTTTAAGTGATCAAATGGAACTGTACTAGTAGGAGTCATAATGTATTATAAAGGACTGCTGCAAAGAGGAAGGGATTCATTTGTTCTGCCCATTCACTGTGGACAGGACACGTAGTAGTAGTGAATCACAGCAAAAAAAGAGATCTGTGGTAAATAGTTTTGCATTAGTGAAGATCATGACGTAGAAAATACCTACTGCTTGCTGGTGGTCCTCGAGGACAGGTTAGACAAACACCTGTCAGGAACACCACCAGAGTACAGGCCCAGACACAGATGATTTCTTGTGATCCAAGAATATTCCTGGATTCTTTGCATACTCTCCTTTCCAAATTGTTTTGTAGCATGTAACTGCTCCCCATTTTAGCCCATTTCCACTTTATGGCCTAGGATAACGCAAATGTTCATTCACTCACCGAAAGCTGTTGCAAGCAGAACTGCCAGGCTTGAGTCGTCAAAATCAATGGCTAGTATTAGCTGAAAAAAAATTTCTATTGGATAAAAGTTCTATAGAAAATACCTGAATTTGTGAGGGGGAAAAAAGTAGTCTAATGAATAAAAGTAATAACTTAGGAAGTACAATCCACTGTAAGGCTTCTTGAGGGCTGGAAAAGGCCTAGGAATATTCTTGCTAAACCAAAGCTACACATTAATGCAGCTGAGAAGCAATACATCAAAGTTGTCAACTTCTCCAATGTACTGTGCTTCATTTCTCTCTTCCAAAAAATTAGAAAAGCTAGTAAATTCTAGGAAGACATACACATCATCTTGCACCTGACACATACATGCACATACTAATTGTGCTTAGGAACTGAAATAAAGGAAATTAAGAGAAATTTAAAAAGTGACAAAGCAAGAACACTGCAATATTTGCATGCCCTATCCTTCTCTGTGTTCATTTGTCAAACGAATCATAGCACACCAAACATAACCTGATTGCTTCTCAAAGCGTTTAAAAATTTTTTCATCCCTTACACATAATTTAGCAAATCTAGTATTTATTTGGTGAAGGAGGAGGTGGTAGAGAAGAGGGAGATAATGAAAAGATATATTAATGGGTAGCACAGTAGTATTAATAAAGTGTGAGGGCAGATGGAAAAGAGACTAATAAATAATAATTTTATTTGAAGCGTAGCACACTGGCAAGGAGTCTCTGAGGGTCTCTCTCTTTACAAAAATAGCTGTTCACCACTGCACTGATTAACCTCTCAGCTTTCTTATTTTATCTTCCAGTAAAAACCAACAACAAACAGGATGCCTACAGGCTCCAATAGGATGAACATAGCAAAATCTCATGCAACTATACAGACAAACATGGCAAGTTAATCAATATTATACTTGGACTGCTGCTTATGTTTATTTTATCTTTAAACCTTGCTACATTAAAATACTAAAAAAAAAAAAAAGCTTAATATATATGTGTCCATTTGAGTAAATAGTCTGTAAGTATGAAATTGTATGGGACTATTTGTGCAATCAAGGAATTACCCAGGTTAGAGAAGACTGAAGGGTTTGACCCAAAATATTTGCTCCTCCATCCTTGAGATTAATTGTGGAATGAGGTAACAATTCAACACAAAAACTATTATCAACATCTGGAACTTCATCTACTTTTGTGAAAGATAAGAGTCAACATCTTCATGAGTAATAATTTACGCCTCAATCTCACTGAATTGAAAGCATGAGTGTGCCATTAGTTTCACATGCCTATGTCAAAGCACAAAATAGATGAACAGTTTGTTCTACTGCTGGAGCAAATGTAGAAGCAGCAGAACTGGAATCTTAGACAGGATGGCAAAACTATGACCATATTTCAGCCAGCCCTTCCCACAGTCCAACACATTAGCACAATCTTACACTTTGTTACAGCTTCTGCCAATACACCAAAGCACAGACACGTCTCATTCTCTACTGCTGGAGAAAGGGGGTACATCTGGCATACAGGTGGAGAAAACAGCAGATACAGTAAAAGTTGCCTACCTCAAGACCCAATAATAGAGGTGACAATGCCTCTGTCGCCCTAGTAGACACTCGGTGACTATATTCAGATTGGGTCAGACTGTAAGAGGCCATTTACTTCCGTCTTGCATAAGAAGGGAAGAACAGATAGGACGCTCATTTCCCTTTTCCTAAGGAAGATTCCTAAAGGCTCAAAGAGATATATATATATAGACAGACATTTCAATAAACCACATTTCCTCTGCTAACTGTATTTGCCCCTCCATCTCCATTCCAAACTAGTGGAATGGGTTGTCAGTCACTGTTCGGCTAGCCTGAATTGTCCCAATATGCAAACTAGACTACCCCCTCACTTAAATACCCTAGAGAGCATTTTTTCCTGCACTTTTCATTTTACCATCCATTACATGGACAATGAATCCAGCCCCAATGTTTGCTTATACTTATGAATATATAACTAATGGAATGAAGATTAAATACTAGTGCAATGGCATAAGATAGAAAATAAAAGTACTAAATTTTACTAATTGTGTATTTATGAAATACATGAACAAACTCTGAAACTGAAGGTTAAAACATCTTTGAATCTAGACATCAAAATCATGCAATACACAATTACTGTATTACAGCTGTAATAATTGCTGTGGCAAATCAGTAGCCCAAGCAGGACGCAGCCCAAGCCATAGGACATCAGGTACTGCATTCACCCAGCTACTACAAGGCAGCAGAGCAGGTGCAGCCCATTCAGAAAATCCTCTACCCAGTGAGCAGACCGTCCGGACAGGATACCAGTCTAGACTACAATCATTTCATATGGCTGTAATGACATCCTCCTCATTCCACCAAGGTTTGATTTAAACCAGCATTGATGAAAACCAAGCTTCAACTGCACCACAATTCTGTTTGCTGCCTCTGATTACGGGAAGAAAATATTCAGCCACGTCTGCACTTTGCTAACATACAGGACTGCTGAGAAGCAATTTAACTTCCATTATAACACAGAAGAGCATCAGGTTGGTTTTAAATTACATCTTAATGCAATGGTACTTAACCAGTTTTTCTGAAGTCCTGCATTGCCAACACTCAGAGGAATGCTCCTTTATTTCTTTATCCAAAAACTTAACCACCTCTTCAGCTTTCTCACACCAACTTTGAGACAATCTGCTCACGACTGTGCTGTCTGAACATGCTTCTCATCTGGAAAATCCTCATAGATGTAAAGTTCTTTCAAAGTCCCTCCAAAATATACTATTTTTGCATCATTAATGCTATTGTCACTAAAATTCAGGCCACAGGAGTTTGTTTGCTGCTTTGCTGTCATCAGAATGAAGTTTAGGGAAGCTTTCTTGCCTCAGCTAAGGGTATTTATACTAAAACTGGTATGTGTTTGTATTATTGGTCAGCAGTTATCACATTATCTGCACCAAAACAGCGGTCAACAGAGGCATACCCTGGAACACAGTGTTTTTTGCAGTTATTTTCTCACATACAAGCAATGATGCAAGAGGGAACAATATGAACTTGAACCCAGATCTATTGTAACTGTGCTGAAAAAGAGGAGAGACAATGCTGTAAGATCTGGGTGGAAGATTTATATTACTATTATCCTCTAGATATTTCCACAGTTGGATATGAAAGCCAACATATAAAGTGATTTTCAGCTATCTCTTACGAAATTAATCTCAGAGAAATAGCCCAGTGGACAAGTACTGAAGGTCAGATTTTTTTTGTTTGGTTTAATAAGTAGGTAGATATATAGTATTAGACAAACCATGCTTAGGAAGCCTAGGTCAGCGGTACTTAAATAGCAATGCGTAGGATGGACATAAACTCTGAATTCCTAGGGGAGATGGGGTTTCTTGGCATCCTGAGCTATTTGGTAAATTATAGTGGAGGGTCCTCTACAGAGTGCAAAGACTCTGAGAAAGTCAAACACAGAGTCTGGAAAGAAGAATGACTGCTGCTTACAGATGTATTGCTGGGTGGCACTGATGAAACTTGGTGATCAATCTGATGGGCTCACCTGTCAATCCTGGAAATCCAAGTCATGTTCAAAACTTCCAATTTTCTTTCCCAACAAATGCTGTTCTAACCTGGCCTGCCCCTCCTCTCATGTTAGTGACTTTCAGCCATGCAAGGGAAAGCTAGGCTTTTGTTGTGTTTAAACAGTCATCAATGTGAGAGTTGCAGGATAGATATGAAATTAATCCAAATACGTGTGTGGGATGATACAGCATGATATCTAGATCCCTGTGCAAAACCTGCTGTCAAGATCCATTTATAGATTAAGTTTCAAAACAGAAAAAGGAATGGAAAGAACTCAGAAATACTTGAGTCCTGACTGGAAAGAGCCATGTAGGTGCCTGAGCCTGCGTGTGAGTGCCCATCTGAATTTAACCAGAAGACGGGGGTGTCTGTGTGTACCTAAATCAATGTCTGCCTCAACTCGGGGGGTGGGGTGGGGAGGAGAAAGCATTAGTCTAGATTTTCTTTCATGTCTGTGATGAACATGCTTCTCTCTCTCTCTCCCCCCTCAGCGAACGGATTTAGAACTGCAACTTACTAACTTCTCTGCCAGCAGCAAAGAATTGCGAAGGTTCAGCTAATGCTCTGATGTGATCCCATTTCCACTACAGACATTTCTCTGCAAGGGAAAAACAGGATAGATGACAGCAAGGAAACACTAGCTACCATCACTATTATATATCGTGTTGAATTCGCCTCACTAATACCAGGGCAGATCATGTAAATTACCTGCCTAGGGCCTAGAAAGTTTGGTCCCTCGAGTTTTCAGTTTGTTATAATCACTGGCTTGATTAATGGTGCAGCAGTTCCCTAATCCTGCTCTGCTCACTCAGAGGATATGCACTGGATACTAATTTTTTAAAGGTCTTTTTTAAAAAGCTTCTAGAGGCTGACGTCCATCTTTAATGCACAATATTAGTTCATTCCTAAACAAACACCTGACTGATTGAAGCAGGTTACAGATGCCCTTGAACCTTATGAATAATCACAGTATGCTTCTGGCTTGGTTTATTTCCACTTCAATCAACTGTAGTGAATCAACAGCTTCCATTATCAGGTGAAAATACCTAGTGCCATTCAGGGTATTCAGGTATTCAAAGATGCAATACTCCACACGCGCTTTATATTTATTTTATAGCATTTATAAGAGTTGGTAGTTCTGGATCTTCTAACTCAAAGGTACATTTTGATATTTGGTATTCAATCTAAAGTCCCAGCTTTGGAAGTCTGGGAGGAGCTACATGAGGAGCTACACCCCTAAATTTGATTTTAGATTGCCAAAGTGAATTTAAAGAGAAACTGAGAATATGAATCTAAATAGCTTAAAAAAAAACCCAAACAAAAACAAGCCAAGTAATTAAGAAATACTTAGTACCACTCAAAAAAAATAAGAAAAAGATAAAATACTAAGAAAATCTCACCCCCCTCTTGATTTAAGCCAGTCTTGTGATCTGGACTGGGGGGTTCAGACCCTGAACTCAACGAATTCACATCACATGGATTTGGATCCATACTTAAATGCATAATAGAAATTTAAGCCTGAACATCCAAGTGAATACAGGCACGCTGTGAAGAGAGAAGCTATGAATGAATAGCTTAATTGGACACTTGCAAAATTAACTTGTCAAAAGTAATTACTCTATACATGATCCAACTGGAAATGTTTTATATCAACCACAATTTAAAAAAGTATTTAAGCTATTCCTTGGCCTTTGAAAGATATATTCATAATGTGCTGCTTATTTACTATGTTACTATCATGCATTTTCAAACCTTTGAAGCACTCTTTGGTACACGGAGACAAGAGATTCATTTTTGTCTTCAGTTCTGAAGAGGTTAGCAGATACACAGACTCCATTTTTCATTGAAATTTTCTCATTCTTTCTTCTTAAGTTAGAGTAAAATCATCCTGATTAAACATTTGTTTTGCTTTCTGTATATAACAATAAAAATGGATTTTAAAATGAAACATCTGGATACTAGGAGGCATTTAGTGATTGGGAAAGACCAAGTAAACATGACCACAAGCAAGACTGTGTAATTACAAGAGATCAGAATTTGCACAGAAACTGCCATGGAAGGTAGTTTACCCCTTTGCATTGAAGGTAGAAGCCACTCTGCATTACCAAACGCTACATACACATACTTACAATACAGTATGTCCGGACCTGCACCTTTCACAGCACAGCTTATTGTACCGCTCTTGCCCCTTGTGTCTTCCAATCACTGAAAGAGTGCCAGTAGTGATATTTACTTTGATTTCTGTCCATTTGTTTTGTGTAGTGTTTTTTCCAATTAATGCTTAATTCCACATATCAGAACATTGTAAGAAAAGAACAGACATGCTTTGGGGAAGAGGACTCAGAGGAAGTTAAGTCTCTCCCTCTCAGGACCTAAAAGAAATAGTAAGCTTTGCACAACTCATATAGCGACAATAAAATGCTCCCCAAATTACTTCCTATCTAGTGCCATGAGATAGCAGATCATAATTGGAAAAATAAAATCTCTTGATACACAGATGTATTTCTCTCAGCCATGCATAAGGCAGCTGTATATCTACTCAAAATAGTGTCTCATCGTATTTCCATCTCAGTAACACAGGCAGCAGTAATCCAAAGCATCCCATTGAGGCCAGGTACATCACAGAGCCTTCCAATACAGTCACCTCTGCATGCTGGCCTAGCAGAAAGGTTCTTCCGTGCAGTCACTGAAAACACACGAACTGTCTAGTGACTTGGTAGAGTATCACTTCTCATCATACCAACACTACCCTGAATAAAAAAAGCTTCCTAGGCAATCACTGACATATTGCATTAATCTACACAGTAGCAGACAGAAAAGAGAGATCAAAAGTATTGTTAGAACAGAAGCCAGCAATGCACTAATATACAATTACCACTACCTAGGCCAGTACAGTAAACACCGAGAGAGAAAATACTACTAGAGCAGACAGAAAGCTGTGCTTCCATACTATTAATGCTAATACTTAGATAGCAAAGACAAGGGCATATGGTAAAGCTAGAAAGGCGTGTCTCAAGTCCCTTAGGCAAAGGCATTACCGCAATTACCTAACACATGCTACTTCTTTTGGTTTTGCTTTAGCAGCAGTTTTGGGATCAATCCCAAACTCCTACTAAAGTCTCCAGAGTTTTGTTTGAGCAAGGCCTGTAGAAGCAGCCTTCTGACACAGTCAAAATATACTGTATTGCTGCTAGCTTGTATCGAATTCCTTGCATGTGTTACTATACTGGACAAGGCAGAGAGGAAATATAAACTTCAAAGATTATCCAATTTATTAAAACTTAATGAGCCATTGCCCCAATATGTGCAAAGCACACAACACCTCTTACATTCTGGCTTCAGACTGCAATTTACTAATCGGTTACTGAAGCACCTCAGTCCCAAAGCAGTTACTGACTGATCAGTTAATAAAAGTTTCTACAGAGAGAATTTCACTTCCATAATGGAAGAGTTCCATCTAATCTGAGATGATGTAATCAGTTACTGAAGCTGAAGCACATCAGTCCCAAAGCAGTTACTGATTGATTGGTTAATAAAAGTTTCTACAGAGAGAATTTCACTTCCACAATGGAAGAACTCTATCTAATCTGAGATGATGTTAAAAAACACCACCAACAAAAAAAAAAAAAAAAAAGAAAAAAACCCACAGAAAAAACTCCACAAAGAACACAACTCCCCCCAAAACACAGCACTTAATTCTTCTCCTTACCTTTAAAATAATAGTAAAAGAGGTGTTCTACTATCAATGTATTTTATACACTGGCATGTGGCTTTAATACAGCTATTTACCACAAGATTGCACAATTATTCATATTTTTTCCAAAGAATAAATTGGATAATACCAATGGCTGGAAAAACCCTAACCATTCTATGATGCCATGAAATAGAAGCTCTGTGATATAATATGTGGTATAAGATGTACAAAACATCACCCCAAGAGTCTTCAATGAGGCCAAGTTATCCCATGAGCAACCAGGTCACAAGTTCAAAACAGATTCTGGTTAGTCAGCAGCCTATGTGACATAAGCTGCTGTTACTGGTGGGCAGCAGTTCACACCAGTCAGCATGAACTGATGGTGCCACAGAAAGCCCAAGTACAGAATAAATAACACAAGATGAAATACTCAATTCAACTTTGTTAGCAGACCTCTCCGTTAGGACACTAGATACACAAGTAACAAAACAGGAAATACGTTTGTGCTGCTTCTGTGTGTTCTGCCCTGTTTTGTAACCAAAAGCAGTCATTTCTCCAGGTTATCACAATATGGCTCTGTTCACAAGCTCTCAGTTAATGACTGTCACTAACACACTACCTTTACCAGGTCCATGGAGAAATCATAATCAGGATTGAAAAGCAGTAAGTCTTTCTGAGTCTATAGGGGTAAAAAAACCAAACCAACCCAATTAACAGCATCCCTCCATCTAATCTACTAAATAGCAGTGCTTACTTTCTTCTGATTTCACTCATCACTTCAGTATGTCGCTTTGGTGTTCATACAGGAATAAGTATTATTTAAACTGCAAGACGGATGAATAATTTCAAGGGCATTGCCATCTTCTTTTCATTCTCAGAAGGAAGCAATGTTTACCATTTTATTTCACCGTAAGAGAAGTTACCAAACACATAGGTATGGCATAAATACAGTATGGTGGAAAGAAGGGAGACATACAACACATGATGACAACAACAACCAAACACCCACCACACCACATTTTATCACTTCTTTAAAAAAAGCAGAACATAAACCAGGTTTTGCTTCAAATGCCCCAGGCACTGTGTGAAGATGAGCTCAGCAGTGCAACTATGTAAGTAAAAAAAACCATCCCAGAGTAAAGACATAATACCAGCAGGATAAGGGTTTCAACCTGTGTTCTTCAAGCTCACGTGGGTGATGTATAATGCAATGTATAGGTGGATACATTTGAAGGCAAGGAATATACAAAAAGCCTTGAAAATAAATAACCCCTTATAAATCAATCCTAAACAAGCAAACCAAAAGTCTGTGTTGTTGCACAGAAAAAAAAGGTGAGACAGGGCTGTCTCACTTCAGAATCTGGAACCTTGAGCATTTATCTGCAGTATTTTCCTTCATTTACATTTCTGCTGTGCTTTTAGTGCACTAATTAATCACAAAGTTCCATCTGGTCAACAGTTTTAGTTCACATTCTTATTGCTTCAGACAATTAAAAACAGCCTTTAGTGCTAAGAACAATAAAGGCATCCCCTTGAAGCACCTTTAAATATAACCTCTTCAAATTGGCTTCAACCCACAACTAATCTCACATTTTTAAGAAATCCCTTTCTGAAAAGCAGCACCTTGACAAGATTTAACACTTGAGACTATCTTTAGATTGGTTTTGATTAAAAAATTAATTATAGACTAATGTCATTATTATAACTGGTTAACTCCAAGCATTTATGTCACTTGACAACTCTTTCAAACAATTCCTTCACTTTATTCGTGACAGAGAAGTCAATAATAATTGAAGGTTTTGCTGATCATTAATACCATCTCTTAGTCAGGGAACACACTTTGATGCAAGCTCCCAATTTGACTGTTCAACTGAACTTTTTCTTCTTTAAAAATTTTAGCAGAGATCTTTGTGTCTATTTTTTCCTGGGGTTGGGCTGTCAGCTGGAATCTTACAAATGGGTTTATAAAACTGAAGCCATAAACAATTTAAAAGGATACAGACAATATATACCTCAAGTGTAGTGTGGAAGGTATAGCTTGCCTGAAATTAGATACTTGGACAAGCATTAAGACTATGGCAGGCCACCTTCAGAAGCAAAAGACTAGATTTAGTCTTGTACTTTGTACAACAGCATTTAGTTCCTTCTCTTGTCCTGGGGTCAAGAGAGAAAGTTCTTCTTAGAGTACTGGTTATGTGGTTCTTGTTAGAGTACTGGTTATGTGAAACCATATGCTGCTGAAATTTTATATCCTTGACTTTCTGTAAGTCATAGCCTGCAGTAAGAGTTGTGGCTCTTAATTTAGGAAGTAATGAGCCTCAGCTCTTTGAAATTTCAATTGAAAATTGTAAACAGAAGAATTGGAATACACAAAAATGCAATGCAAAAAGTCATAAAACACAGGAACAAATTAGTCTCACTTCTACACACCTTCTCTATCCTTCCTTGTTCTTCACTCTATGGAGTAAAGTAAAAACCAAAGGCTAGGGGGACATTTTAAAGACTTTCTTGCAGATGCCAAGACAATTAGACATAATATACTAGTAAATCTCAGGTCAGCTGAAATATTATCAATCACTTTCTTCTGCATTCTCCCTCACAGACAGTATACATGGGATTCATACAGTAAGTTTACAGACATTTTTCCAGTATAGACACTTCCGCCTAGTCTCTGCTGTTTCCAAATGCAGTTCCTATTGCTTGAAAAATACACGATAAAAACCACCACCAAAACATGTTCCCTATAAACTGAACTGTATCTAAATATAAACCAGACATAATTTTGAATTACAACTCAAGCATTTAGAAAACATTGCATAACACGTCCAAACCAAAAGCAGTGATCACCCTAGAAGAAAGTCATACTGATTTCCAACTAAAAGAAATTAATCCCTAGGTGTCTGTAAATCATACCACAGGTAGCATAGGCTCATAATGTCAATTTTCTAATAATATAGTCAAGATACAACACCAAGATGGCAGTGACATACTAGGAAAAACAGTTATGCCTATAATAGTGGAACTCCACACTGGAAAATTAAGAGTTTAATTTAATAAGAATTAGCAGTAGTACTCACCATAAGACAAGGTTAGTGGTGCTGAACTCCCTCAGACTAAGATGACCTTTGTCTTTAACTAATGGGCTGTAAAGCTCCTCAGCTATAATAACTCCAGTAACCACTTTGCTATCAACCAACCCAGCGTCCTAAGACATAAGGAGGTTCAATGTACCCACATGCTAGTTTTCAAGATGGCCAACACCTGATTCAAACCACTTTGCTACCAACTAACCCAGCGTCCTGAGACATAAGGAGGTTCAATGTACCCAAATGCTAGTTTTCAAGATGGCCAACACCTGATTCAAACCACTTTGCTACCAACTAACCCAGCGTCCTGAGACATAAGGAGGTTCAATGTACCCAAATGCTAGTTTTCAAGATGGCCAACACCTGATTCAAACCACTTTGCTACCAACTAACCCAGCGTCCTGAGACATAAGGAGGTTCAATGTACCCAAATGCTAGTTTTCAAGATGGCCAACACCTGATTCAAACCACTTTGCTACCAACTAACCCAGCGTCCTGAGACATAAGGAGGTTCAATGTACCCAAATGCTAGTTTTCAAGACGGCCAACACCTGATTCAAATCACAGGTGCAGTCCCTTGCTCACTGCAGCATCCCCAGGCAAGACATGCCATGTGAAAACCAGTACACAAGAGCCATAGTATAAGGGTTTTTCATGGCTGAACCAAAGATACAGGTTCTTCCCTCACAACACAGCCTCTGAGAACAGTGAATTTACCTTCTACAGCAACATCAGTATCTGCGTGTTACTTTTTGATTTCCGTTGATGTTTACAGAAATTGCTTGTGCATACATATTTATTGTGGTAGTTTTTTCTAGGCAAGTCTAGCACATACCTTCGATCCATGAGTAATAAACTTTCATGAAATAAAATGGCACTACCTGCCTGTCAATAGACATTGATGCCATTTTGTACATTAACACACTTTCATACAAGACCCCTCAAACGATGAGGCCCTTCATATTACCCAATCTATCACTGCATCATGTATGCATACATGCTCAGCAGCTCATACAAGGCAGCTCTATTAGCTCCCTAAATATTGTCTCTGTGGTCAAGAGAAATATCCTTTTCCAATCTGCGATATCAGGTACACTTTTTTGTATTTGCCATCTCCCACTACTGGTAGATAGACAAATTGAATCAGTAGTCCAGACTGAAAATCATTGCCCTTTTTAGTTGAAAGTTGCAGAAAAAGAAAAAAAAGAAAATTCACTTTATACCTGTAGAGCAAAAAAAAGTCTTTCAAAGTACACCGGTGATCTTAGGGGCCTAAAAGTTTGAAAATATCCCTTACCATAGTTTGCTTCCAAACTTAAAAATCCTCTTCATTACTCTTCCCTGTAGGACAATGTTGGATTATTTGGTAGACTACAGATCTACTCTTCTAAAAGTTTCACCCTCTGCTCCAAAATCTAATAGAGGTTCTTGCTTGTTCCTCATTTCACATGCTGAAATGAGACACTGCAGGCAGCCTGAGGTATCTAACACCCCAGCCTGAATAACCCATTCCCTGCTATACCAAAAGGAGATCTCACAGCCCACAAAAGGACTAAGTATGCGTGCTAAACACGGCTTGCAAGAAAGCAGAGTTTAGAGCTCAGACCGTATAAACTGAAATTCAAGCAGATCTTCTTTCAAATAAATGGGACAGACTGCATGTTTATGGCTTAAATTATATGCTGTTTGGTTTTCGTCTTCTATAAAATTCCAATTTCCTCTCGGACATTGGTTAAATTCCTACAGTAATAAGAAACTCGGACTCGGCAAACTGCCCCCTGGGTCTACCCTCTCTAAGACAGAAATCTACATAGTTAGAACTGAACTATCATCATACAAATCTTTAAGTAGTGCTGGAAATATTTTCCTATTCCAGGCCACAGCATGATCTATAAACACACTGCAAAATAGAGGCTGCTGCCCAGGGTATAGAAGGAACAAATATGTAGCCTTTCCTACCTCAAAGTAAGCTGCTGGGAAAGGCAATTATTCTCTGCTTGTCTGTGATTGATCAGCTTCCTGTATATGGATGCGTGAGCTTTCATTTATTACCTACTTGGTTATTGGCACAGGGCTGCAAACAAAAAGGTCTTTCTAATAGTTTCTTTCTTTTTTTTTTTTCTGGGAAAGGAATTAAAATAGCACTGAGACAATTTAAATCATGAACAATGGCACTTTCCAATCCTCCTCTCTATGTACAACAACACCCATACAGCTAAAAGATGTTCCAGTTTGGGATGCTGAAAGTGAATTTCAACCCCACTGTGTTGTCTACTCCTTTATAAATAATATGCACAAAGGGCAGAAGTCTGTGCAATCAAGGCAGAGTAAGGCTTTAAGTAACATGATTTTAATATTCATGAGGTTTTAGCTTCTTAGTGATTATTTATGAAATCTTCTATTACATCAGGATAACAGACTTAAAAGAAAGTAAAATAATCCAAAACTTATCATTTTTATACCACTAAAAACATTTTAGTGCTATACTCTGAGCCTATCCTCATAGCTGGGTTGAAATGATCTGTCAATCCCTACAAAGTATCCAATCATAATTAAATCCAGGGTTCATCGAGGACGATTAAAGGAATACAAAAGGAAAACAAAGGAATAAAATTGTTGCCAAAATAACAATCATATACTAAAGCTTCAGCCTGAAACACATTCTTCGTTACAATCCATTGCATGGGCCCCCACCAAATCCAGAAGACAATGAGGTTTTCTTCATACCAGAATTTTCAAAAACTCTTACCTATTCCATTGGCTTGAAGACTGCTATACAGGCTTTACATCAGGTTATCTCGTATGTGAAGAGGTCCACAACAGGAGAGAAGGAAAAAGGTCACTCCAATGTTCTTTCATTCTTCTCCACATGTCCAAGATGGCCTGTGGCTAGTTCTTCTTTACTGGAAAGGAATTTTGTCTTGGTCACACTTTGATGTATAAGGGAGGATATTCTCCAAGAATAGGAATATGACAAGCTAATTAAACTAAGCTATATTGTACAAGTAACTGTAGATCAGTGTCTGCTGAAATTATCTTTCAACTACCTCTTCTTATAAGGAACTTTGTGCTAATTTAACTCATTTAAATTATAAATGTATTAGAAAATTAGTGCTATGTAAAAACCATTATAAAACATTTTCTTAGTTGGATAAATTATCTTCTACATGACTTTGAACCACTCAGCACCTCAAATATATTTGAGCTTGGGAAGATGAGAGGGTATAAAGGTTGCAAGATACTGTTCAAACGCTTATGTGCACCACCATCCTCTGCTGGAAAAAATCAGTCTTACTCATATGTTTGTAACTGATTAGCTTCTATTAGCAGTAGCTGACATAGAGCAAGGATGACATAAGCATCAGCTAATGTACATTCCCATTTAAGCTCCACATGCCTGTGGCTTAGAACAGAAGGTTGTTATTTCTATTGTCTGTTTAATGTAGCTGCGTAAACAGCATTTAAGATGTCTGCATATGCCCTGGACAGCTCTTTATTACCATGTATTTGTACAGCTCTAACAGCCCCAGGCCCTGCAGAGACTGGACTTTGCTGCTCTACGCAGACAGAGCCAGGAGCCAGGATTTCAGCTGCATGGTACCATATCATTTCATGTCAAACATTTGCAAAAATGCCTTCTTAAAATAGCAGCTGGTTTTGTATCAGTGTGAACCTACAGGAAAATCATACACATCTCCTTTGAGGGCCTGAGCCTAAAACGTTTCAAACAGCTAAAAGAAAGACACAAATGCAATTACTGTCTCTTGCTCCATCACTTCTAGGACAAGTGTTGATTTTCTCAGGATAGGCAGAGCACCTGCAGATCCAAAGCTCAACTCCTCAGATTGTAGTGTTGTTGTGTCCCACACTAACATGTTTTCGGGTGCCTAGCAAAACATCTCTCCAGAAGGAGGTAAGCAGGAGAGCTATGCGTGAGGAGGACTTACAGCTGCCTCGTGACAAGTCGCCATTACACTGAGCAGCGAAGGCAGGGAAGGCCTTTCCACAGCAAAGGTGAGGAACAAAAGTTCCACGTTCGCCACAACCTGAGCGCAGCCAGTCTTCACACAGCACCTAGTGAAGGCGGCGAGGTATGTGTCTGCAGCTGGCTTCCCACCTCTACCCTGAAGGAATAGCGGAACCTTTCACGAACCCTTCACCTCCAGAGAGCCCCCAACACCACCCCCCACACCGCGCCCACCTGCCTGCCTGCCTGCCTGCCTGCCTGCCTGCCTGCCACGACCGCCCTCCTCAGGCGGTGCGTGAGGACACGCCCCGCCCCGCCCGCGAAGGGCCGGGCTGCGCCGGGGCGGAGCCAGGCGCGGGGTTTGTCGGGAGTTGTAGTCCATCATCAACGAGGTTCCGCGCAACCGTCCAGCGTGCAGGACTACATTTCCCAGGAGGCGCTGCGGAACAGCCTCAGAGGGGAGAAAGCAAAATGGCGGCGGCGGTCCGGGGGTGCGGTGGGGTCTGGCGCCGGGTGTGGCAGCGCGGGGCAGGGGGTCTCGCCCCCCGCGGGCAGCGCGCTGCCGCCGGTAGCGCGAGAGGCGCGGCTGTGCCGGCGGGGAAGAGTGGGTATGGTGCCGGGGCCGCGCGGGAAGAGGGGCCGGTGGAGGTGGTTCTCAGCAGGGGTATCCCGCTTTCCTCAGGGTGTAGCTGCAGGTGGTTTCGGACCGCCGGGTTTGAGTACGAGAGCTACGGCTGCGGGACCCGGGCGGCGGCGTGCGGTAGCAGCAGGGCCCGCTTTAAATACCACTTTCTGAGCGGTGTAGGGCATCTACAGCTTGCTGGTGGCTGGCAGGACCTTCTCAGCACGCGTTTATGTCACCTCCCTCCTGACCTCCCACCAGACAGTGTTTATCTTAGCGGTAGTGCTGTGTCCCTTTGGCATGTGGTAAGAGCCAGACGCGATGCAAGCGGATTGGGAAGCGTTGGCATTCATGTGTTTGGAGCATAATCAACATGCACCAACCTTCATAAGTGTTTTTTGAAGGTTTATTCTGGTCCAAAGAAGCTTTCTCTTCCAGTGGAGAATTGTGAAACTTTGGCAGTGTGCCTGGAACAGAGCATTTTATTCCTCCCACAACTGGAAGTTACGGCCTGTACAAGCTTTCATGTTGTCTGGTGAGATTCAGGTTTCTCTGCACAGCTGATCACCTAAGTGAAGTTGTGCAGAAAGGGGCAGAAGTACGCTGCTGATTGTTTAGAGACACAAACATAAACCTTGAGCAAACAAGGCAGGAAACTCCAGGTTTCTCGTGAGTGGTGTTAATGGGACTCAGGGACTAACTGATGCACAAATCTTTTATCAGAGTGTAAGCCAATGTGCTCATTAAGCGAAAAATGTAATTTAATGATGTGATGGGGATGTATTTCTAAAGAATGCAGGAAACAATGAAATAAGTTGCCCTCCAAAATCTAAAAACCAAACCAAAACCCCCAACAACCAAACCCCCAACTTTTTTTCTAAACCTCGAGGCAATTTTATGAATAGTTGAAAACACCAAGGAAAATACTGTGGTTCAGTAAAAGAAAATATATTAAGTCCTTTAAATATCTGAACCATAATCCTTTGTGGTAATATTTTTCTTTCTAAAGCAGTGATCTAAGTGGCATCAGTAGTTTGGTGTTTATGGAGATGTCCTCAGCTGTTGGAGGGCAGACGGAGAAGTGAAATCTTGGCAATGGATTATGTTCACCTTTGGAAGGAACACTGTACTTGATATATTTGTTTGATGGTTTTCAATAGCTTGCTTATCTCCTATAGTGATCTGGGTACTTACACTGCTGAAGTAGTCTGCCATAGAAATGTGATTTCATCACTGAAATATTATTTGTGCCACTTCATTTGTACAAGGCTGGATAATTGCTTACAGAAACTGTCAGGCAATTCATGCTGTAAAGGTGACCTTTTTCTCTTGTCCATATAAAGGTTATGGATGTGAGAACTGCAATTACTTTTCAGATGATATGGAGAAGCTTTATTCTGTGGAATATGTTCAGAGAACACTAGCTCTCTAGCTGAAATGATGATTTCTCTATTACCAGATTACTAATGTTTATGCTAATATGCTACTAACACTGCTCTGGAGAGCCACCTTTCCTAGCATGCAAGTGACTAGCTGACAAAGAATACATAATTTACTTTGCCACCGATCTGTTGGAGATTTATCAAACTACCTAAAAAGTAATACATATTTATGATGATTTTGTGATTTTCACGAGATACCAAATTAGGGTTCATCCAGCATGCAAGTTTGCCTCATTAATTTCTCTTAAGATTTCTCATGTAAGGAAAAGTTAAAAAGTTTCAGACCATTACATTTCTTTTTTATGGCATTCTTTTCTGTATAAAAGGAAGACACTTTGCTGTACAGTTCCCTCCGTATATATTGTCAATTAGTCTCAGTTTCTCAGTTCTCCACTATTGCCGCACAACTTCTGCCATTGCCATAAATTAGATGTGTTTACAACATCATTTACATTTTTTTACAATTACAATTTAATTTTTATTAAAAGACTAAATGAAAAGTTTTTAATTCTTGTATTTTTAGATGTTTATGGCATTTAACGTCATCTTTATTTAGATTGTATTTCTCTTCTCTTTCCTTTTCAGTCCTGCTCCATGGGTACCAGTTGTTGGTCTGGAAATTCATGCACAGATCAGTTCCAACTCAAAACTCTTCTCTGGTTCCCAAGTCCAGTTTGCAGCACCTCCTAACTCTGTGGTATCTTTCTTTGATGCTTCTTTACCAGGAACTTTGCCAGTAAGTTATGCTTCAACTTAATTTACAGTAGGTTTGATGTCAGACAGCTTCTGAGTATGTTTCCAATATTTTGTTCTTCCCAAGATTTGACTATAGAACTACTCTTACGTATTTTTCCATTTTCTGGTTGTTTCATACCATAAGATTCCTAGCTCGCTCTTTTCAGTTTACTCATTCCCTAGTTGTCGCTACAGATACTTGATATAATCTGCAAAGCTAAAAAACTAAGGAGTGTCTCTTCAAAATATTGAATGAATTGCGATATTTCTTTGAGATCAGAGAGATTTGATTAGTATGCCATACAGGAAATTCCTTAAATGTGAGAGATACTTAAAATCCTATGGGAGAAGAACATCTTAGATTTCGAAGTGGCCATTTGATGTTACTTTGCCATATGTTTGTTTATGTAGCTCTCATTTGCCATTTGGAATGTCTTGCTATGGAGGTACTTTGCTTCCTAAGTAGTAAGTCTGTGATTTAAGGAAGTGTCAACCATTCCTATTTCCAGAGCAGAACAATTATTAACAGAACAAAATCTTATCTCTGTGAGACATTGTGGACTAATAACTCGGAATAGCTAGCTGGCATTTAGCAATGAGATTTCTTAGTGACAACATAGTAAATTTTTGAAGTCACAGCTGAATTATAACTGTGATGGCTGTGACGGTGCTGCTGTAGAATTTTCTGGGAATCTAACAAGTTTAATATAGCTTTTACTATACAGTGAATATAAATATTGAATAAACTTATCATTGCCTCATTCAACAAGCATGCAGAGACTATAGTGGGGTCAAGTTATTTAAGGCAGAAATGTTTCACTGAATATATTTGAGTGGAGGTTTGAATTCCAGTTGCAGGTATATATTAACTCTTTAATGTATTGGAAGCTTTTCATCACCATAATACAGCCTTAAATAATATTCTGGAATTGAGAATTAACTTATGGCTGGATTTCTAAAGTCTTGATATATGCCATGTGATCCTTAAATTGAGAAATTAGTTGAGATATTCATTTTGTGTTTGCAAAGTATTGAAATCTAAGTGAAGTTTGGATGCTGGTAAAATTTGGACTTCAATCTGGTCTCAGTGGCCATTTAGGGCTGAGTTTCAGATCTAACTGTATGAAAATGTTGAAAATTTTCCAAAGAGAATGGGAATCTTATGCAATTGTTTGGTTTTAGAAGAATCTAGTTTGACTTAAACATGGAAAATGAGATGCTTTCATTTGGGGACAGGACTAAGTTAGGGAGTCAATAGTCACAACATTTAAAAGGGTTTAAGATTTTGGTTTTAGATCTTCTACGTAATGTTCTGTTAATGCACAGAAATCCTTGTAAATTGCTTGGCTTCAGTCAAGTAGAAAAACTGTTCTTCATGGAACAAAAATGAGTATTTATAAAGAGTTTCATTCTTATGTACATTACTATTTATCTGGGTTTCTTTTTATTTGGCCTTTTCCTCTGTTAAACTGCTTTACAAATGAGGCTTGGTACGACCTTTGTAAGAAAAGCCCAGTACATGTAGGCTTTGGCAGAGTATATAACTGCACCTGAGAAGCAAAAAGCAGAATGGCTAGGTTAATTTAAAAGTAGTGACGCTATGTTAGTTTCTCTACTTTATTTTATACAAAGAGAAGAAAGATTTTTCTCACTGTAGCACTGGTGAAAATAGAATTGAAAGGGAATGTTACAAAATACATGTTCTGGCATGTTGGAATGTGATACAAAATCCATTTAGTAATCATAATTTTATTTTCCCCTTGTTCTTACTGCACAGGAGTGAATGTTAAGAGACCAGTGTTTGTTCTGGAATCAATCAGTTTGGCTTGTTTTCTTGAAATAACTGTATGTATTTGCACGTGGCAGTAGTATCTGAAATACAATTGGATTTTGGTGGATTTTGAAAGATGGAAGGTAGTTTTTAAAAATTTCCAAGTATTTCTAAAGAAAAAAAACAAACCAAAAACATTTTAACAAATGTTAAGATTATTGCCTAATAAGTCTCTTTAGAAGGTGAATATTTGGCATTTCCTTTTGACTCTTTTGTTGAGAAATGAAAAAAAATAGGAGCAAAGTTTTAATACAGTAGTTGTGCTGTCTGTAGCAGAGAATAACTCCTGTTAGGAACCGGGAACTATAGGGACAATTTTCACTGTCACAGGCAGGGACTTAAATTTACTGCGAGGCCATGAGATGGTTGTGATAGACAACCACGTTAGTATTTGCTGACTCACAACGGGACCGGTAAGAATCGTGCAAAAGGGAGCTGTTCGGGTTGCTATACATTTCTGGGTCATTAGTGAGTGTGGGCATGAGCCTTTGCACTGGAGAGAGAAAACTAGATGAATGTATTTAGCCCTCCTCCATCTTCCCTCTTAGTATTTTCTTCCAGTGCTGTAGTAGAGCTTATCTTATGCTTCTGCTGCAAGTAGGCCTTAGAAGGACCATCACACGGTCAGTGTTATGGCCATTTCACTATGCTTCTCTTGTAATGTGCCTCTGAGAGACAGCTACAGGCAAAAATAGCTGTGCAGGTGCACTGTTGTTTGGCATGAGACAGAAAAAAATTGTGTGGCAAAGCTTTGATTATGAAAGTAGATTTTGAAGTAGTGGGACTGGACAGTGCATCCTGTGCTGCTCTGCACACTTTTTTGTGGCCTGTGGTGATGGACCCTCTCACCACTACACCAGATAGCATCTTACTCAGATTACTTTGGGACTACATACATTACAATTTGTGTCATGAAGTGTGCAAAGGCCTGTTTTTTTTTTACCTGATAAATGGACTTGACAATGATCTTAGCTTGCTGTCTTCGCGAGACCTGTTATAAAGGAAGTTTTATCCACACGTGGTGGCACATAGTGCATCGTGCATGCAGATTTATCTAAAACTCTTCTGAGGATCCATAAAGGTGGTTGCATTCCCAGTCTGATTTATCCTCTTTGAAAAAATCTGTGAATCTTTATAAGGGCTTATAAAGATAAGACTGGGCTCACAGAAGGAGAATCTATGATTATTTATTCTCATGATTGAGGTTAATTATAGCTCAGCCACAGAAATAAGATGGTAGATTTAATAGCTAAAGTCTGAAACCTTCTTGTCTGTGCTTAGTCTTTGTGGCTAATCACACCAAAGGATGCACATTGTACGTTTGTCTCCTGCATGACTAAAGTGAAAGCATGATCCTATTGTAGGCAATTCTTTGTAGGCAAGTGTACAAAGAAATAATCTAGGATTTACATAAGCAAGGTTTAAATTAATAAGATTTGAATGAATGTTAGCCCTACAGTCTGAAGTATTTTGAAAATTCTGATACCTTCTCATGCATTTGAATTTCATTCTCTTCACAGTGTGAACAGCATCTGGTTGTTGTTTTTTTTTAAGATAGAATTTTTGAAACACTTGGTAATGATCAGGCTATTTTTAATGAGGAAAAGGTAAATACCTTCTGACCTCAGAAGAAACAGAGTAAGATCTCTGTGGAACACTGCTGTAGAATATGAGATACATGATTTTTTATGAATATATAATTTTTTCCTGTTCCATTGGACAACCTTGAGGGCTTGTCAGCTAAGTCAATACCGCTGTCCTCTACTGATATTTTCATGTCCTCTTGTTTTAAATTTCTTTGGTTTTCTCTCTGTAATTAGTGTAGAAGGAAGCATTTTGGTCCTACTGTATCTTCTCTCACCTGTATAATGGCAGTTAAGCTACCAGATATGCCTTTTCATGGAAGAAAGCAGGGCTAGAACAGCTATTAGCCATTTTTCCTTCTGGTATTGCACCACTGGCAACTTAAACTCCAAACTCTGGCTTCTCCAAAGCTGATGAATGCCACTGCAACACTGCACGGCAGCAGAGAGCATGTGTATTGTGCTGTTGCCTTCACCACCCTGCAGTGCTGTTGAGATGGCTGCCCAGGAACATGACAAGGCTAATAATATCCAGCTTTGGAGTGTAGAGGGTGCTGTAGAAGTTCCCTTTCTTATATGGGCACATCCATCCTTGGCAGTGGCAGATACCTGGTGTTTTTCCAGATGTCTTGTGTGATAGATTATCAGATTTCATGATGAATTTTAGGTGTTATTAATATACAGAATTTACCTGATGCCTTTGCTTTTGAAGGCACTGAGAGGTTTGTGTGAGATTTTGCTGGATCTGTCTGTCAGCTATATGTGCTGGAACAGAAACAGCATTTGAGACCAGAATTATACTTTACAGCTTGAAACTAGATTTTTTTTTTTTGGTATCCGATGTCTGTTAAATCTGGTGATTGCAGCAGCTGCTTTACTAACTTGTGATTTCAATTTTGTTTTGACATTTCTGCTGGCATGCGTATGAATTTACTCTGTTCCTGTACTACTTCACTTTGTAAAAAACCTTCTTTTTAGCATGACTTTTGATAACTACATTTTTAGTTGCACACACGTTTCTTAGGGAACTGGACAGTCTTCTTATCTTTGTATGCATGTTGGTTTAGCTTCTATTATATACATCTTCTTTTCTTTGAGACCACATGATGCCTTGGTCATTGTATCCATGAGCTCCCCTCTAAAAACAGATTAGTGACAGTGCCCAAAGGAAAAAGTGAGTTCCTGCTTATTTTAAACCATTTACTTACATCTGGGTTCACTTTAACTGGCTGTTACCTCTGTCAGTAAAACTGTAGTAATTGTACTTAGGGGGGGAAAAGGAGATATTTTCTTAGAAATTGGTGGTACCCTTCTGTTGCAGTCCTTTTCTTTCCTGATACTATTTTGCTTTGCAACATGCATTCTATCATCAGTTGTTAACAGTTTTTGTTGCTCACACAGTACCAGCTTGCTGGACTTGCAGTCCCAGTAAGCCCTAAAAAGCAAATCCCACATAATTTAGAGAGAAAAAAAACTACAGTAGGAAAGTAGGTTTTCAAACCATTGCTGCCTGAGAGTGCCTGTGCAGTTCATAAACCCTTACATTTCTGAGTGCTTGATGGGTTAAAGCCTACCTACATAATTTCAAGCTATTGATCAGGTCAGTGCTGTTGTACTGTCAGGAGAGGTCCTTGTAAGATGAGGGAGGCGACTTTCAGGGCTGTGTTACGGCATGGGTTGTTCCTCATTGAAGTTCTTTCTCTTTCATAGGATCATTCACAGTCCCGGGGTTACCTCTGGAACTAGACCTTTTCACTGGGGTCTGAGAAGTGTTATACTTACTCAGTAACTGCAGTTGCTCAGCTCAACTTTATTTCATACTTAACTGTAAATGCCATTTTTCTAGAGACGCCTCTGCTTTTGTGCTTTGATGTATTTGGTGACATTTGTCGCTCTTCTCTCAAGCTTTGAAGGAGTCCCCTGTAAGGTTTTCTCTTGCTTTTTGCTATGTCTTGTTTATTTGTGAGAAGTTCTGACACTCATTCTGGGTGTTTTAATCTTTTTGTCAAGGCTAACAATTCCTGTAGGGCTTTGTCTCCTTAGCACCTTGGTAACTATTGAGCTCTCTTTCTGTTTGTTGTTCTTGTTGGTTTCCTGTTCATCCTTAACAGGTCCCTCTGGCTGATGTAAACTTGCCACCTAGAATGGCATTGAGTTGATAAAACATCTTGCTATCACCTATTTCAGTAGATCCTTCAATGCATCAGCGATATTAGCTATGTATTTTCTCTTATCTCCTTTTGGTTTTATTTTTATTGCTTTACCTTTTGCTTTATCAGATATTTTTCTACTTCTTAGTGGGGGGCAGGAGTTTGCAGTATCTCCTTTCTTTCACACAGTTCTGTTCGTGAAGTTACTATGCCATCGTTGATACTTCTGGACAACACAACCATTACATGAAAACTAGATAGATCAGTGTCCCCTCTTTCTGGATTCAGCCTGAAATGGCTGCCGAAATACATATTAGCTTTCTTTTCCATAGTTTTTCTTAGTGGACTGGGAGTTTATTTAAAATTTGAACCGTGAGTGAATTTTCTGGGGCAAATTTCTATTACTTCTGTTATCAGTCACTATATATGCTCTGGCATCCTTAATGTTTGATTGAATTCGTTTCTCTTCATCAGGGACTGTAGCGATAGGACAAGAGGTAATGGGTTTAAACTTAAACAGGGAAAGTTCAGGTTGGATATAAGGAAGAAGTTCTTTACAGTGAGGGTGGTGAGGCACTGGAACAGGTTGCCCAAGGAAGTTGTGAATGCTCCATCCCTGGCAGTGTTCAAGGCCAGGTTGGACAGAGCCTTGGGTGACATGGTCTAGAGTGAGGTGTCCCTGCCCATGGCAGGGGGGTTGGAACTAGATGATCTTAAGGTCCTTTCCAGCCCTAACTTTTCTATGATTCTGTGTATTTTCTGTCAGCACATAAACAAACAGTCTGGTTCCAGGTGACTTCCTTTGAGGAAATCTAAAGGAGTATATTGTATATATGTGTATGAAAGCAGTACTCTGTTAAGCAAAAGTTTATGTAACGATCACGATTTTACCAATTTCTTGGCATTTTAACTTAGCAAACTGACATCTTGCTGCTTTGTTCTTCTTAACAATTTTTTCTTTGCAGAGTTTTTTCATCGAAAGGTATTTAGGGAAACATTGTCCAACAGTAATGACAGATAATTGTAGACTAAGTCTTTGTTCCCTTCATGGTTAGCTGTCTTGTGTGTAATGTTGCATATCTGCCAGGTTTATATATTTTGTTTGAAACTTATCTTGGTGCAATTAGGCTGTAATTGGTTCCTGAGGTAAAATGAATTTATTTCTTTGTCTTCTCTCTGATTATCAGCCACCTTAAATATGACTATATGTGGTTTTGAGAGGATTATGTAAGCTTCTGCAACTGGTGTTTCTTAGTTACATATGTAGATTTTGCCACTGCAACTATTGTTTTCTGTACAGAAACTCTAGTTTTGCAATTTCACTGCCAAGTTCAGCCAAATTAGCCTCAAAAATTAGATTTGTAGAGGGTTTTGTGAACATATTAGCAAGCACATGAAGAGGCAATTGGCAGTTGAGTCTCTCCACTAATCTCAGCTTTATTTGGACACTGCTATTCAGATATTTGTGACACTTTATTTGGGACATTTGATGAATGGGGAGAAGTTGAGGGAATCATGGAGGAGAGAGTGTTGAGGTCACTGCTTAGGTAAAGCAAACTAGAGCAACTGTGTATGGGAAACCAGTCTTTGTTGGTTCTGCTGTTCCAGAACAACTTTGTTAAAAAGCAAATTATTTTAGCTTGCTTTTTTAATAGCTTTTTGCAAGACTCGTTGCATTATGTCTCCTGTTTTCCTGAATTAATATTTTCTTGTCTCTATGTGTGATCGAACACTTCTTGTTTGCTCTCGATTTGTATATTGTGCTCTCTTAAGAGGAGATCTGGGTCAGCCTGGAGAGAAAGATGGCTGCCTTTCCGGGGAACAAATAACAGTGTTTCAGGGGATGGCAAATAGAATGAGGGAGAATGAATGAAGGAGTCAGAGCAAGGGCTGGGAGATTTTAGTGTGTTTAGTGTAGGCTTTCAGACACCCAAAGATTGCAAGAAGGAACAGAGGACAGATAGCTGAGACTTAGAAATCCAATCCGAAGTATTCTGTGATTTTGTGATTCTATGATACAAAATGACGGTCGATGTGTATCAAAGGTCAGAATTTGTTACAACTCAGAAAAGCACATAGCTGGCCCTCACCAAGGCGGCAAGTAAAGGCCCATCTGCAAGGATCAGGAGGGCAGGAGTTGGTTTATAAACTCTGTTCTGTTCAAGTGCTCTGAATTTTCTCTATTTAACAAGTTAAACAATCAAGATTATGTTGAAGAAGAGAGGTGGTGTTTAAAAGTCTTTTTAAGCCTTTTTTTGTGGAGCTTAGTGTACGAAGAAAGGTCTGAGAAGGTCCGCCTCAAAACTCTGGTTGACTTTGGATTTGATTGCATTCTGTAACTTAGGTTTTGACCATTGCTTAGTCCCCTACCTCCAGAAACAGTGAAGGGTTTTCACTGGATCTTCTTGTATTTAACTTGGCCTGGATCAGATAGCATTAGCAGTCGTATAAATTTCAATTAGCATAAAGAGAGGGAGCATCCTTATGGCGGGTGAAAAAAAGCCATGTGGCAGACGCAGAAAGCTGCTGTTAGCAGGGAGGCCATGGATGTTAGAGAGATACTGAACTTCTTGATGGGAATAGCATAGAAACACAGCATTTGGTTATGGATATCATGAACTATTACCATTGCATTGTTCTGCCTTCCCTATGGGTTCTCCTGCTTGGAACTGGTTCTGCATGCATGGTAGAAGTTTATTTGGTTTTAGCCACTGATGAGGGGATCTGAGACACAAAAATCAGTGTTTTGGGGCAATACCACTGGATTGGCTGCTTTCCTACCACCCAAAAAAATAGATTTATTCCATGGAGATCATTGAGCACTTTCCCCATGCAGTGGTCTGAATGGCTTTTTCCTTCTGTGTTTTGGGTTTTTTGGGGGTTGGTTTTTTGGTGGTTTTTTTTTTTTTGTTTGTTTGTTTGTTTGTTTTTGGTTGGTTGATTGGTTGGGTTTTTTTAGCAACCCCTGTCTCAAAGGGCTGAGAAACCTGGAAATGGAAGATGCTTCCTCCAATTCTAAGTCTTGTGATATGAGCTCTCAGACTAGATCTTCAGCTTCAAGAGAGTGTGTCCTCTTAAAGTTTGAGTACACCTAAAGTAACATGTTTGGGAGCTGAGTACTTAAAATATTAGAGTTACCTGGTTTTAAGATCTGACTTGAATGAGTGTCCTGCATCACCTCAAGCCAACTTTGCCACCAGACAAGGTTAGGAATAATAATATGTTTTGTATAGCAGCATACATCTTTGGTACCAGACTGCAGAACGATAAAGTTACAAAATATATTTAGGTATATTTAATGCCTCCTGACGCCATCTTCCTTTGCTGCATCAGCTTCTAAGTTGCCAGTTTGTTCTCTTTTTTTAAACTGGAATCTCTTTCTATTAATCTAAGATCTTAATTTAAAATGTCTGGTACTTCCTCCCCTGCACTCTTGCCCCTTTCTTAGGGATAAGAACATAACACTCATGTTAGGGCAACAAATACACTGAGAAGTAGGGGCTGGGCTGAAGTGCAGAAGACACTGAAAACACTGAAAGACTGAAGCTGGCCTTCTTTTGGACTTTCCCCTGCAATTAGAGACCTCTGGTTTTGAAAGATGCGACCTCTTTGCAGACCAAACAAATGGTAAGTCTTAGGTTGGGTTGTTTTTTTACGTTTTTACTGTATGCTTAGAAGGATGGGGCCTGATTTTACACCTATTGAAATAAATGAGTCATTTGGGAAATGGCTAGCTCTTCGTTTATTGTAATGTACATTCTGTACGTGCATAGCTACAAGGCAGTTACGCCCTTCTCTCTGTGTGGGAGGATGCCAAGGGAGAATGCTGCATTGAAGTACTCATCTGCAGTGTCAGACTGAACAGTCACGATTACATTTGGACTGAATAGATATAAGAGTAGTTTATTTTGAAGTTTAACTTGTGATTGCACTTCAAAGAACCGTATATTGGAGCAAGTTGCTACTTTAACACAGCAAGAATAGTAAGACTGAATATATCCATTAGTGGAAGCAAATAAAAATCAGAGCAATATGAAATGGAAGTACTGGGAAATATGATTAGATATATCTGTTGAGGTTTCTAAAGATTACTGCCTGGGCTGCAGAGAAGTGGCTAAGTACATTGCACTACTTACTTCTTCCAGCTGTTATTTAGAATGAAAAGGAGCTAAAATTAAATATTTCTTAGATAAACAATCCTGTAGTTAATCTGATTAATGCTGATTTCCTCATGATTATAATTAGGAATGAAGGTCTTAAGATAGCCAATTAATATGAAATCTACTTTATTATGTGTGACCTAGAATCAAAAACTTTTAAAATTTCTGGGAAATTGTTTTGATTTTAGTTTTTAGTACAAGGCATACTTTGTTCCATAACTAAAGGCTTCCTGGGTGCCATTGTTATGGCAAAGATTACTTTGTGTTTTCATTGTTTTGGTTTATTTTTAAACAAGGTAGCAAAAATGAACTTTTTCCAGGAGAGAAATCCAGATGTTTCTTCTTCCCCCTGCTCAATTATCCTATAGAGTACACATTAGCAAAAGAAGAAGCTGCATAGCTACTCTCTTTAAAATGTAAAAATTATCATTTACTAAATATAGAAACATATATCCTCACCTCAAAGGGGGGCAGCTTTCTTTAATGTGTTAATATAAGAAGTAAACCTACTGTTAAAATTTGCTTTTGGTGGGAATTTGTGTCGTCAAAGTTAGTGTATAGTTTTGTATAGCTATTGAATAGTCTTGTATTTAAAATGAAGGTCTTGACTAAACTGACCTTGCAAATAAAGATGATACATTTTTAAAAGGAGTCTTTCCACTTGTGAACTAAATGTAAAGAATAGGCAGTATCAGAAAAAGAGACAGCTTGGTTGGATTGTTCTTTCATTCATTTAGTGCTCAGTTACCATGGTGCTGTAGCAGGATAGCGTAGGACAGCAATGGGAATGGTGCTGGTGGTGGGATGCCATTGTTAAGGTTTTTCATGAGTTTCCAATCCAAACAATTTACATTGCCTGTTGTGATAGCTCTCTAGAATTTCCTTTGAATACGTAGGAGAGATGCTTCCATTTTAGAAGACCAGAAATATTTAAGAAGGCTTCATAGGCTCTTGTGTTTTGTCCATAGCTGTTGCAGGAACTACATAGCTTGCTTTCAAGGCCAGCACTTTGCTAACATACCAGACTGGCAGCTTGTCAGTTCAAGCCGGTAATTTAAATCTTTGGTGCTAGTCAAAGCTGTCGACTTAATAACAGCTTACTGCATAAACAAGCTTGGAGGACTTATTCTAGGTCATTAACATGGGAAGTTTCACATGCTGAATTGATGTTTATCACTGCACATTATTTGAAAAGCTAGGCTTGTTTGAAGGAAAAGTAGTCGTTTGCTTAAACAACTCTGCCTTATGCGCACAGCCTTGATCACTGGAACGGGTAATAGAAGTCACTTAAGAAATGGAGCAATATTAAAGAAGTTTTTAGTTTGTCTTTTTCAGTTAAACAGAGCAGAGGAAGCAGGTTGGCGTGGTAGACATCTCAGTATGCCATAGTGGGATAGATCTGCTTTGCAATGCCTTCTGTCACCACAGAGGTCGATAAAGAAGCACAGGAAGTAGTACTACTGAATGAGTAATGGTGCATATACAGTGATTTGGCCAGTATGACCCGGTACACTGGGGACACATACACATTAGTCATCCAAATGATTAGTAATACTACATAGAAAATAATCAATACTTCACATTTTTATGCCGCTTTTTCCCCAGAGGCACTAAAATGGCTCAGCAGCAGTGGTGCAAAAGCTTCTCAACTAGTATAAGTCATAAGTGTGTGGGAATTATTTCCTTCACCTCAAAACAGTATTATCCCTTAGGTCCATGCATAAGATACACTCTGCCTTGCTTGAAGCAAAAATCGAAGAGCAAGTGGTCAAGCTGTAGTGTAATCATTAACTAAACTCCATCTGTGTTTGAAGAATGTGCTATGAGGCTCTGACTGTGACTTGGGAGTTGGATTTTGTCTTGTTCTCTGATTACAGTCGGTCACAACCCCTGCACCATCAGGAAACATAGCAAGATGCCGGCTCACTGCTTTGGTGCAATGGTGTTCCGAGTCTGCCAGTCCTTATGGAGCCTTGCTGGGTTTCTGGTAACTAGCTGTTAAAAGGCTGACTGGCGTGGTTCTCCCTAATTTGTAAAGCTGAACAGGATCATGCCAGAAGACTTTAGTAGGAGGAAATTTTGCTCATGTGTTTAGAAATATTATGGTATTTTAAACATTGAACATTCGACTAGCAGTGTTACAAGCTTCCTTAAACATTAAAAAAAAATAAGTATCTGTACTGCCTGGAAGCATTGTTGAAAACAGGAGCATCTACTAAATAATGAACTGCAGCTATGAGACTGAAATAAATTAGTATTTCTTAGTTCCCAATTTTGCTTTAGATTACAGTCAGGACTAACTGTGTTCATTTTGCTGTGGATCAGTATTTCAAAGGGAAATTGATCTTCCTTTTTTTTTTTTCTCATTTAAATTTGCTTTATGTGTCTTTTAAATTTTTAAAACATTAAAATATGCCGGACAGATGATATGTTCTATTAGCCATATATAGCTACACTAAAGATCTGAAAGTTCCCTCGTTAAATGTCGTAAATATTTAACTCCTTATCTGTATAAGCAATTTTTACGTTTCTTCTTCTTCATGAAGAGTTTCTCATATTTTCTCTTATTATTTTGATTTTTTGAATATTAGATGAGTAAAGCAAAGAGATTCCTTTTCCAGCTGAAGACATGGGATGATGGGAAATGTACAGCTGCTTAATCTGTTTTCAGAAATCAGGCTGGAGAATAGAAAAAGTAAATACCGTCAGAAACCCTGAAGAAAACATTATTTAAGCCTTTTATGTTCTGGTCAATGCTGATGAAGTCATCTAGATCCTTTTACATAATGTGTCCCTTTAATGGTCCTGCTGGAAATTGACTTCTTGGCAGCTGTACAGTGCAGAATAAGATGGATAAAGTTCTGTTCTTGTTTCAAAATACTGTACTAAGAAAAATTCAGTCTTCTTTTCAGTTTTATCCATTTGATGTTATTTAAACCAACTCTTAAATTAAAGAGAGCACATTTGGAAAAAAAGAACCACCACATAAATTTGAAACATTGCTTGTTAGTATTTTTTGGGGAGGCATTTTCTTTCTCCTTTGGATCCTGCCCCTGCTAGGGCAGCAGAAGCATGTAGCACTGAGAGTCATGGGTCCATGGTGAGAAACTGCATTTAACTCCTTTATTTCTTCATGAAGGTCTTTCTGAGTCTCCAGATCATGTGGCATCCTGCAAGAACCTTAATCCCATGGGTTACGTGGGTACTGGAAATGCATGTATATTTGTAAGCGTAGGAGCAATTGATGTCTCTCTGATTCTGTTTTAGCAAAGCATGTTAGTGTGCTTAATTTCATCCTGGTTAATCAAAGCATTGAAATTCTATGTGTAGATACACATGTGGTTCTGTGGTTACAGGGATTCTAAGGTGTTTTACTGAAATGGCACTGCAGTCCCTAATGCAAATCTCTGGTGTTTCCAGCTCCTAGGATGAGCTGACAGCTGGTAACGAGTCAATTATCATTTGCTGTGATTTGTCTTTTGCACTCTCAAAGATTCAGAAGTACTGGAATGTTTGCAAAAGTAGCAAGCAAGAACAGTGCACATTTCCTTATGTGGCATGACAAAACAACTGAATGGCTTGTTTATTCCTCTTAAAGCTTTGCAGATTTGTAGCTACCACGACTTTAATGATGAGTAAGAACTACCCACTCAAGGAAAGAGATCTAATGGTGGCTGAAGGGAAGCAAATTGAGTATGTGCTCCATATAAGGCAATGTGTGGGATATAAATTTGTTACATACTGATTATCTGAGCAAAGCCATGTGTCATGTTTCCTTAGGTTATCAACAGAAGATGTGTAGAAGCAGCAGTGATGACAGGACTGGCACTCAATTGCAGCATAAACAAGAGGTCCTTGTTTGACAGAAAACACTATTTCTATGCAGATCTGCCTGTAAGTATGCAGTATAGCTGGTCCCCTTATGGCTGTAGGAAAGGACAGATTGGGAGTATGGATGGCAATAGGGGATGAGTGAAGAGATGCTTTTTCTGTTTTCAGTCAGCGTGCTGCTCGCCCCAACAGGATGCTGCACTGTGCCCTGATGAATAGACAGCTGTACCCTGGTGCTCACTGATTGAATATGATTGCTCTGATTGCTGACTCCTTGCTTAGCTGCACGATTCCAGTAACTAATGTAATTGAATTGGGAGCTGGAGCTGCTTTGCCCCTTAAGTTCTCCATTCCTGGTGTTTAGTACTAATTGTCTGTTAGGGTAAAAGCAGCCTGATAATAGTCCTTCATTTAAAGTGAATGTATAACAAACACAGGTTCCAGTGGTATAAACATAGCAGTGTCTTTTCTGTGTGTGCTTAGGGCATAGAAATATTTAATTTCCCTTTAAAATTTTCTCAGTAGTTCCACGTAATTAACAAAAAAAAAGCCACACCTGAGAAACTGAGTCTTTGCAGCAGCATGGTTTGTCAGTAGCTTGCTTGTTGTGTAGAAGGTGTCGCTGGAAGTCAAGTGCATTTTGCCACACTTCATATGGGTGTAAAAATACTGAAATAATTTAAGAACCTGACTTCTGTCATTGCAACAGGATGCAGCAGTTTGAGCCATTTTTTCTATTTTAATGAAATTAAAACTTTCTAATGTTAAACTTTTTTTTTTTTCTTGTCAGATTATTTGTACTGAAGGTTCAGTTTAACCCTAACCTGTCAAAGGGAGCACACTAGTTTTACTTCCTCTGATTTTGGGGTGAAGATCTGATGACTGCATCAAAGGAAAAAACCTATTTCTATTTTGTCTGAGAAGGCTCAGGTGTGTTAGCTTATCCTCTCTTTAGGTGAGGTGTCCCTGACGTCCTGAGAAGCAGAGCAGGAGATTTCTGAGGTCCCAAATTAACATTTAGAGGTGCTGTATTATTAACCAAACTACTTTCTCTTCCACTCTTTTGTGGCAAATATTCTGAAGTTGCCAAAAACATGTTCAAATGCAATTGTTTCCTACCTTAGAAAGAGAATTATATGATAGTTGTGTACTGGAGACCTGGATCTCAGAAGAGATTTCTGCTCTATTTTATTCTAGGTTGGGAACTTGTGGCTGTTCTGTGAAGTTGATGTAATTACTGGTTTAGTTTCTGGGGATAACTTTGCTAATATTTGTAAGCCATTAAGAGGCCCTTTTGCTGGAGGCTCTGTAGTGAACTAGAATCATAGAATTCTGGGAATGTGAAATGCAAACCACATCCATGTGTTTAGAGGAGAAAGGGAGGTGGAAGAAGGTGCGTACAGCACCAAGTGGGCTGCCATTGTCTGCAGACATGAGGTACAGGATCCTCTGGTCACATGCGCATGGAAATTTGGTCAAGGAGGTGCTGACACATTTTACTAGCTTGAAGCATGTAATTCTGGCTTTCTACTGGCTGTCTTCTGCAGTTTAAGCCCTGACAATAAACTGCCCAACCTGCATTTCATTGTGAAACAGTCTAGTCAGGAACCCTGTAATAAGATGCAGAGTTTAGGCTAATGAGCTATGTAGAACAAATAAAATAAATCTAGCTCTTAGAGTCATTTGACAACGGGATTATTGTTACTCCTGAAAATGGGGCTTTGGATGGGAAATGGGATTCTTGTTATTTATTGTCACTCGCAATTTCAGGTTCTGAAAAAAATCATTTTAATGAGATGTTTTAGGAGAAGGGAAGAGCTGTGCAATTGGCATAGGTTGCAGAGAGTTGGTTATTGTATTTTTCTTGTAGTGATAACGGCTAGAAGGTCATGCACTTCACTGCATATATAAATTGAGCTGTTCACAGGAGCAGACCGTTGTTCTCCATCCCAGTGTATTGTCACTATCTCTACGTTTTAGAGTAAGCTCATCATCCCTGCAAAACATGCAAAAGTTCCTCCCAATTCATTAAAATCTGGCAGGCTTTTGTTTAATTCTCACCACTGGGGGCATGAGCAGGCTAGGAAAGAGGAAGAGATGGGGTCCCTACCTCAGCAGAGTGATTGGTTCACTTGTGTAGTTTTACATCATTGCAGGTATTCCAATACCTTGCCATTGGCAGCCCCTTTTCTGGGTAGCAGCTCCTCCTTTGAGTGGAGTCCCAGGCATGAGGTGGCATTTACCAGCTGTGTGCCTTGTGTGGGGTTGCAGTGCCTGTCTTTTAAATTGCTACATTAATGAAATTGGGCTTTCTTATTTTCTTGATTCCACACACACCATCCACCCCCTGCCCTTACCTCTGCTCCGCTCTGATGACTATAGTTCCGGACAGGCAGAGGTGGATGTTCATCCTGGTGGGAGGATGAGCAATAGTCCCAGCTCAGGGATGGAGGTACGGTAACTGGCTTCAGACAAGATTTAACATGATCACAGAACCACAGGCGTGGAAGAACCTCTTCCAGTCCGTTTCCTGTCCCCAGGCAGTGTCAGTGAAATTTACGTAATGCCTGGCAAGTAGTTGTGCAGTTGATTATTGATTATTTCTGCATTGCCTGTATGGAGGAGTGCTTTTATTTTTTCTAGACTTCCAGCTTCTCACACTTACGTTGAGTTCTAGACCCATCTTCTAGCTTGCTTCTTTTCCAGCTAAGCAAAATAACTTCTGAATTTACATGTGCATGTGTTCTATCCTTTTATATAGGTCACTACGGAAGATGTTGCATTTTCAGTTTTGTTCTTAGTCTATAATATTTGCAGTTGGCTGTGCTGCTGCCTTCCAAAAAGTGGTTTATCTGATTATAAAGCTAATTTTGTTGACAGGCTGGCTATCAG
Organism: Strigops habroptila; assembly: GCF_004027225.2. Lineage (NCBI taxonomy): Eukaryota > Metazoa > Chordata > Aves > Psittaciformes > Psittacidae > Strigops > Strigops habroptila. The sequence goes on from NC_044283.2 coordinate 46,421,762, forward strand.
ATCACTCAGCAAAGAGTTCCTATTGCGGTGAATGGAAGTTTGTCATACAGTCTCTGCACAGACAACAAAATGAGCCAGATGGTAACCAAAACTGTGAGGATTAAACAAATTCAGTTGGAGCAAGACAGTGGGAAGAGTCTCCATGATGACACAAGGAGCCAGACCCTTGTCGACTTGAATAGGGCTGGTAGGCTTGGATTATTTTTGTGTTTTTCTCCTTTCTGTGTAAGATGAGTCATTAAAGGTGAATGGGTGGCAGGGAACAGGTGAAAAATAATAAGTCTGATGTCTCTCTCCTTGACAATAAAAATTCATCAAAATGACCATTACACTTGAAGCAGGGGAATACTTGGCCTTCCCGTTGCTGTTGGTTGATGTCAGTTGGCAACAGCAAGTTAGAAATCAGTTAGCTCCAGTTTGCTCAAGGCTGTGTGTTAGTCACATACAGCCACTCAGCTATTTTAGCTCTTGCCACTGTATGCATTGTTGTTAATAAATAAATATAAAAATCAAAGACCTAGTGAGTCAAGCTTGTGTCTGGAAGGAGCAGCTGTTGCAGTTTGTCAGTGCATGAGTCAGGCATTTCTTCTAATGATTAGCTTTGAAAAAATGTAGATTTTGTCCTTAAACTTTGAAATTCTACACAAAATGAACTAAATTAGCACACAATATGGGTAGCAACCTGGATGGCCTAGCCTAACTGGCTCCAGTGTCCATTGAAGTTAAGGGCTGTGACTGCTCAAGCTCTTTGAAAGCTGGAAACTGAAGCTAAAAACTAGACTACATCTGTTTACGGTTCTGTCTGTCCCAGAATTAGTTTAAGATATATGAATTTGACTCTGGAATTAGATTGGCTTTAAATGGAAGTTCTCCTAGAGAAAGGCAGGAGGGGGTTGTGTCCTTTTGATCTACATGTCATCAAAGGGTGGAAGGTTGTCTGTAGTTTCCTTTAAAAAAAATAGAAGGAAAAGTTTTATAGCAATCTGCAGCTAGGCCCATAGTTAGAGTTACTGAATAATGCATGGGGGCTTTTTTTCTTTTTTAACTCAGAAAAAGCCCAAGTGCTTTCATGTGTTTAGCCAGTTGCACTCTCATATGCCAAGATCAAAAGCTATTGTTGAAAATCTCCTGTCTCTTTCCCTGATAGGAGTCGGCCTCATGGAGGTTGTCATGGAGCCTGATATGTGCTGTGGGGAAGAAGCAGCTGCAGCAGTCAGAGAGCTTCAGCTCATTCTTCAAACGCTTGGGAGCAGCCACGCAGTCATGGCAGGTACTGAAGGGGGGAAGGGCATCTTCCCTCATCACTAATAATTCTCTGCATTTGCAGGAGGTTTGCAGCTTCTGGTTATTTTGCTTTGTGGTTGCTTATAACACATAGCCTTTTCTAGGTGTTACAATCCTCAGGGCCTGTCCTAATATCTGCCATGCTTCAGGTGTCCTTATGGGCCTGCCTTTGTCTGCAGAGCTTTGCAGTGCTAGATTTTATATTGCCTCACACAATATTTTTACAGGATAAGCCTAGACAGGAAGGAATATCCCCAGGGTTGTGTTTCTCCCTGTCTGTCCTCATCTTGCTTGCTGCAGCACTGCCACACAGATCTGTAATAAGAATTAGCGGTAGAATATGGAAATTACAGGATGGGACAATGTAGTGGGAACATGGATCATCTTGTAAGTTGTGTCAGGTCTTAGCTAGTCGTAGAATGGTGTAGGCAGTAAACTTCTGCTGGTGTCATGGGTGAGATGGAGTAAACGACAGTGCATAGTGGACATGGGTGCCAGGGTTAATTTGAGAACCAACGAGACTGTAGCTTTTTCCTTACTTGATCATTTCACACTTTCACTCTATCTTCCTCTCCTCCAGCATTATGTTCACTCAGTTCCTCCTCGTACCAGGGAGATCACTGCTGGCCTGGGGAGATAGGCCAGAAAATTGTGTTCATGCTGGGCAACAGGCTTGGAGATACCAGCATGAGGCGTTAGAGGCCAGGGTCGCTAGGCATCCCCTGGCATTTGTCTCCATGCATCTCTCGGATCTTTGGGATCCTTCCCCACCTCCAGGGTCTCTTTAGCCAAGATTGCTACTATCTTTCTGCGACACTTCCTCTTATGGAACCCTTGCTTTTGTCACTAGCTCTTCTTTCTGGAACCCTGAGGCCCCAATTTTTGCAATAGGTGATGTGCAGAGGCACAGCATGTGATCGGCCTTGTCGTGGTTTGAGCCCAGCCGGTAACTCAGAACCACGCAGCCGCTCGCTCACTCCCCCCCCCCCCCTTCTTCCTCCCCCCGCTCCCGCAGGGATGGGGAGGAGAATGGGAAGAATGCAACTCCCACGGGTTGAGATAAGAGCAGTCCCGCAACTAAGGTATAACACAAAACCACTACTGCTACCACCAATGATAATAACGATTAGTGAAATAACAAGGGGAGAGGATACAATTGCTCACCACCCGCCGACCGATACCCAGCCCAACCCGAGCAGTGATCTGGCCTTCCGGGTAACTCCCCCTGGTTTATATACTGGGCATGACGTGCTGTGGTATGGAATACCCCTTTGGCTAGTTTGGGTCAGGTGTCCTGTCTCTGCTTCCTCCCGGCTTCCCCTCCTCCCTGGCAAAGCATGAGACTGAGAAAGTCCTTGGTTGGAATAAACATTACTTAGCAACAACTAAAAACATCGGTGTTATCAGCGTTGTTCCCAGGCTGAAAGTTAAAAAACACAGCACTGCACCAGCTACTAAGCAGGAGAAAAATGACTGCTATAGCTGAACCCAGGACAGGCCTCCTAAGTGGTGGCTCTGTCTCATGTCTCTCTGTTAATTGGAGGATTCAAGTCGTACCATTTTTGCTCAGTCCTGATGTTACCAAAATTTACAACCAGCCCATGGTTACAGCTAGCAAATAGCAGGCTTCTGCTTGAGAGTTTAAAAGAACAGCTTTGGGTATTCATCCCTTCCACACATACACCCGATTATCAGCTGCCCATTAGTGTTTACAACGTAAGCTGTATTTTTGCCTGTGACAGTTGGCCTCACTGTTCTGGCAACAAATTCAGTCCACAGTGAGAAACGAGTCAGAGTGGTCCATGTATCACCCGATAAATGGGATCCAATAAATGTTGCTAGTGATGCAAATCTAATTTAATATGGGGGGAAATAATAATTGCTAGGCATTATCTATGTCTCTGCATCTTTTCTCACACCAGTGTTACACATGTCTAATGGGGCACAGCTGTTAATATTAAGCAGCCAGTTTGCATGCTTCTTCAAAGGCCTTCATGGAGATGCATACCATCTTTTATTGCTACTGAATTTGGCCCTAAGATTGCCATTGGAATTACGCTATCATATCTTTCATCACAGTGAGATTTCTGACTTTAGAGGACACTTCCAGTTCAGGGAATATTTTTCCTCCAGTATAGTTGGCTTTTAAAAGTAATTGGAATTTTGTTTCGTTTGGTTTTGGTTGTGTTTGATTTTAAGGTGGTGGCTTTAGGGGCTTTCTACTGTAGTCTTCCCTCATTATAATCACTTTCTTTCAGCAAGTACATTCTTACATTCTTACCTTCATTCCGCTTGTGTGTTCAGTGCCCGGTTTTATCAGGTGTTATTTCATTAACAACTAACAGATGAAAAGATTATTTCTTTGCAAAGTGAAACGAAAAGAAGCTGGGCTTAAAGTGAGCTTAAAGGGAAAATTTTTTTAAGAACATTTGGGGCCTGGCTCTCCTTTCAGTTATGCCTGATTAACTGTATTGTCACACTGACACCTACATCCAAGTAGAAGCAGGTCATGTCTCAAAATGAAGCAAGGGCAGGACAAGACTATTCGTTTTTTGGAACAAGTACTCATTTCACCCCAAAGAGGGAGCACATGCAAAACACTTCTCTTGAAAGAGATGTTGGGTTATTCCAGCACCTTTGTCCTTCATTTGCATGTTTGGCAAGACTCTATGAGAGGAAATTAGTGTGCTATCATCCAGCCTGCTTTTGCAAAGTGTACCAAGACCCCTTTAGTCAATTTACATCTATTGACTGGAATGGATTCTGAAGCTGTAGCCATCTTCATAGGTTTAGCTCTGAGTTATTTTGCACTCTCTTTAATAGTGCTACTGTATCTAAACAGTAAGTGTTTTGTTTCTTTTTATCTGTATTTGAAATAAAGTTAAAAAAGAGGAAGGCTACACATTTTCACTGTGCAGTATGGGAAAAATAATGATTCTTTTTAATACAACCTCTCCCGTTTGTTTATTCCCGCTAGTTGATCAACTGTGGCAAGCCTTTTCTTCTCAGAAGGGATGTCTTTAGAGGGACAAAGCTTAGAGAGATACAATTATGACTTACTTCAGGTTGAGTCATTAAAGATCTCCAAGTTTAGAGATTTCGTGTTAGTCCATTTTGGACTAAAAGTGCAGGATGCTTTTCTATAAAACTTTGTGTTCAGTTTCAGGTTTTGGCAACCAGGAGAATTGGGGGTGGGGGGAGAATTGCGGTTTCTTGGAGGAGAGGAAGAAAATTACAAAAAAAATCTACTCTCAGTTTGTCCTTGAGCTGTAAATTTCCAAGAACACCTTAATAAATCTGTTCAACATAACTGTAGGTTCTTGTGTTCCACACTAGGGCAGTATGTACCCATCAAATTGTAATTCCAAAAGGGTTGGGTTTTTTTTGCTGTTTTAGGGGAATGGAAGCTCAGAGTCCACCATTTGCTTGTCTAATTCTTCCCATTATTTAAGATCTGTGAATCAGAAGCTTTTTTCACTGTATGGCTTAGAGGATCTGCACTGCACCATGCAGTTTTCTCTGAGAGGAATTATAAGCAATAATTAAAACCAAAACAGTATTCTCAGAAAATGTTGAATTACTAGAGGCAGTGGCTTGAGGTGGAATCACAAACAGAAAGCTCTGATGAGGTGGTTGTTACTCGTTTCTGAACATACAGAAGTCTGCTATTAATGCTCTGCACATAATGTGCAGTCTATTAATGCATGCCAAGGTTTTTATTCTAGTTTACAGGGCAGACTGTTCTGTTGATAAAATTTCCTTTTACAGAGGGTCAGCTGAGAGTGGATGCCAATGTTTCTGTGCATCACCCTGGAGAGCCTTATGGAGTGAGGACTGAAGTGAAGAATATCAATAGCATACGATTCCTGGCAAAAGCAGTAGGTAAATGACAGTTGCTTCATTAAAAAGAGTATTGTAGATACTTTATGTGGTCTGACATGAAATACGTCAGGCTCCTGAGTGCAGTAGTTGGTCTCAAATGCCATGACTAGCTTTGCTTGGTGTCCCTTCCATGCACCTTGCCTGTGGGTCCAGGAGTCCCATTTAAAAGCTCAGGCTGGGACCTTTAGACTTGGCCTGAGCTATGTCGCAGGTGTGCCAGTTTTCAGCCCTGTCTCCTGATGGAGCTTTCTGTAGTCTTGTTCACAGTGCTGTCTGGATTTACCTCCTGCTGCTTCTGACTGCACTCTGTGGATGGAGCCTAGACCCAGCTCATCCCCTCACCTTGACTGAGACTGTCATTGGACCCTGTTGATAGCACATGCCTCTGCCCATGCTGTTCAGACTAGTGGGACTGCAGCAGACAGCAAGGGTTCTGCCTGTGCTGTGGTCACCCTCGGCTCCTGGGTTATCCCTCCTTGTGGAGCAGCCCTGCTTTTGCTGCTTCCTGACAGAATAAATCTTAGTCTGGGGTACTCTGGGGATAGCAGCCATGTTAGTCTGTGGTTTTGTTGTAGAGGTAACTCTCTGCCTGCAAGAAGAATAAAGCAGATGATTCAATACCTAGCATGTTCGTTATTGAAATATTTTAGCAGTAGCTTTGTGTCCTCCAATGTAGAGGATTGCTTTCCACTGAGTAGGTGGTGTGTATGAAGTTCAGATGCAGCTTGGGTATGAGCAAGAAACGATGATTATCGCATCTCCAAAAGGAAACTCAACTGGGTGGTTGGAAGGTCACTAGGAATGTATGGCTTGGCTGCAATGCCTGGGAGAAAATGTTTTCTATTTAAAGGGAATGAAAGAAGATGAGGGAAACTTGCGAAGAGAGAGACAGTGACTGATAATTCTGCCTATAACTACTGCGGTTGATTTCATTAAGGTTAAACCAACAAACATTTTCACTGCATAGCAGTGAAAAATGAAATTGAGTGTACAAAAGCTAATAATGCAGTATAAGAAGCTTACTCTTTTTTCTTTTGTTTCTGTCAGACTATGAAATACAGAGGCAAATTGAAGAACTTGAAAATGGAGGAACTATTCTGAATGAAACAAGAGCGTTTGATTCCAAGCTTGGGTGAGTTTTTATTTTGGAGGAACATCAGGAATAGAAGCTTTAGAGTGCCGTGGATACATGACATGATCAGGAGAGGTAATGTAGTATTGCTCAACTTCTCCCCTCTAAAGCTAATGTTCACAAGCACAGTCTCCTCACAGGTAGTGATTTATTCTTAAAGTTGAGACTTTTTCACAGCAGACTGTGTGCTACATCAAGTGGGAAAATAGCTGCTCTCTTATACACATTCTTTGAAGTGGCTTTGAGAAGCTCTTCTGATCTTCACGAGGCGAAGTCTTTATTTTGTGTCTTTGCCGTAAAACTAATTCTGTGGTGTACCTCTTGCCACGTCTTGCTTGTTTTGGTTTTATTTTAGGTGCACTGTACCGATGAGAGACAAAGAAGGAAAACAGGATTATCGGTAATTTTTTTTTTTTTTCTGTTACATAAAGTTAACATTTCAAGAACTGATAGTTTAGGGGATCATTTCTTGAGAGTAGTCAATTTAATGAGCATGTAAAGATAGTCAGCACAGTGAGTATGTATTGGAAGTTTACCTTCCACTGGAAGGGGAAGTGACCTATCAAAATCAATGCTAGTCTGAGCAGTTCAGATCTAGAACTGTGTCTCATCTCTGCTAAACCCATAGACCTTTCCCAAAACCTAAGTATGTAGCTCAGAGTGGGTAAGTTGAAGGTTTACTTTGTGGCCAGTACAAGAGTATTCTTAAGAAAGCCTGACATACATAAAACGCGAGAATATTCTGAGTTAAGCATTGCTCCCTCTTTAAGTAAATACCAAGGGAGATGGTTTTCAGATAGCAGGCTCTGCCTTTCAGTGCTTAAATTCTGTGATCATAGATCACAGTCACTGTTTGAAAATCCTAACTACTATTGAAGTGTGTCAGTATTCATAGGCAGGTTTCTACCTTAAGGTCTTTCTAGACCTAATGAAGATGTTAACCTTACTAAGTACTTCTTGCCTTTCGCCAGTGTGAGATGGCAGCTATCAAACCATAAACAGCCACCCAAGAAGGATTTAGTCAGACAATGAGGAGACAAGGTTCTGCTGGGAACAAGTTGCTGGGGCAGTGTTGCAAAGCAGCAGCACAGCTCCTTAGTGCCCTAGCATGGGAGGCAGTCACAGTGGTGTCTGGATGGGATGGGGAAGAGTGACGTAGCTCACTGCTCTGGGCACCCTTTCTCCTGCTCTGTGCGTACCTGCTTCCTCCCATGCTTAGAGCCATCTTAGCCCTGATTCTCTCAGTAGTTCCCTAGCTGTGCACCCCAGAGACAGTCTTCCTGTTACTCCTAGAGTTCACTTCCCAGCTGAATTACAGTTTTGTAGGAGAACTTTCAGAGCCTCTCAGCTTTGCTGTATCTGTGTTCCTGTTAAATCTACATATATTCTACCACTGATGTTACTAAAGCAGGGCAAGGATTTGAAAACATCCCACAAACTTAAAATCTACTTTTTGAATTATTGGTTGTAGAAATGCAGCAGAAAAGGCAGTGATGATTTTGTGAATTCCTTATTATGTCAGGGGCTGGCATGAGGCTTATTTAACAAGACTAATTCAAACAAATGCAAACGAGAATTCATTAAAGCTTAGGCAAAACTGGGGAGTCTGAGATATTTCAAATAAAGACCAGAAAGGTTATTAGTAGTACTAAGATAATTATCAATATTAAACTGGGTCGGGATTTGAGATTTTTTTCTGACTTACTGCTGCACATGATATTTTAAACTTAAAATCTATGTTTAAGCAGATTTGAAATAGAAATTATTATAGCAAATGTAGAGGGTGCCCAATGTCCTTTATTCTGATACTTTTGAACCCCTCATTTGATCATGTAAGAGCAAGGTTTCTGCTTCAATCGCAGTTATTTGAGTGGTTTGAATTGGCCCTTCTCTTTAAGGGAGCCTTTTGTTCTGTGGCGGCACCCTACTGAGCACAGTGACTTTGCTTTTAGCACAGCGTGGGATTTCAGCAAGACTTTAGAAGTTAGTCTGAAAAAGGTTACAACCTGCCCAGATCACTCCTGGCCACTGGCTGTCAATCTGGGTTTTTCCCTGCCAGTCCACTCCTGGCTTTGTCCAGATCCACAATTCATGGTTGATGCCAGTAGGAGCGAGTTGTTTCCATATGTATTCTTACTGGGTTTATTGGCATTTTTGTTATTATTTTGGGTGCAGAAGTGTTTTAATTACCCCTTTTCCATCATCAGCTCTTCAATAATCAGTGGCAAATACTCAAAGAAAAGAGAGGCTTTGCAGAGGCTGTTCTTTTACTACTTAACAGTGCTATAGCAAGTCATGAATTTTTAATATTTTGTTTAGTTGAAAAAGTAATACAACTTCCAGGTCAGTATAAACTTGTGATATAAATTTTATTCCTTATTGTTTAGCTTCTGACTGAAAATAATTATAATGGATGTTTTCATTTTTACTAGCTTCATGCCAGAGCCAAACCTTCCTCCATTGATTCTGTACGATGCAAAATCTTTGCCAGCTAATATGAGCCATCAGCAAGTGGTAAATATTGATTGGATTCATGAGAGACTTCCTGACCTCCCCAGTGTGAAGAGAGCAAAGCTTGTTGAACAGTATGGGATTCTTCCTGAACACAGCTTCACCTTATTGGTAGGTCTATTGATCAAGTGCTAAAAGAAGCCTGGAAACTTCAAAAGTTGCATGGTTTTTGAAAAGATTTACAAATGTCGTATAAACCAGCTGTTGGCTCTTATGGATGCTTTTATTTGGACATATCTTCAGTGTGTGATTTGTATCCTGAAGCCATGTGCATGAATGATGGGGAAAAGAAACCATACACAGTGTGCCCAGAAGTGTTTCTCATGCAAGGTGCAGTCAAATAACTATTATTTAATATTGATCTTGTTTGTCTACACATGGATGCACTCGTGACTGACTACAGCAAACATACAACTTCCTGCTGAAAAACCCTTGTCTGCAAGTGTGTGCTCCTCTTGCCTTTGGGTGTGGAGCAAAGCTGGGCACCTTGTCAGTATTTAACAAATTGGTAGATGTGTTTTCCTGACTACAGAAGCAAAACCCAGTGTTTCAATCTTTCAGCTTCATGTGCCTGTTGATCTAGCTTACACATTGTTTTGAAAAAACGTAGACTTATTCTTAGGTAAATACACAATGTGTAACAACATCAACATCAACCTCACAATGCAGTTTACTGGGGATAGGTTTAGAAATGGGAATGAGAAAGAAAAGGATGCGGCAAATACGGATTTAAATAAGGAAGTGACAGCAAAATGTCATAACTTCCAAAATTATTCTAAAGAACTTTGAGCTTCTTAAATACAAACTGGGTCATCTCTGCCTGTGATAACTCTTGCAGGGATTTCAGCATACTCACCCAAGATTAGACATTTCATATAGCCAGCTAAGCTGGGGCAGTGTCCTCCTTTGGTTACCTCTGTATTAGTGGATGCAGGAGAAGGACTTCTTTAGAGTAAGATTCAGAGCGGAACTGTAAGTGCTTTAAATTGTCCTCTGGAGGAGTTCCTTTCCTTTGACTATAAATGTGGGGAGAGCAGTCCACATAACTACCTAATATCCCTCCTTTGTGTATCTGTAATTTAATACACTTGTACAGAAGCTGCTTCTACAGAAAAAAAATGATTCTTCTGAAGAAAGCTGCTAGGAAAACTGCTTCTGTGGTTGTGTGCCACTTTAGTGAGTTGCAGGTATTTTACTGTTTGGTGGGTAGGTGAGTCATAAGTCTTTTAAAGTTGTGAGGCTGCAGAGATAGCATTGAGAGGTGTCAGTAGTACTTGCCTTTCTATTTCAAACTGTGATTTTGCAGCCGGTACTCCTGTCCATGCATGCATTTTTTTCACATCAACATATTTCTCACATATTAAAATGAACAGAGCTCTGAAGGGTAGATGGGTCCTGAACCTTTTTTTCTGACTGGTTCTTTCCTTCTTCTCCCTCTCTGTGGTGGGTTGATCCTGGCCAGCTGCTAAGCACCACAGCTGCTTGCTCATTTCCCTGCTGGTGGGACAGGGAAGAGAATAGGAAGAGCAAAAGCAAGATGACTTGTAGTTTGAGATAAAGACACTTCAATGAATGAAGGAAAGAGGAAGGGAAAAACCTGAAAGTGATGTGAATGCCATCACTCACTGCCTCCCACAAGTAGAGCGATGTGCAGCCAGTCTCCTACCCATGACACTGACTACCTCCCCCAAAGTCCCCTTCCCTTAGTTTTCCTGGTTGAGCAGGGCGTTACATGGCATGGAATATACCCTTGGTCTGTTTGAGTTAGCTGTTCAGGTTGTGTCCTCACCCTGCTTCGTGCCCACCTGCAGCCTACTCACCGTGGGGTGCAGAGTGAGAGAAAGAGAAAGGACTGCTTAGCAGTAGCCAAAACACCAGTGTGTTGTTAGCACTGCTTTAGTCACAAATCCGAAACACAGCACCCTCTTCAGAAAATAAACTCTGTCCCAGCCAGACCCACTACACCCACTCCTTTCACTTGGCATCAACACACTTCTTGGCCCATTTCAATTTTGCTAGTATTGATGACTTCTGCTGTGTGGTTTCTGTTGTCTCTATCACCTACACCTATATATTTGCCTCATCAACTGCCGTTTCTTTCCAGCTGTTCTCTGAAATCCACTATTGCCTTCGCTTTTTCTTCTTAACTTTTTTTTCTTTTTTGCAACACATAAGACAATTAATGAGCTCCAAGCTGAAACTTGGGATTCAGCTTGTAGTAGGATAATGAATCCATTTGAATGCATGAAGTAAACACGTTCTTTATTGTGGGTCTTCTTTTATTGTGCATTAGAATGTCAGCATGTATACTTTCCATAAAAGTTGCTTGCCTGTTCACTGGGAGACTACTTAACCTTAATTCATCTGAAAACGGTATGTCTGTTGCTGTGTTAAGCTTACATCAGAAGTTGCAGGAGATTGCTGATAGGGCCAGATGCACAAATCTAATGAGTGTTCTTTCAGGTTAGAGCACCCAGGAGTGCTCATTAAATAAATGGCAGTGATAGAGGGACGACTCTTAAAATATAAAATCTCTGTGCTGTGCCAACTTGTTAGAGGAAAAATTACACGTCAAAGTTATAATGAAACAATGCCATACTTCAGCATGCAAGTTAGTTTCTGAGCTTGCTTCATGAGATTTATTCTCTTATACAGTAGCTGCCTGTATGTACTGCAGTACTGAGAATCTGAGACCTCCTCCTTTGCAGTACAAAATGTACTGAAATGGGAGGGGAGCATTACCTATTCATATCTTTCTGGCTGAAATTTCTTAAGTGTAAACTGCTATTTTTTTGACAGTTTTGTATAAATTGTGGAAATAAATGAAGATTCTGATTCTGATTTCTTATTTGTAAAGAAACAATTCTTTGAGCCATGTAGTCTCCAGAGTATCTGAGTACTCAATTTCTGCATGCAATTCCTACTTTGCTGTGTAAACTGGTAGGCTGGCAAATACTTCAGTCAAGAAAGATCTCAGACAACTTTGCCAGTGATGGCATTATAATATTTTTGTCTTGCTTCCTATTGGGTCAAAAAAAATAAGATGTATTGGCATAGACATGAATGTCTATCTTTTGTTTTCAAAAAGCATGCTGAAGTCTGGGGAGGTCCAACCAAAAAATAGATCAGTTGTCACAGTAGAGCATTAGAAAAAACCCAGTCTGATTTGAACCTGAATTCCTTTCTCATTTGAATTCCAAGTCTTCCCATGCATTTACTGTTCCTCTGCTTGCTCAGATAAAAGTGGCTTGAGCTTGAGCCACTCCACTTGAGCTCGAGCTCCACTTGAGCTTTGGCTTCCTGCTGTGGTGGAACAGTTACGTTGGTGAATCCTTCAAACAGTCAAAAGTGAGATGCTGTAGAAGTTGGTTTTGACCATTTTGTTTATGACATTATTTTTAGAACTCAAAGAACTTACAAGAACCTGTAGGAAAAAGTTTGAACTTTGATTTCTCCGCTTGTCTGCTTTATGAGGCTAGATTTTCTGGGCTTTGTCCCCCAGCAATCTTGCACATTTTTGCAGCAGTTGTTATCTCACAGTTGGTTATTGTGGGAACTGTGATGGTGAAAATGGGAAGAAGAAAGCAGAAAATGACATTTTATTTGTGAACACTGATGTAGTTTTCTTCTTCAGTTCTTTGGTAAACATTTTTGGTGTTTAAAAGCTAAGTTTGAATTGCAGATCCAGTGCCCCTAAAGATTGTACCTGTGGTATTCTGTAAGATAATGTGCTGCTTTAAACTTGTTTAAAAGCATCTGAAATCACTCTACCAGCAGTTTTTTTGACATCTCACTACTATTAAATGATCATTTTAAACCATGTCTAAAAAAGAAATTTGCATCTGGTTGAAATATTGGTATGTCAGGTTTCATGCCAGTGAGACTCTAATTGAGAAAGTTACAGCCTGTTATTTGATGTATAATGGGAGCACCAAGTGGGCCTGGATCACAAACAGTGCTGTGATTCCAGATTTCTGGTTTTCCTTCTCTGAAGATTAAAATATGTTATTCAGAACTAAGAGAGAACAGTCAGTTTAGCATTTGTGTAAACCAGCATGTTGGAGCGTGCAGTGGTTTACAGTTCAGATCTGTCACAAGGGATGGGGGGGGGGGGTGTTGGTAGTTGGAGTCAATTTGGCATGAAGGAAGTTGACCAAAATGCAGAACAAATTAAAATCGAGTTTGAGTAGTGCAGTATGTAGAAATGGAAGCTAATCAAGTTATGCCTGCATTTTTTTTTTCTACTATGACAAGAAAGTAAGGAAAAGGTTTCATTTCTGTCAGTCATTTTGGTGTTTTGATATCCTGCCTTACTCGTTTCTGTCAAGCATTGGGGTTTCCTACTCTTTGGCTACAGAAAATGGCAGTCACTTGGAAAAAAAACTAACATGCAAAGGAATTTTTGGGGATGTGTTTTTATGTGCCCAAGAAGTGAGTATGGGGTTCAGTACCTGGTAGCATATGTAAGTCTGAGTATTTCTGGGCTTTTTTGCTCTTGCTGCCTGGAAATCATGTGACTAAAATGTGAATGCTGGGTATGTTGTCCTTGACTTGGAAAGGTCTTGCAGCAGGGTCAGAGCCATAGCTCCAGCCAGGCTGTTGGTATCCAGAGGTCTGTGCCCACTGCTAGAGGTAGGCTCTCTAGCCTACACATGATGGAAGTGTGGACATGCTGTGTCTGAGTTGTGTAGCCTGCAATGTGGCAGCTGCAGACGTTGTTTTTGTGTGCATTTCAGTGTTGGAGCTAGACCTACTCTGCCTGGAGTGTTTGTAAAACCTGCTGCAGCACATGTAAAGAAACCAGCATTTATATTTGCTCGTTTTCCTACGTAAATTGGACAAGTGTTTTTGTGGAAGGGAACCCACTGTTTAAATAATCATTGTGTGTTTGCGCTATTGAATCCTGAGGTGAATTAGAAAGAGTACAGTACTTAGTAATGCATCATTTTAGCTATTCCAGTTAACACACACAGAGTTTTTAATCGAGTTTACTGTACTTTGGTACAGTATCTGGCTTTTTTTAAAGCCAGATTTGTTCCTCTAGTCTATTTAGCCTTAGATGTCACATAATTTGATTACAAAGTAACTGCTAGTTAAATTTATAAGAACACTGGAAAAGAAGGAAATTGTGTCTGTGTGTATTAGATGGGTAACGAGGAGGAGGTACAAGGTTTATCTTGGTTCACAAAAGACCTCAGTGGCCTTCCTAGGCTGAGAACTTGGTTTCTTTGCTCATGGTCTCAAGGTAAAGGGGAGGGGTCTGATTTTTGTCATACCAGCTTTACAGCACGTCAACCATTACTCAAAAGCCGTACGTCATCACCAATGAAAAATGTGCTATCTAGAGCTGGTGGAAGTTTGTGTTATGAAAGTTTTGAGGAGGAAAGTCTAAAACTCTGTATTGCAATGGTGATAAATTGCCTTTGAAACCTAGGGCAAATGAGACTGTTTTGGTAGGGAGGTGTTAGAGGGGAAAAGTCAGGCTTTGGTTTAGCGTGTACCTAGACTCTTTTTGCTCAGAACTGTTCAGAGATCTCCCTGCAGTCAGTATGTGCTTGGGAAATGTTTTTGCTGCAATGACAGTATACTTAGAATAGCTCCTTGGCTGTCTCTGAACTGTTACCTCTCGACTTCTGAGCGCTGGCTTGTCCCCCTGTGTGTTTTTGCCACAAACTGCAGAAGTTCAGTGGCACACTGGATGTGGATTCCTCCTTGAAAAGGTAGGAGCTGCCACTTACTATCTCTTCAACCTTTGGCAGACCTAATGAGTTCTGTGCTACGGTTAGAGATCCATCACTGCCTTGATGACAAACACCACAGCATTCAACAGACTGTGCAGTATCTGTTCTTCTAAAAACACTCTCAGATTTCACTTTTAGGCTATAAATTGAATCCTCTACTGTCATATCTTCTGAGCATTTAGGGTGCTGTGGAAAAGCCTACATAGCTTCTCTGGAGGAAAAAAAAAACCAAACAGAAAAATACAACTCTGCTTCTGACATTATGACCTTTCCATATCACTGAAGGGTGAATGCAAGCTAAACTTATTCCTTCAATCCAAAATAAATAGAAGGGATTGCAAGATTGAGTGAAATGTCTGTAGACAGTTTCAGGAAAAGTCTCTTCTTGGTAAAAAGTAGTGTGACAGCCTGTTAGATTGGCAGCCTTATATTTGCTAGCATTATACTTACTGAAAACACATGAGAAGATGAGAAAGCTGCTCCCCAGATACTAATTTTAGGGAGGAGTTAAGAGGAAAAAGTTCACTCTCATTCAGTGGAGCGCCATTGAAACAGGCAGGCGGGCAGGTAAGCTGTGTGTACCTGTTCTAGGCATAACATTGTTTGTTTGCTGTTACACTAATAAAATTCCTCCAAAGTCTTGTGACTTTGCAGTGGATTCACAAAACCAAGTTTACTTTAGGATTGAGTATTTATACTCCAAATGGAATTGCATAATTAATGATGTTTGCACTCTGGTAACTTTTTGCTGCATTTAACTTTCCTTAAACAGAATGAAGACGGATTAACAGAATTCTTTGAAAATGTGGTTAAACAGACCCAAATGAAACCAAAGAAAGTGATCGGCTGGATTCTAAATGACCTGCTCAGTTATTTGAACCAACATTCCCTTACAGTAAAGGAAAGGTCAGGCTTCTTGATTACTACAGCTGTGAAACAAAAGTGATCCTTTCCTTATGTGCCATGGATAGTATAGTGTCACTGCGTTGCTTGCTTCTGCGTTAGTTACCTATAAAGTTCATTGTGCTAGGCAGTACTATGTAGGTCTTGACACTGTCATGCTGAATGAAGTTAACCAACGATCTTGCAGAGAAGAGGACCATGTAGTTAAGAGTACTAATCACTGTCTTCTTTCTTTGGAATATGGCAATGGTAAGGTATAGTCAGGCTATCAATACCAAAGCTGGATATAGTGTGGCTATACTGTGTGATCTTTAGCCTTACTCTGTGAAGTAACTTCTGTCCCCTTTTTCCCTAGCCCAGTCAGTTCTTCTATCCTGGCTGACCTTTTGAACCTTCTAGAAAAAAAAGAAATTTCTTCTACAGCAGCCAAGCAGGTAAGTACCTTCTTGATGTTACTGTACCTTGAATCTGTGGCTGCTTACTCCATTCATGTAGCAATCTTATGATCAGTGTGTGCCAGTACATCAGTTGCTTTTAAAGGAAATCTTTTGAGTGTTGATGAAGGATAAATTTTGTATGTATACTATATAGATGAAAATGCCTCATGTGTATATAATCTTGCAGATACCTCTGCATATTCAGTGTTAGAAGGAGGTACAAACCAAATAATAGATCTAAGCAATGTAAACTGAAGTCAGTTAAGTCATCCTGCTCCCGAACAGACTGGACACTCGATCTCAGTTTCACAGGTTGAGTCGGTTAAGCTGAGATGTCAGTTACTAGGTGCTAAGGGATGGTAAGGTCTATGTTCCCAAGCATTAGCATGTGGAAAAGGCTAATTCACCGGAGCGTAGTCACAAAAGTGTTCTGCTTTGGCGTACCCCTGAGTCAGAAGTGGAGAGGTCTGGCCTTTCTTCTATCCGTTCTTCTTTGTGCAAGTGCTGTCATGGACCTCTCAAGCAAGGACTAAAGGTGGAACTAGTTTCTCCCTCTTTTAAAATATCATCTTGCTTAGGACAGTCTGAAAAAGCAGCTGGATGATTTGTATCTAAAATTGTGAACTGCTTATGATGGGTATGGTGACTGCTGTGTCTACAAACAAAATCTGGAGGGTTTTTGTGATGGGGAGTAATCTGACATTCACCTTCAGTTGTTGCCAGCTCATTTATCTGGAATGCATCATCTTTTCAGATTAATTAGTATTCTCTAGATGAGTACAGTAGGTGACTGTTTCTTCTCAGGTATTTATCAGTGAAAATTTTAATGAAGATACTTAACTTGCCTTGTCTGCTTTCAAACATTTAACACTGGAATACATGGGGAAGGTTTCCATCTTTTTACAATGTACTGATTTAATCCAAGTACAACTTGATAGCATTTAAGTTCGTTCAGGCTTTTAGAATGATTATAAACCGAGTGTAACTAACTGTTGCAAATGTAGCTCTTTGCCCTACTTGGAGACATTTAAACTCCCTGGTTTGTTGTTTTCTTTTTTGGAGATGCTTGTGGTTCCTACTGAGGTTGGTCTTGTTGTTGGTCTGCTTCTGTGAGTAGCCAGCTGCATATGACAGGATTCATAACTAAGGATTTAAGTGCCTGACTTCAGGCATGCGCATTTGGAAATTTTGGATTGGAAAAGTAAAAGCTTCAAAAAGGAGATAAAGTATTAATAGGAAAAGCATTGGCATGCAGAGCAGTTCTGTGCCTGCGGGGTTATGGCACACCCATCAGTTTGGTGTCTGCATTTGAAAGAGAAGCTTCAGAACTCCAGCCTTAACTCTGGGCTTCCTTGTGGAGGTAGAGACAGGGACTAATGCTCTTCTATGGGAGTTTTTTGCCTTGTGATATATTTGTGTGCCAGCACTTCTGACAGGTTATGAAACGTCAAGAATTTCAGAGATGCTTTTCTTGTTTAATTACCAAATCCTTGTAATGAGCATGTTGTGCTCAGTGCTCTGAAGTCGGACACAGAAATAACAATACTGTTCGCCATCACTGAGTGATCCCATCAAACTGCAGAAACCTTGCCACATTTAGAAAAGTATTTTGGTTGCCTGGATGTCAGAAGAATAACAAATGTTTATAACAATTCTCAGCAGCAGGCAGAGATAGTGGATGGCCTGAGGGCAGAGAGGGCTATATATACACACCAGCAGATGAATTGCAGCACTTGGGGTGGGGGGGAACAAACTGCAGTGGTAGAGACAGATCCAACGAGAAAGGATGGAAGGGTTCCATGGAGTGAGTGCGCAGACATGCAGACACATACATGCTCGCTGCAGGAAGCGATTAACAGTTTAAATTTTTTAAGAGGTTTTGTGTTCTGTCTCTGCTGTATAAGGCACTAAAACACAGGCAGATGAAAGCTGTGAGCACTGATTATAGACACAGAACATTGTATGGTAGGATGCATATGTCAAGGAAAGGGCACTGTGTGCTTAGATAATTAGCACTTAGGTAATTACAGAGCTCACACCCAACTTGCCATCAAATATAGCATCCTACTCCAGAGGTTTCCGAAGCAGCTCCCGCCTGGCCTGCCTGCGCAGGGGGGAGCAGCTTCAGCTCCGCCAGTATGCAGGGTGGTGAAAGGAGCGTGTCCTGGACCTGGGGACTTGCACAGGTGTTTTGAAGCTCACGGTGGGAGGTGCCTGTGCTGCTCACCAGGGCTGAAACCAGTCTGACATGGTGGGGACCATGCCCAAGACAGGGCCCTAGTCCTGGTTTGCAGGGCTGGCAATGGGTACATCTCTGGCATAAGAGGCCTGCCTTGTGAATTATGGCACTTTGGGAGGAGGCTGTGTCCTGTGCTCGGGAAGCAGAAACTTGTCCCTGCTGCTGAGAGACATGCTGCAACAACTCCAGTTGGACACCCTTGTGCGTTCTTTGGGGATCTGTAGCAAGGTAGTGAGCAGAGCAGACCACAGGTCTTGTTTACTTCTGCAGTTGCATAGGTCACACACGTAGGAGTAATATCAACAGACCCTTGGAATGCCTACTTTAAAGTAGAGAGTAGGGAAATGAGTACAGTACACAAACCTAAACAGAACCATCTGCTTTGACAATTACGGCTATACCATCTGGAGGACTGAACCCAGCCTGCCCCTCACTTTTGTCAGAGGCTGAGGGACAACGGCCAGACATCGAGACTTCCATCCTGGAAATGAGAGATGCCCCCAGGACCGACTCAAGTGGTACTGCCTGCTGCTTCCCTCCCACCCTTGGCAGCAGATCACTGCAGATAGGGTTTCCAGTTGGAGCGTTCTCAGGCACAGCAGTCAGCTGGCACATTCACCGGTTGCAAAATGTTTGATATGATGCCCGTGGCAGCCAGACGTGTAAGTCCTGATTAATTCATCTTGACCAATGGTTTGCTTGCTATGCCTGTGTATGTAGAGTCTGCAGAACATCATTAAACTCTAATCACGCTCAGGTAGGAATCAATAGTAGAAACTACTGAGATTTCAGTAGCAGAAATGAGGCCTGAGATTCTCATTTTGGCTCTGGAGACTTCATCATTTGCTCCTCCTGTTCTGGTGCAGGCAGTTTGTGTAAATGAGTTGAAATCATTTTTTAAACTGCTTTCTTTAGATTCATACTCCTTGCCAAGTGGAGAAACACATTTTTAAAAGTGCATCTTTGACAGGTCTTGGCCACATCTCTTTCTGCTTTCCTACATACCTGTAAACAAGCAAGGGCCTTGATAACATTGTTGCTCTAGTAGCAAAGTGGAGATGCTTGTTACCAAATTGAAAAGTACACATAATGCAGATGTCACCGGGCAAATCTGGTGCCTTCAAGGTTTCTAATGGGCAAGCTTTTCTCCGTGCCAAGAGATGTTTGGCATAGGAATAGCAGGGAATCAGAGCTGGATCTCTGGCTGTCAAGCTGTCCTGCCCTGATCTAAGTCAGCCTGATATATGAGTTGCTCCAGGGTAACTTTGCCATGGTCGGCTGTGTAGATTTTGTTGCTGATTTTCCCCTCTTGCAGCCTGTGGCATCCTGCTTGAATACATATCCATCCTAAAAATCCCATCTGCCTTTTTCCAGGAGAGCACTATGGCTTATTCATTGTCCAGCCCCTGGTTTGTGCAACACTTCAGACTCTCCAGGGCATTGTGCTATGGGGCTGTGCTGTGCAAAGAGGACAGGCCTCCTTCTGAGGGGTGATGTACTGTCCCCGTGCCTTGGGAGACCTCAAGGACAAAACACTTCCTGCCAGGTCCCTCAGGGAAGGAGCAGAGGGGGCTGCCTGCAGTAGCAATGGAGTGTAATGAAAATAACCAGGCTATAGAGAGGCTGAATCTCAGTTGGATGTATTTCTTTCTATGGGTGTTCCAGGTAGCACTGGCATGATGGCTTTTAAGAACTGCACTAGAAGGAAGATCCAGTGGAAAAGACATCATATACTGCACTGATTTATTTAGATAGAAACATCTGAAAGCTTTACTTATAGCAGGTGTAACTCTGGCTGCTTATCAGTAAATTTAATATTGTGATGTTCCTTTAACCCTCCTAGGGAAAAAACAAGATGTAGCTGCCACAGTACAGCTGCGTCTCATTGCCTTCTCTCAAGGGCTCCAGCAGAGTGATAAGATCCATTAAAAGCTTTGGGGTGCCGCTGGCAGACAGATCTCCTCTTGGAGGAATTGTGTCAGTGCATGGTTCTTAAATGCCTGTCATGGCTACAAAATTCTGTAACTGAAGGTCTGTTGTACCAAAAAATTCATCATGTGCAAGAAAATTGCCGAGATAGCTGAGATAAGCCAAGATACCATAGAATCACAGAATTGTTACGGTTGGAAAGGACCTTAAGGTCATCTAGTTCCAACCCCCCTGCCCTACCATCCCACATGCTTCATTTTCCTTAAGTTGTCTGGCTGCCCTGCTAATGATTTAACATGCAGTTTCAATGCCCCTACTTGTCTCCCATCCCAGTCTTCTCTTCATCCTACAGTGAGTATTTAATACTGAAATTTTGCCATGACATCCATTTCCGTATTGGTACCCAAGCAGTGGCCCAAACATAAAATTACATCTTCAGCTCAGGATGGAGCACAAGCAGCTGCTTTAATAAGGGTTTTCTTTCTCTCCTCCCACTGCTCTGAAATAAGAGCAAAGTGAACACAGAGAATGACTGCCCAAGGAAATTGTTTTTTTATAAATGTTCTCTTCTCTCCAGTTTATTCCCGGGCAATACCCTGCTGCAGCATAGGCAAACAACTAGCATTCATGGGTGATTGTTCCAGAGGTGTGGGGTCGCCCAGCCGTCCGGTACTTGGAGGTGATGCAGAGGTGGGCTGGAGCTGCTGCATTCATTCTGCTTGGTGCTATTTTTCTTCTGTTTTGTCATACATACTCTCATTACAGCTTGCTGATGAGGACTGGTAATGGGATGAGTTACCTGGGATTGGACTTGGTACAATAGTTAGCTAATGGTCAGTTTCCCGGGCAGAGACATTGCTCATGAAAATGCATTTGCTTACTGCTCTCAGGCAGTTCTTGTGAATCATGTGAGATGAGCACGAGTACTGCCAGAGGAGCAGCCCTGCAGTCGGTGACAGCCCCTGCCATCCGTGGTGCCCCCCTCTCCCAGCGAGGTGCGCTCAGGAAATGCCTGTGAGGAGGTAGGGTACTGGCACTGGTGGTGGCGAGCAGCCCCCAGTGCTGTGGTAGGCTGCAGAGCAACGGTTGCAAACCATTAACCTGTGCTCGTGCAGTAACTGAAAATGCTTTGTCTTATTTCAGGGAGGGAGGGAGAGCACAAGAGCTTTTCCAGCAAGGATTAAATCTTGGGTTTGTTCAAATTTAGACAATCTGCTGTTGCTTTAAATAAAACCTGGCTTCTTGGATCAGTAGTTGAAATACTGCATGTAAACAACCTTGCTAAGACACTGACCTCTGCTACACATTGTGGTTTTCAGGTGCTTGTGGAATTGTGGAAGGGAGAAGGGAAGACTCCTCTTGAAATTGTTAAAGAAAAGAAACTTGAACTGATACAGGATCAAGGAGCGCTTGAACAGATCTGCCAGGCGGTGATTGATGGACAAGAAAATGAGGTGATTATGATGGTGGAGGGAAGCTCGTGCTCTACCGCAGTCTGTGGCACTAAAAAGGGGGTTAAAATGGTCTCTCTTTTTTTTCCCCTGTTGATTGGCATTTGAGCTGTAGAGCCAGTATAGCAGCAGTAAAGCTGCTGCTGAGCGATTACCAGCCTTTTCTTCTCCTTTCTTATTTTACCAAGTGTTCTTTTAGAAATTGAAGCTTGCACAAAATGATCAGCAGAAGAAATTACCAGTCTGGCTAATGCGCTAAGTCAGTCTGAGACACCATAAAAATTTAATGCAGGAAAGCAAAACTGCAGGGCCCTGTCCCTCTACAGCTGTACCACCATTAACCTGACCTGCTGCCCAGCCACCTCACTCTGATTTTTATGTCATCCATTGTGATATTAGGGCAACATTGTTAAACTGTTCCAAAACTGGAGATTGAAGCTACCTGCCAGCAAGGAATATATTAGTTATGGAATTAGAGGCTGTACCAGAGCTGGCAAGACAAAAATTTTTCTTGCATCTGTCTCTTCCCCATGTCCCTGTCTCCCTCCACTGCCAAAGAGAGGAGTCCAGCTGGCTCTCCTGCCTGACAGTGTCTGTGGGGTGGCAAGGAGCCGGACCCTGTGGCAGCGGTGGCTCCAGAGCTGCTGTCTGCTCTGCAAGAGGGAAGATGGGGGTTTGGCTCTTCCCCATCTCCTTGGAAGGACACGCAGCAGCAGCCTGTGTGGCTTATCAATCTAACAAAGTCTGAGCTGGGGAAAAAGGAAAACAAACTTGTTTATCGTGAAGGGGAGGAGCAGGAAGGAATCTTGACAGAGTCTAAAATCTGCCTTATAAAAAGCAAAATGAAAACGAGTACTTATATGTTCTCTGGAGTGAAAATGTAGAAGCAGAAGTGAATAGCTTCCTTTTAATATAAACATTGTCTGGCTACATTTGCCATTTGGAAAAAAACTATTAGCATCTTTTGAGAACAATACCACCCACCCCAGATCTCACTGGGGGATGCTAACAGCTCTGCAAGAGCTTTTGATAAAGAAAATGAGCCTGCAGTAGGTCGGCGTGACCTCCATCAGGCTGACTCATTTGCAGAGCCTGATAAAAGTGCTGCTGTGTTCCCAGCCTGGATAGAAAGAGCACTGGAACGGATTGGGAAGTACAGAAGCTGAAGGTCCATAACTGCACTCCCATTTCAATAATAATGCTTTCTCTGAGAATGTAATTCCTCTCTGTTTTCCACTGTTTTAGTCAAGCTGAATGCAGTACAATGGCATTGCTTCCCTACTTTTTCCAGGTGATTCCTTCACCAAGGCAAAAGCTGCCTTGAAGGCCTGTGCTACACTGCTTCAAATTGCTGCAAGAGCTGGCCTTACAAAATAGCACTAGCTCAATACTTGGTGGGGGGAACTACACAGCGTTTTTCATAGTAACTTCTTTTAAAATGAGCTAACTTACAAACAGTTGCTCAAGCCACCACTGAGCACGTCATGAAAATGCAGTACCTGGATTGTGCTGCTCTTTGCCCCATATAGGTAAGTCTCTCACACCTCAGGAGTAACAAGTCCTTCTCACTTTGTGACACTACAGAGAAGATTTTAGTCTGCCAATAATTTGGATACCATGACTAGTAGCAGTATTTGCATTTGTGCTTGGGCTTGGCACAGTTGGTGGTTCGTATGTTCACAATCCTTCCCTTAATATCTGTAAATATGACCCCCTGTTGGACTGAAGCTATCATGTTTTGCCCAGTAACTGACAATGCAGAGTATGTCTTCCCTGCCACAAGGCCAGGTGCTTGTCTTTCAGCAGTAGCATCTCCTTTAGGAATGGCCAAAAAGTGAAATTTTTAATGCTTTTTTCAGTGTCTTTACTTAGCTTTTAAATATGGCCCTTGCTATTTTGCAGGTGATTGTGCATCAAACGCTAGCTGTCTGCTAGGAGGTCGTATTTCTGATCGGTTAATTAATTGCTGTGTTGCAAAGGATTCCTTGCTTAAAGGAAATACCTTCCACCTACGTTTGTGCTTGAAGGACCTCACGTGTTATCAGATAGAGTAAGATTTGATGCAAATTACTTGTTACAGCTGAGCATGATATCGAGTAAAAAGGTAGCTCCTATTAGCAAGAGAAGCCCATCTCATTTTTTCTGGCTCTCTTCCAGGAAATCGCTCTTCAAGTTGCAGACACTGGTAAAATCCAAAAGTGTTTTCTGACTTTTTCAATAAGAGGAGATCTTTCTATTAGTCGTAAGGCCCTGCTGCTCTGGAGGGACTTGCTGCTGTCTCGTGGGAGCAGAGTGGGAGCTTATTGCAAAGCTGAAGGCAGTTTTTATAAATAACACCTTAGCCCAAAATACAGTATTTACCACAACGGTCCAAAGGACAAGAACAGTTCATACCTTGGCTGTGAAGGAGTGATGCCATCTGCTTTTTCTGTAACAGTGGTGTCTGTCTTTGTTTCTTTCTTTAAAGGTTATGGCAATCAAGGCAGGAAATCACAAAGTTCTAAACAAGTTAATCGGCCTGGTGCAAAGGAAAACCCAAGGACGATCCAATCCTGTTCTGGTGAAGCAATTGTTAGAGAAGAAGCTGTTAGAGTAGCCACAAGAGGGAAAACCCACGCCAGCATATACACCAGACATGCACTTCGTTCTATCTGGTTCACTGCAAATGAACTTGGTGCCTCCTCGTGTGGCATCAGGATGATTGCTTATACTTCAAGCAGCACTGTGGCCTGGCCAGTCCCAGTCTTGCCTGGGTGCAACAGCCAAAGGCAGATGAGCAAGAGAACAGCAGGAGGTGATACAGTCGTTTGCATCTCCCTCACGTCACTGTGGCCTTCAGAGATGTGATTTCCTCACAGCCATGGGAAACAAGTTCCCAGGGTGCCCATTACTATGCAGGGAGCTGAAGCTGTATTGGTTGGTTTTGTAATAAAGCAAGTGTCAACTCGGCTTTCCTAGCTGCCTTTTTGGGAGGAGGGAAATTCACCCATCTTGAATGCCAAATCGGGTGGTGTGCATTAATAACTCACTCTTAAGTTAGTGTGAGCACAGTAGTGACTGATTAAAAACTGCAGCATGTGTGTCTCTGTGCCTAGCAGAAGGGGAAAATATGTCCACTGCTGTCATTCTTCCTGGTTTCTGAGGGAAGGGAAAGAATGAAGTCACTTGGTGCTTAAGTGCCCAAGGCTTGTGCCACAAAGAGATGAAAGTGCTTACATCTAAGAATTAGTGTCAACTCATTTTCTCACCTTCACCTTGTTATGTACTCAAACGTCTGCTTTGCCTACTCACAGCTCCTTCAGTTCTGAAGAGTGCCCAGTGATGTGTGCCTGAGCCCTTCCGAGGTCCACGTTCCATTTTGGCCTGTGAGGTTCAGCACAGCTGATGTGCTTCTGCCAGTTTGCTTTTTC
Source organism: Strigops habroptila (assembly GCF_004027225.2). Classification (NCBI taxonomy): domain Eukaryota; kingdom Metazoa; phylum Chordata; class Aves; order Psittaciformes; family Psittacidae; genus Strigops; species Strigops habroptila. The sequence continues at coordinate 46,446,681 of NC_044283.2, forward strand.
CTCTGCTGGTGAGACCTGACCCTGTGCTACAAACGCTCCAAGCCTGGAGCTGCTCCCTTCTCTAACACGTGGCTTTCTGCTCTCACCTGGAACTGCAGCACTTTGTGGAGTGAATTGAACATGCAGTTGGCGTACCAAAACTGAGCAGGGTTCAGCTGAGTTCCAGGGTCTGTTCCACTATTTGATCCTGAGGAGTGTTTCATGCTGGTTTAATACCTTCCACTTTTCAGCTCTAGCTTTATGTAGCCACAGAAAGGCAGGGTCCTAGTGTTAACTTCCCAGCCCCAACTCACTTCAGGCAATCAAACTATTAACAGGAAATGCAACTAGAGGCAGCCTATCGCATTTACAGTGGTTAGGGAAAGAAAGCCCGTTTAGTACCAGGGGTTTGAAGTTCTTAAATCCCTTCTGGAGGCTGCTAAGCTGTACATTTTAAAGATCACATCTGTCTCAGACCTCAGAGGTGCTTCCCCAGAACAGTCCTTCAGGTTCTGCCTGCAGGGCAGACATTGTCACAGGAGTGCAGCACATACAGCCCTGGGACTGCAGTCACCTTTTGCAAATACAGTGCCTGCAACACTAGGTGGAAATAGGTTCATGGCAGCTCATCCTCATGAGCAGTAGCGCTGATGTATGGCTTGAGGAGGACAGTTCTGTACAAACTGGCTCACTGTTCAAGTGTGGACTCCTATTAGAGGGAATAAACCCCTGTGGTTTTCAAATACATTTAATGAATAAAATGTATACCCATGATTCACAGAAAAATAACTTTACAATTCAAATGTCATACAAGTGACAAAAAGCAGTAACATGGTTTCAATCAAAAATTGTGACCCTTCAACAACAACATAAGAAACCCCTAAACATCCAACCTCCCTAAAAGAACCCAAACCAACCCTCCCCCAGGATTTTCATATAACCTGACCTTCACACAAAGGCTTTTACTATCACTTTTTTCATGTCATGAGCAAAAAGTACCATTTTTTACTTACGGTGGTGTGAGCTTTCAGTTAAGTGTTCCATCAATAACGCTTTAGATTATACAGCAAACTTTTAAATGTTGGAATTCTGTTCAACTCTTGCCATGGCAGCAAGAAACAAAAAGGCACAAGGGCTTTCTTAATCTCAAGGTGCTCCCTCAATCTGAGAAAAACAGAGTTGTTTCCAAAAGGTGGTCCTCCAGGGTTAATGCTTTGTGCTGCACAGCTCGCTGCTGCTGGGCTGTTGCCCCTCTGCTGTAGTGGGTGCCTCTTAAAAAAAGAGAAAGCAAAACAATGCTGTATTTGGAAGAGTAATAACGAAGCTGTATTTAAAAGGAGGGATCTCCACTACTGTAGCATGGCTACTGCTGGTAAAGGGTTTTTTTTAATGGCTCTTTCTCCTTAGACCTCGTTTCTGACGTAATTACGCTTTGCTACTATGATATAACAAAACCTGTTAAAAATCATGAGCCAGGTTCTATATTATGAATAGAGTCTGTATGAGCATGTTAGATCTTTGAATGGATAAAGAGCAACCGATACCATGTACCTGGACTTGTGCAAAGCATTTGACACTGTCCCACATGACATCCTTGTCTCTAAACTGGAGATGGTGGACCACTGAGTGGATAAGGAGTTTGCTGGGTGGTCACACTCAAAGAGTTGTGGTCAACAGCTCAATGTCCAAGTGGAGACCAGCGACAAGTGGTGTTCCTCAGGGGTCAGTATGGGGACCGATCCTGTTTAACATCCTTGTTGGCAACATGGACAGTGGAATCGAGTGCACCCTCAACAACTTTGCTAGCAACACCAAGCTGCGTGGCGCATTTGACCCTCTGGAGGGAAGGGATGGCATCCACAGGGACCTTGGCACGCTTGAGAAGTGGGCCCATGAGAGGCCAATGCCAACCTGATGAAGTTCAACAAGGCCAAGTGCGAAGTCCTGCACCTGGGTTGGGGCAATCCCAAGGACAAATAGAGGCTGGGCAGAAACTTGGTTGAGAGCAGCCCTGAGGAAAAGGACTTGGGGATCCTGGTGTATGAAAAACTGGGTATGAGCCATCAGTGTGAAGTCGAACGTATCCTGGGCTGCATCCAAAGGAGCATCACTAGCAGGTCAAGGGGGGTGATTCTACCCCTCTGCTCTGGTGACCCCCCACCTGCAGTACTGCATCCAACTCTGGGGCTCTCAACACAAGAGAGGACCTGTTGAAGCAAGTCTAGAGGAGGACCATGAAGATGATCAGAGGCCTCCCTATAGAGCACCTCTCCTACGAAGACAGGCTGAGAGGTTGTTCAGCCTGGAGAAGAGAGAGCTCTGGAGAGACCTTAGAGCAGCTTCCAGTACCTAACAGGGGCCTACAAGAAATTTGGAGAGGGACTTTTTACAAGGGCATGTTGTGACAGGACAAGGGAAATAGCTTTAAGCTGAAAGAGGGGAGATTTACATTAAGATATTAGGAAGAAATTATTTACTGCGAGGGTGGTGAGACCCTGGCACAGGGTGCCCAGAGGAGCTGTGGCTGCCCCATCCCTGGCAGTGTTCAAGGCCAGGTTGGACGGGGCTTGGAGCAACTTTGTCTAGTGGAAGGTGTCCCTGCCCATGGCAGGGGGGTTGGAACTAGATGATCTTTAAGGACCCTTCCAACTCAAACCATTCTATGTTTCTGTGATTCACTGTAAATCTCAATCTATTTTTGCCTCCCCCTGCCAGACAAAATGGATAACAAGAAAGATTAAAAAGGGATAATTGTAATATTCTTCCCCTTCCAGGGAAGGGAAAGAGCAGCTGTAGCCTATCAATGTTGTACTATATTATGAAACAGTCACTCCTGAAATTTTTACAGAAATCTTTTACAGATGCACACGAAATGTAAATTTCTTTCTAAGAGAAAAAAAAAGTGGTTGGAGTCAAATGAGATCAAGACAATGAATCTTCTTAATATGTGTGGAGCTAGCAGAGCAGCGGGAGCTGGCAGCGTAGGGCCTAGTGCTGGGAAGAAAGCACTAGGGCCAGCAGGGCCAGCAAACGTTGCTCCCACTATGGCAGCAGCATCAAGGGGCTCATCACTCACTTCACACCAGTTTGATCAAACCCTTGCAGCCAGAACACCGGATCCTTTTTTGCCTGCCAAGAGCCTGATAGAGCAGCTGAAACACAACCACCACCTTCCTCTATGTCCTAAATGGAGCTAAAGGCAAATGCTAAATACTCCACAAGCGAACTCTCTACTGTGAAAAACAGCTTTTGTTTCTATTTCCATAGCAGTCGATAGAGCACGTTAAAAGACAGAAGCAGCAGCCGCAAGGAATTTAGTATCTGTTATTGTAAAGACAAATTAAAACACATTCACAGGACAGGTGGGTCTGCAAGATAAAAGGCAATGCCTGACCATAAAGCATTTGATGTCAGAATATTTTGCAGACCAGGAGGCTGCTTTAAGCGTGGTGCTGTCGGGGCTGGGAACTCAGGAATTAAGACTGAGGCTTTGACCCCAACTTGCAAGTTGTATTTAGCTACAGCAGTGCTCCCTGAGCTGCTGACTGCCGATGCCATCTGTGCACCAGCGGTAGGCAGGGTGAAGTGAGGACAGTTTCGTGCAGATTTTCAGCGGCAACCATCCACGAACCAAGGAGTACGCTCACAAATTCAAAGCTGACACCAGACACTGTCACGACAATCTCCTCTGCTCTGCTCGTGGCTGGGAGTCCTTTAGGAGGTCACTCCTGAGGGTGGAGAGATGATACTTAGTGTCCTGTGTAGCTGAAGTATCCTATATCCGAGGTTGCAGAAGAGGAGAAGAAAGTTGTCTGAAAGGATGCTGGCAATGCTCAAGTCGTGAAGAAAGAATTTCTAGCACTCAGCCTTGGCTGCAGAGTTAAATTTTAACTGTGTTAAAAACAGAAGCCCATGATAGGAACCTTAACTAAAAAATTGACAGCTTCACGCTGCAATTTCACTGCCGCCCCTTTCCACTCCACTCTGCGGCACGGTGTCACCGTACTGTCATGTTCTGTCTGCTCCGAGCACCCCCCTACCTACACACAGTCACAGCCGCTGACCTCAGCAGCATCTTCCAAGTGATTTATGGCCTTAGGTGTATGCTCACCATGTAGAGCGTTTGGGTTTTTCACGTAAAGAAAAACAAACTGGGTTTCACTCAACTCTCTCAAGCTGTGCGAGGGAGAAGACGCAATAGCATGCTGCTGGTCTTTTTGCCCTTGTTGCCTGTATCTTCCTTGCGATGCTGTTTACAAATGCTCCAAAGTTTATTGGATGCTGCTTCCCATAATAGCTATATAAAACCAAGTTAGAGCAGACAGGAGGTCAAGATGTATCGACCCAGATGCTCAGAAGTGTACCTGCACGGGGTTGGCTGTTGAGTGCAAGTAATCTCTGTCCCCTCAGAAGCTGTGAACTTCCAGGTAATGCACACACAGAGAGAATTCTGTTGCTAAACAGTTTGAGGAAGGCAGTGAAATACAGAATCCTAAGTTGCTGTCACCTATCATTTGCCACCCCTTTTCTGCCCATTGCAATGGCAAATTTAAACTCCAACTAGAAGAGCCCCTGGGCTAAGTCTATCCATAATTAGGGATACTTGCAGAGGGACCACAAAGCCACCAGGAATGTTCCTTCTCGTCTGACTGGGCTCCAGCACCCAACACCATGTCAGGCCATACAGCCTAAATTTACCTGCAGTAAAGCCAACCTACAGAAATGCTCAGGTGCTGCCACGAGGCAACAGAGATACAAAAGAAGGTGGAGTTTCGTGAGCGACCCAACTGCGTGGTCCCAGAGTGCACTGGGATGCAGTCTTCCCTCTAGGACAACCCTAGGCCTCGACCCTTAAGGCCTCCCCTAGGGTGTACAGGCACCTCACGATTGTCTGCAGCGCTTGCAGCAGCACTGCAGACACGCATGGCTGGAGGGACCCCCCAACCGTTGCTGTTCCACCCCTTTGTCTGTGTGTGAGGTCCAACTCATGACCCTGCAAATGGCTCACGCTCACCTGCTGGCTCTTCCCCCAAAAAAGACTGGTGACAGCTGTGCCAGACCGCAGCTCACCCCAGCACGTACACAGGCAGCCAATTATTTCATGCCACACCCACTGCCTTTTGAGAAAGGCCTCGGTGGGTTCAGTGCTTAGAACTGCAGTGGTTGTACTACCATGAGCTAATCCTAACAGCAGCACTTGTAGGCCCACTGTTTCCCTGTAGGGAACGCTCCCGCCATGCACAGGCACTTTGCGTAAGCACAAAGTTAAAGTTCTCCTGACATACAGTCGCATCAGCTACAGCTTTAATTATCCAAAGCATTTACACCCACTAAGCAGGCATAACCATCAGTGAGTTATGTTTTACCTCTCTCAAGAGGCCACCTTTTTAGACGGGTCTCAGAGGCCACTAGGTTTTTCAAACTGAAGCTCTAAACCTGATGTTAGAATTCAAGCTTTGCGACGAGCACCGATCAGAGTTTCCAACCCCAAGCTGCAGCTGGACACCAAGAGACATCTCAATGGAAGCAAGTCGTTGGCTCAAGCTGCAGCAAGGGATACTGAGACCCAGAGCTGCTCCCTCTCCTTAGAGGACAAGATGGCATTTCGTCTGAGCTCTGCCAAACTGACACCGCAGCACCGAGTTAGACACGGTTCAGTTGTCTCGGATTTGACTCATCCACATTATTTTTTGGTCTAAATCCAAGCTAGTTATTTTTGAAGTAGACTACAACAAAATACAGCTGCTGTGGAATTGGCTTCGTCAGAAATGTAAGTTTGCAGGTATTTAGTCCACAATACATAATGGAATGCGGGCAGTCTGTCGAAGCGCCAGAGGAAGTTATTTGGTTGAGAAATGCAGCCTTTGCACAAAAGTTCCTTCAGGGCTTTTAGCCCAGAGACTTCAGTCTTAATTTAATCCAGCTGCCACACAAGAGCCATTATAATCAATGAACAAAAAGAAGATTTGCAGAGTCAGCAACAAAGCGCCACTTTAAGTACCTACGTATTTGAGAATCCAAGTAATGCTCCTATTCATAAATAAGAGGCTTCCAACTGAGCACGTAACAAATGAAGCACAGTGATGCTGGGCCACAGTGTGTTTAGAAAAGCTGGGGGGCTCTAAAGAATAAAAGTACATTTAGTCAGAGCTGGGCTTTCACCGCCAGCAAAATCAATGACACAGCATTGCACTCTGGGGCTGCCTGCGGCCAGTCAGCTGGCACCACCCTCCTTTAGCCAACCACCTACTTACACAAGTCTGACAAGGAGCAATTCTTACCCTCCTTCGCACAGTTCTGGCCTGAACCATGACACAGCAGTGCTGCCCACTTGGAAACTACCACAGGACACTGCCATACTCATTTTTCACGTTTCCTGTGAGCTTATTCTTTCTGGTCCCCAGTAAATGAGAGCACCACCAATGTAAGTTCTCACTGCGTTTCACACAGAGGCAAGTGCCCCCTGCTCATCTGCCGTGTTTTACCTTTGGTTTGCTCATTACCGTACGCAGCCCGAGTGTCATGTACCTGCTGTTCCTGCTGATAATGCTCAAAAGGTGCAAGGAAGAACACACTGTAATTATCTAAATCAGATCTGGACACAGCAGCAACATTAGTACTGTACTGTGCCAGAGCTAAAAGAAGAGAAAAAGGAAAATCCCAGTATTCTACTCACAACCACAGCTGCAGTTTAAATGTTACAAATGTAATAGGAACCATCATAAAAACTGGAGGCATGACATAGCCATTTCAGTAAATACAGCACAGTAAATTGCTTATTAAATCAAGCTGCCCTCAAACGGGAGCTGTGGCTACAAATTCAAATGATACAGGGACATAATCGAACTGCACCAAATCACACCACCCTCATCCTTTTCTTCCCAACCCTGAGGATTTAGAGCTGCTTAGAGGAACTAAAAACCCTTCCTGAAGCACGAAACCTTCTGTGAGGCCTAAGCAGAGAGCACAAAAGGGTAGTGAATGCGTACGCACCGTGCTAGATGGTACACTTCTCTTGGTAAATAGAACTTAACCTCTTGAACCGAAATCCTTGGGCTCTGCGGGATGCAGTACATTTGTTTGCAAATGTTTGTCTCTGAAGGAGTGAGCAGACCCTTCGGCATTGTGCCCAGGCCAAAGAGCAATTAGAGAGGCGCTGGTGGCAGAAATGCTATTCAGGCTTAACTATCTAATCTCTTCCCACGGCAAAGCACAGCCCCTGCTGATGTCCAAGGTCCACTCCAATCACACTGTGTCTTCTCCCACCTTACTAAAAAGATCAAATCACATCTGAAAGGCAAGCACACTCAGCAGGTACGGCACCATGACACCACTGAATTCATCGGACTTCTTACAAAGTGACAAACCCCAGTGAAAGAGGAAATAAGTCACTTATGAACTGGATGCTCTGAAGGATGTACCTGGGAGCACTGGTGGAGGGACAGCCCGTGCCCGCCGCTGGGAATTTTCTCATCTCCACGGAATACAGCTGAGAAGAGAAGCTCTCGTTTGTTCTTCCAAACCAAGGTCAGAGGTTCCCAGGACAAAAAAGGACATCCAAACCAGGACATCCAAAACTGCAACACCAGCAACTTGATCTCATTTTAAATACCAGAGTTTTCTCACATGGAAAAGACTGACTGTAAGGAAAATGCCCAGAATACAATAATAAAGAGGCGATAAGCAGAGCCAAGAACCCACCACATGAATTGCAGCTGACTGAACCTGTCCAAAGATCAGCACGTGCAAAGTGGAAGCTGTTTTGAATGACAGTTGCCTAGTGCGTTAGCCCAATTAACACAAACCATGTGTGTCTGTGTGCTGAGAGTAACCCAGGGGGCATCCAAATATGGTCAAAGGTAAAAGAGAACAACTACAAATGTTTGAAGACAAAGTGTTGCCTTTCTAGGTAGGTTGAAAAACAAAACAAACCAAAATAGCAGGTTGAGATTGCTGGAAGGATTCGTTGCTGCAGCAGAACAGCTTTAAAACACACTCGAAGGCTACATCACTGGAAATGTGTCTTTCGCAGTATGAAACATCAAGCAGGAGACTGGAAATTAACTTCGGTATCACTGAGCCACCACCTGCAGGTTTTTGAATAGATCTGCCAACGCCAAGGCACCTCACTCCTGACTGATGCTGAGACAACGTGCCAAAGAGGGACTGGTCTAGTCACACACGTGTTTCCTCACTCCCGGAAGGAGCAGTGTAACACCATGTCCACCCTGGAGATCTACCGGCTGATCCAGAGCTGGGAGCACAGGCATGGGGGCTTTCTGCAAGGAGATGTATCATTGGTGAGAGATGGGATTACACATTGTCTAACTGGAGGGAAGAAGGTTATTAAACAAGCATTTGGCTGAGAACTTGTGCACACGGAGGTGATTAATCTCAAAAGACGAACAATTTCAAGCTATATCACAGGTTCTTGAAGACAGGAAGATGCAATTCATCATAGATGTTTTCTTTTGCTGGTTGTTGGACATTATGCTACTATCACAGCATAGACATAGCTGCAGGTCTGATTCCATGCAGGAACTAAATAATATTAAGTTACACATATGATCACCCTTTTTCCAGCCCTGAGCCAGGGTCACTGCACTCACCCACCTCTTCCTTTTGGGGAGCTGACATTCACAAGGGGACACAGTGCATAAACACAGTTCTGACCTTTCAGCAAGAAGCCTTCTACAGAACTCCAGATTTCAAAGGCTGAATTTATCCTACTGGATGTAGAGAATAAGCTCTACTGCAGCTTATGAGGTAAATCCTCCGCTTCCTCAAATTTACAGATGCTTTTTTGAGCAGTCCACATTTTAAAATCCCCATGTAGCTTAATAGACCTGCTGAGATGAAACTGCCATGACTTTGTGCATTTGTTGAAAGCACCAGTTAAAATTAACAGTCTCAAAAGAAATCCCTTCTGCCCAGCAAATAAAGATTCTTATTTTAGAATAAAAACAAGGGAAGGGAGCATTCGCACTGTAACCTTACTGCTTTGAGCACAGGGTTGCAGAACTCTTTCTTTACAAAAAAGAAAATAAAAATGCTTTTTCACTCCTTTTTTAAAAGTCCTTCAGAAAAAGGATTGGATTACTTCTGCAATTTAGCACTTCTTTCCGAACCTCTGAAAGTCCCACTCACTTGGTACTTTGTCTTTTGCTCTGACCAGAATAGGCAAGGAGCAGAGCAAGCACTGACCCTTCATCCACAAAGCTAAAACACTTTCCGCACACAACGCTACAGAACCCCTTCAGGCCAGGCCCGCGAGTCCAGCACAGAAGACATGGTAATCGTGGAAGCAGGAATGGGGAGCAAGGAAAGAACCCACCACGGCCCAGGACAGGTTTTAAAGAAAAAAACAAAACCAAACCTTAATTTGCCCTTTAGCCTTTTACAACAACAATGCAGGGGAAAAAAGAAAGAGCGCTCTCAAACCTTGACAACTAAGATGTGAGAAAAATCCCAGGGCCTTGGCTTTGGCTTCCAAGGAAGCTTGTGAGGTGAAACAGGGCTATACGGAGGTCAGTAAGTGATTTACAGGATGGTGATGCAATGGTGCCTAAAAAGCCAAGCAAGTTAGAAGTGAAAGCAAACCAGAGAGTCAGCTAGGAAGCAACATGACCCCCAGCCATGGTCTAAAGGAAGACTGTACAGCAACCAAGTGAAGGTGGACCCAGAGAAGATCTGGAGGTGATTTTGTTAGAGGTACACTTTGGGATTAATTTTTTTTCCTTGGAATAGCCTACAGCAGTCTGACACAATGAATGCATCTCACAGCTTGTAGATTCAAGGTAGAACTTCGCAGAAGCATCTAAAGGATTTAGGAGCTTAAATTGTACTGCAGATCCCACAGGAATTTGACTGTAATTAATTAGACTCTGCTGGAGTGCCTTTGTGTTTTGTTTTTAAGTGTTCTTTTCCCTTGCAACCTCTGAGAAAGCGGGTTTCAACATTCAGGATGCGATTAAGTGGAGGATCCCACATTACAGAGTAATTACAGTGAGCAGAACTAACATATGCCAGTGTTATTTCTGATTTCTGTTTCTTCAGATTTCCTGGAGTCACTGTCAGTTTCTTTGCTGGACAAAGGGGTTTAAGGCTTTCTCGAACTAATTTCCTCTTTACGTAGCCAACTACAGCACACTGGAAGCACAATTATGCTACTAAGATAAGAAGAAATGCCATGGTGATGCACCAATTCATCATGTTTAGGTTCTTCTAATGAAGCCCATTACTCACAGAAGAGAATTTTCTCCAGCAGTTAGTCACCAGCAGACAGCTTTCCCTGTTACTCCTTCCTTTTCTACAGCTGGTGAATAGTCTGGTCCTCCCCTCACCATCCCAAAAGTGCAATATTAGGAAAAGTTAACACCTAAATTAAAAGTAAACAAACAGTATTTAACTTTCCCTTAACTAAAAAAATAACAATAAACCAGAACAGCTTTCAGGAGCAAGCTAACCTTTTTCATTAAAAAAAAAAAAAAAAAGACAAAAACAGCCCGCTGTCCTTTTAATACTACTGAAAGATATTGAATACCTTTCCTCAGCTTATTAAAATAAGCATAAAACCAAACTACATACTAATTACAGCTTGCATAGAAACATTTTGTTTTGTACTTTGTGCAAATCTTACTAAATAAGGCATGCTGGAGAGTTTAGGTAGCAATGCAGTAGTTATCAAAGAATGCTGAGAAACTGCAAGGAGAATTCCAGGCAGTCTGCAATCCACATCCACTTACACAGTTCATTTGACTTCAAAGACCAACAGCTGATAGCTGCAGATCTGTCTGTAACATAAGGCAATATGGTATGTGTAGGGTCCAGCACCTGCTTTTGGCTAGTCATGGGTTTAACACACATAAGATCACTTGAATTCAACAAACCAGAGCCGTTGGTTAAAAAGGGGCTTCAGATGTGGATTGGTAAGAAGCCCGTTTCAGGGAAAAGGAAGGGAAGGGGGGAAAAGGACAAAGACATGAAGAAGCACAACCCTTCACGTAAAGGGGTTTTGTGCAGATTTTGCATATGTTTTTATACTCTGAATTGTCCCCAGGGGACAATGTTTTTCCAAACTTCCTCTAACAAGTTATCCAGAGGAGTGTTTCTGGAACAGAAAAAGCTAAAATGTTTGCCTCTTGTAGCCAACCAACAAGTGTCCATCGCAGAAACTCAACAGGATTCAGTGACACTAAAGAAGGTGGTTGGGTAAAGAGGAGGAGATAAAGTAGGGACCTGCATTAGGAGCAGTATCAGAAATCTTGAAATAAGTTACGTAGCACAGAGGGAAATTATAAGGCCTAATATAAGGTAACATGGAATAACATTCTCTCTCCTCCTTCCCCCTCCAAATCAAGTATTTTCAGGAATTACTGAAGTACAACCTTCTTTTGTAAGCAGCTTTGCATTAAAAACCTGATTGAACTCCAAAAGCTTTTTTCAAAACACATTTTCAAACCCCACTAATAGTAATCCTCAAAGTCCCCCAGTATTTTGTAACATAAAATGGAATGTTCCTGGGCAAGAGCTGCCAACTCCTTTAGGAACTCCGGGAAGAGGGCAGCTGCAAGTACGGCATTCCTCACGTGTGCAGGAAGGCTGGGATGAGTCAGGCCTTTCTTTCTCTTCTGTACCAGGAAAGGCTGGAGTGCCGCTGGGTAAGCTTCAGAGAAGTTCCTTCCTTTCCCTGCGTTGTTGCTGTGCTGGATATTACCTAAAGCCAGGAAGAAAAGGAGGAGAGGAAGAAAAAAAAGAAAACAAACAGATTCACTATATTAAGCACACCTGGTATTTGCACAGTGTCCAAACCCAGTTTAGGAGGGTTATGTTCAGAAGTGTAGTTTGCTGAACCAGACCATGCAGGGAGATACTCCACTAATCCAACATTTTAAAGCTGTATGTGGCCTGATTCTATTGCATTTTTTATTAGCTCTCTTTCCCTAGGTTATATATTATTCAGTTCCAGCTCTGATGACAGAAATATGTGGGCAGAAGAGGAGTCAAGGGAAAGAGTAATATGGATTTACCTTATGAAACAGCAGATAATAACTACCCATCTAGACCCAGCATGTTTGTCTCAGTTTAAGTGATACTATGCTCTAGCCCTCCCCCAGATCAAAATACGGCTTGGGCTTTACTTCTCTCTTTTCTTTCTCTATCCTCTCCCCATGAATCACCGTGCAAACAGATTTGAGGCCGAGTTACTGCATCACCATAAGAGTCTGAAGCAAGTAGAAACTAAGGGAAAAAAGTTTGAAAAGTTGAGTTTTCTACAGCTGTGGTCCCCACTAACTGCACTTACTTTTAACTCCCTGTAAAGCAGCTAAACAGTAAGAAAAGGGCGAGCAAAAACCACTGTGTGCTTTGCTATCTGATCTCTGCTGCCAGAGTTCAGAGGATCAGGGCTCAAGCATCAAAACGCATGGAATTACAGTGACAGCAGCACTTAAATTTCAATCAATTGCTCCTTGCTTCAACCTGAAGCAGAACAGCGCTTTAATCAGACGATAATTAATTTAGTGAAACTAAAAAGGTGACACAATGTAACACTGATGGAAATAAATACTGTACAAAGAAAAATTAACCTGCAGAACTCACTGCCACAAGGTGTCATTGAGGCCAGAAGCAGAGAGAGAGAGAAAATCCTGTCTAACTTGAAAGTGGATTCTCATGAGCTGTGTAAGTAAATCATTAAAATACATAAAGGACTGTCAGATTAACTCACTATAACTCACAGATAAGCCAAACACTACATTGCTGCCTTAAGAAGAGGTGGCCTCTGAAGTGCATACAGTTTGTGTTAAAACAACACGTTACAGCACCCTTTTTCTGAAACCTCTCCAAACAGCCAATGTGAGGACCAAGGACCAGTAGATGAATGCCTCACCGGAGGCAGCAGAGCAATCCCTCTGTTCAACACCTCTGCACTTTTGTCCTGTAGCTCTCCTGGAGCACTGTGGAATTACTGTACATTTCCAAATACTCAAAAGAAATGTTCATCTTAATCATCTAAGAAAGTTGTACTTTTCTGGAGTTTCAAAAACCTTTCCAACTCCAGACTTATCAATCATTCATATTGTTATTCTACAAATGTCTGTCTGCTAGAGACAGTACAGGAATTTCAGTGCTGTGGAAAAGTCTGGCTGTGGGAGGAAAAACAAATTATGAATTACAATGAAAAGATAAAGTTTTGAGCTTCCCTTGAAGATTTTTTTTTTTTTTTTTTAGATTTTCTAACATCAAAATGTTTCATAATTAATATCTTAAGCTTTTTAAAACAGCTTAGCCAATGTAACTAGAATGCTAGGATACTGTCAAAGATGATTCATTTTTAAATTCTTCCCTTCAAAAAGCATCCAAATTGATACTTTTCCCCAAAAATCATTTTGATTTATATTTAGCTGCTTGGGGGTGTGAGGGGAAGAAACACAGGAAGCTGGTCTAGACACCAGGGATTTGACACTTTTTCTTTGACCGGGATTGTCCACTTCTTTCTAGGGTGGGTGCAAACTGAATCATACAGTTGAGAAACTGAGTACTTTGGCAATACTGTCACCTGCACGCATGAAAGAGGGGCAGCATTTCATATGGGATCTGCATCATGACAGCTCTATATACCTAACCAGAACCCAAGCTACTGTGTAAGGAAACCACATACTACTGCGAGCAGAAAATAACAAATTGTCCTTTTCTGCTCAAACACCTTCAGAGACCATCGCTGTCAAGAGAAAGGAAATGCTCTGGAATATTTGGGGTTTACATCTGTGTTCCCCAGCACATCTGGCTTCCGTTTTTCAGATGTGAATTCTGTAGGAGGCCAGTTATGCTCAGACCTGTAAGTAAAACTTTGGGGTTATTCACCACTTCCATTTGGGGGGAAAATAACCCAGAGGACAGCCAGTTTGCATGATGCTCAAAGGTGGCGTTCAAGCTAATGTGAAGAAATTCTACAGGAATTCCTCTTTTTTTTTTTCATTTAGCATTATTGTAGCTGTTCCTACCTTGAACGTCTTAATGAATATAATGAACTACGGTGGGTTAATGGACTACTGAGCCAACTTGCCCCTTGGGTTACAGTTTAATAACTCACAATCACCAGTCTTGTGGGGAATCAAGTCTGCAGTTATCCAGACATTTATTTATTCTCCATCTCTTTGCAGGAGCTGTCACAACACAGAAGAAAATGTACCAACAGGATGACTAAGCAGTCTTGTTTTGAATTCCTAAATAATGACCAGCATGAGTCAACCTGGCAAATTCTGAAGTCCACAGAAGAAAACTGATGCAAAATAGAAAGGATAAATAAATGCCATTGGGAATGCATTATATAAAAGTTCTTATTGCCAGCACCTGAAAAAAGGACTCTAAGTGTTGCCTCCTAATCTCATCCCCACATGCTAGCTACAGTACCATCTAATTGTAAGGCTTTCTAATCTATGGCACGAGACTGTAGAGCCTAAAATGCTACCGATGTTTGCAATAAACAGTTCCTTTATGGCATGCACCCTCCACAGTCTAATTCTTTGAGAAACAGCCTTTACAAGATCATAATTTTACAGACTAGATGTACTGCAAGCCTTAGAAACACAGACCATACTGACTAGGTATATTATTATTCAGAGCCTTGAAAATGAAAACACAACTAAAATGGCACATAAAAAGTTCTGCTTCTCACACCTCTGGAAACTCAAGAAAAGTATCAACATCTTCACAGAGTGATTATTAATGGCAGTGGGTGATTATTAATGACTCCTAATGATGAGCAAGCACACATCCATAAGTGCAGCCTCTCTTGAATGCTGTGGCTGACTCAGCTCTTAATCACTGCAGTCACTGCTCTCACCAAATTTGATGCATTCCCACCACGTAGGAAGTTGGCTTTTAAGGGAAACCTGTGCCCAACACTGTCTGCTCAACAGCAAGCTGAGAACAAGCACATCCTCATGACTGGGCCCCAACTCCATCAGTTGCCTGGCTGCATCTGGGAAGTTCTTAGTTAGAATCTAAGATTCTTCATTTTGCTTATTTTGACTACCTTCCCCCATGGCAGTATAAATACTGGTAACTCTCAAGACAGGTGTAGTGTGCACTTTCCTTGAGAAACAGCAGACGTTACAGAAGTCCCCTGGAAAGCTTGTTGGAATGATACCTGTTTAACTCCCCACTGCTCTCAAAGCGTCCTGGCTTTCACGCACACATACACCCTTTTTTTGTTGTTGTTGTTGTTGTTTTGCTTTGGGTTTCATTCAAAAAAGCACATTAGAAGTTTTTTGGCTAATGTTAATATTTATCTCCTTCAGTAGTAGCCCAAACCATGACACGAAGCCTTATTCAATTGTTGCAGAAACCAATTCATCCTGGACTTCTGTCCTCCCGAACATTTATCAAAAAAGAACCAATGACTAACTGAAGGTCAGGCTAAAAATAAAATGAAATCACACACATATGCCACCTCACCTCATGCCTTGAAAGCAAGTTTGTTTATGGCCAAACTGAGAGCGAGCCAAGAGCTGATTTTGTTACTCCTTTAAACAGACATTTTCTGTTCAGCAGATAGCAAAAGCTTCTAAAGAGCAAAGAATATCCAAATGGATCCATATACTGTAGCCTACTGGGCATCATCAGTTTAAAGTCAGAAGGATGCATCCTGGCTGATGATATTCACACCACACCACACCTACATTTAATCATTCTGTAGAAAAGGAGAGCGCTAACTGGTGAGTCATTCCACGCAGCACCCCTCCGAGCATGGTTAACATTTACCTTTGGTTAGCAACTCTTCCGCAGCATCAGACATGTCCACACGAAAAAGCAAGTACTGCTGGGCCTCCAGGAGAAGATCTGGGAAGTCTTTTTCAACAGAAGCAAAATGTTCAATTTTATTTTTCACAGATGCCAGCACCTGCCGAAACAACGATAACAATTACTGCTTCCTGCCTTGCTCCCAGTGCAGCCACAGACTGAACACTCAGGCTTTCTCTAGCTGCATTAAAATAGAGTTATGACAAAACTTATGGTCATACAGAATTTCCAGTTCCTTTCCAGTTTAATTACAAATGTAATTAAAGCATTGAAATGAGAGGCTCTCAGACAGGTGGAAAAGCAACAGGTGGAACTGAAAAGAGCTAAGATAAGGTTTAAGGAGACACCATAAATACTGTTCTGAGAGGTATGACTAACAGTTGTGGTCAAATACCTGATAAAGTGACCGCACGCTAGGCTGGAACACCATGTTGGTGTTGAGCAGAAAGGAGCGAAGAAGAGGTTGTGGGTAACTTGCCAGCTGAGTAATAATCCCAATAAGAAGCAAATTGACATGCAAGGAATTCTCCAGCATGTTCTCCAGCTTTGACAACACTACGCTGATGAACGGTCCTGCAAGAGAAGAACAAGGAGGAATCAATGCTTTTGTTTTCACATAAGAAAAATCCCAAGATCCAGGAAACAGGCATTTAAAAGGAATTTTGATCATCATAACCAACAGAATTAGACCTCCCACATGCTAATTAAAGCCAGTAGGGAGAAAACCCAAACTGTATCTGAACAGACAAAATAGACTTAACAGAGGTGTTAAAAGCTTTGTGATTAGAAACACTTTTGCTAGCTAGCCAATCAGTTCACATCAATGGCATATTTAACATGTATAACTATTCTCTTTACATGTGCCAGTAAGGATTTAGCCTAGTACCTTATGGTCTACTGTTCTCTTCCCCTTGAATTTAATTGGAATAATATCACTAGTTTCAATGCAAATAGTATCTGTCCTTGTTACTTCCGTTGTGCCTTACTTCTATGTCTGGGCAAAGGAAATTATAGCTAGCTTTCTTATAAAAAACCTGTGGTGTTCTAAAGGAAATATAAAAATTCTACTCTAAACATAAAAATCAAGATCTGTGATAGTTCACATCACAAGAAAAGGCATCTTCAGCACTGCAGAGTCACACAACGCAGGGAAGACATTAAAATAGATTTATAAACAAAATTATTGGTAGATGTAGGCTTTATCATATAAATGTCACCAATAAATAATAGCTTTAGTTTGTGTATTCACGATGCAGGATATCAACTGAAGTACAAAAGCATTTACCATGGAAGTACATAAACCCCTAGTGCTCGAGCTTAAGAAATGTTTGCAAGGCTGAGCATGACTTTAACCAAATGCTACAAATCATGAGACAATACAGCTGAGATGCTTGGGGCAGTCTGTACGAGTGACCTAAACACAAGTAAAGCCTTAGAAACATCCCTTGTCCCACACCCGGTCTCACCACACTATTCTGGTTGTGTAAAAGCCATGCAGAAGAATCCCTGGGTGATGCTGATACAGCACAGCTAGCTTTGAATATGCCATCCTTGTCCCTGGCACAAGATGAATGCCACAGGCATTTCTAGGGTCAAGCAGGTGGCCATAATCTGACCCCATCCCAGCTCCCCTCAGCTAACTAATGGCTGATGCTTGAGCTACTTGGGCATAATTTATCCCAGCTTAATATGCCTGCTGTGGACTATAGCAGAGGCTAAAGCAATTCTGGGCAAACACAACAGCAAGGAGCAAATCAGAAGTGCGTACGTTGCTACTTCACCTAACGTAGCTTCACAAAAGGCTGAAGTCTATCATGTTTTATAGCAAGCATGAGTACAAAGCAAGCACTCCCTCGAGACTCATTTATCATGATAACACAGCTACGCTCACAAGAGGAAAGAAACGAGAGCCAGTGCTGACAAGGCTTTATGTGGCTGCTACCTTTCAACCACCATGTCAGCCATCAGAGTGAAGGTTAGCATCACATCCTACAGGAATCCCACCTGCCTGGATAGCCAGTGGAGCAACCCCAAGACATTTTGTTGAGATAGAAGTTCTCCTGTCCCAACACAGCCTACTGCTTCCCTTCTCATGTTCATGGAGACATTTTCACAAAGCTCCTGAGGAACCACACTGCAGTGAGAGTGCTATCAAAAGGCATGGCAGGAGAAGGAGTTAAGATACATCACCATTTCTCTCCTCTAGGTCAGACTTCAAAGCTAAGCAGGTAAAGCTGAAGCTAAATACTTGTAACAAGTGCTGTATGACACCGCAACACAGGATACCAAGACATCTAAAAATTTCTCAGTGGTAGAGTGACTTTTTCCCCTATGAAGTTATTGGGACAAGAATCAGAGAAGCTAAGCAGAGTTCACAAGCCTTGAAAGAAACAGGGTAAACAGATGAGAAGTCAAAAAAATTACTCTTTTCCTGACTGTGCATCTCTATGTGGCCATGACGCTAAGCACTCCTGTTCCTGAACACCATATTCTTCCTTGCTTAGGGGAAAATTGCACATAGACAGGCATAGGACATTTTCTTCATAGATCCATAGGCCTGAAGAGAGCATCTCTGCACTGCTGACACTTACTGGGAGCCTCTGTCTGATACTTGATTCTGCAGAGAAGCCCCACGATCCCATGACAGCATCCCAAAACAGTGAAAGCAACCAAAAATCCTTATGACACACATACAAATATAATATAGCATTGCAAATTAAATGTATTATTGTATTTGAAAGACACTGCAATCTCAGCATTTCTGAGGTATTGTTACGAGCACCTCCTTACTTGCAATCACTGAGATCTCCATTAAAGCAAGGCACACAGCATAAAACACATTGCAGATGGGGAGCAAACAGCAAAGCTTTTCCTGATCTGTTTGTTCCCAGGTGGATACGCATGGTCCCATGTTTGTTTTTACTGTTTTGTTTTGCTTGGTTGTAGGGCTTTGTGGGTTTGGGGCAGGTGGGGGTTTTTTGTGTGGTTCTGGTGTGGGTTTTTTGGAAAGGAACAAACAGAGGGAGGGATTAGATGAAGAATGAGAGTCAGGGACAACATTTTTGAGCTACATTTGACAGCAGATAATGGGAAACAGAAAGGTTTGAATGTGATTAGCTTCTGATACAAGGAAATTGTCACCACAGCAAAAATAGCAAATTGATTGAAAAACAGGCTGAATTTTTCAATTAAGAAACAGTGCCAGGCATGCTGGCCACAGCTGGCCAGAAAGGGCTGCATTTCAAAAAGCACAAATGTTTTCCCCCTCCTTTCAAATGAACAAGAAGCCATCTTACAGAGGTTTTGTTTTGGATGAGGAAACCTAGATACATTATCATTTTTTATTATTTGTATTACTGTGGTATCTAAGAGACCTGATTAAGGGCCAGCAGACCCCAGTGCAAGGAGCTATACTAATACAGATCACAAGCCCACTGTAACCTCCAGCAGCACTGTCATTCCTGAATGGCTTGGACAGCCTGCAGAGACCAAGCTTAAAATGCTGCCTGGCACAAGACGGAAAAACATCCCAACAGCGAGGGCAGACCTGACACTGGAGGAACAGGGTGCCAGGGCAGCGCATGGAGACAGGCACGTACAGACCTGGCACCAGTGCTGCCACCTCGTGCTAGAATGGGAAATAGCAGAGAGGGGAAAAAAAAAAATGGCAACGTGATGCCACATCCCCAGCATGAGAGAGGAAATCCACCAGAAAAACGAATTATTTACCTGGGCTCTGTATCCTAGAACAGTAATTCCAATTCCCTTTCAACAGCAAAAGCTTTCTCTAGAGTGATGGAGTACTCACATACAAATAATATAGCCCCTGCTCAATATTTTAAACAAATACCAAAAAAGAAAAAAAACAACCCAAAAGATCCCTGAGCACCACCATTTGCTGTCATGGCACTGATTGCTCTGCTCTACTTTCCTGTTGGACCTCTCACTCTTCTTGGGCCAGTCTTAGCTATTTGGGCTATATCGTCTTTAGTGCCAGGACTGTTCCTTGCTCTGCGCTTGTGCTGTGTGCCACACAGTGTGATCTCATTTGGCCACCTTTAATCACCATGCCTTCCTGTATTTGTTATGTATGTCATTAATAGGACATTCCACCTGTAAATGGAGCACTCTGGCTCCTTGCAGCATGCTTAGGAGAGACATTCTCCTTTGGTCCAAAGGGAGATGACACACTCTCTGCAGAAGGGGTGTCTGCTGAGAAATTCTCAAAGTCCTCCTCCTCTTCTGCAGGAGAGACAGGGTCAGGAGTATCCAACTGCTGCTCCTCCAAGCTTGCACTGTTTGGATCCAGTTCCTTAATAATTTTGTCGTACTGTGCAATGAAATCCTCACCATCTGTGCTCAGCAGTCTTACACTTAAGTTACGATCTGCCTCCTGAGGAGAAAGCTTCAACTCTTTGTCTGGCTGTGGATCAATCTCAATCATTTTCTGGTTTATTTGTTCTTTCATTACACCTTGAGTCAAGCTTGAATTTCTCTTACTGTGCTCATCCAAGTCAATTTCCAGTTGGCTCTTTGCAAGAGGCCCATTGACTACAGTCTGGCTTTGGACCTTATGTTCTCTTGCTGCATTTAAAGTTTTCTCCTTGGAGTTGTCATCCTCTTGAGTATCCTTCTGGGCACATAACCTGTAAACCATAACATCATCCTGAAAGTCTGATTCCTCTATATAGGATCCTTTGATGAGCATGATGGCACTTTTTTTCATTTCTTGGATGTATTTTGGTGGCTCTGCAGGTGGCTGCATCTCTGTGCTTCCCAAATCATCATACGGTTGTGGTGAGCTCACATCAGAACCAGGAGAAATCCCTGTGTCATAGCTATCATCCCATTCTAGCTCCAACTGCACCTTCTCACTCAAAGGAGTTATTTGAGAAGAGCTACACATGCTAGGTGTCCTTTGCTGGAGCCGAAACATGGGGTGTTCCACATCTGCACTGTTCTCCTCAGCAAGCGTTTGGATAAAGATGTCTGGATCAGGGTTTACTCCATCATACAAGGCAGACCAAACTTTACAATCTTTCAGGCACTGGAGGATGGCTTCCTGAGCTTCCCCCAGGTACTGCAAGTAGCTGATGTCCACAGCTCTTCCATATTCCACAATGCAGGTAGATTCAGAAGAGCGTCTATCAGAGTCTGAAAGTAAAGAAGATCATTCACACCATGAGTAATATATCAAAAGTTCTTTAGCAAGGCATTCACTAAAACATGGCAGGTAGAGTCTTTAGACCTAACCATCCAATAAAGCAGGAAGATCAAATCATAAAGATTGAGAGATTTGCTCATAAACATACATGACTTGTTCCTATTGCCAAGACAGAGCTGTAACTGTGAGATTTCTGAGAGACCAGCACACATTCAGCCCTTGAAACAACACTGACACTCTGAAGCAGCAAGAGTTGCTGTCATGTGTCTGTACATTATTTCCACAAATGCATATTCAAGTTGGATATCTGTTACAAAAAGGTTTCAATAGACCTGGACACATGGAAGGAATTAAAGAAGCTTTCCTGCCCAGGTTCGCCCTGCTTTTTGTTGTCCACATTTCCTCCCTCTCCCATGAGCTGCTCGCTACCAAATCAAACTCAGTTCATGATCTGGTCCTCCCCTGAGCACCAATTACCTTTAGTTTGTGCTGCTTTTGTCCATAGAATATAATCTTTTCCTTGGCTTTCAAGCGTTAAGGTGATCCCAGTGGAGCAACAGACTGGCATCAGGGCCAACAGTTTTGCAGCAGACACAGAGTAGCAGTCTCTCTCTTTCACAGCACACCGCTGGCTCAACATCATGTGGTTACATGGGATCAGATACCTGAAACAACAGTGTCTAGCGTTACTGCACCATCCTTTCACATCAGAGAAAGCAACACCACACAAAATCCCATTCCCACCTTCCTGCCCTCTCCAAATTAAAAGAAACAGTAATAATCTTGACAGTGATACATGTTCTCACCCTCTCAAGAGCATGAAATCCTGCCTCTTTATATTGCAAAGCTATGGTTTGATGGGGAACTGTCAAGATGGGTAGAGATAGGAGACCAGTTGCATCAGAACAGGGAAATGAACAATCCTTTGCAGGTCAGAACAAACTTGCTGCAAAAGAAGGGATGGAGGAAGTGTGGGAAGGGCAGATGTCAAAGGCCAGCAGAGTGTTTTGGTCCCACTATGAATGAGTTCTGTCTCAGCATCCTTAATTTATTTGTTTTTCTGGGAAATTCAGAGAGAAGCTGTTCACGTTTGCCAGGCAAGCAGCCAGCAAAAAGGAAGGAAGGGTCATCGAGGTGTTTTACTGTAGTAGATCAAGACTGAGCTCTGAGGGAGGGGAGCTATGTGGAGTACAGAGAACAGAGGAAGCACAGCCTTGTGTTGAACATCTTTAGAGCACTTTTGTTCAACTTTTTAAGAGCACTTTATTAAAAGCCTCAATGTTAACTGAACTGGTGTTTTGCCATTTAAAATGCAAACAAATTCTAAAGGATTCCCTAAATAAACAAAATGAGGATTAAGTACAGCACTCTACTGCTGCTAAAGTGGCAACATACTTCAGTTCACTGAGGTCCTAACAGTATTCCTAGGCACATCAGCCAGAGCTACAGGATATTCCACCTGAATGCCAGTGCATGGAGTGACAGACAGTATCTGAAACATTCATGTGACCTACAGTGCTAAAAGCTAAATTTAGTTACACCAATATTTCCAAATAAATAACCAATTCTCATCTAATACACACACCAAAATGATAAGTATTTTGAAGCAGTGCATAGAACCATCAGTTAAAAGCAAAAATAATCAAAGCATTTAGTACATAACAATCTACCTACAGCAGTTCAGGAACCTGAAGTATTCTCAGTGAGAGAGGACTTGGAGGTGGAAAACAATAAGATAGAAAGCAGAAGCTGCAAACAAGTATATAGCTCTGTATCACAGTGTATAATACACTAGAGAAAACATGCAGGAGAGAAGAATTATATATTAAGAAGCAGGGAATGAGCAGTTTGGATGTGATAAATATATTCTCAGCTTCTTTTCTCTCACTTCTATAGAAATAAATCACAAGAAAAATCTCCTGCTCTGAAGATCACAGGATGTAAATCACACTTCTTCAGGTCTGGTAGACTTTTGTCAGTATCATAAATATCCTTATTTCTGTAGTGTCTTGGATTTCTGCTGTCTTGGAGAAACTCTCATCCAGCTCTGCAATCATAGGCAAAGATTGTGTGTCCCAGAACTGGGGTGAAGAGTGGAAAAAGGAGTTTGAGCTTTACCTTAAAACTAGCTGTAACATCACATCCTCACAATGCAAGCCAATGAGCGTTCTGAACAATGCCAAGGAGACCACACAGAGCTGAAAAAAGATAAATGTTGTCAGCATTTGATCTGGAAATAGTACCTTTCCAATCTTCCCTGCATACTACATTACAAAATGGCTCTGCCAGAACATCATGCTTTATAAGACACTGTTAGCATCATATTTCATTTTGTCAGCACTCCATGGGATTCTTTTTAAAGTTGTCTAGAGCTATACACATAACATGGTACATTTTAACAAAATACAATCCAGAATTTTCCTTCAAATAAGCTATTAAAAAAGCAGTAATTTACCAGTCTTAATTTAATGAACTTGAGTAATGTTGAATTTTAGCATGAACTGAACCCTGTAGTTTCCAAGATAGCATGTTAGTTTTTACCTCTGATGTAGAATTTGAACCAACTACATGCCTCTTCTGAAAGAAGAGTTATAAACCATTTCAAGTTTCTGTTGCTTTAAGTGTAAGGAATGATTAGTGTTCTGCACATTAAGAAGCTGAATGCTTCTTTAAATACAGTTTAATGTGCTGACACAGACCAGGACTAAACAAGTAATTTTTGTCAGAATCTACTCCATATGGAGCATTCACAGTACCATCATCAGGTCAGCTAAACAGCTGGGAACTATGGTAAGGCATGAAGATTCTTGCTGAGACCAGGGGAAAGGAAAGAAAAATGG
This sequence comes from Strigops habroptila, assembly GCF_004027225.2. Classification (NCBI taxonomy): domain Eukaryota; kingdom Metazoa; phylum Chordata; class Aves; order Psittaciformes; family Psittacidae; genus Strigops; species Strigops habroptila. The sequence goes on from NC_044283.2 coordinate 46,470,468, forward strand.
GATTCCTCATTGGAATTGTATGCTTGCCTTTTTGGCAAAGGTCTGATTAAATAGACCTTAAACTAGGTATTGCAGGAGTCACACTCAGCAGAGACAAAAATCACACCCATTCTGTGACAGGCACTCCACTTTCACTGGCTTTAGGACTGACTGGAAGCATGGACTTCTACAGGCTTTGCTGGTCACTAATTAGCCGTATAAACACCTTCAAAGCTATCACACACTACATTTCTACCTGCCAGGGGATTGCTAGACTGCAGTTGTGCCCAAAATGGTAGAAGCATGATCTGTAAGCTTTTGCTGGTTTTCAGAGGCCACAGTGCCATTACTCCCCTGCCTCTTAGCGCATATTTCCTCGGCCACATTCTCCTGTGCTGCTCGCTCATGGAAACAGTATCTCACAGCTGGCTCAGACACCAGGACCAGGCTGACTCTTGTGAGAATTATTTAGCGTAAGTTGACCCTTTCCTGTTGGAAGGGTTGAAACAGTTGACCCTGTTTCAAGTCAGTTTTAAATCTTGCCTCTCCCTGTATTAATTACATAAATGAAAATAATTAATATAGGAAATTAATTGCACTTTTCAGTAACAAAAGAGATGGGACAAAATAAGGAAGAAGCTACAGATATTTCTCTACCTCATTTTTTCAGTCACTGAACATCCTTTGTAATTCATTTAGGATTAAATCTTGCCTGGGCATAGCTTCTCTTCCAAAGTATGGAATTTCCTCCTCTGCAGTCACTCCCCTTACTCCCACTGTTAAAATGCTCTGTTCTAGCTCAGGAACATATATGTATTTTCCCTTATGTGGTAGGTATCTCTGTGAAACAGTTAAACGGCAAAGTTTAAGTGAACCTCACTTAGCCTCTGAAGAGTAAACGCTTCTTTGGCTGCCTTCCCTAGATTGGTTAGAAGAACACCCACAGAAGAACAAAAGAAATGGTATAAGCAGAGAGAAGAGAAATGGGGAATGCTTGTGAACTGGCCTGCTGTGAGGCAAATCAGAGCTCAAACTTGCTGCCCTGACACCGCTGCCCACTGCTTGTACTAGGAGACAACACCTAGTCCAAAGACCTCACGTCTACAGAAACAGATGAGGCAAATAAAAAGGCAAGAGAGGAAGAAATAACCAGAATTGGAGTTTACTTGATAGCAACATGGGAGCAGAGGTGATAAGCTTCACAACCACCTTTTGGAAGAAGCCAGATCCTTGCACGAAAGGTGTGTTTTTGCCAGGGGACATAGAGGAAAACCAGAAAATCTGATTTCCTCTGTGAAATTTACTGAGAGCCAAGCCCAAATTTCTTCACACTGTGAGAGTTCAAAAAACTGCTACTGCCTTAGATGTTCTTGTATTTAAGAAATTTCACGTAGTTATAGGGAAATATTACTAATTTGTCTTTGCAACCATATTGCAAATCAGGAATCATCTGAATAAATTAAACTCATCTATTTCTGTATTTTGCAAAAAGAAAAGATTTCAAATATGCCCAGGAGACAAAGAGGATAATATTTTTACAAGTCCTTTTGGCCACCTGTTTGTACATATGTTTAACCCTGTGAATTATTAATAAGTATTTTCATCAATAATAATGTATGCAGCTTTTGTGCTACAGAAACACACAGACGGCTGCAGCTCTGGCTTTTGCACTTGGCCAAGCTATACTGCAGAAAACTCATTTAGCATCACCAAACCATTTTGGCTGAGATTCTGAATTGCTCAGGGCTGCAGAATTCTTTACAATTCCCATGGCGTTTGCCTATGGAACAGTAATTAATGATTAGCAGAGACAACAGCATTTGCATTTTTGTTGACAGAAGCTGTTTCGGTTTTCAGAGTTAATCCATCTTAGGGATGCAGTAGCAGCAGCGTATAACCATACTTGCATGTACTCACATTTCAAAACAAATTTCAGATGAAGCTACTGTCTCTAATACACAAATTTAATGCACGTGCTAGTGTTCTGGCTTCTCTTGTACCCAAACTAAAACATTATTCTTATTTCATGCATGAAGCTGTGCATCACACAAGACTCAGCCAAGACTGCCAGCCAAGCAAGGCTCCCGAGGGTAGTCCAGTGCAACAAGTAGTCATTTTCTCTGCCAGAAGATCCAACTGTTAGCAAAGGTAACCCTACTATCTCTGCCGACAAGCTCTCCAGCCACTGTGATGCATTGTGCCTAGGCTGAGAAGGGGCTCAGTGCAAATTTGAGATAAACCTTACTACATACAGGAGTGAAGGCAAAGAAAAGGAAGCAGCAATCTGATCACTTTGGCAAGAAAGCACCTTCTTTTAATCAAAGAAGAAAGCAGGCAACATGACAGTTAAGTAAACATGTTACAATAACACAGACTTGATTCCTGAGAAATACACTGCCAATACTACAATTCACAATTTGCATCCATTTGGAGACATCCTTACAGGGCTCCCATCGTCTCCCAGAGGGGCTATCTGAAAAGGCTTGTTGCTTGGCAAAACTCCAAAGGTCAAAAATGCACCTCACCACAAGTATGCTTATAAGTCCCAGGGTGAGTTATCATCTATGGCAGCACTAATTCAGCAATATCCAGAATACTTTTAATCTTCTAACAGAATCCAGACTTCCAAAAGCCCTCATCTCCCTCCATCCCATTTCCTGTATGTGTGAAACCACCTCACACATTTATCAACTTCGTATAGTTGTAGCTAAACGTCATCACACACGCACACAGAAGAAATCACACATTTGTGTGGCAGGGGGGAAGAAAATTTCTAGTTAAACTTAATATATAGATACCAACTTAATATATAGAATCTCCCATTTAAGTATTTAACCTGCATCCATGCTGAGTACCTGAACTTCCTTCTTGCTTGTCTTACCCGGAATGGTGTGTTGATTCGGCTAGTAAGCGTATCTAGGATGTGCACATTCTCATGTCGGTGCAGCAAAATAAACCGGAGGAAAATCTTGAGGAGGGCTGGCTCTGAAACACTACGCAAAAAGAGATCCAGGTATGCGGTGGTAGCCATCACCTCTTCCACAGTCACCTGCAAGCAAAAACAGTCTAAATGCAAACACAAAATATCCATCCATCCTCCGCAAGTATATACCTGGCAAACACTCTAAGTTCTCCATACATAACACTGACACAAAACCAGACAGAGCTCTTTGCTTTTAAATTTGCAAAGAGCATGCTTCTGAATGACTCATGAGCATTTTGAACCCATTTCTTATCTGTCTTACTTCCCCAGGAAAAAAAACTTCCCCAAACTGATACCCCAAACCTCACACATACTGAAATATGAAGAGCAAATCATGCTAGAAGCTCCCCATCACCTTTCAGCTCATGTCAGCTCTTTTGCATCACATTTCTGTCATCCTTCAGAAGCATTTTTAGCTGTTGTGAATACCTGCATCTATCACTTTATTAAAAATAAATGTCAGAGCACAAAGCACAGTACAAACTCTAGAGCTTTACAAGTTCTAGAGCTTTAAACAAAACAAAAAAATCCTTATAGCTATCTAGAATTTTTCCAATTTTCCTTCTTTTTCTTTTCCCACAGCACAATTCCTCATCTTACTCAATTTTAAAGAGTATGCATATAGAAACATACACACACTAAACAAAATCTTTGCTACTATTTGTATATCAAAATACAATTCAAATATCCATGCGACATTTGCATACCACAACCCACACTGTTCTGCTTATTGCAATCCTTCGGAGCTTATCTATTCACAGTATACACTGGCAAAGCACAGAAAATTCCAAAGGCCACCTCTGCACCGCATACTGCTGTTGCAAAGTCAGCTTTTTAAAAATAGTTACCCAGGAACATAATAAGCTTAAGTGCACAAAGATAAACCCTTAAACACAAGAATCTGGCTATATGAAAGGAAGTATTAAACATCTTTTGTTTACCAAACTTAGCTGGATAAATGAAAAGACTGATTTTATTAAAGAAGAAGAAAAAAATTCAAAGCTGTCACTTAAGAGCTAAGAGGATTTAGAAAATTCTCAGAAGGGCAACATTTACGTAACATGCTGTAAATATTCAAATCCCTGTTCTATTATGCTGCATGTTAGCCATGTACACAGCAATGTCATGCTGCAAATGTTCTCTTTAAAGCATTTAAGATCACAAGCTCCTTCTGGCTGGTTACACAGAACATAGGAATGCTGTATGGAGCCTGCAGGCCTTATGGAGAGTGAGCACCAGTGAGGAGAGCAGAGAGCACACACACTTTTCCATAGGACTACTGCCACATTTCAACCACCAAAAAACCTGCTCAGGAAATAAGCCAGGGTTGTCAAACAAAGGAAATGGTTTCCAGTTGGAGCCAAGATTCTTTTTCCTTTTCTTTTGCAATAGCCAAAAGGTGTGGGGACTTGTGGGCTTTCTTATGAAAGCTGTTGACTATTGCCCTGAGAATCGGCTTTTTTTGTTTACTTTTTTGACACCAGCAAGCTGTAAAAAGCAAAGCCCAAGAAATCCATCATGTGACATCATTATGATAGCACACAGTTCATCGAAGAGTTTAGACCCTCTGCCAAGGAAAGGCCAGACAGAAGTAATACATCTTTATGTCTCTCTGTTACTTCTCCTTCATCCTTTATGGGGAAAAGAAGCATGTTCTCGGCCTGCACGTTTCACATATGTCTGGTGACAGCAGAGGAATGAGCCTATATATAAAATACTGAAGCTGTAAATGAAAGCAAGAAAAGCCAGCGGATTCACAAGGGCAGTGACCTTCTTCTAAAACCAATGCTCTTTGGACAACTCATCTTACATTCATGTCAGTGAGAGAAACCCAGAAGCTTTTCAGTGTGCATATCATGAATGAAACAAAGAGCATAAGAAAGCCAGCTAGAGACTACTTTAAGTAAACAAATGTTTGATGCTGAGAGCATATTCAGTGCTCCTGACAGTTTGGGGACTAGACAAGAAAGGAAATCATGATTACCTTAAACCAACACTTCACTGATACCACTAAACAGAGGTAGAAGAACCAGCCAATTATTAATGAAGCCCAAAGACTTCACAAAGGAGTTGCTTATAACCTTGTTAAATCTTAATTCTTTGTATTGAGGGGTTTTTTGTGCAGAGCACCACTTAACTTTTAGTTAGGGGAAGAACTTGCTGAACCTGCTTAACCATTTTCTGAGAAAGAGAGAAGATGACTAAGTTTTGTCAAGATTTGAATGGATTTATCTTTTTTCATTTTCCAGTGAAAACACCCTGACTTATTATCTTACCCACAACAATCCTTCAAACTTTAGCAATAAATGAAGCTAGTATCTATTTCACAGCTCACTGTGCAACATGCAAAGCAGGCAAGTTAACGCTGTACAAGCAATTTTACTGCTTCTAGATGTTCTAGAAGTTCCAGTGCTTTCTCAGTGTGCCTTTGTGTGCAACTTGTCCATACAGACCAGCACAGAGACCATCCTTCTGCTTCCTCACAAGTGCAAATCAAACAAAAATATTGCTTTTCGGCATTTGAAATGTACACAGCTTAGGAAAAAGATCAATTAGTCTGGCAAGTAGACATCCGTGCTTCTACAATTATATCTTATTTTGCCACTGTGCATTCTGGGTTTGCTTCTCCCCTTTACCAGATCTGATGTTAACTGCAAGATCTGAAGATCTGAGGCACCTAGAAAAGTATTCAAAAAGGCTGATTTTAGCTAGAGGCTCATTTTCCTTTTACCCAACGGGATACATAAGCCTACTCTGAATGAGCCTCTAGAGAGCTCACTTTTTTTGCAATTAACTAGGTTGGAGAAATCAGTTACACTAGGCAAAACCCAGCCTTGGAAAGACCCCTTTTAACTCTGTACACCTCTTCTGCAGATTGCATTATACATAATGCATCGAGTGCTGAAAGTGAGACTCATTTGTGCAGTTATTATTGAAGACCTCTCTTTTCTAAGATACCAAATCCATGCTATTAAGCTTCATTCCGACTCCCTGCTGCTTGTCTCTTCTCAACCTAATGTCTCATGAGACAGGTTTGGGGAAAGTAGGGAAATCCTTTCTAATAAATTCAAAGCAGTACTTAGGTAAACAACAAAAGAACAAATGTTTCCAGAGAACAAAACATTTACTAACCATGTCAAGCATGTCCACTGCAGTCAAATCCTGAGGCAGCTTACAAAAACTTTAGATCACTGTAAACATTGATTACAGCATAATTTGTCCAAGTAAGCTTTTAGCTAGCGCTCAGAATTGAACATCTTTGAAAGGATGATAAAAAGTAAGCCAAAACTTACACACATTCACAAACCTGATATTTAACTTGAAAATTCTTCACCTCTGATAATTCAAGTATCAAGAAAAATACCATAAAAAAGGGAGATTAATAAAATTAAGTCATGGTAGTTTTCTACAAAAGCCCTTTGTTAAATAAGTAGATTTCAAGATATATTTTTGATAAAGGTATTTCAGTAATATTAAAATTCACCACTGCCAAAACAGCAAAACTAAAAGCCCACCAGCAACAGCCCTTGCATTAGTACTCATGGTAAAGACCAGGGATATCTCTGCTCCTAAGATAACATTATAGGATTGAAAGTGAAAAATTAGGAAAAAAAAAAAAGTCCGTATTAATTCAACTAGTATTCTATCATTTTTATTTTCATTATTCACAGTTGTAACAATTAGAAGTTTCTGGATTTTTCTTTTTCCAACATACATACAAATTTAAATGCCTATCTAAACATACCATTAGAAACACTCATCCACATGTTTTTCTATACAACGATCGTTACAGATATTTCTAAGATGTAATTTGCTGCAGAAGGGACTACCTGAGACTCTTCATAGCCACACAGATATTTGATTAGAGATTACTGAAGAGAGAAAGCCCCTTTTAGCCTTGTAATACCCTTCTCTAATTATGTAATAATTTTTAGCAAATCTTTTCTCACCTGCTCTGATGACTGATTAGATGGTGAGGCAGAACACTGTAAAGAGATCCAGCTTTTATAAGTCACTGTGCCAAGTAATAGCAGAGAGGCAGAAATTACTGTCATTGCAAGTTCAGTTTAATATATTACACTCGCTGTGTTAGACCAATTGCACTGATTCTTTATTACTGGCTATTTTCCCTTGGGATCCACACAATATATTTCTAATTTACAGCTTCATGCCCTCTTACAGGAATATGGCTATCATGATTCCTCCTTCCCTTCACATTTCGCTTCCTATAAGGATTTCATATTGCCCATGAAGAGACTGTGAATGTTCTTATTGGAACTTAACCACTAGATCCACAAGTAGTTTAAATCTGAATAAGCCCACTTCACTGATAAACAAAATCCAACCATTCCCACACTCTTCTGCTTTCTATTCATTTTCAACTTCTTGCCCTCTGCTTATGCTGGCAGAAGGGCTCCTGCTTCACTTCACTGTACAGTAAGTTGTTTCAGGGAACTGATTCAGGTTAAAACTATCCAGGAAATAAAGGCAGGTTTTAACCTCAATCAGTTTCCCATATGAACAGTTGTCCTTGCAAAAAAAGAGGGTGACAAGTGGGATCAGGGACAGAGGAAGTTTGCACACTGGGGGAACCAGAATAACAGAACTGCTTCAACTTCACACAGCTGACATTTATAAACTGCATAAGTTTATACCAGGTTAGAATTCAACTCAATGGCAGTGTTTGACACCAAAACTGAAAGGCACCTTTAACATATATCCACTCTGTAGCTAGTAAAATTAAGTTTTGCAGCTATTAATGGGCTTCTCCCAAAGCATGAGACTGTTCAAAATTTTCCAGTAACACTTGGTTTACACCTTTTAACAGCAGCCGTCCAAGTGCTTTTCAGTAAGATGAAAGATGGTATTATTTCTAAATGGGAACTGACAGTCTTGTGGGATATTTATAAAGATGCTCCTTCTAATCTGTACAGTATAATTTAAGGTCATTTCCCTCTAGCTGAGCTGTGTAATCATCAAGCTAGTATTATTGAATTATCAGAGTAGCATACTGTGTTAGAGGTTTTCGTTTAGATGGGTTAGTGCACAATAGAATTGAGGTCCATTTGACAGAGCTTATTTGACAGGACCATGCCAGTGCTTCCACAGAGCGGTTCTGTTCACCTGGCCAACAGCAATGTTTTACACTAAAAAGCTGGTACAATTTTCCATTATTCAGATCAAAGCCTTCCAAGTAGAAAAATAATTATATCATAGTTAGCAATTAAATGTCATGCAGTAAAGCAGTAAATGATAAGACATTAAAAATTTGCTTTTAGCACATAATTTGTCAAATTTTCAGCACTATCTTCAATAAATTGAAATAACACAAATTACATAAACACTCCAGATGTTCCAAAGTTATCTTTGTCACACAAATTCCCTGAATGCCAAATTAAAGTTAAATCATATGCACTTACGGTAAAGAGATGTATATAACCAATCTGAGTTGTATCAAAGATAGCATAATATTTATATATACACCACAGTGTAGTTCCTAATTACCTAGCAAATGGTTTTGACTGCAAAATACATATGTATTAAAGACCTTCTGAAAAGGATTTAACTCAGATTTCTACAGTAGTGCTGCAACTACCTGAAAGAATAAGGTAAATAAGCCCTTTCTGCTAACAAATATATAAAGACTAAAACAAAGCAATATGGCCTCTAGCAGAACTAGTAAAACAGACTTTGATAGGGTTATTCTGGATTCACGCTGGGATTTAAATTAGGCTTTTACTGAAAAGAAAATTAGTTTTATTTGATTACTTGGACCCATGTACAATTTGGCCCAAGAAGACTGTACATTTTTTTGATAGAACATCAAAATGTTAGTTTTGAAAGTGAAGCAAAAAAGAGCCAATGAAATGTGTCACAGAAATTTAATGGTATGGCTCTGTGCCTGAGCAGAATTATACCTTCTCATAAGTATTTTTTTTCCTTAGTACCAAAATCTAGGGAAGAACATACAGAACTGCCTAATTTCAAGATTTAACTGACATGCCATCAAAAAAATGCCAGCTTTAAAATAAAGAACAGAGTTTGCCAGATAGTCTCAATTTAAGAAAATTTAATTTTTTTAATTTTAAGAAAATTAAGACTATCTGGTCAGACACTTACACCCAAAAGATAAAAGACGGTTTGAGCAAAAACTTAAATAATGGATTGTTACTACAAAAAGAAAACTACCAAATTAGCCTTCTATTTAGCTCTGTGTCTTTACAGACAAGGTATTTTATTCCTTCTGGTGTTAACTGAATTTGTACAGAAGTAAGGGATTCATGACCTTACATAACCCCACTGACGCATGTCATTAATTCACTTTTTTCAATGTCTCACAAAACTCAGATGTCAGAAGTAAGGGAGGTAACTCTTTTGTAAAAAGTACAATAAAATCCAGACAGCTAAAGGACAAGACAGGGCTACTCAGCACAGCCATGTATCCCTAGCTACACAGTACATAGGGATCTGTCTTCGCCTTCAGCAATGTGCGGCTTCTGAGATACGAACGTATTTGTCAACCGCTCGTTACACATGTAGGTGGGATAACCCACACAAAGTGACAAGACTCGTACAGACCAGTTATAAATTAGGCTACAAGAACATGCTATATATAGGATGCTTATCTTTGAGAAATGAAGATAGGGAGTCATAAACTTGAGAATGTTTGGGTTATTTAAGCACAGTGCAGTTAATCTGCTACATATATAACCTTCACAGAGCTCACTGTGAAAAACAGGCTATTTCAAGTGAACTAGCTAGCCCAATCAACTTGAAACTTCCTTAACTGGAAGAAACCTGAACTACCACATTATTTTATCAACTCCATACTATCTTTCTGAGATAAAACCATAAAAAAATTATTAATAATAATAAAAAAAACCCAAAACACATCAACCAAAATGTTGGTCTCCCCATCCCATGACTTCTTCATAGAAACACATCTCAACACTCTTGTACCATTTCAGTCACACAGTGAACTGTACATAGTATGTATGTATAGGGAGACAATCTGCAAAAAATAAAGGCAGAGCTTACTACACAGTTCCATAAATGTGTAACACAGTTCCATGAAGGTGTCACTTGAAGCTGACACTTCAAGATCACACATATACATATCTCAAAGCTTTGGACCACATACTGAAATTCTGATCTACTTTTACTGAAATTCTGCTTACTTAAATTCTGATACTATTTCTACCAAAAGTCTTGTTTGATACTCCAATGTTTTAGGGTGGGAGAGGAGAAGGAAGTCAAGGAAAGGTGACATCAGGTCTGCGTGGATGAACTAGGAGCTCCTAACAAAACAAAAACATGAAAAGGAGCAGACAAAGCAGGGATAAGTGATCGAGGAGGAATATGGAAAAGCTGCCTTAGTGTGCAAGGAAAGGCTTAGGAAAGCCAAAGCCCAGCTGGACTCGGAGAAGGGCTTCAACAGCAAAGGTAGACTACGAAAAATGTGTGCCCACTGCTAAACGTGGGAAGGGGAGCTGGGGACAACATAAACAGAAAAAGCCTCAATACCCAATACCTTCCTCACCTTGGCCTTTACTGGCAAGATTTGCCTTTGGTATTCCCAGGTCCCTAAGATAAGAGTGGAAGTCCAGAGCAAGGAAGACTTACCCTTAGAGGAGGGGGGTCAGGTTAGGAAACATTTAAAGAAACTGGACATACATGAGGTTTGCTGTCAGATATGAGAGAGCCTTATGTCAGATCCACTAGATGGTGCAATCCATCTTCTCCATTAAATGCGTTTGAAGTTTGCACACGTAAGTAATTAATTTTTAAAGAGGAAAAAGTCAAACTTAATGCTAATCAAGGAAAGGTTTATTACTGGAAGAACAAGGCACCAAACAGAATGTCAGGGTTCAGGAAAGATCTAGGCTTGAAATTCACATACGTTTCCATTTTTAAGAGAAACCCAAATTCAGAGTATGTAAATGAGGTTCAACAAAATTTTCCTTGTATGAAAAAAAGTAATGAAAACTGTATGCTTTATATGATTTAAGTAACAGGGAAATCATCAACCCAATAGGAGGTTAGCAGATTTAGTCACCAGTAAGAATGGCATTCATCAGGTATGAAAAATAGTACTATTCAAAACAACCTAAAAATTTAAGTGCTTTAGAAGTAAAAGCAGTACTCACTAAGACTAGAATCCCACAGCTACATTTTGATATCTCCCTTGTTATCCATAACCTTGACCTAAAGCTGGTTAGCTTGTCACTTTTAACTCCCAGTCTTGGTAAGGGATTAAGTGAAGGTACAGAAATATAAAAAGTTACTGCCAGGTATGGAGGTGAACTCTCTGAATGGCAGACTACAGCCCTGATCTGGATCACAGCTAGATTTTATTTCAGCCCTTGCCAAGTTCCTAAACGGCTGAGGTCTGCCCAATCATTGAAGGAGATTCTATGCTGCTTATTACTTTCTTGGTAAGTGACTATTTACCATGAAGAACTGTGTCCACTGCCAAGTCTTAGACTTAGAAAGCAGGGTACGGTGTTTTACTGGCCTCTCAGAAAATGGAACAGGTGCACTTTCTGCTTGGCAGGCTTAGTAAAATTAGTAGACCTTCAAAAAGTAATTTATTAGTCCTCTCCTGGCAGCTTCTGATGGATTTTTACTCTCAGCAATTCCTGCTTTTTCTCATCAAACAAGGTGTTCTTTTTACAGGGCAATCAAAACTGTTAATTGACATGCTCTGCAACAGTTGGAAATGTAGTTTTCTGCAGTCTAACCTCCCAAGCCCCTAAAATTTTAACATTGGTGACATATTTTGCCAAAGGATGACCCCAAAATTCAAAGAAAAAGTGATCATTTTTTTCTCCAAAGCAACATAAATTGTACCCTAGTATATTATAAGATTCACACCAAACTCCACTTCTTCTCTATTTTACAAAGTAGCTTTACCAACTGTGATAAGGAACTACAAAACAATACCAATCTTGCTAAAATTAGTGTAATATTTCTTGACTGAACATTTTCCTTGCGGGCATTTTCTTTTTGGAAAATGTTCATTTGGAATAAAATAATCCTCATGGAAACATGCCTGCAATGACGACATGTTGCCTAAGAAGTCACTGCTTTTTTGATGATACGTCAGCTTAGCACAACAAAAATATTTTGGTTTGTTATTTCATTTAAGAATCTTAAACATTTTCAGAAATACCTGTATCTTGCTCAATACTCACTACTGTGTAAATAGGAAGTGTGAAATAAAAAGATGGAAAGTTAGCCTAGAAACTCTCTCAATTATACGGAAGTCACTACTGACAGTACATTTAATAGTATCTTTACACAGATATTATCCATAATGCTTTTTGCCTGTTATTATTTCCTGTCCTGCTTGCATACACCACTGACCTTATGGAGCGCAGGAGCCATTACTGGCACCAAAAATCCATTGTAAATGTAATTGACAAGCTGGTTACGTATTAACGGATGTGCCACCTAAGAGGATGTGGGAGAGAAAGACACAGAACAGTTCCAGTGAGATTTAAAACAAGATGGGGCACACACTACTATTATCCACTACTAAAACCCTTTCCCATTCAACAAGACATTTGCCCTTCTTACCAGCATTGACTATGATTCAGGTTCTTACAAATCTTTCCTTCCTCAAAGAAATACATAAACTCTGTTTAATTATAGTTAGCCTGCCAAAGTTAGAGAACAGGGCTTTTCAATCTCTGCATGCTGACAAAGATGAATGGATGGACAGAAAAGACTGTATACCCATGCATCAAAGGAAGATTTGAGATTCTAAATTTAGCTCCTGCAACCTCAGCAGGGTCACCTGAAGGTGGATTTGCCATCGTAACTTGTCCTCCTACAAGAAGGAAAAGCTTGAAAGAACAGCTGCTTTCCTGTGGTTCAAAAGTGGGTAAACCAAAGCACTCTCTAGCTATAGGGTATTCAATCAACAGGTTGGTTTGAAGCCTTAAGAAATGAACTGTTATTAGAAGCCAAAAATTTACTTTTATAATGAAGCATTCATTTCGCTTTGACAAAGAGAACACATCATTATTTAAAAGCATTTAGAAGAAATTTGATAAAAGAAAAAAAGGAATATTCCATTCAGAAGCACTGTAAGTTATTATATTCTGTTTGAAGTTCACATAGAGACTGGAATGTCACAGCCTACATGTGGCCACAAATACATTTTCCCTCTTGCAGTTCTTCCCAGACTTCCTTTAATTTCTAACCTTTACTTTGGAAAGGGAAAGAAAAAGGGTTACCCAACCTTAGCTGAGATCCAGGAGAAAACTAGTAAGTGGCAAGTGGCTACGTTGTCCCTTTTTAATGTCTGGCCAAAGTTTTTGGGTCAACACAGAATAAGCCACACCATGAAGATCATTCCATGAACAGAACAATAATTCCTGCAGTAACTGAGCTTTCAGTTCAGCTGAAGAAAGACTATACACACTCAAGTAGTAGTCAGAAACTGATCTTTCTGCATGTCAGCTGAAGATCCTTAACCATTTTAAGTTTAAAATAATATGTTCTTTAATTTGTCTGTGGTAATCTTTATATCAATTTTTTAAGAAGGTGTCAAATATGACCTCCTGGAAATGTAGGTCTGTAGAAAAACTCTGCTCAGACACCAAAATTAATATTGTCTCCTCTTCACGATTAAACATGCATGTTAAAAATCTTTATATTGCATTTAAAGAATGACAGCTACTATTATTTTCCTGTTCAATGATTTAAGAGTCAATCAGTTGCTTCACTGTATTTTGCACATCTCATAAAAACATATCTTCTATTTAACAGTCAATGTGACTAAATTTTCAATCCTATTCATCACATTTCTTCAAGTAACACATAAACCCACAGTTTCTGTAGAATTTGTATCATGTTTTAATAAAATACTGGACAAAGTTTCTATAGGATTTACTAGCCTTAAAAACAATATAAAATCACAAAAATCTCTTTTTATGTTCAGATCAGAGGAAAAAAAAATAGGAAGGGATCAAAGCCAGGTGAAGAAAAAAAGTAATCAAGAAATAATCATTAAGAACAGAAAGTAGAATCAAAACAGGCCAGTCTAAAATGAGTGTATGTTTCTTGGAAGATACCTAAATTCTGCTTGGAAAGCTTTCCTTATATAGTACTTGCCAACAGGCAAAACAGACTATTTTCTTCTGCATACTATTAAGAGGGCTTAGAGAAACACAGAATGTTTTTCAGTGTTTAAATATATAAAAACTACGTTTTCTTATGTGTGAAGGCATTCAATTTACTTTTAGTATCGACGGTGGTATTAAAATGCAATATGCTCTTTTTTTTTAACCCAGAAAATCCTCCCAACTACATAATGAAATATCTAGCTACCACACAAATCTACTGCTTTCATTTGAAACATGTCACCCCAAAACAAAAAACATGTTAATTCATCCTCATAACCAGGACAAACAGCACAAAGCATTCATTTTATAAGGAACTTATTTTAGTGTATCTTAAAAAGTCCATGCCATTACTAAAAGTAAATAAACTCTGTAATTACAAACTTCTGCAGAATATATAAAAACCTACTACTTCAAAAGGGCAGGCCAACTCTGCTCCATTACCTGTATCACAGCATTGCAAAATTCAAGGGAATTCATGAATTGTACAAGGGCTGGTGACAAGAGCCAGTCATCTTTCAGCAGGCAGTGCCACTCTTCTCCATTTTCTTCCAGCTTTGCAGGCAAAGACGAATAGAGGCCACTTAGTCCTGTTGCTAGCACCTGTATTTCAAAAACAGAAGAGAAATAAGTTAACTTTCCAACCATCCATCTGTTTGAATAGAAATGCCAGAAATGGATTCTCTTACTAATTTTAGTAACATGAGAGTGTTGAGATTAATTTAACTTCCTTTTGAGAGAGTCCTGTGGCAGAAAGACATGAATATTTTAGAGAGCCTTCCAAATATTCTTTTTTCAAGAGCTGGTATTTAGGAGAACGTGATGGGAGAAAAGTGTTATTAAGATTTACAGATGATTTATGTAGAATATATCACGGAAGGAAAAGATTGCATTATTAGTTGCAATTTAAAAAGTGTATTTCCAAAAAGGTTTTTTAAATTTTACTGGATATATCTAGAGTTCTGCTAGTTTCAGGCCAGGCTTTTAATTACTAAATTTATTTGAAGCTGGAAAAATTCTACATATTTTTAGACTTTAGGATAATTTTTTTAGATGATTCTCATTTTAATGAGAACTTAAAGACTCAGCTTGATGGAAACCTTTTAAGCTTTCATTCAACAGACTCCTGTAAAAATTGTTCTTCTTTCTACAAAGAGCTACTTGGCATCTACAGGCCAAGCTTTATCTGTACAATCATACTCTTCCAGAATATTTTTTGCTTTTTCTCCCTCTCATGGTAGAAGAGCTCAAAACAAAAAGTTAGGAAGATCTTACTAGGCCTATAGAACTACCTATATAACACACACACACACACACTTACACTCTAAATCCCAGTTTTTGGATGATTCTAGGAAGGAAAAGATACTGAAGAGCAAACTTAAATTTCTCTTGTGTTGCAACCCGTTAATTAATGCATATTTGATTTTCCATTGTTTAAAATGTAATTGCTATTCACAATCACGCACTCACCCTTTCAGTAAGCAATCTGATTTTCAGAGCTGAGTACTATCCACATTTTTCCTTCATATGGAATTTTAGTCCCTAAGCACAAGAAAGCTACTTTGAACTAAACATACTGCTCTCCACCAAGAGGAACAGTGAATTTGCAATCAGTCAATGCCTTGAAGTGAATAATTCTTTAGTTTACCTGACTTACTGAAGAAAGAAGTGACAGATGTAGCTGCTAAAATCTGCAAAGTTTAAAAAGCTCTTATTTTTGCTATGAAATACAACACAAATGGCTCTGTGAAGCTGTGTTTCTAAAGCAGTAACACAGAGAGTAGCCACTGGAAGCAATTTCATCTCTCTAGGTAAAAGATATTTGAAATTTTTCATAGAGTATATGGTATAAACAGGACTACCATTTCAAATTACTAACAGAATTCTTCGCATTCTATAAGCAGCCATATAAAGCAATGCACATATATAAACTACATTACCGAGTTTTAATCAGTAAAATTATAAACATCAATTAAAGAAACCCCAAACAACAAAAAAAACCCCACAAAAAAACTGAAAGGGAAAAAAATGAATGATTTCACATCCTGGAAGGGCAAGATCAGTTTTATTTTTAGTTTTACCCAGAGCAGTGTCCTTTTAAACTTCTCCCAATATTTGTCATGTCAACCCTACATGCTCATCTACTTTTACAAGCATCTCCAGCAGTTTCTTTCTCTCCATCGAGTCATGGATCTCTCTGCAAACCAGTCTCCTTGATTTATTTACTTTCTCTTGACTCACAGAAGATATTTGATTTGTAATCCCAGCCATATTATATGATTAAAATTTGCTGTTAATATATAATCCATTGCTATCTGGCCAATTTCTTCCCTATAATAATGTCCTTTCCTCCCACTATGGTGTTTCTATTTCTGTGCAGTCTCAACTTTTCAAGGACATTGCAGAGCTATACCTTCTCCTGCTTTAATACTTGCTTTCCAAAGCTGTGAGATATTTACAAAGTTTTATGGAGACACTTTGAGGTGCTATCCTGCCCACAATTCTTTAGAAACATTGTTTTCTTATTATAATGCTAAACAGACAACATCTTCATGTCAAAACATGAGAAAAATGATATAGCAGAATTCTCTCTACAACCAGAAAATTTTGCCCAAGTTTGTCTACACATTCTGCGTTAAAAAAAATTGCTAGTGATGTATCTTACTACAGCCTGTCCCCTTCCTTCTTCATAATTTTTTAACCTACAGTTCTGAATACTATAGACAACCTAGTTTTAAAAATCTGCTAACCAAAGTTAGCTCAGGAAAAAAAAAAAAAAAAATATCAAGAAAGTGTTCAGGTCATTTGGCACTGATCTAACACTGACTGGGGTACATGAGGCAGCAGAGGTTTATGGCCAGACTCCATCCCAGCAAATGTCTATACTATGCATTGAGGCGTAGTAAAGAAAACCCCATATGCTACCAATCACCTTGGCCCCAGAATCAGAGAGAGTAACATAGTGCCACCCAAATGCCACTCCTATCAGCACAGGACTGCACAAGTTGTTTTGCAGAGCAGCTGAGGCCACATCTGCGCTGATTTGAGTGCTATACAGCAATGCCACTGACACCTAGAGAGTCTTCCACCAGAGCAAAACCTGTTCCTTCAGCTCATCTCACTCAAATTCAAAAAAAGATGTTATGCTAGTGAGGTAATTCTATGGCATTGCATTAAAGTTTTATTATAGACTTAGGCCAGTCTCATTACTGTTCAGGAAGTCTGACTTTAGCACATTTTGACAAGAAGTCTTCCTAATTAGAATGTTTGTCAATCATGGCTCCCTGCTGTTGGAAGGTTAATGCAGCTGGCTTTTATCTTCAGTGTAAAAAGGCTGCTTTTTTTCTTTTTAATTAATTGGAAGATGTAATTATGGAAGTTACAGCATGGATCTAATAATGGCATCTGTCTCAGGGACAGTTTGAGAATCAAGTTCATATTCTTCAGCAGCATCTATTAAACAAGGTCAACGGGAGTCTCTCAACACAAAAAAATTCAATGCAATATTTACAACTGACAAAGGAAACCAATTAGAAATTTTGTTTTGGAACCTGTAGGTCTCCTTCAGCCTGCAAACCTGGTTCTGCCCCACTGCTCAAAGGGCATCCCAATCTCAGAGTAAATGGAAACCTACAGCTGGAATAGCTGTCAGGTACTAATGCCTAAGGCTGGGATTCTAGCGTTCTTGGCTCTAAAGCTCTCTGCTTTTGCAGCTACGTAAGGCTGCCCTCCACTTCATTTTTCTGGCATGTATTAAACTAGAATGCAAGTCACACAGAAGATAAAAGAATCAGTCCAAAAACTGTCACATCAGAGCAATTTTTCCACAGAATATTTGGTTTTGAACCCATCCATCTCAAACTGACTTTTCTGATAAGTCATGAAGAAGCAGGTGTTGTCATGCCCACTCTGCTTTAGCTCTAGAACTGCAGTAGGGAAGCTTTTTTTGTCAATTTATATTATTTACTGGTTTAACAGCAAAGGTTTTCTATTCATGTAGTAAGATTGATCTGCCAGATGTAACAACACAATACTACTACCAAGTGTTGTAACAGAGTACAACGCAGCAAGATGTTAGGTTGCCTGAGATGGCCACAGAAATGTCCAATCCTGTGAGAAAGATCAAGTCTCCCTTTTAGCTTGCAAAAATATTACATTTCTATAACACTCACGCTATTTTCACACATTTTTTGAACTGATGTTATAGTGTGGTAAGCTCAGCCTGCTTATACTAGAACTGCCACCAGAAACAACAGCCTCAGAAGACCTTGTCTCTCTTTCTCACTCCCTTCACCCCCACAATCTCATAGGGGTCTTAGGGTAAGACACAAGATGTTTCCCTCCCACCAATTCTGCTATAACCTCCATCAGTTTCCCAATTCAATTCACTGTGTGACTGCAAAAACACTTGTGCTGACCAAAAAGCACAAGACACTGGTATGGGAACAAGGAGCAAGGCAATGTTTGGTTTAAACAGCATTACAATTTGTGAAATAGCTGTTAGCAGAAACAAATGTGTTGCAACACATCTTTATAAAAGAATGCGAAGAATACAGGGGAGACAGTTTAGCATTGAAGATCAAGTAAAACAAGAACAACTTACTGGGCAAAAATAGGTGTTTTCTGCTATGTGGTTCGCAACAACGTTGTTTTCTGCAGACAGAGACATTATGAAAAGCAGCGCGTCACGGGCCTGTTGGCCTACTGTTCCTTCTCGGTGGATGAAGGGAATCAGCAGGGAAAATATAAGGAAGTTGGCAGCTCCATGGTCCTCGCTGGTATGGAAAAACAGTTCTAAAATGGAGGGATCTTTGGCTATTATAGAGCAGAGCTGGTTCAAGAGGACAACCAACTCTGTTTCCACTGTTGGAGTGGCTGCTCCTGAGCAGGAACTCAGCAACATCATCAAAGGCTTCAAGATAGGCTTGTGATGCAGCAAAGGCTGATGAGACTGGGTTACTAGCATTTCATACATTTTGAGTTGCTCAATTTTTGTCTCATCTGTGAACTCTCGCCGGAGGCTCCAAAGAAAAAGCTTCTCCATGATGTTTTCTGAGACCACAAACTCCAGAATAGGCCCCATTGAGGCATTGCTTGCTTGCTCCTCAATTAATAAGAAAAGCATGTGCTCCACATAGTTCTGAACAGTGCTAGCCTCATCAGGTGAAATTGCCCCATACTTCACCTGGGTGTTTTTCAAAGGATCATGCTTCTCTAAAATTTTCACAACCTAGAGAGAAACAAAGGCACATCAGTTATTTGAATACAATTTTTAAAATGTTCACTTACCCCATAAGGGGGAAAAAAGAAAATCCTTACTTAAAATTACTTAAAACAAAATGTGCAAACTCTTTTTATGCTTTTAGTTCTTGTCTGTCAAACTTTCTAAATTTAGTATCACGTAATTATCACATTTGGCCAAAACACACATTTGGCCAAATTATCACACGAGGCCAAAACAATGCTTTTGTTCACCTAAAAATATTTTATGTTATAATATATGCTTTACATATTTAATATTTTATTAGTAATAATACCTAAATTTGCCAATAGTGTTATTGCTGGAAACTTGGAGTTCTCTGAAGTATGGATAAACTAAGTTCCCTTAGCATTCAGAAATTGAGTTTCAGTGATGTTTGGAATAAGTTTCTTTGTCACAGAGGACTGAAATGAAATGGCCTGCTCTTCAGCCAGAATAACTGTGCTCAGGAGTATCAATATCATGAGATGATCTGCAGTAGTAAAAGTAGCAGAAGCCCACAAAACTAATCTTTCCTGGCCCCATCTTATATAGACCCACAGAACCAATTAGGTTGGAAAAGGCCTTTAAGATCAAGTCCAACCTTTACCCCAAGTCCACCACTAAACCACGCCACTAGGGGCCTCATCTACACAGCTTTTGAACAGTGCCAGGGATGGTGACTCCACCACCCCCCTGGACAATCCTGTTCCAATGCCTGACTACCTTTTTGGTGAAGAATTTTTTCCTAATATCCAATCTAAACCTCCCCTGGCACAGCTTCAGGCCATTACCTCTTGTTCTATCGCTTGCTACTTGCGAGAAGAGACCAGCCCCCTCCTCACTCCATCCTCTTTTCAGGTAGTTGTAGAGAGCGATAAGGTCCCTCCTGAACCTTTTCTTTTCCAGACTAAACAACCCCAGTTCCCTCAGCTGTTCCTCATTAGACTTGGGCTCCAGGCCCTTCATCAGCTTTGTTGCCCTTCTCTGGACCGGCTCCAGCAATTCAATATCTCTCTTGTAATGACAGGCCCAGAACTGAACACATGATACCAAATGGTCACTGATACCCAGATACTCTTGCAACATTCAATATGGATTTAGGATTGAGTAACAATTGTCATCCCAGAACTTAAACCCCTGGATTAAATTCTGTTCAGCACACAATCAATGAAGCTTGCTGTCTGTGAAAGAGTCACTGTCTTTAGCTTTTTTGTGGAGGATAATTGCCACAAAACCACAAACGAACAGCAGCTCCCCTAACATGACAGCATCACTATAGTTAAGTGAGAAAAGGTGTCTTGAATGATGGCTCCACTGACTCTGGAAACATCTCAGAAACACTACCATTCATCTAGCTTGTTTTCAGGATGGCCGAAAAACAGCAAAAGCAGCAGCACAGAGATCAATTTTACATAAACCGTTATGTAAAATTGTTACATAATTGTTAAGTTATTCATATAATTGTTACAAAATTGTTAAGTTATTCATATTACTGCAGCAAATAAGACCTTGTATTGTGGTGCTCAGAGCAAAACATCTTTGCCTAAAAGCAATTATAATCCTGATGACATGCAAACAATTTTTGGAATATGCTGAAGTGCATAATCTACGTTTATCCATAACAAACCACACTGCATACAGCTTTGCACCATGCATCTAATATACTTCACGCAAGATAAGCAAGCCCTACGCAGCATAAGGAAAGGAAGCACAGAGGTTTGCAGGTTTGCAACAGGATTCACAAGTCACTGTGAATCACTAGAAAAGCCAGTAAGAAGATCTAGACCTTCCATAAGAAATTACCATGTCCTACCACTTCCCACTTAGATGCAAATCTGAAGTTCAAAGTGCGATTAGTACAGCCTAACCATACCTTGAAAGATCAATTACCTTTGTGTTTAAGAAGGTTTCAGTGTCATCTACTACATTCTGCATTAAAGACATTTGTTCCTGTGCAATTCAGGATTATCCCAAAGAAAGAATGAAGCAAATTCCTATTAATGCAGCCTACTTCAGATCAATAAAACTAATTAACATTACCTGTGCCCAGTGAGTTCTAAACACTATCATGCATGTTTCTGGGTCAACACCCTGCAGGCTCAGAGCCTGACGATTTTTGCTGATACTGGTTCCAGAGGACATTCTAAGTTTTGCAAAGGTGAAGCCAACTAGGCCATGCTGAACTTCTTTTTAAAATCCTGTAGTTAGCTACAGATGTTCAAGCATCCTGATGAGACTGGTATTGTGATTTGAGCTTTGGTATCCACAGAAATCTGTTAAAAAACAAAACAAACACACATATACCTATGCACAACAAATTGCAGTGTATAACAAAAAGAGAATATGCTTAAAGAGAACAATAAAACCTTTTTTTCTTTTAATTCAGTTTGAGGATAGAACTTTTTAAAGCATATTATATGGGACCATCTCAATTTTTTTCCTCATAAGTTTCTAATGCTCAAACATTTGAGATCAGCGACAGAATTAAGATGCTACTGAAATAAACAAGCATAACAGAAGCTCATGCAGTAAACATCTTATGCATATGTCACTATATTTTCAGTTCTTCATTATGACATTTTTGCCATCTGACCATGTCTCTCATCAGAGCTGCTCAGTAATTAATGTTGTACAGACTACACAGGTGAAAAAAAAAAGTACAGGTTGTTTCTCTATTTTTTAAAAACAATATTTCCATGAATAGATATAGTTACAGATACTTAAAGATTTCTGGCAAAAATCATATCATAAACTATTGAAAATATCTATGGAACACCGTATGCAAGTAGAAGGATGCATCTGTATCAATACCAAAGTAACTACAAACAACATAAAAGATAAAACCTTCATGTATCCAAAGCCAAATAAATTGAGATGTCATATTAAAGGACTCTGAGAATAAGACCAAACATTGAAATGTTCTTTTCATCCATTATTTAATATCCTAGATATCAAAGTAGTTGCACACCTGCAGGGGAAAGTTAAAATGAAACGAAGACAGATATCTTCCAGATATTTGAGAGGCTTAAGAGAGCATATTATCCCCTCAAGTACCTATATCTATGTCAGACAGTTGTCGTGTCCCTCCCACCTTTTTTTCCCCTCCATAAGCTTTACATTTTGAGTCTCCTTTTTACAAACCGATTAGGCTTTTAATTTAATTCTGGTTTTGGCCATAGCATAAACAAAACAAAACACCCCCCAAAAAACCCCAAACAAAGAAAAAACAAAGCACTCCCCCAAAACCCCATTCAAACCATATCTCCACAACACCAGTGTACAAAGAGTTTAGGAAGACAACAAATGCACTGCAAGTTCCTACAGATCATGTAAGTCATAGCAGGCTTCGATTTCCATAAGAGACTGCATTTTGAAGTGCTCTCCTTTTCACCAGCCTTCATGAGGATCCCGGGGACCCTGGGCATTCATTGGCTTAGTGAATCACATGAGGAAATTTTTTACCCAATGCTGCTACAGCCCATGTAGCAATTCTTTAGCAGTGTAACATGTATTTCTCTGCATATATCTTCAAAGATAAAATTCTTTTCTCTACAGGGGACATCTCTGCTTCCTGCATGCGCTTATATTCTTGAAACTGTTAGCACAGGAAAACCTACAGCCTGCTTCAAAAGCAGCAGCAACATTCACCATTTTCAAAATGTCCACAAATGTACAGCGTACAACTTTAATATTTCTAACACAAGCAAAAAGCCAAAGATGGTTCTGCATTCCTCTGTATCTATATATGTATATTCACATGTTCAAACAGAGATCAGAGTAGCAAGGATTTGAGAACCCAACTCTAGAGGCCTAGGATCTGTTTTTTTATCATTACTGACAACAGGAGGGACCACTGCACATTCAATGCACAGCTTCTGGTGATTTGTGCTTGCAGCTCTGAGAGCTCAACGTTTCTGCCAAAAACCACTCATAAAACTAGGTGAATGCTCAGAGACCATTTAGAATAAGCCTGCTTTAAGTAGTTTGCCTAATACCAGACCTAATAATCCAAAGGAATATTTAACTAACCTATTCTTCCAGATCACCTGTCCACTTACTGTCAGCTCCCTCTTTGTCAGCCCTCTCCTTCAAACAGAAATCTTCCCATTTCTGTAAAAGTTCAACAGACTTCTCCAGGCAAAAAGTGTCCTTCACTACACAGCCCTGATTCACCCTTTGAGCAGATCTGTCCTGTGCATGAAGTGAAGCAAGCAGCTTTGGAAAAACTAATGTGATTGTGTAATTAAAGATGGTATCATAAGGTGCAGCAAGAGAACTTAATTAGCAAAGCAGAGGCAAGCTCAATTCTGGAACTTACGAGTTGTTTGACTTTACAACTTAGAGGTTGTTTCAATGCAGACTTTGCATGTTATTTAAGAATTTAAAGAAACTGATATTACACATCTAGCTATCACATGACAAATTCTGTCAGCAGTACAGCAGTATGATGCCAAGAATAGAATCAGAAACTTCGGATCAGCCTCCACTGTTTAAGATAGTAAACAACAATAGGGGAGATTATGGCTTTCTTCAGGAATGCTGATAAAAGTCAAAGATCAGTGATATGACTCGAGTTGTATGCAGAGCTCTAGGATGCATCACACACAGGCAATCCAAAACTATTTAACCTGTTACCCTCTCTTCTCTAATCTGTTCTAATTCTCTGTCCTCCCCAGCCTTTGCAATTTTCTTTTCCCCTCATGCATCTTTCCTATCCCAACCTCAGACTCCACAAACTTCAAGACAGTACTCATTCCCTCCCCAGGAGACAGACCCTCCTTTAAATGACTACTTCTATCTTGTAGCTCTCTAAACATACTTTTTGGAGGTAGAGGTTCCATACTGGTGCTTCGGTCATTACAGATTCCTGAAATAACTGCCCTACTTCTCTGCAGCTATGAAAAGACTTAAAGTGAACAGACACAGTACATCTCTCACCACAGGTTCAAAATACGGCAAGATGCCAAGAGATCCAGTGACAGAGCCACTGTTATGTTTGCGTGTCCAATAAGATAGCTCGCTTTCCACAAAAGTGCTACTTAGTTACATTTGTGTAAGAATTTATAACCACTACCATGTTACTGAACACTCAAGTCCTGCCTCTGTTAACAGCTTACTGCCTAAGCAGCTGACCACTAAGGTCTGCACTTACAGCATGGACATCTTTTCCTACACAAGCATATCCCAGGCCTAGCTATGATATACAAAGAATATAGCCCCTGTAAAAGAAGTCTTGAAGACAATAAGGTGTCCCACCATTTCCTGCACAAAGTCCCCTAAGGTCCTATTTATCCAAGATATTTAAGACCTTCTTGCTATTTCCAAGTCCTGATTTGGGCACACTCAAATTACACCACCATGAGTTTTCAGATACACAGGTCATTAACAACTGCCAGCGTTATGATTCAAATTGGATGTTTTTCAGAGTTAGATGACACTTGATCAGAACAACAAAAGCTTTCAGTGTTGCTAACTTCTAGTCATTCACAGAAGACTTTTAGACAGGTTCCCTCGAGCTGATGTTGTATGCATCCTGCCTGGTCTATTCACTATGCTTGTGTTACAGGTACAAACACCACCACGCTGCTTGATAAAGATCTTTGGGATTATGTGATTGACAAACTGTAAAATAGCAAATTCATCTCCAGCATTTACATACTCTAACTAAAACCTGATAGTGTACTGCACATACACACAATTACAAGAATAAAGCCACTTACATCTTTAATAATAAAGAATGACAAAAAAACCACAATCAGTCGTCCCTTGGTGACAAACAAGAACATCTCAGTAAAATTCAACCCAAACAGTTCATTCTGAATGTTCACTCCTACTGCACAAAGACATCATAAACAGACTGTACAAAGCATCAAATGAAGATCAAAAATGCTAAATTTAAATTATTAGCTGAAAACAACTTGCCTGCAGCAAACATTAAGTTGATGAGGGCTAAGTTCACTTGCATCTAGCCCAGCTACCAGATCTGAAATCTGAGTAGTGAGAGAACACAGACATTATCCTCACAGCAGCCAGTACTCTGGCTTTTTAATCATCTCTAATTTAAAGGTAACAAGACAGACTGCAATATGCCATAATATTTCTAAGATCAAATCAGCTCCTTTAAGGAAGCAAATATTTCCAGTTTGGAAAGCATCTTGGGATGCTGGAATTTCCTTAGTAATACAAAACACTAATAGACTGTGTAGGCTTCAAAGACTTCAAACTCTGTAAGAGTGTTTCAGAAAGCATACAAAGCTCAAAGCTTTTGACAACTGCAGTGGTCACAGAGTAGATCCTAAAAACAACGTACCTATTTAAAAAAGGAAAGTAATTGAACTGGAAGAGATACTATCTTTTAAGTTACATATCAATCTAAAGTTAGCATGCTCTACTTATAGTAGTAGTAGAAAGAATGTATTAATTTTATTTCTGGTAAGCAGATTTTACTACTAGATTAGTAGGTTTTCTTGATTATTTTGCAAGACCAGATGTGCCACAGTAACTGTGACATTAAATTATTCCTTGTGAAGTTAAACTAACTCCAATAAAACAGGACAAATAAGCTGACTATATTCAGTCCAAACGTGAGAAAATAAATTAATTTATAAGACACCAATTCATGGAGGAAGGGGTAGAAGTGAACTTGGGGGCCACTAAGAACAAAAGTAAATGTTTATTTTAATCAGCTCATGGTTAAAATTTGACAATAATTTAGCCTTTCCTCTTTGCTAAATCCTGATCAAGGTATTATTCCACCATTTGACAGCTCTGACAAGCGTAAATACACCTTTCCTGCAGTCTACTTCCAAAAAACACTGCCCAGTTCAACACTTTTGGCAATGCCACACAGTAACAGAACCTTCTTAGCAGGTAAATCCACAAATCAACCATATCTTATCTATCCGTCATTTAACCCCACTACAATGCCATGTCCACCTACACGTGCCTTCTAGAACTATTTTGATTGCCTATACTGACAACACTTTTGTCTCTAATCCCTCCTCTCCTACACAGGGCAGCTGCCCCTACCACCAAGGGTTTATATATTTAACAATCCTCATGTGGCACAAGCAGCACCATGTACACATCACACACAGGAGGAACTGAGGTTCAAAGTGACAAGTCACCATCTCCCCTGAGATTGTCCTATATTCTCTGTCAAGCTGGACAACAGCTTTTGAAATTAGGCAATTAATTTGCACCTACATAAAATTTGTTGGTTTCATATTAAATACCTTTCAATGTAGGCTTGGTTAGTTGGTTGCAGTTTTTCTTCCTGCAAATCTGGTAAACTGTTGCATATACAAACATGCTAACAGGCACCTGTCACTCCCTAAGCAGCAGAGAAAGTTATATAGTCACATACACAGGTCTGTAACTGTGTTTGTGCAGTCTCTGGTAAGAAAGAGGATGGGAGGAAGAGAGAAGAAAACTTTAGCACAACTCAGCTCATTTCCAGTTTAAAAAAAAGCAGCAGTCCACAACTGCACTGGGTAGCTTTAGATTAATGGTGAGACTGAGACCCATTCATTGAATTCGTGGAGGTTATCTGCTTTCAGTTTTCCTTCAGAAGTCTGTAAATCATCAACCCTTTTTACACAGCTGATTACAGGGCTGAACTCCCCAATCCACAGAAGGACTTATTTTACTGCAAAGTGCCCTAGAAGAACAGCCTAGCAGAGAATCCCCTGTGAAGTCCTCTCCCACTGGAGTGTCTCTTTTCAAAAGTTGCACGTAAGTTTACAGGGTTGGGGCTTCCCAGGCAATATACAACTTACGGACAAAAGATACACTGCCTGATTCAGTAAGGTAGACAAAAAAAAAGCTGCAAGGCTCTGCAGCTTAATTATGAAGGTTGAAATGCTAAGACACTGAGTTCTTCAACAGTTCTCAAAACACAAGTGTACCTCTTACCACATACTGCATGCTTTTGCTCTAGTGGCCAAAGCTTTCCACCCTGCCAGTCCACAGGGCACAACACAAGAGGCAATGGGGAGATGGATAAGAAGCCTCAGTGGCAGTGAAAGAAACAGCATGTATCAAAACATTTTCATGGATCAGTGTAGCATAAAGGGGCTTGAAATTAGACGACTTCAAAGAAGCAGAGGGAAATTATATGGTCTTAGGCACAGCTATGCAATCACATCTCTGCAGCCTCTGATAAGTGGATGAGGGAGAGTGGGAGAAAAATGAGTGGCAAATTTTAGCATGCCTTAACTTAGTTCCAGCTTAAAAGGGACCTTGTTCAGGGTTTGTTTATTTTTGATTGAAAAGAAAGCCTTCTGCATAAATTTGTCAGCTTTTCTTTAGGGACTATGATCAGGGAGAGGATTTAAATTTTATTAATAAGAGCGTTCAAAGGAAGACATCAATCCTTTCAAAGGAAAGGATTCATCCTGCTTGTGCTAAGTTTTTCTACAAAAGCAAAGCCTATGAAGAACAGTCACATCCCCACCCTTAAGGATCCTACACATTCATCACCAGAATGCAGAAGGCTTAGAGCTTTCTCACTGGGGAGAAGTAGGCCTGTGGTAGGCAACTGAGAAAATGTCAGCAGTTAAAAGCTACTGGAACAGAGGATCCTCTTTTTGGTTAAGTACTACTCATCTTCAGAAACTCTACTATCAACAAAACTGCAGCAGATTATGAGAGGAACGGTTTAAACTACATGAATGATTATCCTCCTCCTTCATTTGTTCTTTTCATGCTGCAGTCCACCAATTGCCCTGTCCTTTGTCTACCTCAAGCAAACATTTCACATTTAGTCAGCTTGCTTCAATCTATCTTTTCTACCTTGTATCTGCAAAGACGCTATGCCTTCCGTGTGTGGCTGGGAGAAGATATGTTTTACACTGATAAAGCTATCTGCTTAAAAGCCTAACAGAGAACAAGTCACCACAAATTGTAAAGCAATGTAGTTAATCAAAGTATCAATCTGTTCTCATCAAGCACAATTTAATCCAACCTGACAACATGAAAGTAAGAATGTCTTGTGACTTCTCCCCACAGAGACTGCCTAACAAAATCTCTCATGAGAGAAACTACATGCAGTATATTTTATGAGACAAAAATCTTACTGTCCCATCTACAGCCACCTACATCTACAGCCATCTACATCTACAGCCTGCTGCAGTTAAAAACCATAACTGATTTTTTCTAAAATCTCCAGGAAGCTACACTACTCATGTTTATTTCGTATTCACATTAACTCAGACGACTAATTGGGGTACCACTAGCCTCTTTGTGTGATCTATGTAATCCTATGACTGTTATAACCCCCTATATGTTAGGGGATTCAGGTTACAGCACTAAATAAATACATGGCTCTTCAGACACATGAATGGGCAATTCTCCCACAGCAAGTACAGTGACAGGCAAGAGGCACACCTGACAGCACAGCTCAGCAGTGCTGCAACAGCATAAATGAGCAAGCAATGGGATCAATGATTCATCAAAAGGTGTTATTACCAAAGCTCAGTAATTGCTCAAGAAAACAGTAATTAAACAAAGCAGGATACTTGACAGAGACCTTGACCTCCTAAAGGAGGGCTCTATTTACCTGATATACTACAGGATGTGTTCACCTACCACATGCACTTGCGCATAGGCAATCTCACTGGAACTCAAGAGCATACCAGTCACTGAAGTTACTCTTGTAAAGTCCCAGGAGGAATGAACTACATGTTCATGTCCCCACGTCATAAATCTGAATCCAGGGAGGGAAAAAATAAGGTTGCAATTCTAGTGGTATGACTTGCTCCTTTTAGAGAGAGATAAGGAATGTAATAAACCTGTTTTTCTGATGTATTTGATCTTCTCACATTGTTGCCTTTCTGTGTTAGGCCAATTCAGTGATAATCAGTGGTTCAAAACACAGGTTATGTTGGTTAAAAACTTAAGAATAAAATAGCAGCTACAGTTCTTAAAATCCAAAATATCTCTATTCTTAGTAGCACTCAGGCACAGCCGGACTGAGCTATCTTGTCTGCTAGTAGCAGGCAACTATTGTAAAAGGGATATTAAAACCTTAAACTAAACTGGAAAAAAAAAAACCCAAAACGGATCAGAAAAGTTCATTTCTACCTATATATTAAAAAAGGCAGATATCGTTGAACTGAAATAAATTCTGAGGCTTTAACTTTGCTGGTTCCTTCCCAAATTGCCACCAAAATTGCTGACCCAAGAAAACCATGTTTCTACAGAAAACCAAGTCATTAAAATGCCTGAGACACACAGACGAAAGCATTCAGTGTTGTACTGTGAGAGACAGACATTACAAGCAAAGCAAAACTCAGTTTAAAACTTCGTACTGTGAATATGCTTTCATGCCAAGTTTCAAAGAGAACAACCCCACAGGGCGTAGCACATGTCACTGAATGAACGCTACTTTCTATTCCTTGACTTAGAGGTGAATTGCAGGTATCAGCTGCTGTGTCTACACTAGTAATTTTGCTTTGTCATAACTGAAGTGAATTATTGGGAAAAAACAGCTGTTGCCAACCTCCGCATTTCTATTGAGATTTTGTACAGGGTTTATTTCAAAATTCATCACCATCCAGGAGTGGGAGGGAGCAACACATCAGAAAGCAGACACTTAACAAAGCCTATTTTATGTTCTAGTTATGCTAGTGGAAGAAAAGAACTCAAAATTATCTATGCAATCTGCAACATCGATTTTGCTTTACAAGATAATTCTGACATCTGTGACACATACAAACTTGGCCCCAACACAGTCGTAATTCGGGCAAACCACATGCTTCTTGAAGCTGTGATGCTAAAGTGAATGGAACTTCTCTTTTTTTGTTGTTTTTTGAGACAAGTAAAACAGTGTCTATAGCTAAAAGTATAAAATAAATTAATAGGAAATTACTATGTTGCCTGTCTAGAAAACCTTCCTGACAGGTAGATGAATGAGACCAGCAAAGCAGTAGAAGACTAGTCTCTGAAGATTTAAAACTCTTTTCAGAGCACTAACATACAGAATAGGAAATACTACCTTCCTGAGAGAAAGATGGTCTAGGAAAAAAGTTACCAATATACCTGTAATTATCATATGTAGATTACGGAAAACAAGATTAAGCTATCTATTTTATGGCTACAGCAATAATAGGCAAGACAATTTTTCAAGTGATTTGTATAACATGTCAAACCACTCATTATAACAAGCATAAGAAGTCCAAGAATAATGTTCTCAAGTCTACAAAGTGACATTAAAGACGACATGTATGCTTTCAGCACCAATCCACAATAAAATGCAAATAAACATATATTCTAAACATTCCACATTTCATGATGAAGAAGCCATAAACATTTTTTTTCTTTTTAATTTCCAAACTCTCAGATGGTTCTGCACTTTCTAAATACAGTTCAAGCACAAGAACCAGTAGCAGAACACCATTAAGATTATCCGGATTACTTGATCGATAAACCAAATCAACCAACAAGCTTCCCCAGAGGATGGTCACTAAGTTTTCACTGAGAAAAGAACTTCAACTTCGCAGATGGAATTCCTCTTTCTTGTCCACATCCACACGTTACTTCTCTTTATCACTCAAATTAAAAGGTCCAGAAAAGACCGAATATGCCATAAAATCAAAAGTGTTAGGTACAGAATGGATATTGCGTACTTGTTAACATAATACTTACTCTAGCAGCATATCTATTTCTCCTCCCAGGACTTCATTCACAATACAAAGTTCTCTTTATTCCTGGAAAAAAAGAAATATTTTATAACTACATATAAGTTTAGGTAGCTCTGTATCACACAATGAATCCCTCTCATACTTCTCAAGATGTTCATTATAATACATGGACTGTAATTGACTAGATTACTTGAATGTGTCGTTTATCTTTCTGTACACAGTTAACTGAAACTACTCATTTTAGAGAGAATTACCACCCCAACACACTTACCCACAAGTCAATGTTATTTCCTATACTCTGAAGTGATAACCTCTTAGTGACATGCTGAATGAAGGGAATGAGCAAAAGCATATCATTACACAGCTTCAGGACAACTGTTTTACTGCACTGTAAGATGGCAAAGGCCCATCACAAATTACTGCTTAAACCTAGTAAAATTAATGAGCTACTAAAACCCAAAAGGTCATTTTTATGTCTCATCCTATGTACTATGTATCAACTAACATTAGGCAGGGGTTGTCATAAAATGTTATATTTAGTGGATTGACGCTTTTAAATGTAAATGTATTTTTGTAGTTTTGGTTTGGGGTCTTTTTTTTTCTTCTTTTTAAAAATAAGAAGAAAGACCAGAAAGAACAAACACTGTGTGAACCAACATTGTTTGCATCAGACGTGCAATTTAGCTTGGAGAAAGCTCCAGAAGGTGGTGAACTCCCTTTGTCCTAAATTACGTTCCAGGCCTGGCAAAGAGAAAAGCACTTGCAAAATCCTCTTAATTTCCTTTTTATGACTATCAATTGCCAAATTTGGGAAAAACCACTGAATGAACATTACTGTTAAGACGAGACCCACAAATTGCTATAGCACACCTCACTGAAGAATAAGGATGAGGAAGAAGGGAGGGAAAAAAAAAAGGTCAAAACAAACTCCTATCATGCCCTTCAGTTCCCCATTCCCAACACACAGACCCACAGGTACTTGGTCTCATAGGAAACTGCACAGGAACACTCTTCTCCCTCTCCCTTTCTATTCCAACTCAGAACAGACAAGTAGAAGTTGAAGAGTCATTTAATATTAATTCCTATTGCAAAGTCCAAACCTCGATAAAATAACACTTCCCCATCTGTGAGCACAGGTCTGTGAAAAACCAACCCCTCCTCCTGCTGCGACACCCTCTTTAAAAATATTAGTACAGATTCGCAAGTTGAATGGACTTTGACAGATTACGGCTTTCTATTATATACATTGAATTTTCTGCTTTTAATATATACGGTAGTAAACAGCCAAAGTGCATTGTTGGTGTTTTTGTGCTGCTTAGTGCATAAAAAGCCAAACCAAAGAAAAATCCACATTATTTATGTTTCCATTTCTGTTTAGTTTCATTGTATTTTATACAGGTGGTAGATGTTTTTCTCTCTAAGCTTCTCCAGCTTTCCTAGGAATAAAAATACTTGTGTCATGTAAACAGTATTAAGTTGTCCATTATGCAGATGAGAAATTAATTCTTCACCTCTGATCTCATAACACAGGTCTACTCTACTATGAAAATACATTACCCTCTTCCACCAGTCTTCTGCAACTGGAAACTGAATGACATTACAGCACCTTGCATTCTTGTGACTACATTTGCCTGGATAATAAGACATATGAATGCACTGGCAAAAAAGAAACATTTATAGTCTATACGACACTTGTCTGAGGCATGTTGCCAGCATGCAAAAAAAGAAACTGCTAAATAATCAAGGGAACAATTTTTAAAGAAAGAGAGATCCACGTAATCTGACACTTCCATAACAATTCAGTATAACTTTTTTTCAGTCCTGCATTTGAACCCTTGAGAAAACACAAATAGAAATACAGGCGTCTTTCTAGTCCAGGGAGGAATGAAGATAAACTAGCAGCTTTCACACCCTGGAGGGTAAAAGAAGGTAAATAATAGCCCTTTCCGAATTGCAAATGAAGGCTATACATCATAAAGAGAGTGCTGTGAAAAACATGGAACCTCATTAATGCTGCAGGAAAACAGTATCTACTAAAAGGTGGGGTAAATATTAGAAACTAGTAAAAATAAAATTTAATTACTAATTAAACTTTTGAACACTTGGAATGACCAATACTGAAAGCCTACTAAATAAGACAGTTGGATGTCAGCCCTAGCAGGAATGCTTCTCTGTACAGATAACCAGAAGTGAAACCACAGCCTCTCCCATCTAATTTTATAACACCTAAGGAGACTTCTACAGGCGTGGGAAAGCACAGGTTCCACCCATCAATATGTTGTTCTTATTCTTGCCTGCACACCTCCAAAAGTAGGGAATGTCTCTGTATGTCTTCGGGAACCCTGCTGCTTCTCACATCTACTGCTGTCCTTCTCTCTGAGGCTGTCCAGGCTTCAGAAGCTGCAGTACACCAATACTTCCCCTGCAAACAGTTGGGGTGTACTCTTACCTCCCATGCCTGAAACCCAGTATCTCTCCTCACTTTTTCCTCATTCTAAATTTTTCTATCCATCTTTATGATCTTCATGAAAATTAGCAATAAATGTGCTATCCAAAGTCGCAAACTGAGCCTTATGCAAAGTCACATGTGACACACCAGTCATCACAGAGCTCCAAAGGAGAAGCACACGCTGAAGGCAGCAGCACTTTGAAGAGCATGAGAAAGTCTGTCTGTACGCACAGCCCTTGAACATTAGTCAGCTGTAACCATAGCATGTTTAGAAGTAAGACTTCCAACTTTATTCCTGAGGACATGGGTTTTGACACTGAATCACAATTTTACAATATTTTTTCCAACCTCTCAATTAAAAGAGGAAATAGACTGAGAATTAGGAAGCATATGTCAAATCAATTTTTTGTTTTGATGTATCAGTTACAGAAGTACTTTAGTACATGCAAAACTATTACACAGCTTACCAGTTATCCCTCCGCTGAAACAAAACTTACAGTATTTCTACTGTCACCACATATATTGCCATCTCTCTACTTTGTTTCATCTTCATCTCTCCCTACAGACACCATTTTACTTGCATCGTAATTCATGCCATGGGCACTCCAATAATAAAGCATTTCAATACTGTTTGAGAATACATTGTCTCTCCACTCATCAGTGTTCAGATATTCCTGCTGTTCTCAAGCATACTTGAACTCTGAAGGACATTAACCTCCTGTGCTGAGAGTCAGACAATGTCTCAGGAGGCCCTTCATTGACTTTATAGGAGAATTTGCATACAATCAAACCTCTGCGCTGAAAAACTAACTAAAAATAAATGATCATAGAATCACAGAATCATAGAATAGTTAGGGTTGGAAAGGACCTTAAGATCATCTAGTTCCAACCCCCCTGCCATGGGCAGGGACACCTCGCACTAAACCATGTCACCCAAGACTCCATCCAAACTGGCCTTGAACACCGCCAGGGATGGAGCATTCACAGCTTTCTTGGGCAACCCATTCCAGTGCTTCACCACCCTCACTGTAAAGAACTTCTTCCTTATATCTAATCTAAACTTCCCCTGTTCAAGTTTGAACCCATTACCCCTTCTCCTATCACTACAGTCCCTAATGAAGAGTGCCTCTCCAGCATCCTTACAGGCCCCCTTCAGATACT
Source organism: Strigops habroptila (assembly GCF_004027225.2). NCBI lineage: Eukaryota > Metazoa > Chordata > Aves > Psittaciformes > Psittacidae > Strigops > Strigops habroptila. The sequence goes on from NC_044283.2 coordinate 46,505,053, forward strand.
GGAAGGCTGCTGTGAGGTCTCCATGCAGCCTTCTCTTCTCCAGGCTGAGCAGCCCCAACTTTCTCAGCCTGTCTTCATACCACCAGGAGGTGCTCCAGCCCCCTTATCATCCTCATGGCCCTCCTCTGGACTTGTTTCAACAGTTCCTTGTCCTTTTTATGTTGAGGACACCAGAACGGTACACAATACTCCAAGTGAAGTCTCACAAGAGCAGAGTAGAGGGGCAGGATCACCTCCTTCGACCTGCTGGTCACGCTTCTTTTGATGCAGCCCAGGATACGGTTGGCTTTCTGGGCTGTGAGCGCACACTGCCGGCTCATGTTAAGCTTCTCATCAACCAACACCCCCAAGTCCTTCTCTGCAGGGCTGCTCTTCTCCACCCAACCTGTAGCTGTGCCTGGGACTGCCCCTACCCAGGTGTAGGACCTTGCACTTGGCTTGGTTGAACTTCATAAGGTTGGCATTGGCCCACCTCACAAGCATGTCCAGGTCCCTCTGGATGGCATTCCCTCCCTCCAGCGTATCAACCGAACCACACAGCTTGGTGTCATTGGCAAACTTGTTGAGGGCGCACTCAATCCCACTGTCCATGTCGCCGACAAAGATGTTGAACAGGACCGGTCCCAACACTGATCCCTGAGGGACACCACTCGTTACAGGTTTCCAACTGGACATCGAGCCATTTACCATATCTCTTTGCGTGCGGCCATCGAGCCAGTTCTTTATCCACCGAGTGGTCCATCTATCAAATTGATGTCTCTCCAATTTAGAGACAAGGATGTCATGCGGGACAGTGTCGAACGCTTTGCACAAGTCCAGGTAGATGACGTCAACTGCTCTGCCCCTGTCCATCAGTTCTGTAGCCCCATCATAGAAGGCCACGAAATTGGTCAGGCAGGATTTCCCCTTAGTCAGGCAGGATTTCCCCTTAGTGAAGCCATGTTGGGGGTCACCAACCACCTCGTTGTTTTTCATGTGCTTTAGCATGCTTTCCAGGAGAAATTGCTCCAAGATTTTGCCAGGCACAGAGGTGAGAGTGACTGGTCTAAATGATGTTATTAGTAAGTCAGCACTAAACCAAACATATATGACTAACAAGAAATTAATGAAGAATGGTAGAAAACCTCTCTTCAAGAGCGAGTGTACCAGAAGTGCATCTGCCTGCAATTACACATAGCACAACAATCAGCATAATGGAAGGAACCAGTCCCCAAGTGCTAACACTTGAAAATTTAAACCTGCTAGATTCAACATGTACAGATGGGGTTGTGGCAATGCCTCTCCATCCTCTAAGTCAGCAAGACTGGGAGTGCAAGATCTATGGTTTTCTGTGACAAGGGTAAAAACAGCGTTTTCTCTGTGACAGTGTATCAGTATCACCTCAACCATCGATATGATCAATGCGAAAAAAATAAAACACAGTACTATGATGGATGACTACTAGCATAGCAAACCTACAACCAGAAGCAGTCAATGGGCTCTATCGACCCATGAGGACTGTAGCTTCTGCTATTAAAATACAGTGCTACGCCAGCTGTCCCGTCTCACATCCCTCAAAGTACTACAATGGGTTTTAAGTATCAATTTAACACAGGATGGTAACAAAAGAGGTTCATCTTGCACTGCTAGCAACCATTTAAACAACAGATTCTCTCATGATAGACCGTTTCAGATATATCTGAAGTACTATTTTAATGTTGCTGTAGAAAGAGATGCAATCATTAAAGAACTCAACCTAAGAAGATTAGTGTAAATATTTCAAAATAAAGACCACATGGAAGCAGACCTGAATCAGCTTACAAGTGGAGTGATTGAGTTTTGTTGCCTCAGACACCAGAACCAAGCGTGTTCATTCACAGTCATTGAACCTTAAACATTTATTGGGAAACTTTCAAAGCTTGAAAGTTTCTAGATGGATTGATCAAGTTTATTTGGACTAAGACAAGACTTAAGACAAGTATGAGCAATTTGCTGGGGGGGGAATATTAACAAGACTTGCCAGAAGAATCCCTCAAATCTGTTCAACTCCCTCTTACTTGCGTGCTGGGGACAATCATCATCATAAGCCATGGTGATAACTGCCCACATGCAAGAGTTCAAGCTGGCAGACTTAACATTCTCCTCCAATTCTCTTCCCTTTTACATCAGCCTAAGGCAAATCACTCGGCTCTGTTTCTCCCTTAAGATGAGAGCAACAGACTTTTGGAGAGCCTTGATTAAAGCAGCAAGTCATCATTATCCAGTTGACAGTCTGGCTGTTTGAACTGCCCAGAAAACTCTCAGACTCCTTATGCACCAGACTCAGACAACACACTTAGACTTATGGCCCCCATCAGAAATTCCTACTTGGCAAAATGTTTCTAAACTCAGAGCCTACAAGTAATGAATTCTCATCTTACCTTCCTTTCTCTATTTTGGCATTGCGCAGAAAAGATAAGACACAATCAAGGCCCTCTAAACAAAGTGAAAAATGCAGTGTTTCAGAACACAGGGGGAGGGTTTCATGCAATGTATGGCTATGATTAGAGTGCTCTTTTGCTTAGCAGATCACAGGATATAATCAGCAGATGATGCAGCCATGATTTGTGAAGCAAAGCCTTATTAAAGACTAATGAGATAAACGAGTTAAAATTTACATTTTGCTCCACTGATAAGGTTCATTGGCACACTTAACTCCAACACCATGGTTTGAATATCAAACCCACTTATTAACGTCTAGTAAAGCTAATTATAATGCTGAGTGGCATTAAACTATAATAACCAAGCAGCATGTTAGAATCACATCCTTTAGTGTTACTATAGCTCTGCAGTTAAGTGTTCTGCACCTGGAAACAAACACCTGCCTAGCTCATGCTGTGAGCAAGCACTAGACTCGTGCATCCTCTCCCTTGACCCTTTTGAAAGCCCAAAGCCATGTTCTAACAATGAAAGAGCAGGTAAACATTGCTTGTTACTATGATTTCAATGGTATCTGTCTATCTTACTGCAGTAATAGGAAGGATCAAGTGACAAGTGTTTTTGTATCTACAATATATTAGATTACACTTGGCATACACTCTCTAATCCCTAACAGAAAAAGCAGGGAGGTACTGATGAAATTAACAAAAAAACCCTGGAGACCATATTTGTCTGGTTTTCTCACCTTTTCCACCATCTCTGGTCAAAACTACACAGATTACTATAAACTACCCACCATTTACTGAAAAGGATACTGAAAATACAATTTAGGCCTTACACTATCCTGTATATTTTTATGCCACATCTGTCTAATGTGAGCACTTAAATGGATAACGATTATTTTTAAAGATAACGTAAGAGGACAAGGGCTGTAACATTCTTTCCATTTTAATCTCTGCAATGTATCTGTCCTGTGACAGCAATGGAAACAAGGCAAGACGGGATAATTATGTGTCAGCTATCCATGGATCAACAGTTAACGAGTGTCAGGCACGTGCCAGTCCAAAAAGAATGGCTGGTAAGCACAAGCTTAAGATGCCTGTTCCTCTGGGACCTCCTCATCCCAACACAAGAGCAGCACCAGCTCTCCTTCCATGGGGAGAGCCATGAAAGGTGCAGGACTGCATAGCAGCCATCATTACCTTTTCAAAGTAAAATACACAAAAAGAACGACAACAAAGAGCATAAAACCACTACAGATAGAACAACTTCACTTCTTAATTATAAGGTAATTCTCAAAAGAAAACATTCATTATGCACATAAAACAAGCATTGCAGAGCTACTAGAATTTTTTCTTCTGTGGGGAAAGTGAAAAGGCACTTACAGTGTGACAATAAAAGAAGCTAGCTGAGCAAATCATGAGTGAAACATTAAACACAACTGCTTTTTGGAACGTACATTTATTCCTTTCAATTTATCACCCCATTTAAACATTCAGCTTGTAATACAACTCATTCCGCTTTCTTCAGCCCAGCTTTAAAATACAGGCATGCCAGATTTCAGCAGTAGAAGCAAAGAAACGCATTGTAGCTCTGAAACAGAATATGTTTCACTGATGTGAAGCATTCCACTGCATCTCTGGTTGTAGGAATCCATAGGTACCTGTACCATCAAGTCTATGCTGTAGCCAGGCACAAAAAAAAAAAAAAAAAAAAAAAAAAAAAAAAAAAAAAAAGAGAGCAGTCCACTTCTAGTGCCACAAAACCACCAAGCCAGATGAGCTCCATCAGACTCTTTCAACTACTGGTAGCACGAGTTACGTCAAAGGAACTCTCCATGCTTTACACGTGGTTCCTATTGCATGTGTCAGGTCCTGAAGCCAAACCCGGAAAGGAGTGTTTCCTATGCAGAGGATCCCTCCCAGCAATCTGTCTTGACAATGGATACTTGTGGCTTTGGAAAAGCAAAGCCATCAAGCCACTTTCCCTAAGGGAAAGTCCTGACAGCATGATCCCACGGGAGCTCCTCTTTCTGCACAGGTTTTTTCCACAGAGGAGAGAGTGGCTCTGCAGTCTTTTTCCTTCAATGTATTGCAGTATATGTGGCTTTTCCCAAGGTATTTTATGAGTATGGCTTGTTTACTAAAAGAATAATCAGAGAAGCTGCTCCAATTACTCTTTCAACTATGCTAATACTTAGTAGGTATTCTGAATCTAAATGCTTCAATACTTCCCTGCATCTATAAAAAACAGATGCATCTAAAGCATTTTATATTTTTTAGAGACAGCCAGCAGCACAGTATTCCCACAGGCAGCCTTGTCAGGAAAAGATAGGTGGTAAATAATTAATTTTCCTAGGTTAACTTGAATTCCAAACTAGTATTTGTGAGCAACAGTGCCATGAAAAGGCAACTAACGACTCCAGTTTGTATTCCTATCCAATGAGGAGCATTACTTTACATGCAAAAACTGACAGTAAAAGTTTTATCATCTCAGAGATAGGAAAAATAAAGAACACTTATGCAACTTCAGCAAAGACTCTTCTGTGAAACACAAAGAACTTGGAAGTCTGTGCTTGGCTACTACTGTATCTTTTATCATTTCCTTTTTGACAGTTAATAGGCCAAACACAGAGAGGTGCTGAGCACTGAGGTCAGACTGCAGCACACAGAACCCTCCAGTATCATCTACCCAACAAATAATTAAAGACTGCTTGTGATGCTTTTTTTCTCCTACATTACAGATGTTTGGCAGTTGGGGACAATTCTAAACAGGCAGGGAGCACATTCCAGCCAAGTCTTTTCAGCATTGATCTTCAGTTTAGTCTTTTAACAAGTACAGTGTTAAAACAGTACATTAAATGTTATGAATAGTACTGATGTACATTCATCATTTGTGATTTGAAGTGGCTGAAGTTTTATATAACTATCAAGTGATGAATTGTGATGCCACATCATACTTAGAAAAGGTGAATGATTTCATTCTTTTACCACTTCTATTTGTTGCCTCAACAGAGCCAGCAGATCATAACAGACAAAGAATAGTTCATAAAATCAGGAATAAGCTGGCCTTTCAGACAAGACTTTGCAAAAGGTAGTTCCTTTTCCCTGGAAATGGTCCACAAAAACAGATTAGAAAACCATTTACATAAACATTTCAGAAACATACTTCATTGACATATTGCTTACACACTAATTTTCAGACAAATGAGGGTTTTTTTAGGTAATTCTATACCTGACAGCACCCACAAAGGGGACAGAAAAGCCTCTCACACTTAGCTTCATTTTCAAGCCATGGAACTAGATCCAATATCCCGCATTTTTTCTTCCAAGTCTCATTATATTTCTTGTGTTTCTTGAACTGCCTTGCCTCTGTGACTGAGAACAAAGGTGATGGACCTCAAGATCCTATTCCCTTTCACTTCAGTCAGCTGAATTTTTAGAGGATCAGAATACAGTTATATATTTCTTCATAATAGAGCTGCATTAGAACCATGATAAAGAAATGGGAGAAATGTTCTTCTCTATTCATTACAATCAATAGATTACATAGCTCAGTCAGAAAGCAGAAGAAATTATGAAAAGGAGAAAGTCATCTTTAAATTATTAATATTTCCAGAACAACTTTTCTTTGAGATATGCTGATTCCCACCTCCCAAACACAGCTAATAATGTCAGAAGCCCTGAGATTCATATGGTCAGAATGACTAATATTTACATTAGGCAAATGTATTGCCATAGTAACATAGACACCACAGAGCTATCTACCTGCCACAGCTCACTAAATTATTTAGCACGCCAATACTACAGTGACACTGTGTAAATGATCACATTCATTAAGAGCAGAGTATGTGCTGAAAAACTGAATGTTAGACAGCTATATTTATTGCCATGACAAAAACCAACAATACCAGTATCGGAAAAAAAGCAGAGAAGCATAGAGGAAGGCTACAGCCTATAGCAGAACAACACACCTTGGAAAGTTTTGTTTACAAACATGTCCACATCCCCATCCCCGTGGAGAGCAGCACAAACTATAATCCCACTTACAGGATATAAGGCTGCCCTGCTATGGCCAGGACAAGCCAATATATTAATTATTTCCCACATTACATTTTTGGAATAGTTACTGAATTCGTTTCACATGCATCTTACATTCCCAAAACAGTATTCTACATTGGGAAATTTGAAGAGCTATAGTCCGCATGAAATATTCAGAGGTATCTACAACACACATTCAGAAATCTATAGTTCTTCAACAGTCAATATATTTAGTTAGGAGAGAAGTGCAATACTCTGGGTGAAGGTCTGCCACATCCTCCAAGTGGTTGATAACAGCAGGGATCCAAGTGGTTTGTGCAAATCCTCAATCTGAGTTAAAGCATAGAATCATAGAATCATAGAATCATAGAATCGTAAGGGTTGGAAAGGACCTTAAGATCATCTAGTTCCAACCCCCCTGCCATGGGCAGGGACACCTTGCCCTAAACCATGTGGCTCAAGGCTCTGTCCAACCTGGCCTTGAACACCGCCAGGGATGGAGCATCCACAACCTCCCTGGGCAACCCATTCCAGTGCTTCACCACCCTCACTGTAAAGAACTTCTTCCTTATATCCAATCTAAACTTCCTCTGTTTAAGTTTGAACCCATTACCCCTTGTCCTACCACTACAGTCCCTAAGGAAGAGTCCCTCCCCAGCATCCTTGTAGACCCCCTTCAGATACTGGAAGGCTGCTATGAGGTCACCACGCAGTCTTCTCTTCTCCAGGCTGAACAGCCCCAACTCTCTCAGCCTGTCTTCATACGGGAGGTGCTCCAGCCCTCTTATCATCCTCGTGGCCCTCCTCTGGACTCGCTCCAACAGCTCCATGTCCTTTTTATGTTGAGGACACCAGAACTGTACGCAGTACTCCAAGTGGGGTCTCACAAGAGCAGAGTAGAGGGGCAGGATCACCTCCTTCGACCTGCTGGTCACGCTTCTTTTGATGCAGCCCAGGATACGGTTGGCTTTCTGGGCTGCAAGCGCACACTGCCGGCTCATGTTAAGCTTCTCGTCAACCAACACCCCCAAGTCCTTTTCTGCAGGGCTGCTCTGAATCTCTTCTCTGCCCAGCCTGTAGCAGTGCCTGGGGTTGCCCCGACCCAGGTGTAGGACCTTGCACTTGGCTTGGTTTGGAAGCCTCGAGCACTTCCTGCACCTCGTGAGAGGGGTATTTTCCCCTTGTCATGTGTAATGGCAGAATCAATGACAGGTCAAGCAAACGAAGGGACAGCTCAGGTCACCTCTTGCAACCACATGGATTTCTTCCTTATTTTTGGCAGCTGTAGCCCCTTCTTTTGTTCGACATAAATCATGTTTTTCCACATCTCTCTTTGAACTCAAAACAACCAAAAGGAGTTTGGTTAAGAGTCACAGCACAAAGATCCAGGCACAAAGCTAACCCAGCCCAGATCTAACCAAATTCCTTTCTCTCTGATCTTTTTAATTCTTCATAGGCTCAATTTATAGAATTTCAATGCCAGAGAATGCTGTAAATAATTTCTTTTACTTAATTTCTATGAAAAATAAGTCTGGCATACACTCTTCTTCACCCTTGTGCTTGTATTATTATGCAATTGCATAGAAATGCCACAAAGCCTTAAAGACATTTTATAGTACTAGCAATAATAAAATCCAACCTCAAAACAATAGATTACCATAACAGAGACTCAAGTAGAATTTGATCTAGAGAGACAAGCTTTTCAAAATATTTACATGTTTGGGCCATGCTGTTCTCCAGAGAGAATACTGTTTAAATAAGAAGAGCCTGCTTTTCTTAAGCAAGTTGTTTTAATTAAGAATTATTCAAGAACTAACTTGATTCTCCACAGGAGAATGCCAGAAAAGCATGGAGAACAGCACCATGGTTTGAAAGCATGGTTTGAAAGTTTTAGGTCCCATGAGCCTACTTTCTATCAATAAAATCCAGCTTACTTCCCACTCTCTACTAAGTATTTTAGAACCTCTGAATATATTCCATACTGTAAGACAATGTGACATGCATAATTTATTGTTTTTAACTCCAACAGTGTTAAGTTGGGGTGTCCAAACAGTGGAGTTGGGGTGTCCAAACAGTGACACCCCACCGTCACATGAATGAAATCCTTCCTAAATGCTCCATCTGTATAACCTCTATCTTTCCCTCCATTCACCAGCTGAATCTTACTTCCAAGATAAAACAGTCAAAGATGCCCAAACCAAAGTAATACTGAGACTTCCTCTTTGTCAGACAGAGGAGTCAAAAAAAGCCTTCCAAAACCAAACCCCACCACAACAAAACCCCACAATTTTTTCATTCCATTAGCTTTCGAAGATGACACTAATATAGTCATTATTTTGAAACATGCTGTTGATAATCAGCTTCATTCTGCTTGTCATCTCGAAAAGCCTCGCTCCTACTGGAATTTACCATCAGAACCACTTCTAAAAATATAAATTTTTCAGTACAAAATATAAAAATTTATGCAGTTCCATGACTACTTGTATCCAAGAAGTAGAAAGAACTACAGCTAGTGGCATATCTTAGTGGACCAATCTCTGCTTACAGTTTTCCTGACATCCTGACAATTCTTACAGCTGAGAATATAAGATTTGGCACTTCGAATTAACTAAAGCATCTTCCAATGACAACTAGAATATCAGCATTACTGTTACTAGTAATTTTAGGAAAGCTTCTTGCTATCCAAGATTTATTGCAGGAGCTTAACTTGCAAGATTGCCATAATCAGACAAGAGGTATCAAGGGGTTTGGATGATGTGAAGTAAGAGAAATTAAATTTAAAAATAAATAAAAAGAAAGAAAAGCATGAGCTGACAGTTCTCTGCTATGGAAACAATGCAGAAATTGGATATCTCTACCTCTACGTTGTGTGCATTCCCCTGAAGCAGCACTATAGGAATGTAATGTAGGATCAAAATAGAGTTCTGAAAGCTATACACAGTACAACTACAGAAAGACAAAAGCATCCATAAAAAGCCATACTTAGCCAAGACTATACAGACAGTTTCCCACATTCAGACTAGAGAAGGGTGCCACTGAGAGCACGGGTATGGTAAAGAATGCCAAAAGGTTGACTGCTTATGGAAGTCAGGTAATTTTTCAAAAACATTTGGGCAGTGAGCCTCTTACATGGGGTCTCCACTCAGTATCTCACTTAAGATCATGAGTTTAACAATGTCTGCTGGTATTAGAGAAATATCTCAGTCTGTGAAAAATGAATATTGCTTGTATGACTTTTGAAATATAAATTGATCAGATGTGAAGCAACTGACTAGTGGATAATTAGCAGCAAGAAATAGAATTAGGTAAAGCCTCCAAATTCCAGGCAAAGGTGTCAACTACATTTACATGTTACAAATCACTTTGCTGATAAAGTGCAAGCTGGAAATAAGAAGTGACCTTCAAGTATTTAGCATCTTAAAGCACATTTGTAACGGAGCCAGTGGGGATATCTGCTTGATTCTTCGGAATAATTTAAGATGTGCGCTGATACTTGAAATGTTCCTATGACAATTGAGCACCCAGCTAACATGGCTGAAATAAGCCTTTGACAATTCTAGATAGAAACACTAGGCAATTAAGAGAGGTATCCAAACACTAACCATAAATTCCACTTTGGTTGAATTTTCTCCAGCAAATTCCATCTTTCAAGCTTATAACTGAAAGCGCTAGAAGAGTCAGTCCTGCTACATAAACTACAATTAATTCTGAACACAAAACCTGTATTTTGTTTTCAAGCCAACAGTGAGTAGATAAACCCAAAAAGTAACAACAGTCCACGGTAATACTGACTAAATTTTATTAGCTTTGGCTCAATACCACTACTACTGATCCAAACTGTCTCCTGAGGAATGATTCAAGCGACAGCAATGCAAAACGCTTTGCTTCAACACGAGTGCTTTACATATCAGATGTGGTACCGTTCCCAGACCAAGCCCATGTTTTTCCATGGTGCTATATTATGCTACAACAAATCTTCTCAAAACCTAATATTAAGCAAGCTTTACATGATATCCACTTACATATAGCAGAATGAGAACTAATAATGACTGCAGATGAGCCGCAGACTTTAGGTAGACTTTAGGTGAGCTGACTTTAGGCAGAACAGACATCTCTGTGCTGTGCCTCCCAATGCTTTCCATTCCAGGAACACACGTCCAAGGTGATTCTGTACAGCAACTGTTTATTAATGTTGGTTCTGTGTCAAGCAAAACTGGCTTCACTATTACCAGAGACACACTGACTCTGGAAACATTAGAGCCAGATTTAATGTAGTGCTGTTCCCCGCCATGCCAACTCCAACACACCTAAACTATTTTTGGATCTATAGCATGGTTGCTATAGATCTATAGTGCATAGTCCAGACAATCTGGTGACGCGTAATTGTGAACTGACATTCCACATGCATGGTCAATATGGATTACAAAAGTTTTGCATAATACAAATTATGAAGTTATTTAATCAGATATAAAGCCTACTGCACAGTAAGCAAGATTTCTTTTAGGCTTTCCCAGTGATCCAATATAACTGCTGCTTGAACTCCCTTAACCACTATACAGAGTAGCAGGTTCAGAAGAAAAGCAAAGTGTGAAATTTCAGTGCTGTTTACCTGTAAAAGATGACTTTACAGCAAAAATGTTTTTATTGTGTAAAAGATGACTCAAATCAGGATGCTATTCTACTCTGTATATACAACAAAATCTGGCCCATTATAGTTGGTTTTGCATCCAGACTGCAAATAGACCTATCGCGCACATCACATGTAAATTAAGCTGGATAGCTAAAAACTCATATGTGTGTACCCAATTTTAATTTTTGGATGACCAAACATGTTCTCTGTCATCAAGGCAAATTTAAGCCTGCAGTGCATTACTGGGTAGTTCTCTACTATACTGCATATGCATACAGGTGCAGCACATTTGGACAGCTCAGAAAGCATCCTGAGAATAAGAAAAAAAAATAAAAATAGACCATTTCTCCGGCTCAGTTAAATTTAGAAGTGAGACTAAAGCAGGTATAGGAACTGAATGGCAGCTCTACTGCAGTTTCACTTATTAAGGCTAACAAGCAGCATGTAGGCCAGCTGACAAGGACATAATCAGCATTAAAGGCAACAGCAGCACATCTAATTTCCAGTGCTACAGTCACTATCTCAAGGGCGTTTTGTTAACACTGAAGTATCAGTGTCTGTACAAACAGAATATCTTACATCAGTGTTTTTAGTTTTAACATATTCAAGAATCCTGTAGTGCATTTTGTTACTTTTTCATGCATAATTCTGATATGAGGCTTGGTCTCTCACCCAGGGCAGTGTGTCCTGTTCAGTTTAATGGCAACTTGATTCCCCTTTCTTAAAGCACAACAGAAAAACTATGAAAGGTTAATTTTTAAAATTATTAATTACTATTGCCCTTCCTTCAAGGTTCCTCCTTCAGGCCCCACTTTTCAAGGTACACACCCTAACTGTCCCAAAATCCTAGTTCTGCAGAGCATTTTGCCAAAGGATCAAGTACCTTCATGTTAGATATATAGAGTAATTAGACTTGTGAGTTGCTTTAAAGTAATTAGACTTGTGAGTTGCTTGATTTATGTTCCGTTAAGCCTGTTGCTAACAGTTTGAAACTTGCTGAGTTTTTTAGTACCGCATAAAAAGTCCTGACAGCAAAGACAGACCTTGGCCGAGCTGGGTGTCTGCACTCAAGGCTACTGGAAAGTTTGGTAACTAGGATGTGGAGATAAATATATGAGACTATCCAAGCGAAGCAGTACTCCCCAGGCGAAGCAGTACTCCCCGGGTTACTTCAAAGCAGAACCTTTAAGATAAGAAACGAAGATGCATACCAGTACCAGTCAGAAAGAGATAAGAAGAATGCTGGTGAAAGCATCATCGTTGGAACCTATCCAGGACTCAAAAGGTGAAAAGTACACAGCGAGGAAGACGTCTTACTTCATCTGAGGAAGACTACTTACTTCATCTTGAGACCCCTGCCCACGACCATCAGGAGGCACTGCGCAAGCGCAGAACATATGGAAATGACTTTTGTACTCATTATAATACGAAGCGGGGATAGGTCATGAATATGTATCAGCATAGTGGGAAAGGTGATGCATATGTAATACTTTACAGGATAAATTGTGAGCACGTTGTAACGGTCTTCGGAACCAGATTTGGGTGGGTACCCCTGGTTCCCGGGGCCTCGGAATAAAGCACCACATATAACCTCCTTAGAGTGGTTATGTGTTCTTCTCTCGGCTAACAGTTTTGGCGACCCAGATGGGACCTCGCGGGCATTGCTGAGGCGGCTCGCGCATCGATCCAGCTCCAGCCGGCACCGAGTGATTCTCGGGGAGCCATCGACCGCGACCGACCTCCGGTGCTCTCGACGGACCAACGGCATTGGTAAGAGACGGTGCTTTATTATTTGGTATTGGTACCATTTCCTGGTCTGGTAAAAGCCTGCCTGTTAGACACGGCGAAAGCTGTGCGTGGTTGGGCTACGGAGCTCCAAGGGAAGCCTAGGCGCCGTCCGTCAGACAGTGGCGAAAGCCCTGCAGGTTCGGCAACAGTGGTCTGGTCTGGTAAATTATTCGGTATATTGTTGCAGGGCAACAGTGGTCTGGTCTGGTAAACTATTTGGTATAAAGCCTGCAGGTTCAGGCAAACAGTGGTCTGGTAAAGTATTTGGTATACTTTCATGTTCTGAGGTAAAGTATTTGGTATACTTTCATGGTCTGGTAAAGTATTTGGTATACTTTCATATTTTGAAATTGAATTTGTCTGTATTAGCCTGTATTGAAATAAGCTTGGAATGTCATCAATACCAAAGTCGTCGCCGTTAGGGTGTATTTTGAGTCACTGGAAGGAGGGGCGGTTTGGACAAGGGATGCAAAAAGGGAAATTAATTGATTACTGTAATGTGTGGTGGATGCAATATGAATTAGAGGATCAAGTCCGCTGGCCGGAGAATGGAACTTTAGATTATGATACGATTATGCAATTAATGTTATTTTGCAAACGGGAAGGAAAATGGGACGAGGTCCCATATGTGGAACTGTTCTTTATGTTAAGAGACAATGATGAATGGAGAAAGGCGTGTGGAATAATGGTTGTTAGTGCAAAATCGAGTGAACAATGTAAAGGCTGTGTGGGTGAGAAGAAATGTATGGGATGCATGGCTGTGAATAATGTTTTGCTTTCCGGACCTTGTGGAGAAGGTACGGCGCGGCAGGAAGAACGGGGCGACTTCCAGGGCGCAGCCTTTACCGGCGGAAGCCCCCCACCTTGCCGCCCAGTCCCACCGTGCTCCACCGGGACACGCGGTGGCAGGTGCGCCCAGGGACACGCCGCCGGGATGGAAAAACCCCGAGCGGCTGCGGCGCGGTGATGTCCCGCGACCGGTTTGCATTTTCCCATTGAAAGCGCCGGGGATGCCCGGTGTCGCCGGTGAGGAAGAGGGGAGGTAAACACAGAGGCGGCCCCGGCGCGGGAGGCGCCGTCCGGCGGTGTGACAGTCGCCCGCCGGTGTTGCATCAGTCTGCGCCCCGCTATCGGGGGTGGGGGGGTGTGTCGGGAGGGCGCGGCGGTGCCGGTAGCTCCGCCGTGTCCGCGGCGTTCGGAGCAGGCCGTGGCAGCGGCAGCGCTCACGTCCCGTGCCCCGTCCCACACACACTGCGCCCCCCCCCACCCCGCCGCGGGTCCCACCTTTGTCCGCGCGCGCCCCCCCGCCCCGCGCGCCTGGGCCACGTGACGTGTCCGCGGCGCGGCGCCGGCTGCGGCAACTGACGTCGCCTCCCACCTCCGCAGGCGCGGCGAGCCCCGCCGCCAAGGACAAAAGAGCGGCAGCGGCAGGGTGAGCAGCGCCGAGGTGGGCAAGTTCAACATTTCAGAAAGATGATGATGATTCTGATTTGTTGATAGCCCCACCAACTCCGTCAATCCCACCTGCCTTAAGAAGCAGGAAAGTAAGGGATGACAGTGATGATGAGAACCTAGAAGTAAATAAAGGATGTGAATGTAGAAAAGAACGGGAATGTCCCTTCACCCCGGTTTCACATCGGACCCGACAGCAAGATATGCAGGGTAAAGAGGCAAGAATTCAAACGTCTAGTGTGTTATTGGCGCCGCTCCATCAGGGAGTAGGTACAGAGGGACCTGTGTATGTTAAAGTTCCTTTTTCTCCGGGAGATTTGGTGCTTTGGAAACAATCCACTGGGGCTTATGCCAAGAACAATAAATTGGTCAAAGTTATATAATGTCAGACAGGAAAGGACAGAATCTCCGTCCGTGTTTTTGGAGCAACTTAAAGAAGTGGCCAGGAAATATACGGATCTGGATGTAGAAACGGAACAGGCTAAGGCTCAGCTGGCTCTAATTTTCCTAGGGCAATCTCAGGATAATATCAGGAAGAAATTGCAGAAATTAGAGGGTGCTGAGTTACGTGATTTAGCTAAGCTGCTGGAAACAGCTTGGAAAGTGTATAATAACCGAGAAAAAGACGGTGCTCAGAGGCAGCAGCGAAATTTATTGGCTATAATACAAGGCAGAGGACAAGGTACCCCAGGTAATAGGGGAAGAGGTAGAGGAATAATGCGTGGGCGAGGAAGAGGATTTGGAACATTTAATAATCCAAGGTCAGGATCAGGCAGATTAGGCATTAATCAATGTGCCTATTGTAAACAGGAGGGGCATTGGAAAAATGAATGCCCTCAGAGACTGAGACAGAACCCGCAATCTGGATACTCCTTCGGGAATCCGAGGTGGCAAAAGCCATGGTTCTGGGAGAATATGGGAGTCAGAGCTGACTAGAATCGGAAAAGGGTGAACCACTAGTAAAAATAAGGCTGGGGGGAGAGGAGGTACAATTTTTAGTCGATACTGGTGCAACTTATTCTGTGTTAAATGACCTGTATGGGAAAATAGGGGATAAGACTACCACAATAATAGGGGCCACAGGGAGAGAGGAGGTGCGGTCATTCATGCGACCCCTGGAATTACGGTTTGGGGGAAAGGAATTGATACATGAGTTTCTATACATGCCGGACTGTCCTGTTTCCCTGTTGGGACGAGATTTATTATCAAAATTAAACGCTAAAATTATTTTTGAAAATGGGGAATTGATTATGCAGGTACCGGAATCACAATCCGGACAGATACTAGTGTTAAAGAACAGTCCAAATGCCCGAATACCTAGGGAAGTAGAGGAAGCAGTGATTCCCACAGTTTGGGAGACAGAAATTCCGGGAAAATCAAAGATGGCTCAGCCGGTAGTAGTGGAATTGAAAGAAGGGGCAAGACAGGTGCGGATAAAACAATATCCCATAAAATTGGAGGCACGATATGGGATAGTTAAAACGATTGAGAAATTTTTAAAGTTTGGAATTTTAGAAGAATGTGAATCAGAATATAACACACCAATTTTTCCAGTAAAGAAACCGAATGGTGAATACAGGTTAGTACAGGACCTAAGGGCAATAAATGAAATAACAAAGGATATCTATCCGGTAGTGGCTAATCCATATACATTGTTGACATCTGTAAAGGAGAAATATAAATGGTTCACAGTAATTGATTTAAAAGATGCTTTCTTCTGCATCCCCCTTGACAAAGGTAGTAGGAAACTCTTTGCCTTTGAATGGGAAAACCCGCACAATGGACGTAAGACTCAGTTAACCTGGACGAGACTCCCACAAGGATTCAAGAATAGCCCGATGCTTTTTGGAAATCAGCTGGCGAAAGAATTGGAACTCTGGGTAACTCAAAGGAAAATTCAGGTACCAAGAACACAATATCTCTTATTGCAATATGTAGATGATATATTCATTGCAACTGAACAAGAATCACTGTGTGTACGAGTAACAATAGAGATCCTGAATCAATTGGGACTAAATGGGTATAAGGTTTCGAGGGAGAAATCCCAGATTGCCTGCACTACTGTAATGTATTTGGGCTGTGAAATCTCCCAGGGACAACGGAGGTTGGGAATTGATCGTATAAAGGCAATTTGTGCTATTCCAGAGCCTCGGAATTTACATGAACTGAGAACATTCCTTGGAATGGCGGGTTGGTGCAGGTTATGAATATCGGACTATGGACTGATAGCTAAACCTTTATATGAGGCACAGAAATCTCAGACCTTCATTTGGGAAGGGTCCCAAAAGGAAGCTTTTAAGAAGCTAAAAGAAGTGTTAATAAAAGCACCCGCCCTGGGATTACCGGATTTAACCAAGGACTTCCAGCTGTTTGTGCACGAGAGACAGAGATTGGCATTGGGAGTTCTGACGCAGAGACTGGGAAGCTGGAAGCGACCAGTGGGATACTTCTCCAAACAGCTGGATCCGGTAAGTGCTGGATGGCCATCGTGCCTACGAGCAGTAGCAGCAACAGTGACATTAATACAAGAAGTAAGAAAATTGACCTTAGGAAAACATATTGATGTATATGTGCCACACATGGTAATGACTGTCTTAGAACAAAAAGGGGGGTACTGGCTATCCCCAAGTCGGATGATGAAATACCAGGCGGTATTAACTGAGCAAGATGATGTGACTCTAAAGACGACTAACTTGTTGAATCCAGCAGCTTTTCTAGGTACAAACACAGAGGACGGCATATTAGAACACGATTGTGTGGAGACGATTGAATATACATATGCGACGAGGGCCGATTTGAAGGATGCCCCACTTGAGCAACCTGATCAGGAACTTTTTACTGATGGAAGCAGTTTTGTGGAAGGTGGGGTCCGTTATGCTGGGTATGCAGTAACTACACAAAACGCCCTAATAGAAGCAAAAGCTTTGCCCCCAGGGACTTCAGCACAACGGGCAGAGATAATAGCTCTCACCAGAGCTTTAGAACTGAGCAAAGGAAAGCGGGTAAATATATGGACCGATTCGAAATATGCATTCGGTGTGGCCCATATACATGGAGCTCTATGAAAGGAACGAGGACTCCTGTCCTCACAAGGGACAAACATAAAATATCAAGAGGAAATTCTGAATTTGATAACTGCTGTGCAATTACCAAAACAGGTGGCTATCATGCACTGTAAAGCGCATCAAGGAGGAAGTTCTAAGATAGCCGAAGGAAATACATTTGCGGATCGGATGGCTAGACGAATTGCACGACAGGTACGGACAGTTATGGCTCTGATACCAACGAAGGTAAGCCCATTACAGAATTATATGAACCAAAAACCAAGATATTCAGAAGAAGATGTTAAATTGGCTGAATTAGTAAAGGCCCGATTGAACTCGAAAGGATGGTACGTAACCACTACTGGACAAGTGGTGGTACCACCTGCTATCATGCGAACGATTCTACAAATTGAACATCAAAAATGTCATTGGGGGGCAGAAGCATTGGTAACATATTTAAAACGAGGAATGATCTCTACACAGATGTTAACAATGGCAAAATCCATAGGATCTAAATGCGAAATTTGTTTGAAAAACAATCCAGTAGTCAAAAGGAAAGTAGAAATGGGAAATATCAGAGTAGGTATAGAGCCGGGTGACTATTGGCAAATTGATTTTGTGGAATTACCCAAGATACAGGGATATCGATACTTGTTAGTAGGGGTTGACACTTTTTCTGGATGGCCAGAAGCCTCTCCCTGTCTCATCAATCAGGCTAAAGAAACAGTGAAATGGTTGTTGAAAGAACATGGTGTTTGTGGATATCTCAAGGATAGAGCCGATCACTGCTGTGTGCATATACCAAACGTAACTGCAGATATAGAATATGACATTGCTCAATTAGGGAAAATTGAAAAGGAAGCTGAAAAGGAAAAGGAAGAAATAAGTCAAAATTGGGTAGGAGCATTATTTGATGGATTGGGAATTCACCTTACTGGGTGGATTCATTCCCTCATAGAGACAGTGTTTACCCTATTGCTTGTGTTCCTCGTAACCTATTTGGTATATTTTTGTATTCAAAGAGAAATAACCCGGAATACCAGTTGGACACATAAAATCATTGGAGCAGTGACTCGAGAATATCCACGACACCCAATAACTCCTCCTCTTACCTATCAGGAAACTACTACATGAGTGAAAATACTTGCAAAAGATGAAGTATTTTCAAAGGGGGGAAATGTTAGATATATAGAGTAATTAGACTTGTGAGTTGCTTTAAAGTAATTAGACTTGTGAGTTGCTTGATTTATGTTCCGTTAAGCCTGTTGCTAACAGTTTGAAACTTGCTGAGTTTTTTAGTACCGCATAAAAAGTCCTGACAGCAAAGACAGACCTTGGCCGAGCTGGGTGTCTGCACTCAAGGCTACTGGAAAGTTTGGTAACTAGGATGTGGAGATAAATATATGAGACTATCCAAGCGAAGCAGTACTCCCCAGGCGAAGCAGTACTCCCCGGGTTACTTCAAAGCAGAACCTTTAAGATAAGAAACGAAGATGCATACCAGTACCAGTCAGAAAGAGATAAGAAGAATGCTGGTGAAAGCATCATCGTTGGAACCTATCCAGGACTCAAAAGGTGAAAAGTACACAGCGAGGAAGACGTCTTACTTCATCTGAGGAAGACTACTTACTTCATCTTGAGACCCCTGCCCACGACCATCAGGAGGCACTGCGCAAGCGCAGAACATATGGAAATGACTTTTGTACTCATTATAATACGAAGCGGGGATAGGTCATGAATATGTATCAGCATAGTGGGAAAGGTGATGCATATGTAATACTTTACAGGATAAATTGTGAGCACGTTGTAACGGTCTTCGGAACCAGATTTGGGTGGGTACCCCTGGTTCCCGGGGCCTCGGAATAAAGCACCACATATAACCTCCTTAGAGTGGTTATGTGTTCTTCTCTCGGCTAACATTCAGACTAAACAGAGTTAAGAGCCAATAATGCAAGTTTTGGTTTTGAGGTGTTGCAGAACCAACTTGCCTGAACATCCTAAGCATTCAGATGACTCATCAAAATCCACAAGAAACAACCACAGCAAAGAATCTGTAGTTATAGCTAGGGAGTGAGAGCTGCTTTTATTTTTACCAACCCAGAAAAATTCCTTCTACATTCTGCTCTCCTTCTCAGTCAGGACGGGAACAGAGCCCTTTGTCAGGGTCAGCTTAGCCAGCAGCCTCTCTTACATTGGCAGCTGCTTTTATACATAGGAGGGAGACTGAAGAGGTAGAGCAAAATTTAGCATTATCAGCTCAAGCTCAGGACTTAAAAAAGGAATACAGTCTTTTCCAACTTTGCATACCTTAGTCCAAACAACTCCCCAGTGCAATGAACTATACCCTTTCCCCCTTCCCTCCTGCCCCTACAATGAAAAGGTATTTTTGCCATGTGCTCTGTCAGAAACTTCCAGTCCAGACTCACCAAACGGGATTAATGCAGATAGTCTGCACATAGCTGAGACCCTCTCTTTTAAGTAATGATTTACTTGCATCTATGCATTTCTCCCACTCTGTCAAAACTACCTGTAACAATGATCAGGGCAATTTTCTTACAGTAATTCCTCTATATCTAGAATAATGTTTTAAATTTTTCAATCATTTGGTGTCTGATCTCCTGCAGACAGCCTGTCATATTGCTGAATGTATTGTGTGAGTGATAAAAATAAAACAGGTAAAATCAAGAGACGTATACCAAGGAACAGACCAGGCACAAGTAGTCAACGTTTTTTTTTTTACCCTCTCCTCCCTGCACATACATCCATCCCCAAAACCCCATAAACATTTCGAGTTCCATGACGAAAGTCACAGCTGGCATCAGTGGCACTGGGATACCAGACAGCTCGGTAAAGTAAGGGGCAGCTGCTATCTACAGTTTTTCAGTTAGAACACGAGAGGCCCTCTCACCATGGATATCCACACACCATCAATGGAGAAGCCTTACATGAATTCAATAAATGCAGAATTTGTACAGGTTTTGGTATAACAGAAGTCAACCAACAGAAGCAGAACCAGCACAATGTCTCAGAGGAAAAAGAGCTACAGAAATAAATGAGACAACAAAGCAAGAGCAGAGAAAAAAAAGTTATAGAGAAGTGCAGAGAAAATGGATAGGTGCAGGTAAGCAAGGGCCACTTCACAGACTGGAACCTGTCATCTGTCCCTCTAGTTCTACTATCATTCCTGCAGAACAGCATGTGATTTATCAGAACAGAGTAAATGGAGGGAGACGGAAATAGCAGAACTGAAGGAAACAAAACCAAGGTGGCGTTTTTTTCAGACAGAAAGGACCGCGAAGAAATAAAGAATTACAAAAATGGAAAACAAAAGATAAATTCATATGATTTGCATTGCTCAAAACAGTAATCAGCCTCCTCTGTACAACAGGGTTAAAAACCCCTACTACCACCACCCATGCATATTCATACCAATACATATACAATCCAATATACGTTGCTGTTATGAGTTGAGCTGCTCTGTACTTAATACAGAGGCAGATTTACTGAACAGGCATTTCTAAATTCATGTCCAAACCCCACAAGTACCATACCTAAGCATATGAAGCCCTCAATATCTATACCTTGAAGATAAAAATGATGGTTTCAGATGCATTCAGATTGCTGTAGTAGCATACAAAAGCAGTAAGCATCTCATGATGTAGAATAATTGTTATATCTTGCTATTAAAAAAACCTGAACAATTACATACGCATTAAATAAACCTTATGCCATTTATTTCCTTCATTCTTTACATGCCAAAACGTAAAAAAAAAAACCAAAACAAAACAAAACCCAAAAAAACCCAAAACAAACAAACAAACAAAAAAATCCACCACAGAATAAAAAAAAATCCAGACATCCACAAACAAAAAAACCACACAAAACCAACAACAACAACCACGAAACAAAACCCCAGACATGGGCCCACCTTACTATGCATTATTAAAATGCCAAGCACAGTAGGTTGTTAATTTTTCACTTGAAGTAACTGCATAGCTTGGTTGGGGAAGGATTCAGTTCTAAAAACTCTGTAGTCACTTCATTTCGCCTTTTGTTTCCTATTATCCAAAAGTCAGAATCGTATATGCAGTTTATTGAAAAGTGCACAAGTCCTTGAATGCCAGATACAGACGAGATGCGCCGAGTGATTTTCCTTACCATAACTGATAAACAAGAGAAAAAAAGAAAATAATAAAAACATATGGAGATGCTAGTATAAGCATAGTAAGTCAGAGGTTATTTTTATCACACTGGAAATTGTGATAAGAATTGTGAAAAGAATTTCTTCTTTTGATCAGCCCAAGATACATTTTCAATCTTTTTATCATGTCTCCATGTTATGCATCATGAAGATAGATGAATGGTAATAGAATGGCGATAGATTAAAAATGCTGACACTTGGGAGTATAAGAATCTTTAAAGAGTACTTTCAGTACAAATGTAAACGTATGAGCCAGAAAATAATTATCTATGTGTCAACAGACAAACACAGCACGTCCCTAGGGACAGATTCTTTTTCTGTGAACACCCTCTTGCTATTAACTGTGCAGGAGTCAGGGGCAGGGAAGGGCGCTGAGTCAAACTTGTGGTAAATAAAAAAATTTAACCACAACAGACGTGCCTTTACCTCGCCACTGTTCTCCTGACTTACACAAAAGTGGTCTTTCAAAACTCAACGCTGAGGCCTGCAACTGACGTTTGCTTAAACGGTTTAGGAGATGGGAAATGTGCATACTGATCTCCTTTAAAAAGGGTGTGATTGAAAGATCACAGATTAGGCTACTTTTTGTATAAAATGCTAAACATCCACCTGGGCAGCAATTTGGAGACACAGAAGTTGTCACCTGGTCACTTGCACAAATAACATCCCATCTGTGCACTCTCTGCTCAGGCTGTGAACATGCTGAGGGGAAGGAGTACTGCGACATCACCTCACTCCTGACTTAGGTAAGTGGGAATCCTACTTGCAAGGATCAGATGTTCCAGCTACTCCCCCCTAGATAATTTTAAGACAATTATTCTACATCATGAGATGCTTACTGCTTTTGTATGCTACTTCAGCAATCTTCACCAAAAGGCTCAAGAAAGAGGGTATACCACACAGTTGGTTGGTTTGTTTGGTTTTTTTTAAAGATGTAAAAGAAGTATCACACAATACATAAGTTCTATAGTTTGATGGGAATAGGGGCATGAGGGGTTTATGTCTTCCTCAAGAAGTATCCAGCACTGGGCTTGTCTCAACTAGATTCAAAGCCCAAATTGTTTCAGAATATTTAAGAAGTTTTTAGACACTAATGGTGACATGGTAAATGAAACATGCCGTCAGAGCACATACAAGCTCAGTTGTCTTACTGTTCATAACGTGGTAGTCAATACATTCTGAAAAAAGAATGTCACATTTTTAAATATGTAGAACAGATACACTTCCATGACCTACCCAGTCTGCACTGTAGAAAACACAGTTATAAGATACACTGCCCTATACCAGTTTTCTGGAGTACATGTTTGTAAAATAACCATGCAAACAATCAAAACAATTTCCATTATAAGACAAAAACCAAAGCATTTACAAAAGAGCATCAGTAACTCCGCCCAGGAGTTGTCGGGTTATTGGGGGGTAGGGGGAGGCGGGGGGTTGTTATGTTTTAGGGTTTTTTTCCCCCTCTCAGTTTCAGGAAAAGTGAGTTCTGAACAAGGTCATTCATGATACTGATTCAGCTGCTGCCTTGCCTTTCAAAAGTGCCAGACCAGTTTTTCTCGTTTCTTTTAAGAAAGCGATGCAATAGGATAATAGCTTCATCTCCCGTATGAACTATTGTTGGGCACCCAGCTCTAAGCAATTGGCTTATCCTGTGCAAGCACTTCATTACTACCCTCCTACTTGTTTATATTTCTCAATTTGTAGCATATTATCCTCTTCTCCGTAGTTGCTTCCCACATGTTCATTCATCTTGGTTTGACTCACTGGATTTCTTCAGCTGGGCTTCATTAAACAGTCTGGATTTTTCTTTCCAGCTATATGCTAGGTTGACTTTCAATTAAGTTAAGGTAGATTTACACCAATGAAAGGAAAACAATCCAGGTGCATGGTCTTAAGATTTAAGGGACAACAAAGTTTTCTAGGCTATGAATTTTAATACTCAAAGATTAGCAATTCACCTTAACATCTGTTCTATCCTTCCAGGACAAAACAGTTCCTGATAGAAATTTTACTAAAAGCACAGCTCCAAAAGATGGGGTGAGCCAGTAGAACAGTACATAGTTTCCAAGAGAAGGAGGTCCTGTCCTACCCCTTGCCCCACAACTCTAGCACATTTATTTTGTACTTCAGTTCACAAAGCAAGTCAGTTTAACAACAGCTCTAAGAGTCAAAAGCCCACATCGCTGCAACCTTGGAACAGAGGCAGAAGTCAAGGGGTGCATGGGGAGGACAACACGGACGACTGGGAGACTGCACAGCTTCTATCTTTGGCAGAGAATATATCAGCTCTGCTTGTCTTGGAATTATTCCCCGATTTTTATCACCATCGCTGTATATGTAGAACCAGCAAGTCAAATTCTGAAGATTCATAGCCAGTAATTAATGATATGTTAGTTCTTCTGAAATAATGTTACAAGAATTCAAACTTACTAGCAGTAAACATGTTCAAAATGTCAGGAGACATTGGATCCCTGCTGTCACCTTGTTCTGAAGTGACCAAATGCAAGAGAAATACTTCCAGGGATGATAGCCACTGTGCCCGTGCAAGGGACACAAACTGGATAAAGGAGATGTATGGAAACATGACATAAAACGCTAACAGAAATGGACAAAAACTCATTGGATATATTAAACATGATCACTAGTCAAAACATTCCCAGAAATGAATCTCTTTTTGCACATAAATTATTAAAAATTGCTTATTTTCATAAAATACACTTTTCACATCCCTTCCTCCTCTGGAACCGGAATAATTCTGGTTTCTCAAAGATTGCTTTCTTACTTTATTTCTCCAAGATTAAACCTCCAACTCCACATTTGGCCAACTGCCATCCCAAGCTGAACACAACCCCTGGACGCCAGCAGATTCTTTTGCATCTCAACTAAGACTAGGACTGTGCTTATGCCTCCCTGTCCACAAAGAAAAGTAATAGAGGATACAGCGAATTCCTCACCTATTATATCCCAGCCACAAAGATCCTTGGTATGAAGGGAACTGATTCCAGAATGCATTTACAATGACTCCAGTAAAAAGACTTTAGTTCTCATCTCATCTCGCCGTGTAGCTGACACAGTTTTGAAAGGGAAAACAGACTGATAACGTCCCCTTAAAATAAAGACAGAAGCCAGAAAGTAAGTTGTTCCTCTCAGGCATAATGCTTTTTTTGAACTGCCCCTGGGATGACACCTACCATTACTTACTTAATCACAGCAAAATAAAGTTTCTGTCTTGCCATTCATGAACAGCAAAAAGTCAAGCTGAATTTTCTAAACTGTTTTCAGCATTTCAATTTCTTTGGCCTTTGAAAGAGTTCTCCCCATGTCATGACATTCAAGGGCTTAAAACTGAAAGATTTCCTTGGTTAACAAGTGCCCCTCATCTTCTATCATAATTTATAGTCCATCAATTGATCAAACTCCAGCTTTATAATGTTCTCTTACATTCACTGAAGATGCTATGACATTCACAAAGCAGTGAAATATCAATCCACACTTCTTTTATCCCCAATATCATATTGCAGCCTACTTACTCACTAGAATCACCCACAGAATCAGGTAACTGCCAGAGTGTTTTATGAGTCTGCTTTTAAAATGAGAAGATCAGTACTTAGATCTGTAAGACCGCACTTTAAAATAAATTTTAAAGTTACTGAATTCACACGTAAAATCTTCATCCCCACAGCATCCTCAAAAGATTCATCTTTTTTCATTTTTTGCAGCTGGTTGCTCAAGGGTATACATAAACAATTATTTCATGAGGCTAAAATGAAGGCTCCCCTCCAACACATCCTACAACAATAATATTCTACTGCTGGTGTGTAGAAAATGTATTTTGTGCGGGTCACTTGAGAATCTACAACATTTTGCAGATCAACAATGCAATTTCAGCACACAGGGAGAACAAATTTTCAATTCAAGCAAAGCTCATTAGGACTTAAAAATAACCAGCAAAACTAGGAATGATTAAATATCAACATCCTGAGATGGAGTTGTGGGCTTGTGGTTTTTTTAATAATGTTGTTATGTGTCTTCTCAGTATTACTGGGTAGCCATTAAGCGTGAAGAACAGCTATGAAGTGAGAGAAATGCTACTGAAGAAAATCAATATTAAGTGGTACTTACCAAGTTATTTTCTAGTATCCCTTTTTTATATACGAAGGATCCCAAACAGCTTCAGAAAGCAATCAGATTCTAATTGTACAGTGATTAAACTAACACCAACTGTTCTGCACTGAAACAAAATATTTATATATTTCTTGCACTTGAAGTTCAGATGGTGGTAAAGTAAATCCCAAAGCAGTACCAATCAAGTCAATGAGTTACAGTAATTTTACCTAGGAAAATATAGACTTTGGGTCAAGGTTTCAATATTGTTTTGGATTAGGCTCCTTCTGCAGTAGGGCAGTCATTGGAGATTTCCCTATTAGCAAAAGATTCAACAAAAAGAGACATTCACATATTGTCACATATTGCCTCTGTGCCACAGCTAGAATGCAGTGAAAAACCTTGCCTTCCTCTTGAATGTAATGTTCCTACCAGAAGAGAGGCAAAAAACCCCCATGTGTTTCATAAAGCAGTTTCCATGCAAACTTCAAAAAAACCAGCTTCAAAACCTAGGACTGAAGTAGTCAGCTGCACGCTTTTATAATACATGGAAATGGCCTACAAGAAAACAGCCTGTGTGTAAAGACACTGTTGCACTTTATTGGTAGGAAGAGGAAGCTTTTGAATTGAATAGACAAAAAGCATATTACAGTAAATCATTTTGCAAACTACATGCTAGTTCCAGCAACCACTGCCTTTCAGTAATGTACCATATTTATCTAATCACTTCAACCTTCTCTTGGTTAAGATAAGCCACAGTTCATTTTAATTAATAGAGCCACAAAAGTGGATGAAACAAGTGTTCTGCTTAGCTTGCATTATGTAAACTTGAGCACACACGTGGCAATGGGATCAATTAATTTACTACCCAGTCAATTTCTTCAGTTTGAACCTCAAACACTGCCGGGAAATCTCATTAATCTAATCTGGGTAGTAAAAAAGTTTCTCCAAAATTCCTTCTCAATAGTGTTATACTTACACTGTCCAAATCTTTGTTTTAGAAGACTTACAACAAGAAAAAATATTCAATGCAAATTTTACAACATTCAACTTAATATGAAACTAAGGCCACAAATACTGCTTTAGAAAGCCCAACAGTGGACTTGAAGTAGGTGACAGTACTTTTTCATTAATCCAATTCTATTTCTCACAAACCAGAGTTTAAAAAATTTGTCCAGAATCCAGGGAGATAAACGACAATGTACAATTCATAGCCCTGAAACATACACTAAAGCAGAGACAGAGTCCCTTAAAAAAATTAACAGGAGTGTATGATACATGATTTAAACACCTACAGCTTTGATTCTGCATTCTCCTCCCTCTGGATACCTCCTCTTCCTGGCTCTGTTCCTGCACAAGTGCTAATTTGTGATGAATTATAGAACTCATTCTTACAGGCCACAGCAGGTACAAAATTATACATGATTTTCAAAAGCTATTAGTCAAATTCATAAAAGAAAAAACCCAAGGAATTTACAGAACAGAAAGATTATTAAATAATCCATAGACTGCACATGGCCAGAGATACTGCCACATACTTGGACTATGAACATATTCCACCCTATGCAGCTGTCACTGGAAAACACCATTGCGCTGAGTTGATCTTCGACCCCAGCCAGTACAAACGCTCTTAAATTCTCATTTCAGTCATAGGTGTCAGTGCACCCAGTAGGATGGAACCCAAATCAACCAACGGGAAAATGTGCTGATCACATAGAACGCCTTCTCTGGTTTTAAATTGAAACAGCATTTCCAAGATATGGCCACAAGCACTCCAGCTTCTGTACTTCCACCTGGCTCCAGCCCCCTTCTCTCAACAGCCATAAACCCACCAACTCCTGTTGTAAGTAGAGTTCAACTTGAAAACCCTCACCGATTCCCACTGCTCCATATGCAACAAATGCATTGAACATTGTTATCTCCATTGCTTGTCAGATTTACAAGAAGCTTGTCTGACAACAGCTATGGAAAGGTTTCTCTGGTGTTTTTCTGTTCAGCCCAACAGGTTCTAGACCCGCAGAAACAAAACCAAAATTTAATGAATGAGGTTACATTTAGCCTTCTAATTTCATCAATTCTTGGAGGTCTATAGATCAGTGTATCTTATACCTCTTTTTCATTTATTCCAAGCTTACATTTTGAAATAATAATACACACCATAATAATAATAATGCTCAGTTTTATTATGAAAAACATAACTAACTTTTTTTTTTTTTTAAGACTATCATAAAATTGCTTAATTTCTAACACTGAATTTACCAAATCTCCTATATTTAGGATGGTCACAAATTCCCTTAGGTTTCATACAGCTGCTACCAAGCACAACTTACGCTGATTTAGCACTAAGGTGAAGCCTCAGCAGTACCTACTTACTATTTTTATTTCAATAGGACCAACGCTGAGAAACACAGTTGCCACTATTGTCAGAAAAGTAGTCTTACTTTTCTAATTCATCCTGCCAGTGGACTCTTCTATCTACTACTGCACACTAACTTCCCTGCACTGTGCTTAATTTTTCAAGGCAAAATATGCACTTATCTAATTAGACTCCAGTCACAAGCAATGACAAATAAGTCAAGATGGTTGGACAAGGCATTCTTTGTGACATACCCTGAAACTTTACAATGAATAGCCCACATTACATCATATATAAGCAGGATATTTTCGTTGTTTGTCTTGAGCTGAGAAAGAGCAAGTGTCTTTGGCATTTATAAAGCAATGTATACAGATTTGTACTCTCCAAACTGCCAGGCAGATGTGTCCTTTACAAACCTCTCCCTCAGCATCACGTGAGAGCAAATTGTACGCTAGTATACAGTGATGAAAGATTAGAAATTAGAACTCTTTATTTATAGAACTCTTAAAGAAGGCCATGCCAGGTAGCCTACAACTGGCCCAAGGAATCCCTTGAAAGAGTAAAACATAAATCATACAATAGCTCTTTTCTATTAACATTTTGTGAAGCTCAAGGCAGTTTACAAATTACCTACATGAGTAGAACAGGATCTTCATCTATAATATTAGTTTGTTATAACTGATAGCAACCAGGTTTTTACTGCATCACTCCTACAACCAAACTCACTGATGAATGAAAAAGACACTTCCCTCCCCACATGTCTGAGTGTTAACTTTTCTACTTCCTTTTTTTTTTTCCCCTTAATTGAAACAACTCAAAACCCTACAAACCTTTCACTGGGGGGGGAACCCCCAATTCCCCTCCCCCCTACCCTTCCCGGAATAATACAGCTGAAAGGAAGCACAATCTCAAGATCCTGAATACAAACTAAATAACATTACTACTGTTAGCTAAACCAAGGAGAACTCAAACATACTAGTATTATTGATGACGTGAACTAACATGGAATAGGAACTAGCAGGAACTAGAAGAAGACTTCACAACACTGTGTTAGTTCATGTCACTTCCCACCACCAGTGACAGCACTGCCTTTCCACTAGCATAACTAGATTTTAAGTTAGGACAGGAGAAACAACTAACTAAAAGCTATACACTTCTATAAACAAGGTTACAGAATGAGCCTGGACTATAGTTTAAAATAACAATTGTTGTTCTTTTGTTTTCTATCAGGAGAGAGAAATAGACTTGCCTTTATGGCATAAGATATTAAATTCTAACACTACAAACAATCTGAACAACAACTCTTACCTACAGCAACTGATTAAGAAATACTCACTTTGGCAATCAAAGCCGCTTCCATACAGCTACAGAACCATGAGTCAGCTGTAGCTCAGTATATGTAAAAGGTGATACCAATTCCGTTTCGGCTTTAGTGCCATTTGTCTTGGAAACATGCAGTTCTTCTGGACAAACACCCTCCTAGCTGAGCTTCTAGACAAGGCTTGACATTCTGAAACATTTTAATGATTTGCATTTAATAAAACAGGTTTACAACACTGGCAGAGATGCCAATTAATTCCTTCAGACAGTGGAAACAATAACATATTAAATACTTCACTTGTCAAGCATCAGTGAATCTATAGCCCCTCAGTTTCCTAAAGATACTCTGATACGATACTTTGAGAACTTGCACAATACATTACAGAAAACCAGATGCCTCTCTAACCATTACAAAGCACGTTAGTAGGAGAAGAATAATATCCTTACTTCCAGCTTGACAAAACAGCAGTTTCCCATTCGCCGGTCAGCATCAAGAACTGCAACAAACCGCATCAAGAAAGAGGTGAAAGAATGACTACGTAGCCTTACAGGGGAGGATAAAATCAAACACAAGCTACATGAAAGGCTGCTGAAAGATAGTGTTCATTTTCATAAAGCAAGAATTTGGAGTTTTAAAAATAACAAACAAGGCACAAGAGTTTACCAGATAGGTAATATTTAGTTAGTATCTACTAGCTAGTCCTATTTTTTCTAACCAGTTTCAAAGAAAATCTGGGTATAAAATAATCACCAGTTCCTGCTTTTTATAAAGTATCATTTCATATTTTTTCCCCTTTCTAATGTTGTTTGACAGGTATGAATGGCTTACCTGATGTAACCAACACAACTCGAGAAACCAAACACGCTGCCAGGTTTCAAGTTTGTCTGCGCTAATCCCAGTCTTATTTCACACCCACACATTAGGCTCCCTCCCACTAGCTAGCCTGGTCTTTCTCTTACACACACAACTTCCTTATGTCAATCTTGCAATTAACATCCACATCTCCTCGCCCAATGATGCCAACTCTTCTATGAAACATTCAAACCATGAAGACCACACCCCCTTCATGCTCTTTCATCAGCCCATTTTGCAACCTGAGAATAAGCTTCCCTTGGGAAGGCGACTTGTAAATGTTCAGCCCTTTTCACTTCATAAAACAGCTTATCTAATAAAAAAAGGCACACGTATGATGTTGCATCAAGAACCAGATGATGCTTATGCTTGTAGATCTGGTCAGGGAAGAGATGTATCTGCATTTTCATCTGGCAGCTGACTAGTTTCACTGCAGAGTAAGATGAAGTAAGATGATCCAATGACAAACCAAAGTCTATGAGCCTCTACCCTTATTCAGTTTTAGCTGTAAGATGATTTCTAAAGTTTCTGTGCTCAATTTTAAGCACAGATAGAGGAGATGAGTCTTTCCCTCCTTCAACTCTTTCTGTATCCTACAGTGTACCTGTTAGATTTAGAGGAAAAAAAGAAAAAGTACATTCTTCACATGACAGGCTTTTCAATTATTTCATATTCCATTGTCCGAATGACACAGAGATATTCTGAAGCAAAAAAAAGCAGTCTTGCCAACTCAAGAAAATCCTGGTGTGCAGTCTGTGAGGTTCTCATCAGTATGCCACTGTTAATCTACCACTGACTTAGAGATTATGGAGGTCACATTCTATTGTTTCCCAGAAGTTGCAGGGCACTAAGAGACGGCTAAAGTGCATTTGATAATTGCCATATATTTATTCCACAAGTAATCAGTTTCTGTGGTTGGCACAGCAATATTATGCAACCACCATCCTCTTGGAGCATACTGTATAGGCATGAACAAGAATCGAATCACCAAACACTGACAGGATGCTCCAGAGCCCACATTATCAAAATGCAGCTCAGTGCTACTGAAGCCTCTACCTGACTGAAGTCTCAAGCCCACTTTCCAGAGGACAGACATCCATACCACAAAACCCAATCTTGATGCACAGCATTCCAGAAAGCTCATGGTTCAGCAAACAGACTTCTATTATGAATTATCTACTACACACACACACACTTACTTTACCTGCAGTTAAAGCATGTCAACAGGTCAGCAAGGGAAAACTAGCAGCTGTTCCATTTGGTTGACAATCTAAATCTAAAGTTTCTTCAGCTGACACCTTCCAGCTGCATTCAGCTTTCCACTACAGACCAGGAAAGGAAGAGAAAGCTGAAAAGTAAAAATTATCATTCTCTGTTAATAGAAATTACCTGCCCAAGACTTGAACGAAATTTGGCAATTTAACAACAGGGAAAAAGTTGTTCTTAAAAAGAGCAACATGATAAAATCTCAAGTAAACAAGAGAAGCAGTAACAAAGCATATTCCACAGCATGAGACAGGTCTGCACAGACAAGATCAGAGCTTTCAAGCCTTCCACTATTACCTTGGTGAGAAACCCTTGAAAACACCAATGCCATCATCAGCTATGAGCCCACACCACTGCAGAAGCAATCAACACCTCCCTTGCTTGCTGCCTCCTGTTCACTGCCGCAACCCAAAAACATTTGCATCCATGCTGCGCCTCAAAAACACTTGCGCATCACACACTGAATACATTTGGGGCAATTAAACTGTTCTTGGCTAAAAAGTAACCACTGGAGAAAAATAAATAATAAAATGCAAAACCAGAAAAAAGTGGTATGACACTGAATGCTAAAGCTGGCTACAGTGCCAAAAAGCTGATTACAAAATTCAATTTTCAGACAGGAAATGCATCATAACAACATCTTGTTAAACAAGCTAAACACATGCAAAGGCAAAGGAGAAGAAGAAATCCACACCTTTCTGTCAACACTGGAGTCATTTATATTAAATTTATATTTGACATGTAACAAGGCTGTACACATATGAAAAAATGCAAGTATGAAAAGGGTGTCTGTTCATTTACACAGTGCTTAGCATTCAAAATTGATTTTACAGACATCCTGCTAACCTGTCTGGCAGAAATTCTTCCAGACTACACAAATTAATTCAAAATAGGGAGGCTGTCACTTTTTCTGTCTTATAAGCAAGGAGGTAATATTCTGAAATAGTTTTTAGCATGCTGAAAGGAATCATGCGAAAGTTAAAAATATACATCAAGGAAGGAAATCATTATTTTGCAGAAACATGACTTTTGGCTAAGAACTCATAGTTTAGGCTAGGTTCTTAAACAGCTTTCCCATTGAAGGAACATGAATAAAATTTAAGAGTTCACAGGAAGACACTATCGGTTTATAGATCACAAATATAACATGGTTTCAGTACAGGCTGGACCAGATGATCCAAGAGATCCCTTGCCATTTTATTTTAGGGATGATTATACTGGTTTCTCCATAGTGGTAACTAGAAATCTCTTAACAGTCTTTTAGCATCAATACTCCCCTCAATATTAGCATCAATATCAATAAATATCAATATATTTAGCATCAATATAACCCTTTGTTAAAACAAAGAGGTTGTCCTAAAAACTAGCCAATTTCCTCAAGTGAAATGGCACCGGGGGAACCTTTCTATCCCCCAGACCACATCTAGGACATGCCCCGCCAGTGCTTTAATGTAACCCTACTCCAGCCTATGTCTTGAAATAACAGAAAATACCTAACACCAACATGGAACCAGATTAATCCAGAGAATGTTGTGAGCTAAGAGTTGGGGATATTTTGTTAAAGTACCCTTTAAATAACATGTAGACATTTTATTATGGTTTTTTTTTTTTCCCTACATCTACACGAGGAGAAATGTTGCTCTTTTGTTGTTGGGGGTGTTGGTGTTTGTTTTTTCTGTGACTCCAGTTCAGAAAGGTGTTTCTTTGCATAGCTCACTACAGATAAAAATCTGTAAGACTCATGACAACTTCTCCATGTGCTTTAATCTGCCAACATTCTGTTTGGCCTTTGTTACTTCTAGCTGGCTTCCACAACCTGAGGATGCCTTCAGCATGACTGAGATAGTAAAATACTGTTCACAAAATGCTAGCTCACTAAACCATGGTATTTTTAATATATTTTCTTATTACTTAAATTAATTCTGAGCGGTGAAAGGAGATTTCTCCATGATTTGTAATTAACATTACACCTCCCCTCCTGTCTGCTTCATACATCTACTATGTCTGGTCATAAAAATAAGATTATAAATTTGATTTCTTAAATGCAGTCTTTCCATTTTTGTTCCACCATATCACTTATCTTTGCAAATTTGTAAGTGGAGCCTATAATTGTATTCTTGACCAAGCCGTCCCTTAGCTTAAATAATTATTTTCTCCCTTGGATTTATCTTCTTTAATTTACTGCATAGCTTAAAAACTACTGTCATACACATAATAAAAAAATATATAGTCTAAATGAAGCCCTCATCATTGATGTTTACAAGCTGACCAAGCCAGCATTTTTCTTTCCTTTTAGCTACATATAAAATAGTCCATCACAGGGAACAGAAAAGAGAAAAAAAAACAGGGGCAATAGAAATAGTCCCTGCCCATAGTGAGAACTAATGTCTAGCACAGCAGGTAACCCCAAGCCTCTCTAGAAATCATTGTTTCCAACATGTGAGAAAGGAGTATGTAGGAAGCACCCATGGAGGGGCCTCAAGTGATCAGAATTGGGGGAACAGGGAGAAATGAGCCTCTTAGTACATTTGTTTTAAAGACTCCAGTGTGCTTCAACGTGAAGATATTTCTTATCTAGAACCACAAGCCTAAAACTGAAAATTGGTATAAGAGACTGAAATCATGGCCAATAAAGAACAGTCATACGAGGAACAACCCCATTTCTGACCTGACTAGTGCATGTTTTCCATTATATGCTTAATAAAATATAGCACATATTTAAGACTGATGCTGTATTATCCTAATATATTCAGTATTTCAGCTTCAAAGTACTGTAAGACTCAGTGAATCTTTGTTACTACTACTGAGGCAATAAAGAAAATCACAAAGGTCTGGTGTTTTGTAGTCTACAAAAGCATGACTTTTCTATGATATGCAGTTAACATGCAGGTTTTAAAGAGAAGGCATTCAGAATATGGAAAGATTCTCTGATCACACATATGTAAAAAAAATCCAGATCTGAAACTTTAACATCAAGCTATGGTAACTTTCCAGAACCTAAGTGCCTTTAGCTTCCCAACTCATTTAAAAACAAACAAACAAACAAAACCAAAAACCCCAGAAACACACACCTTAGGTTAAAGGGCAAAAGAAGACTTAGTCTAGTATATGAAATCACAAGAACTTGAATAATCTAAAGAAACTCCGATTTCCATTCAGGATTTTTTATTTCATTAAAAAAGCTGTAATTAAATTAAAGCACCACAGTTATAAATAAACAGTGTGTCAGAGAGAGAACTCAAAAAGTTTCTGCCTCCTCAATTCTGAAAACTGAGACAAATGAGGACAATATGAAATGCTCACCAAAAAAAAAAAAAAAAACTAGATATTTTTAAGAGTTATTTAAAATCATGATTATCAAAAAAAGTATATATTAGCTTACATTGCTTGCATAGGCTGGAATTCTCTCCTAAAATGGGTGATATAAGTATATTAAAAAGCTTGAGAACATAAAATCATAGAATGGTTTGGGTTGGAAAGGACCTTAAGATCATCTAGTTCCAAACCCCCTGCCATGGGCGGGGAGCCTCACACTAGACCATGTCACCCAAGGCTCTGTCCAACCTGGCCTTGAACACTGCCAGGGATGGAGCATTTACCACTTCTTTGGGCAACCCATTCCAGTGCCTCACCACCCTAACAGTAAAGAACTTCTTCCTTATATCCAGCCTGAACTTCCCCTGTTTCAGTTTAAACGCACATAAAAATAATCAATTCATAGTAGTAACCTTCATGAATTAAGATGCTCTACTTTATATCTTTATATCATGAACATCTTAAGAGAAGGCAATTTGTCAATGTTTCTTCAGCCCACAGCACAGCAGTCTGTCAAACCTTTCAACAGGCAGGTTACAGGGACATCCTCAAAATGGCAAAAGCTTTTTCAAGGATTTGTAAGTGTGTAGCCAAGAACCAGACATCCTCTTTTACACAATTAAATTTGAGCTCCAGATTATACTGCATTTTATTTGAGATTAAAGTTGTCCTCAGAGACTGTACTGCACCCCATGTATCATAACCTACACCTCTACCAAGGCTATGAAAGATGCATGCCCTTGTGGTTTGGGAAATTTAAATTGCTTTCCTTATCTTTCCCCTTCCTGTGAAAGCCCAAGAAAATAACCCCACAAACTGCAGTCTACAGATTTATGAATCAAAACAAACACTCCCATTAGCAATACACACCATTCAAAATCTCACAAAAACAGCAGATGGACTTTAAAATATTAAAAGAGATGTTAAACATTAGCTCAGTTTCATACATGCATGATGGTAATTAAGATAAAGAACACATCATAGAAGCAATACATCCCGAGAAACTTCCCTAGATGAGTAAAAAAGTCCCCTAAACTGTTCACTTTTTAAAAATCATGCCTATTTCCTTTAAAGATCAGTTGACATGGCAGGACTTCCTCACATCTGATTCGTAGAACTCATTAAGAACTTGCCAACAAAGTTTAAGTTGACAAGCAGGTATTCTTTATTATGGCGCCGGGAGACACAGGGGATAACTCCTCCTAACGTGTGTCTCCTTTAAGCATCAAACAGACCATGATTATATTGTTGCTTAACATACATATTCATTACATTTCTGATAAACATCATACATATTCATTAGTTGTCCGAGAATCGTTTTACATAATTCCGCACCTATTTTCGCATGCGCATAACAACATGGTAGTCTTTGGTGGTCGTTTTACTGCTTCCAACAATCTTCATCACTTGGCCGTTCCTTGAACTCTTGTTCTGGAAGTCTTTGGAGCATGCGCAGTACATAAATCCTGATACCAGCTTAATCGGTTCCGTAACACTGCTGACATAAATGAGTGATTTCTCCTTGTCCTTCTACTTCTCAGTTAACTTTGCTACATCACCTCCTGAACATCTGCTTAGTTTCAGCTACTCCTTAGCTACAATCCTGTTTTGGTTACAATAAATTTTGTACGAAGGTCATAAGGTTCCAAAACTATGTCAGCTACAACAATTTCTCTTAGACAAGGACCCTTACTGTGTTCTTTTGGTTGGGCTTTTTAGGTTTGGAAAGTTTTGTTGTTATATACAAAGCCACCAAGCTTAAAGTTACTTAGAACCAAATTTTCTTATTTACAAAATATTATATTTCATTTTGTACTTCCTTGTCTCACATCTTTGGTTTTCTTCTGCTGTTCACATCTTTGCCCAATACCATCCAGCTGAAATCAAAACCTTTCTTTAATATCACTGTTGTTATCCCTAGCATTCAGACAAGAAATCTCACACAGTGAAGAGCAATCTCTCTTTTGTGCTGCTACTGGACAATTAATTAAAGGAAAAGAGTTAGTGCACCCAAACAAACACAGGCTACAATGGCAGCACAATAGAGGGTTGTTTACAACATACAGTGGATTACACAAAGAGTTTGCCAAATTGTCACTTACACAAGCTGATTAAGTCTGCATGGCAGAGAGCAGAGAGTAGCACAGGTCTGGAAGCAGTAAAACCACAGTGCCTTGGAAAAACTGCCATACAATATGACAAAACTGCTTTTGAAGCGAATCTAGCCATCTTCACACCACATTTCCTAGCACTGCCTGTTCTAGGATTTGTTCTTGCAGAGCCAAGGTGGGTATAGGCGTGTCTGCAGTCCTTTTTTTTCTGTTGCTGTCTTATAACAGGGAGTTCTAGCTACTTTTCAACAGCCACAGCAATGTGAAGTTCTACGTCTCACTCATCTACTCCATGCAGATGAAAAGGAAAAAAACACCATCTTCTGGATTCTCCCTATCAGATGAGACATAAGAGTAGAGGTAGGGAGAAAAGGAATTCTCAGCACTTCACTTTCCCTGGAGTTTACAGATCAGGTTGCACCACAGTAACCATCTCCTATTTACCAAAGGATCAAAAATCACCTCAAAGTCATCTAGTCTTCTCCCCTGTGCCATGGTAATACCCATCATGTTTCTGTCACAACTCACAGATGCTTACACCACCCATTCTTAAAATTATTCACAAATTTTCCTGATAATATATTCCAATGCAAGTGTCTTACCAAGCAAGGAAAGAAAACAGATCATTGTGAGAAAAACGTATTTTTCATACTTGGAGTACCCCTCACTCTCTCATTTCTCTGCTACCTCTTTCTTAGTTTGAAGCTAAAATAACAGCTCACAGTTCATTCAGCCGTTCCTCCAGTACCCAGGTATTCTTTCTGCTCCTTTCTGGACTCCCTGTAATGGGTTCATACTACCTCTTTTTTTTTTTTTTTTTCCAGTTACTAAATTCCATCTTTAGAAATGGACACTACCTCAACACTGGCTAGAAAGATACTCCATTTAATTTAATACTCTGTTCTCACACATGAGATGCAGTCACAGGACCCCACAGCAAGAACTAGAAAGGTCCTAAAGGTTTACTGAAGGAAGCCCCAGGGAGAAGCATTTGGTCCTTCTGGTCTTCTCCATTGTTCACATCAACCAGGAGGCAGTAATTAATTTAAAGAAGCCTCGCTGTGTTTGAAGTAAGGAACTGGAACCTGAGAACCAGCTCTGAGAAAATACCAAAAAAATTAACACACACTCCCCAAGTTTTCTAAAGCCAAAGTTCAACCATTCTGTGACAATATCTTGGTATAATGTTCTTTAATTTTACATAACAATGTTGACTCTTATTATTCCTGTCATTCACTATAATACCTAAATCCTTCATATATATAGAAAAAAACCCCAACCACCCCAACAATGAAACATGATCTCAAGAGACCATTCCTGGAGAAAACAGTGATTTTCAAGTAGTTTACCACTTACAGTCAATTCCTCCAGACATTCTTTAACATGAGTAAAGTTCTGACATTTTCCATCATAAAGAGTCAAGCTATCAGAGATCAACTGCTCCTCTCCTGTTAGCATTTTGGAGAAAGAAACTGCCTTAACATGGTGTAATCTTAAAAATAAAATCATATGGGGTACTCCTCATTTCTTTGTCATTTTCTAGTGCTTTAGGAGGGTTTAATTCACAGGAAAAATACTGGAACAAATAATCAAAGTTAAACAACTGGGACTACAACTGCTCATTTCCACTTCCCACCCCCAATATCTGTAAAGATAGACACCATAATCACTTTTCTCATTGTCACAGTAATACATGCATCTTTTATGAGTTAAGTAACTGTGGCAGCTCAGGGATTATATCAACCAGCTCTTACCTTTTCAATAGTGTTTTTAAACACTTCAAACTTAAACTTATCTAAATGCTCTATAACTTGTTCCTTCCTCACACCAGCTTAGGGTTTTAGCACTTGCCTTGAACACCATGTTCACCTCTGAGTCCCAGTCTCTTGTATTAAAGATGAGGTGAAAAAAAAAAGACTGTCTGCTTTGCATTGTCTGTCCAAAGCTCCAGTCTTCAAAACAGCAGCAAATCTTCCCAGTCTTTCTTTTTACTAACATTATATTTCTGTAATTATTTCTGTTATTCTTTTTTGAGTTGGCCATTCTGAATGTTGCATTTTAATTATATTGTGCTTGTGCTTTATTTTTACACTTGTCCCTGGCAATCCAGCCTGGATTCCCTTTCCCTCTTTCTTGTGTTTGATATTAAAGAGCTCATTAGTAGCCAAGCCAGACTCTCACTACTTTTTATATTTTTCTCTGTGGAAGAATAATTTCAATTTCTGCCATTTACATAATTTCCTGAAGGAGCAATCTCTCTTTTTCTTCTTCTTTTTTCCTTTTTCTCTCTTAACCAGACCTACCTGAAGTCTGCACTTATAAAAATCCATTGTTCTATTTTGGCACAAGTCCTCCTTCCCAGTCTCTCATTTTCTCACTCTCACACAAGTTACGTATCTTCTGGTTATCACAAAGGTTAGAAAAGCCTACCCTCTGCCTGCTTTCCTCATAATTATCACCTTTACCAAGATCCTCCAAGACTTACTAGGAACCTGCATCCCACTGCACTCTCTAACTAGGTATTACTCCTAAATAATCAGAATCACAGACTCGTTTGGGTTGGAAGGGACCTTAAAGATCACTTGGTTCCAACTCCTCTGCCATGGGCAGGGACACCTTCCACTAGACCAGGTCACTCTCCTGTGATCTGGATGATTGCTGCTAGACGTCTACAAACACCCTCATACAGAAAATCTCTGTGATTTGCCAGCCTTTAGCCACCTCTACCAGGACAGTACCAATATTCTTTTTCCTTTTCATTCAAATAGACTTTCAGTAGAATTGTTTAGAATGGAGAAGTTTGTTTATTCTGTCATCAATTGTTTTTCCAACTCTCTTGTGCCACAGACCCCACTATTCCTATGCTTGAATAAATACTATTTTTATCTCAGAATATTTGAATGTACTTTGGAATGATAACTACTTAGATCCCATTATCTGCTGCCACTGAACCCAATGATGAGTGCTCCTGATCTGTTGCTGTTGAGTTGATGCCTCTTTTATACCCAAACTGTGGTTACTTTCAATGTTTGCAAAACCTCTGTACATCCTGTTACCACTAGTAATGGAATATGCTATGCTGCCAATGCAAGAAAATTTTACCCTTCCTGCTAGTTTAAAATCAAACAGCAACTTTCCACCTGTTGAATCACTGCACATATACCTGCTATAGTAATGACATAACACACAGCCAGTACTAATTTTAAGCTAGTTTTATCACTTCCTACAACATCCATGAAATGGGAGGGATTAATATCACTTTAGAATTTTAAATTGTCAAGAGGAAGAATCAGGTAACATTTAATTCATCTTTATTTCAGTTACCTTTTTAAAATGTATCTGCATGCAAAGTAATTCAAATGCTGTTGAATTTCACTGATGGCTAATGGGAAAAGTTCATGCACATGCACGCCACAAATTTTGCTAATATTTTTTTTTTTTTCCTTTTAGGCAAAGACTACAAGAAACATTAATACCTGGAGAAGTGCTCAGATTGCTTCTATATACACCAAAAAGGAAATAATTCAGTTATTTTAATTGAGCTGACTTGATTATGAGCAGAACCAAGGTCTGTGTGCCCAGAACTCTATCTACTTCCTCAGTTACAGAAGTCGATCCAACAAACAGCATTATCGCTTCCTTTGACCTTTGTCCCTACATCTTTAACGTTGGGTGGTGGATGCGCCATTTCTGACTTAACCATTTTACTAGCAATTAAGTTGCTAAAAACAACACTACTTGAAGAAGATACAACTTGCAAATAGCATGCGTCATAAATGCAGTGTTTGCTAAACTGCCTTAGTTGTTTCTCTTTTAAGAACAAAAAGGGTTCTCATGAAAAGAAAAAGATTTCCAAGGACTCCAAGGAAAACAAACCTAGCTCGATCTAGCCTAAGGAAAACTCCGCAAAACCATCTCAATACTACTGTGTGTTCTGCTGTATCAACACTAGTTAAGAACCCCTAAGCACTGGGCTGTTGCTGGCAAACGTTGCCAATGTAAAAATCATGCCAGTGAAACTCTGCTGAAGGCAGATGTAACCACTGACATCCATAAAACCTCTGTGTTATCTGGCAGCCAGTTCATGCTAATGTCTCCCAGTGTTGCTGGGACCAAAACATTAAAACCAGAAATCATTGTGACGGCAAATCCCTTTCTGCCCTCCATGTTTACTTTCCTCCAATTTTATTTATTTTTTAACTCCAGTTTTAGGAAAATGTACTTTCACTTCACATATTCAGCTCTTCTTATGATAAAGAACTTTCCAATTGTTTACTTGAAACCACTCCAAGCAGGCAAGCATAATTAATATGAATTGCTGACTTGCATTAAGAAAGGAAATTATCCAATTGCACCTACTGCTGACTATGTGTTCTATGCTTCCCTGTACTGAATGGCAAAATGGCCAATTAAAACCAAAATAAAAAGCAAAACAAACAACCAAACAACAACAAAACTAACATAAGTCCACCTCAAATTAACAGACTAGCTGAATCCACTACTTCTTTGAAAGTTGGAATTGTGCATCCCACTGTGACTGAAGTTCCCAGTCCATGCCACAGGCATTCCACCAGAGCAGGACAAGGAGCAGCCCACCCTTTTTTGAAGATGTTAATGGTTTGCAGAAAAATCTTTGGCTTCTTAAATACTTGTCATTGCTGTACCTCAGTCAGGGATACAGGAAAGAGAATAATTCCAAGCCACATGTAGAGAGGAACAGAGCCCTCACCTCCAAAATGAATCCACATCTCACTGTGGTTGGGAGCATGCACTTCCTTCAAAGTCCAGCAGTGACAATCAAGGGAGTTCCTCAAAAAGGGAGATGAGCCTTTGTCCTTCACAGGTTTTCTTACAGGAATCCTGAATTTACAACACTGTACTAAAACATATTTATGGCACTGGTGAGGTGTAGAAGTTTCACAAATGTGCAAGCAAGAAACAGCAGGGCTATGTTTAATAAACCACACAGGTCCAGTGTAACAAGGTAACAAGCCAGGGATGTTTCAACTTCAACCTGTAATTATAACAGTAGCACCTTCCTACTTCAGGTGCTTATAAATTCAAGATATATATGCTTACAGAAGC
The DNA here is from genome assembly GCF_004027225.2 of Strigops habroptila. Taxonomy (NCBI): domain Eukaryota; kingdom Metazoa; phylum Chordata; class Aves; order Psittaciformes; family Psittacidae; genus Strigops; species Strigops habroptila. The sequence continues at coordinate 46,547,015 of NC_044283.2, forward strand.
ACTATTCTTAATGTGATGCCAGTATAGTGGTGCAGCAGCAAGCCAAATTCTCTCTCCCTCTCAGGTTTGTCGCGTTAGGGCAGGAGCCTGACACATCAAAATGAGTTAACACAATTCGGTAAAAACCCATGCTACTTTTTGGACGTGGCTGCACAACAGCCATTTTCCATTACTTGTGTGTCAAAACACAAACATCTGAAAGGATGTTTGGTTATTACAAATATATTAACTGTTAATTGTCAACAAAACTAAGTCAAAAATACAAAATTATCTTCCCTCCTGCTCAGGGGTACCTGAGGTTTTACAAAAGATTTTGTGAACGCAACTGGGATTGATTCTTCAGCAGTTCAACTCCTCAGCTGTCAGCACAGTGCAGTAAAAATCAGCCAAGAGTTAAGTTACAATTCAAAATTTTGCTGGCATATAGATCTTGTCAATAGCTTAAAGGCTCAATGTTGGGGTTGGTTTTTTTTTTAAACATGCATTAGGAAATCCTTGTAGCTGTGAGCTCTTTGGCTGGCAGCACTTTATCAGTTCCCCAGGCAACCTAAACTACTACTAGAACAGTCACTACTTTAGGCCTACTTTTATATAAGTTTTCACAGAAATAAATCCTACTCTCTGCCAATATACAATTTGGGGAACTTGCAATAAATAAACTAGAATTAGAAGGATAAAGGCCACAAGTGTCTTTCAGCAGCAGTCATTTACGCAAAAAGCATATCACATGTTTTTTATTACGCCACACCTTCTTCCCCTCCCCTTTTCCCCTCCTTTTTTTTTTTTCTTAAGCCAAACCAGGCAAGGTATGCAACTGTTTCAATAAACAAAACTGTTTCTGTCATACTGTTTGGAGACTACAGTAGAGGTGCAAGGGGAGATGATGACATTTGACTATGCTTCTACAGTTAAACAGCAAAAAACACATAATAAGAATTTGCCTAATATTTTTACCACTAATCTAGCTATGTATTTCCCCACACAGAAGCAGATAACATGTCCTCTACAATGCTAATGATTGGACTAGAATTAATTGTCATGGTCTATCACCACTGTATAGGTGGGCAATTCAGTATTACCTCACAATTTGACCTTTTTCTTAGGAAAAAACCCCAACCAACCAACCAACAGTAGTCATTGATTTCCGAATAATTTACCACCCATCACGGGGAACAACCACAGTTTGAAACAGATAAATTTCAGGACAAATTCTGCAACTGCTATGAAAACTGCTGCTGCATTTAGTTTAGAGATAATGCAAATCAAAGCCCCAAGTACGTTACACAAACTCAGGATCTCATTCCTTCTTTTCAGGTGGCAGTTGATTTTGAAGGAAAAATACTGTTATGCATATATATGGAACTAAGTTTTCAGGCCTCCTGCATGCGGACAGCTATATTTGTGTCATGTTTCCAAGCTTTCCTCCATTAATTAAAGGTAATACCACTAGATATCAGAGGTAACATGCTCTTAGATGGTGTCTTCACATGCCTTGAGACTCTACCACTACTGTCACCTGCTCTTACCTTACCTGCTCCACTTCCATTCCACAGGGAATTGCCCCACCTGGACATGCCCTTTGGGATCACCTTTGACAAAAATTTTTTGGCCACATGATTTAAAATGGAAAGCATTCTTATCACACCATGAATGAGTCATTTACTAAAAAATACCTACATATAAAAATAGGAAGTCTTACGATCAGTGCCTAAGAGGGAAAGCAAGGCAAGATGTGTTCCCAAAAGCACCTCTGTCTTCATAACACTAACTTCAGCTGTGAATGCTTTGCTACCCTCACAGCATCTGCAAACTTAAATTGACACTTTGAAATGTACTGGTGTGTGTATATATATTACACAGGAGTAATTATGCCAGAACCACTTATTGCTGTATGCATTCACAAGTGCATTCAAAACCGTTCATTCAATTCAGCCCAGTCTCCAGACTTCATGCAGGTCTAACTGACCTGCTCCTCATGACACAGCAAAGTCCTAGCTCCACTTTCCAGATGGATTAATCCAATCAGGAAAAGGCACCATTTCTTGGAGGCTGTTCACAAGAGTCTTTAAAGGTACAGCAATTCTCCTAGAGCAGCCATACCTGCAGCTACTTACAAGCCATTATTTGGCCACTGTGCTGTACTGCTAAAAGGACAGAAGAAAAATTAGAATTTCCAGATCACCAGTGTCCCAGCTTTTGACCAGTGCAGGCCTTTTTAGCCTCTTCTGGAAGCACCCCAGCTTGCTTGTCTTGAATCAACACTGTCAGACCACTAAAAGTGCATTCTTACCTTAAGTACAGACACCCACTCTTGCGTAATACATTACCTGAAACACACCCAAGAGCAGGACACAAAAAGCACTATTTTGCCAACAGCTTCCTTGATGCCCTACCTGGGGGCTTCCTCCACTGAGGACAGAGTATACAATTTTTTCCTGGGTTGTAAGAGTCCTAAATATCTGACTATGCTGAGAAGAGGCAACAACTAAGGTAACAATGCCAAGTCAGCATGCTTGAGCAGGAAAGTCTGAGAGTTCAAGTGTCTGTAAAGCAAAATATAGTTATAAAACTGTTACAAAAAAGGATGACTGGAACAAGAGGTCACAAAAGCCCTGTTCTCAGCAGCACATAACAAACACCACAAACATACCAACTACTCTAGACAAGGCACAGAGCACAAATTGAGAGAGAGAACATGTCTCTTGAATGTTTGAGAGAAACTACTAGTCACAATAACATTATACCAGGTTGTGGAGACCTGCATTTTTTAAAACTCAAGTGTGCAACTCAAACACTAAAGAACTAAACAAGATCACCATAAGCCTAATTAAAATTTTAAAAGCCCTTGCAATGAAACCTTCAACAAGCATCAAAAAGCAGCATTTGTATACTAACAAATAATGATATGCAAGAGTGGAACAGCAGTATTTGTGAATAATTCTTTTTTTAAAAAGCCTTTAAACTTGATGTACATCAAAGTCATCTTGATAACCCTTCAATGAACAGTTTATCAGAGAAACTGATGCTTCAGATGGTACTGTGAGTCTGTAAATCCGAAGACTTAAGCTTAACAGGCATCAATGCATTAGTATAATCTTTTGAAAAGAAAATACATCTTTAGATTTCTAAAACTCAGGTTTCATGCGAGGATCAAATAAAACCATGTCAGCAGCAGTCTCCAATTTTGGTTCTCTAGGTTTCAGATCGTATGAAGTCTTGTATTCCATTTAGGGGAAAAAAAATAAACAACAAAACCAAACCTAAAATAACCCTCACAGAGGATAATCCAATTTTTACCATCACCACCGCATAGTTAGACACAGCACAGATACAGTAAAGCGGGGCGGGGGGGGGGAAGTATATGAAGTTGTGTTTCTTCTGTGGGTTTTGGCAACACATTTTTCATAATAGAATTCACTTAGTTTTCAAAGAACATATCATCAATCACCATGTCTCAATAAATAGATTCATATAGCTGCTAGCAGAAGTCAGTTGAAAACCTTTGTCTTGATTGAGACAGATAACAGAAAAAGGCATCAGGATGTTCCATCAGCTTCACGACTGCCATTCTCATACCAATATCTCACTGGTACAATCTTGCCTTTTGCAATTATTTACACTTTACAAAGCAGATTGTAAGTTTTTCTGTCTTTTCCTTCTCCCTTTGACCTCCCATGTTCATTAAAGCAGAGCCAGAGACGAAGAAATGAATTACAGCATTAGGTCCTAATTCTTAGATTAGTTTCAGATCAAGCGGACTCTGTACAGAGCCCAGCAGAAGTAAGGCAACATCAACAACATGAAAACCCTAATCCGACTTCACTCTGTCAGGTATTATAAACTCTTCCAATAGCCATTTTTTGAAAAAGGTTTACTCCTAGAAATTGTGAAGTAAAACCAGCACAGGTGAGAAGCATAGGTCTGTACTATTACTACATTTGTGTACAAGAGATCTCTTTGAATGGACAGTTTATTATCACTCCCTCTTCTCTCTGAGAACGAAAACAAAATAAAAGCATCACGCTTCACCACTAACCACATGAGACCCTGAATCTTTCTTACAGCTGTGAGGAGGAATAGAAACACTGTTGTACAGATGAAAAATGCAACTATAAACTCTTGCACAGCATCAGAGTTTCACATAAGTCAAGAGAAAACATCTAGGCAGAGAGAGAGGAGACTGGCAGATTCTGAAGTCTTTTTCAGCAGTAGTACGGCAGCACATAAAACAACACACTCATTTTTAGGCATTTTTCTTCTTATTATCATCATATGAGATGTGTTAATGCTAATCAGAAAACCAATCACACACCCCACGGAGAAGGAGGAAATCAGACAGAAATAGAAATCTCCAAATACTACAAACATGCCTTAGCATTTCTCAGCTACAAGAAACCATATGCCCCAACCTGGTGAACTGTCCCATACTGGCAGGCTGCCGCAACACACAGCCTCCTAACAGTGTGTATCTGCCTGCGCCTACAGATTAGTCCACACGGAGCAACTCAAAATCATACTGAGTTACTACCAACCACCCTGGGTGACAGAACACGTTCACATGACCTTGCTAACAGTTCCTCATCGCCTCAAAGATCAGGGAGAGCAACACAGCTTTATCAGTACACACTCCCTTCTCTGGTTACCAGGGCCCTGAAGTTGCCGATACGTCTACTTTCCTTTGACATCCCAGGAAAATATCAAAATAGCTTTCAGTGATTTGGTAAGTGACACACCGAGTGTCCTGAAGAAAAATAAATCAGTGTTACCAGCCTATTAAAACAGAAGCCCAGACCCAAACTGTCAACCTACACACAGGGTCACGCAGCTAACAGACCGAAGTAGAAATACTCGGCACTACATAAAGCCTCGCACTTGCGAGGAAAAAGCCTTCTTCGAAATAAAAGCGCGCATTCCACGCTCTCACCTTAGCACTCGCCCGCTTCCCGGCTCACAGCCCTACGCGCAGCCTGGGTCCTCTTCCAGAAGTTTGCCACCAACGCTGCCCACGTCGCCCTACAAACCAGCAGCGGAAAAGCCGAGCCAAAAAGATAAAGGGGATTAGGCAGGCATTACTTCCAGTGACCTATATACCCCCTCGGCAGCCCCGAGGCAGACAGCAGCTGCTCGGCTGCGGGGGGCACCGGCCCGTCGCTCCACCCCGCCCCGCCAGAGGCCAAACGGCGCTACCCAACCCGGCGCGGGAGGGACCGCGCCTGGAACGGAGGCCCCGCCGCCAGGTCCGAGGCCCGTCCCCAACCGTGGCCACCGCCTCATGGCTCCCGCCCCGGGGAACCAAGCCCCTACCTGTCGCGGGCGGTGCCGGAGAGTTTCCCCGGGGAGGGGCGAGGCGGCTCCGCTCACTCTCTGCCGAAGCCACCGGCTCCGGGAGGGAGGGAGACGGCTGCCCAGGTAAGTCGCCGTCAGCGACGGGGCAGACGGGGCCGGCGCTAATCCCTCAGGAGGGATCCCCCTCGAGCCCGCCGTCACCGAGCGCCCCAGAGGCTCCGTCCCTTCAGGGCTGGCATCTTCCCCTTCACACGTCTCCCCTCATGGCGAGCGGCCTCAAGTCGGCACCGTCCGCGGAGTTTGTGTAAGCGGAGGCCAGGCCGTTGAGTCAGAGCGGCGGGGAGGAGCCGCGACCTGGCGGGGTGAGGCGAGGCGAGGCGAGGCCGGGCCCGCCGCGGCCCCTGGCAAGCGGCCGCTGCCGCCTAGGCCGGCGGAGAGGGCGTCGGTCGGTGCGGCCCCTTGAGGTATCAGGTGAGGAGGCCTTGGCCCGGAAAGGAACATGCTCCTGGACCAAAAACAAAATAAACACGCACCCTTTGTAATTTCTATTTATTATTACTAATATTTACTTTTCTTTAGATGATACAGTGGTGTGTGGGTGGTGTTCCCTCTCAGCGGAAAATGCCAGTGCTCTCTGGGGCACGTCTGGAGCCCTCTGCCCTCGGTGAGCCGCACGCTGGCCTTTGGGGCCTATTTGCTTTCTTGAAGGTATGAGGCTATGAAGTATGGGGCAGGGGGGAATCACCCAGTTGCATTTGCCTGGATACTCTTGGAGGGTTACTCATGTAGCCGCTGTGAGTAACTAAGAAAGATTCCTGCCACCAATTTCTCCTGCATGGAAAACCTGCAAACCAGAAGTACCATTTTAAATATGACACATAATACTTAAAAATTTGAATTAGAGATCATTCCCTAATGATACAAGCCATATAGTTCTTACTTTCACGTACAAGATATATAGTTCTTATTTTGAAAGACCTCACTGTAACTGTGATACACTGCTGTGGTGAATAGTTAAGCATGGTTCCATATGCCGTTGTGTCTTTTTTAATGACTTCAGATAAATTAATTAGACTGTCAGGGTACTGATTGTGATTTCACTAATGACTCAAAATAGGAATAGATGTTGGCCTATTAGGGTAACAGCTAATTTAAATAAATGTATAATATAATTTAACAAGTGTAGTGATGTTCTTTGTGAGCTCAGGAAGCATCCTCTCCAAATGCTCCATGAAATTAAAGAGTAATTTACTAAAATTACTAACTAACTAGTTTCACTCAAACTAACTCACAGCTAGGTATGCCAGAGTTAAGATTTCCCAACCCAGGACAAAACCATCATCCAAAAATCCATCCAGAAATAAAACTAATCTAATGTGAGTGAGGTTTCTCCACTTAGAAAAACTAGAAGAATCATTGGTTCTTGTAAAATATCTTGAAACATGTTGAAGCTAGATCTAAGCTTTAAAGGGGGAAGGGGGAAATGCCATTTCCAGAGACATGTCATTGCTTATTGTTTTCAGAACTGCAAGATAAAGTATTAGTTCCACATAATTCTTTATTGCAAATACTGTGGTAGAGGTGCTCAGCAGCGTTACTAATGTGATCCCCCTCATAGTCTGAATCTAGAACCTGTTACTATCTGGGCATGCATGTCTTTGTTGGAGAGGTGTTTCCCAACATTAGATCTTGTATTTCTTACCATTTGTTCAGGAAGCAGCTTCCATGTGCTGCTATGGAGCCTAGGCACACAGCTGGGTGGCGTTTGGGGCTGCCTAGGATGGCAGAGCAGAAGCCAGCATGGGAATTTGATCAAATTGTGCAAAGGACTGTAGCAGAAACTGAGAGGATACTTCTGTTTATATTTGGTCTGAGAAGCATGGGAACTGTCAGCCAGCGTACAGATGAAAGATGCCCTTTGTGTGAAACATCTCATCGTAAGCAGATCATTAAGGAGTGAGCCTCTGAAGCAGTGCCTGCTATGGATGCTGATATCATCTATTTCACTTTTTTCTATCACTGCTCTAAGCATTTCAAAAACATTCCATAATTATTTTTCCTGTGATAATTAGGTTGAATCGAAGATAGCTGTCTCTTTACATCCCTGTCTCTTAATCATTAGATAAGCTGTTCTATCACACAGTTAGAAGAGATAGAAGTGTAAAGATGGCTTATCACAAGCCTCTCACTAATCTTCCTACCAGCCCTCTTTGTTCGGAAGGCATTCTTAGCTTCTAAGAAATACTTCACCCAGGTATAAGTAAGAGGCATAACACTTGAACCCAAACACAACTGACTGACAGGATAATTGCAAGTAGTGAAGGTAACAGGAGATTTCATGAACAGCATTTGCGAGTCTTGAATGTTGTGTCATCATTGCAATTAATTGTGCAGTGCCTCTAGTGAGGTTTAAGCAATAATGACAACTAAGTTTATATTTACGGTGGTTAAAGAACATAACATGTATGCTTATGCTGCGGTCACCAGTTTTACTCACTTTTGAAAGAAATTCCAGAAAGTTTCTGCTTTCTGTGGCCCAGGGGCATGCCTGCAGTGTCAAACCAAAATTTACTGTTGCAGATAGAAATGACCAAGCGTATCAACATATGTAGAACAGACAGCTTTTAGAAGAGCTCTCTTACTGTGAATTTTTTTTTTTGTTGCAAGTGTACTACAAATAGAAAATCCATGGGATGGAAATAGTTTCATTTCAAAAAAACCCTGAACAAGTCACTGTCAACAAAACGGAATGCTTGCTATAAATTGACCCCAGAGCTACCCCATTTAAGACAGATTTTTCTTGGATGTGATCTAGGTATCATCTCAGTAAAACAAACCTATACTACAGTTGCTTCTTAGCAAAATAACTGATTTCAAGGAAAGGTGTTAGAGGATAAACATGTCCTGTTTAAAAATTAAGAGGAATACAGGCATTTTCCAAGTCATGTTATATGCTATGTTGTGGCCTTTCTTCCTCACATTCTGTGAGCAACAGGAAAAAAGAAAGTCTGTATTAAATCTTCAGAAAGGTCTCTACACACCCCAAAACCTTCATACAAAGAAAGAAAAGTACCATACTTTAAATGTTTATGAAAAATCATTGGTTACTTATACCTAAATCATGTTTCACCTGAATAGCATAAACCACATTTATCCCTTAATGTTCAAAGATATCCCCAAGCTTTTTTGAGATACAGTTTTGCAAATATTTCGCTTCAGTGCACCATTTATAATGTAGCACCATTCTAAAATCATTAGTATGTGAAAGATAAATGTTACATTGACGTGGATAGAATTCCAACACTTGGCTAGACTGGTAACTAATAAAAATATAGAGAGAGATTGGAAATTAGTTACCTTTAAGTGTCTGTAATTTGATGAAGAGAAACGATTTAAAAGATTTCGTAGTCTATCTTAATTGGCATTTGTTGCTTTACTTGTTTCAAGACAACTCTTTAAACAAAAGTAAGTTTGATAAAGACGTTATATAACAAGATTTGGTTAAAAAGACTCTCATTTCTTTGACCATTATAAATTAGTGATCTATGAGACAGACCAAAATAAGTTCACTGCCCCCTTAACAAAACTATTTTTCCTCTTTAAAACCAGATTTGATTATCTATGATACATTGTAAGGGCTTGGCACTGATTTTGAGAATAAGGTAATTCGCTCTGCTCCAGAAGTCAGTCTGCTTGTAGTCTGTAATTTCTCAAATGCTGTAAAGTGGCACAGGTCAGCACTGCTATCAAAAGAAGTAATCTTGCCTTCACCCACCCATTCCCTCCCTCCCTCCCTACGCTTCCATCTTCCCTGATGCAGTCAAAGAAAATCTGCAGCTGTTTATTAAATGAGATCTGTTCCCTGATTCAGATTAAAATTAACCCCCTTTTTTTATGGGTAACTTTAAAGTGGATCAGTTCTTTGATCTGGTTCACCTGCCACCACATAAATCCTTACCCTGGCACAAGAGAGGGAGCAGCATAAGGGCAGGAATGAGCTGTGGCACCATAAATTAACTTAAAGAATATGTGAAACTGAAAGTATGATTCCAAAAGTGTTTTTTAACAGATAGGCATCTAGAAACAATTGTGCTCTGTCCTATTTTTTGTGAGGTTTTTTGCTTCAGAGTATGTGTCTAAAGCCCATGCTGTAATATATCCTCTGCATTATCAGAGAACTTGCCTTTGTCCTCTTCCGACACTCTCTTTTTCTCATCATGCTTTGAAAACACAGTGCTGAACCCTGAACTTGTGCTGTAAAACCTTCAAGCTGTTTATTTAGGGAGGAGGGGGGCAACTGATAACTTTTTTTAAGAAAGAAAGAAGAAAAAGCCTCCCTTCTTACAGAAACAAAACCTCCTTCCTTCTCTGTAGCCTGCTAGTGTTGCAGGATAAAAACATTTTCAGTCTCTCCTAGATTTCTTTCAGATTTGCTAAACCATCCCTGCCAGCAAAGATTTATGTCTGGACCGTAGCAAAGCGCTTACCTTAAGAATACAGCTGAAGGATATTTAACAAAACTATATCCCTAGAGGATGAGTAGCAGTAGACTCTTTAAAAGCTCAGTCCTCCTTTTCTAATTACGAGTTATACTCCAAAGGCCAGTGGGAGCTTTGGCCAAGAACTGCATAACACATTGCTTAATGAAAATCAGGTTATCAGCGTTATTCTTCTTTTCTGCTTATACGGACTGTGATTATAGCAAACATGGTATTTAAACAGAGCCAAAGCTACTCTTCTATAACCTACAACCTGCACCCATGTCTCATCAACAGTGAAAACCATCACGTTTTCTATTCTTACCCCTCCAAAAAATCACCTCTGACAATCTGGATTTAATAATTTAGTTATCTCATATTTTTTTAAAACCAGAAAGATGACAGTTCATCAGTAGGGAAGATTTTAGTAGACCACAGCAGCACCACTGAATGCTGGCTCAGATGCAAGACCTCCTCCCAGCTAATTACAATGCGATCTATGTTAATGCCTTAGAGAAGCACTTGCTTATTAATACCTACATGGTATTTGCTTTGTTTTCATAACATCTCCCTTAGTTTTCACCATTATATTGCCCCCCGAAAGCCATATTTCTCTCTCCTTTCATAAAAACCTTCTACTTTGTCCTCGTGATAGACCACCTTTCTAATCACTGAGGTACTGACAATGGGAAATAGGTTACGTGAGATTCAGGAAAATCCTGTGGTCTGTGGTGCATGAAGCCTAGCTGCAGATGTGAAATCAGACATACTGGAATTTCTTTTTCTTTTTTTCCCCTGAATTAATATGAATTTGCATCTCCTAGAAATTGTTACCAAGAGAGGGAAAAAGAAAATACCATCCTGTACAAGCCCACTGGTCTCTGAATGGTACTACTGTCCGCCTGCACGCCTGGGAAGATGGAGAGACAAAACAGGCAATGAAAAATCTGACAAGTCTGAATGTCTGTCTTATACTACTTAAAATACAATGAAATATTATTAAGTAGCATTCTTGTGTGAGTGTATGAATACTGATTTCCTCTGTGAATAGGCCAACACTAGACAGGACATGAACCATTCAGCTGCTAGGCAAAAAATCTGTGAATCAGAGAATAATTCTTACTAGTGTTTTGTTCCTCTGCATGTGCTTTTTTTATTCCTTGCTTAAGTCTGGAATAAAGTGATTTTTCACCATTGTCAGATACTTTGTGAAGTCAGTAGGTGTGACTTTCTACAGAGAAAATAAGAGACAGAAATAAGACTTGCAAAGGAGGAAACCTTAGCTTTGCATTTCTTACAATGTACAGAAAAAAACATTTTCATTTCCTGGAAACTCAGTTGTCCTTAATGATTTACATTGTAGCTTCACTTCAGAGTGCATGGCTAACTGGTAAGTGTCGTTGAGTACAGAATAATTAATTGAGAGAAGCTTTTACTTAATTTTTTGAAAAAATTGGTTTTAATTTTTTTGCCAATAATGATTTTATTTATGCCAAATAAATACTCAGTGCAGGAGCAAAGCTGGGCACCAATCTTCGTGTGAGATTAATTACTTCAAGCTCTCAGAGTGGGCAGTTGGAGAGAAACTCTGAGAAAGACACTGAGAACAGTCAAGACAAAACCTCGAAAATGACTTCCAGCAAAATAACAGACATAAAGCCCCATATTTTAAGGAAGGGACCTTGTTCTGCAAGGTATTCAATAGGAAGTTTTATTGAAATCCTCAGCAATTCAGTCAATGACCATTGGAGATTTGGAGTCAAATACCAGCATTAGTTGATGCCTATATTCTTTGAAATAAAATCCTGCTGGGATTTTTTTCAAAAGCATCTGGCAGGTAAGAAGTGCTCATAACCCTTTGCAGTTAAAAATCATTGGATAAAATGCATAAACAGCATTAGGATCAAAGACCAGGATTTAACTCTCTCTCTCTCTCTCTCCTTTTGAGAGTTCCTAGCTGCCAGCTAGTGCAATCGTGCTCCTCTTGCTTGCTTTTCCCAGGCTTGTGTTCTTTGCAGCATAGTACTCCAGCTTCAAAAGACTCCTTATTTTCCCGTTTTGTATAAATTGATGTAAGAAACACCGATGCAGGGATGGAAAGGTGAATTTGAGTTTCTTTAGCTGAGTTAAAATTAAGCCCTGCTCTTTTTTTTTTTCTTTTCTTTTTTATTGTAGGCAAATGATCTATTAATGTACTATTTCTAGGGCCAACAGCAGCTCCTCAGCAGATGCGTTCTGAAGAAAGCTTCCTTCAGTTCTTTTCTAAAAGCAGTTTCTAGGCTGGGTGCTAACTAAATAAAAGTCTTCATTTGTAGCCCTAATTCATACACTGAATCTCCAGGGAGGACAGAATTGCAGTTACACTCTTCTGTGTTGCATAGCCCTTTAGCTGAGTTTAAGCAGCTCCCTGCTCAGTGGAGACTTCTGTCCATGCGCTCCATGAAGGACCAGTAACGCAGGTATGAATTTCACTCTAGCATCTGAAAGTTAGGCAGTGCCACCACTGTTGGAAATCTGGTCATTAGCTGTCTTGCTGAAATCAAAATAGAGAACCAGAAATAGTCAGAATTATAATCCAATGGAATTTATCTTTCAGTTGCCTTTTTTATGGTATTTATGTTGAGTTGTTCTGCTTTTCCTATTATTCCTTTTATTTTTCTCTCCAAAATAAGATTCTGTAGTATTTACTTTCATTAAGGGAAAATTTCATATGGTTGCCATCTACCTATGCAAAGGAAAAGAAAAAAAAAATTGAGGTTAGTATCCTAAATAGAGTGAATTACATAATGAAATGTTACTCATTTTGAACTTGGACTGTTAGAGTTCAAGAAATATGGCATAACTGTACAGTGTGAGTTGTACACACTTGTCCCTGAGAAATCAGTTATAGTTTGCACACCCAAGAACTTGTGTATGTACAGAATGTAAGCTGCCAGATACTAATGTCTTGAGTTTCTTTATCGTAAGAAATTATTTGTTCAAGTTCAAGCTTGACACCCTTGCTTAAAAATACATCATTTTTAGGGACTCTCCTTTAACATGTCGTCACTGGAAATTGGAATCCTGCTGGAATTCAGTGGTTTTCGTTTGTTGTTCCTAGCAGCTGTGCATTAGTAGCATAAATAAATTAAATAAACAGCAACATCTGTTCCAGTCACTAGAGGCTTATTGCTGGAGTTTTCTGCATTGGATGGGAGGAGAAGCTCCAGTAGAGGAGCTCAGCTTTGCAGAGCAGAGATTAGTGGAATCACTAAGTATAAATGTGTAAAATTGTGACCTGTGGGAATTTCTCACCTGCCAAATGATGACACTAACTAATGTCAAAGTCTGAAGTCCTCTAGTCTCTATTCTGCATTATTCATCTGAGCAGGAATCCCATTATATTCAAAGAGCTAGTATGCTATCAGTCTGTATCTTACTAAAAAGAAAATCTGTGGTGTAGCTGAAAACCTAAGCCTGTAGGTCTTTTTTTTTTTTAGTTCATTATTCTTGGCTCCAGGATACCTTAGTCTGTATATGTATATGAATAGTATTAATGTGTGTGTATATATATTTATTTCTTAATATACACCTAATTCTTTGTGTGCGTGTGTGTGTGAGTGGGGCTGGATAATGCACATATGGCCTTACATGCTCTAGTCAAGGCACCTCCCTCTTTTGTTTTGACAAAATAAGCAGTAAACATTGGACAGCTATGATGCACAGAAAATAGGACAAGGGGATCTTGTTTAGCCTGTGGACAAGAGAGGCTCCCGGAGAGGAACATTTTACAATGGCATGTAGTGACAAGACAAGGGGGAATGGCTTTAACCTGAAAAAGGGGAGATTTAGATTAGGCATTAGGAAGAAATTATTCACTGTGAGAGTGGTGACGCACTGACACAGGTTGTCCCGAGAAGCTGTGGCTGCCCCATCCCTGGCAGTGTCCGAGGCCAGGTTGGATGGGGCTTTGAGCAACCTGGTCTAGTGGCAGGTGTCCCTGCCCATGGCAGGGGGTTGGAACTGGATGAGCTTTGAGATTCCTTCCAGCCCAAACCATTCAGTGACTCTATGATCTAATAATGCCTCAGGATTCAAACTCCACAAATCTCTCCATAAACTTGGGAGAGCAGTCACAAAGTAGGTATTCCTATGCTGGTATTCCTATGCGATAAAGTAATGAGTGCTCTGTTACAATTTTTAAAAAGACACAAAATAAGCCAGACATATTACTTGCCAATTCCATAAAATAATCTGGGAAAGTAATACACAGCTGTAGGAAAAAAATGGCAGAATGTACCAGAATGTTTCATTTCCTTTACTGGAATCCAGAAACTCAAATGGAAGTTGGTTATCGAGGTTGCAAGCATGGCCGGAAATACATGCTAGTAAATAAATGTTAAAATTAAAAGGAAAACAAAATTGGAGCTTATAGACTTCTTCTGAGCTGCTGAAGTGCTATAGTTGTATAGTACATGGTTGTTGCAATTGGGAAAATCAGATTTCTGTGAAGCTATTTCTTATACTGAGTCTTAAGCACTTAAGAAAAGAATTTATGGTAGTTAATCTGTTCCTAGCTGGAGCCTGCAACTCAAAAGAGGGCTTCTTTTGGCAGAAATTGTTCTCTTCTGGGAAGGTAACTGGTTCCCCACCTTCTTCTGGTTCTTGTGCAGACACCTCTTTGGGTCTAATTGTAGCAATCAAAGACTCACAGAAACACAAAGTCATTCAGGTTGGAAGACATCTCTGGAGGCCACCTTGGCCAAGGCCCTGATCAGAGAAGGACCAAATCAATCAGGTTGCTCAGGGCTTTTTTCAGTCCAGCTTCAAATTTTTCCAAAGATGCAGATTCCACAACCCCTCTGGGCCCTTGTTCCAGTATTGGACTGGAACATCATAAGAAAGTTGTTTCTGATACATAGTGGGAATTTTCTGTCTTCTAACTTCCACCTATTGCCTCTTGCCCTATCACTCTGCAACTTCAATAAAAGACAAGGGCTCACTCATGTTCAACTTGTCCAACAGGACCTCCAGGTCCTTTTATGCAGAACTGTTTTCTACCTGGCTTCCAGCCTGTCCTATCGCATAAAGTTATTCCAACCCTGATACAGGACTTTGCATTTGCCTTTGTTAAACTTTATAAGGTTTCCATCAACCCGTTTATCCAGGATGCAGAGGTCCTTTTGAATAGCAGCCCTGCCCTCCAGTGTAACAGCTGTGCCCTACAGTTTGCTATCACTCACAAACTTGCTGTGAGTGCAGTTCATTCCATCATCCAGGTCTTTATTAAAGGTGTTAAACAGTATTGACCCTAGTATCCATCCCTGTCTGAAGGTGCTGCTGGTAAGTGACAGTTAGTTGGATTTTGTATCATTGATCCCAGATAGCTTCCTGGGCCCAGCAATACAGCCAGTTGCAATGCCTGGCTTCCTAAGAAAGGCAGCTGTCAGGGCCTTTCAATGCTTATGCCATTAATTTTGGTCAGTAGAGTCTGTGGCATCATTGTTTTCATAACATAAGCACTAGAGGGCTGTCAATGAAGTGATCTGGTTGCAGGTTTAGAGCTAGTGAGTAAGCAGGAGGTAGTGGTAGTGTGAGGGATAGTAACTGAAGCCTAGGAAGAGGTGTCAGAATGCCTTGCTAGGTCACTAATCATTGCAAGACAGTGGTTATAAGGCAACAACAGTTAAAATGGGCTGAAAAGGGAGTAAATAAAATGGAGGACAAGTCCCAGTGATTTTAACTGATATTGAAAAAAAGTACTCCTGGAGCTTGCTTTGGCTCAGAAAGTTTCTGAACTGATTATTGCTGGAGAGAGAGGTCACTTAAGCTATTTTCATCCTCTTCCTGTAAGTATGTACTATTAGTGACTGTAGAAGATGAGATGTCAGACGGACAGACCCATCCGTGTAAGCTATTATAGAGTACTTGACTTCCATCTTTTTGCACATTAAAACCAAGAAAGTATCAACAGGCTAAGTGGTAGTAAGGTAGAAGTTGAAGGAAAGAAAATATTGACTCTGTTATGACATACAGGAAGAAGCTGAGAAGGTTGGAGGTTTCCACTATCTTTTTCATCCTTTAGAAACATCAATTTATTGCAAGCAGCAGGAAGAGAAAGGAGCAGCATATGGACTATTTAGGGTAATTGTAACAGCTCTGGAGCTCTGGGAAGAATTATATTTACCAGTTCTCTCTAAGCACTAAATGTCAACCAAGTAGGTCAGATGGATATGTGTGGGTAAAAGGGATATGTGGTAATTTGAAGGAACACAAGTATGCCAGCAAAGGGTTCTTCAACTTCTTGTGAGGGTGTTTTTCAGTTTTGAAATTATGTCTCAGTCTGATAGGTAATTTTCAGGCTTGCTATGGTGAAAGTTGTTCACATGAAAGTATAGTGCAGCCTATATTTGATTACTAATTGGTTGGCGTTTACATCTCCATTTTCTCAATTTTGTTTTACTTCTGGTCCACAAAGAACATCAGTAATATGTGGACCTCACGGATGCAGAAATCAGGAATTGCAGCATGGAGATATTTATTGTGTAATAACTGAATTTTATAATTGCAGCCATTTGAAGTAAAACTGTAAATGGTTCATATAAAACAATTCTGGTTTTAGGGATAATGAGCTATATAATTTAGTAGCACTGGCAGCTAACTTCTTTAAAAGTTGCTGTTGTTAATGCTTTTTTCATACCAATTTCATGCTGTTAAGCTCCACCAGCATTAATGGAGTTAAACCTGGTTTTCATTTCCATAAATGCAAAGAATGCTCAGTCTCAGTGGTTTTTTTACACACAGTTTCAAGTGTGCTTGAAACTGCTAAACCCACTTAATTCCACATAAAAATAAAGCCTAATGCAGAGAGATCTAATTGTTCTTATTTCACACATAAAAACTCTGGCAAACAACAGAACGATATTCTGTTCTTTGACATTTTAGTGGTTGAACATTCAGAGGCTTTTTGAGCTGTATTTTCATCAATGAAAAGTCTGTGAAACCACTTAACTACAATTTATCTTGTATTAATGTAATCCCGTACACTAGCTTCCATAGATGATGGAACTACTAACTGCCTGTATCAAAGGGAAGAAAAAGCATTTGATTTGTAAGATATAAATCAAGTCCTTCGTTTCTTACACTTTGATCAGCTTTGCTTATGTGAGCACATAATCTGACCCGCTTTGCCATCTAATTTTCGGCCTCGTTCCTCTCCCTCCCCTTAGTATTGAACTTTTATCAAGGCCAGATTTTTTTTTCTCTCCCCAGGGACTAGTCATGCCTCATTTATTCTCCTCTCAACGGGGTTCAGAAACCCCGTCGCAATGTTAAATCATTAGGAAATACCCTCTTCTTGCAACATAAAGTACTTCTGGGGTTTTTTTTTTTGTTACTAGGCTGCCGCTCTATGGCCATATGCATAAACTACAGGTTTAGTTCAACTGAAGTAAACTCTGTTGGAGGAGTTTCTGGGAATGTGTGATAGATTATCTGGGCTTCATGTTCTACAACGAGAGTATGATTACCTCAAAGAGAACAAAGGAAAAGACTACCATTTCACCTGTAGGTATATACCAGCTTGATATCTTAAAAACATTACAGACTATCTTTTAAATCATTAGTTCTGTGCATACTGTAGTACCCTAACATGCAATTTACCGCTGTGCTGCTTGCCCTGGCTGTCTAAAATAATGCTATTTTGAGTTGGATTTTCAAATGAGAGAATATTCAGTCTTTTGTGCTATAAAACAGAAGGATATGCTTTCAAAATACCCTGGCTAGAAAAGCAAGTAGATGTTTATGGGCTGATTGATACACGCCAGGTGTCCTTCATAAGTATGAAGTTCTGATGCTTTTGAATCTGAGCAGTAACTAAGCCATGGAAGTGAACCACACTGTGCTTTAAATGTAGAGGCTTATACGTAGCTATACACATTGGTTTACAAATGGGTTAAAGAGACATCTAAACTTTTATTAAGAATTCTTTTACTTATGCAAGGTTAGAATACACTGCCTAGTAAGTTATGATATAAATCACTACTTTCATATGGGCTTCTGAAAATGGAGAGGACTGAAAATTAGCAGATCTGCCTTCGGGAGTACCTTGAGCAAACTGTAGATTTGTCTGCCTGTAAGCTCTTCTGCTTGAGTTTTACAGTGTCAAGACCCTCCACTGACAAAACTCATGTCGAAGAGGGTGGGAATGGCACTGTATATATGTATAGTATTATTCCTCCTCCTTGGGCAATTTTCCATGTTTCCATTCAGAAGGCGGAATAAGAGCAAGCTTGAGATGTGTTCCTGCCTTCATTTTTAGCACACCCAAACTAAGAGGAAAACACCAAGTTTGATGGAGATCTAATTTCTTGTAGATGTTAACTTCTGAAGAACACAGTCCCTGGTTGATGTCCTGTCAGTGACCACCAGTTACTACGTAAAATATAGCGAGGGCTTCAAAATGATACTATTTTCCGTATAAACAATACCTACTGTTTGAAAGGAATCTGAAAAATCAAAGTCCAAAGCAAAGGAAATTCATTCATTCAGGTGAATAAAAGAGGTCTGACTGGCTTGCTTGAAAACAAGCTCAAAATTGTTAATACCTGTTTTCCTTTAAATGTTCTCCTCTATGCACTTCTGGGTTTGCTGGAAGGCAGAGGGGAAGGAGGGTTGTTAAAAATTAAACAGCTTGCTCTTACTAAAATAAAAATCCATCATTGATTTGAACTAAACCAGGTGCTGACCTTTGGCCATGTTCTTTAACATTGTTCCAGAGAATCTCTACAGCATTTTAATATTTTGTGTTAATGTAGATTATTATTATAACAAGGGACAAAACTGCTTAAAATAGTATTTTCCAGGATGTTCAGCCACTGGGCACCTTTGGTTTCAAAACAGAACCTGCTGTTAAAAGTGCTAATCAATTCTGCCAAGAAGGTAACAGTGACAATGTCCTAATAAACCAAACAGTAATACATATTAGGAGGCTCTGAATGCCACAGCTATAGCCCCCATTTAGGAATATTACAAGTAAATTTACTATGAACAGGAGATTGAGAAAGAAAGGGGGAGGAGGGATTGTAAAACAATATAAAGCAGGAGCTCAGAAAGAAGTTGGATAGAAAACAGCTCGGGTACTAAACCAGTATAACAGGAGATTAAAAATGGCCTCATTTTCTAAAGTATTTCTACAGCAGTGACTGCAAGCAAGAGCAACATAAGAGGTATGGCTTAAAACCATATGCTGAAGTTGCAAATGACAGTATTGAAATATAATACAAATATTTTTAAAGAACAGGGATTCTCACCAATAGCTAGAGGCTGGAATGTGAAAGAAAGCGAGGCTGCCTGAAGCATGATGCAGGCAGCACAAGATTCTCCTCTGTATCTTATTTGTTGTAGCAGAAGCACCAAGGTCCCTAGAATGCTGATCGGTGCCCTGTACAAACCTAGCGAGTGCTGCAGTGCAGCAGGGTTTGACATCTAACACAGGCAGCTGAAACACTCAAGTCTACCAGCAAGGCTAAAGAGTGAGATTTAGAGCAGTAGACAGTGAGAAAACACCAACAAATTTTCTGCTGGATGGCACTATACCAGGTCTGCACACAAACTATGTTTGCAGAGGCATACATCTAGCAAGAGCTAGGTTAGCTGTAGTTTGCAAGAATTAATTTAACTGTTGAATTAAGATGATGAATTGAACTGCAAACCAAACCAGATCCTGTAACAGTCAATGCAGGTGTTGAGTTGCTGTAATAAACTGAATTATTTCCTTCACATGGAGATACTAAAAATGTCCATCTTGTTCCAGGTGTTGTAATTTTTTCCCTGAAATTTTTACATAACTTCATTGACATTTACCATTATTTTAATTCCTCATTCTTCCTAAATGGTTGGAAATGCCAGTGCACTGTATTTCAGATATGGCTGCAATAAAGGTGCAACACAACTGTACAGAAGATTATTTATGCTGCTGAATTCCAAATACGATCCATGGCTATTCTCAAAATGCCATGGATCGTATGGGTCAAATCCATGGATCAAAATGCCAATGTTTCTTTGTTTTTACAATGGCATCATATAACAGGCCTGAATTTATTTGCATACTTGTCACCTGTCTGGTCTGGTGTCCAAAACTGGTAAGTTTATTTTTAAAACAAATAACCTCCCTCGATGTTTTTGAAATGTAAAAATGTCTTAATACTCTCTATATCCTGAGAAAGGGACCTTTTCTTCCTTGGGCATCTAAATGATTCACAAAGGGAAAAGACCTATAAAACAAAATCAACCTTAGTATCAAGACATGGAAATATAAGTAACTGCTTTTACCTTATCTTCCTTTCTTTTTGTTCTGTTTACTAGAAATTAGCAAGCCAAACAGATTCTGTGTATTTATCATAGTGCCCAGGTGATTTAGTTATATCCAGAATCCAGCTGTGCCAAAACGGAAAGTGCCTAGAGGACCCAAATATAGTTTTCCCAGTTTTCCTGTCCTTTGCCATGAAAGATCTTGGTAGCATCATTAAATTAGCAAGGTTAGAGCACTAGAGAGAGAGAGAGTTAATTCCCTGCTTCTGCCATCCCTGGTGAAATGCCATTTCACTTTGCTGTATTTCACTTTCTATGTGCATTGTATTTCCTTCCTTTTTTTTTGTTACTTCTGTCATTGCTTTGTTTTGTGTTGGGTTTTTTTCCATATTTGTTTTGACAGTAAGCTCTTCAGTGTAGGAACAGTGCATCTAAATGGCCCAATCTGAGTTGGAAGCTATTTGTGTTGGCATAATCAAGCTAATAAACTCTTTAGCCCAGGCATTCTATCTCACTTTGTCATTTTATTTCACTACATGCAGTTCCTCACAGCGTTTCCCATTCACTAATATTCTGTTTAAGTCAGGGCAAGCAGATTAGGAGGAGCAGAACACCTGCTACCATCCTTGCAAAAAGGTGGAGGTCAAAGCCAGATCCAGTTAAGAACAAGAACTTGAGGGACAAAGAAGTTAGTATCCCATTCAACAATCCGGTGTTCTGCCATTTCCCACCTCAGATTTAGTTTTTACATTGAAATAATCTGTCTTGATTTTCCTGCTTTAATTATATGTACTGTTTGTTCTTTTTCTTTTCATGTTATATCTATTAAGCTCCAATTTCTTTTCCTGCTGTCTTGACTGCAAAAATCTTATACTGAATATGTACAGAATCTCGTACAACCTTCAGGCAGTGGTGAATCTCCAATACTGTTATTTATAATAGATATTTTGTGGACACTATACACACAATAGTAAATCTATTGAAGTGTAAAGAGAAAAATTGCTCAATACAATACAACTCTTCAGGAACACATTTTGGTATAGCTCTCAATCACACACAAACATGAAGTTATACTGTCTGTCATAACAGAATTGAATGTGATAAATTCTGTGAACAGTATATGAAGGCTCAAAAAGCTAGCCACTTTCACTGTACCACCTCCGGGAAGCTGGCTTGATTTCATTTTGGTCTTATATTTAACAAATTGCCGTGAAATTATGTGGGTGTTCATTTCTTTCTCTTCAAAACACAGCTTTTTGAAACTTTATTCTTTAATATTTTCTGTTCACATCCTAATGGATAAATATCCACATCTCAGACTTTCCCACAGCTGGCAGAAATTGGCAGCCCTGTTGTTTGTTAGAAGAGAGGCAAAGGACTGAAATGGTATGGCTTTATTGCCCCATAAACATGATCTCATTAAATCAATCTGCAGGTCTGGAAAATTCATAGTTCTTCCATTGGATTGCTTCAACACTGCATGTATGTATTCTGTGAATAGTGTGGGGACTTACATGCCTGATCCAAAACCAGCTGGCAGAAGCTGGCAGAAAGAATCCATTGTTTTGATTGTAATTCTTTGGAGTATATGTCCTCAACTGCTGACACATATTAAACTGGATGTGCAGATATATCTGTGCCAAGCTCCTGTGCCTGTGCCTGCTTGCAACATGGGGGAAACACTCATATTTCTGCTGGTTTTTTAAATGAGAAAACCCAATCCTGATGTAGAAGGGAACCTGCCAAATTAAGTAAACAATGCAGCAGGACTACAGGAGAATTTTTATGCTGCAAGTCTAGAAGCAGGAGGACTGAATTCACAGCCTTAGGGAAGGATAAGCATGAGTAGCTTTAAACCGTCTATGTGCTCCTTTGATCCTGGGTTGCTCAGCTGTCTGAACTGGCTTCTGACTGGTGCTGAAGTTTTGGCTCTGACAACTCCCATTTGCCATGTTTTGCAAGAGGCCTGTGAATAAACAGCCTTTCTACTCTTTATACCTTTATACCATCACCAACAAGGACTCCACCAATTGCAAAATACTCCAACTATCTTAACAGGCATAAAGTGGGTAGAGCACACTTGCAAAGACATTTAAAGTGCACAAGAACTGCTTCACTTTTATTGAGATGTACTAAGTAATATCTGTGAAGCTCACTTGCCAGGAAGCACTGTGCTGTTACAGCTCTGTCGTCACTGTTCCAGTTCATCAATGAACTTGCTCCCAAAATTAACAGGAGAAATGCAGAATACATGACCCTGGAGGATGTGGTGAAACCTATACAGAACTTCCTTGTGACCAGTGTGGACCATATGGGCTTTTCATAATTGTGCAAAAATACTTATTATACACAGAATAAGTATATAAACATATATAAACACAACTTTTTACTGTAGCCAATGAAAGAGCAATGTAACTGGGAGGAAAGTGAGGAATTAATCAAATGTGTAGTTGACAGTACAAACATAACTGTGATGTAAGGCCAGAATTTCTGTGAAATAACAAATATCTCACAGTATCTTTTCATTCCTTTTATTTCCTGGATGTCCTGGACATCCAGTGTCCATGACACTGGATTAAGGTATCACTGAGTGGCGGGCATTTGGAATACTTAGAAGCCAGAAATAAACTAGAATATATAGCAAGTTTGTCCTGACCCGCCCTTTTCTATCGCTACCTGTTGCTTCCTGGCTTTCTTGCTTCCACCTCTGTGTTCCTTAAACTGCTTATCCTCATTAGTGATCATGTCACAGTCCTTCACCAATTAAAAGTTTTTCAGGATAGTCCCTGTAGATGGTTTCTGATCCAACCATTTCTCCTGATTCCTTACTAGTCTTTAATAAAGGTGATTCTCAGAATTTCTTGCTTGAAATAAGCTTTCAAGCAGCATGTGTGTATTAGCCAGGCTGACTGAAGACAGAGGTAGTATGAGAACTGGGAGGCCTTTTAAAGAGTATTTTCAATATATAAAGATTCATGTGATGGGACTCTGGAAACAAGACATTAGACAAATCAAAAATTAAGTCCAATGGGCATAATTTTAAAACATTTTTACATGGCTCAGTAGAATCTGTTCAGTTTTCTTTCTCAGGAGTGCCATGAACTTCTGTTTTTCCTGTTTCTTCTTGGCTCACTATTTGTATTCTGATATAACTTTGGACAGAAAAAGATTGCCTCTTGGAGAGTTCAGTTACATGCACTGTTCAAGTGATTCTGACAAGGATGAGTGGTAATAAAAATTGTCCATCCTTTGAACATGATTTGGATTACACTGCGGAAATTACATGTCAATATTGGGTAGAGCTGTATGGGGGATATACACAAGAAATATGTGGACATGATTTGTCAGTCCCCTCTTGACACCACTCACTCTACATGCCTGTTCTTTATTTATAGGCAAGAAGCATGCTGACATTTCAATATTCCTTCAGCTCAACAGTTCAGTCACAGCAAGAAAAACAACATGTGTAGCCATGAATAGCCCGAGAGTCATTTCACTGGATCTTCCAAGAATTTAACTGAAAGGTAAGCCACGATGCTAATTTTACAGGGGTTTCGAAAAGTGGAGGCCAAATTTTAGGAGCAAAAAAAATATGTATGAATAACATTCATAAGACAAATGAAGAGACTGGAAAATGGCATACAAAATTTTAGGATTAATTTTAATAGTAATTAAAGGACAGAACAAATGCTGTCCTGTCATGCAACATAATGCTTTACTTTATCTAGTTCTGGGCTTTAATTGTATTACTAGGGCCAGAAGTCAATCTTAGCTTATTTCTATGAACTGTGTCTTCATTACTGACAGAAACAGGAATGATCACATATACACAAACACATATAAATGTGTCACACAAAAGTTGTGCTATGGTAATTAGAAGGATGAAAAAGAGTGTATGAATTGAATTAGGCTTAAGTTAATTTCATTAACATGCCAGGGTACTGTGATCACTAGCACATTAGAAACATCTTAACAGTGATGATTTTCCATCTCTCATGCCCCCTTTGCATATAATTTTTGTCATACATTAGGAAATCATGAAAATTTATGGCTGTCCCTGAAAGTTTTGATCTGATAGTGATGCAGAATGAATACAATACTTCTGCCAGTAGAAGACTAAGTATGTCAAAGTATTTCAGAGCAAGTAAGATGGAGATTACATCCTGCAAATACAAGATATTTTGGGATTTTAAGTTAACAAGAACCATTACATTCAGGCAAAAATTCACTTCCAGGGAGAACAGGAAGTATAATTTTAAGTGTTTTCATTCACTAAATCTGTTTTTAAACTCTCCAGAGAAAAATCAGGCCTGTAAATTTTCAGAAGGCTTGAACAAATACCAAAAAAAAAAAGAATCAGAATGGAAACATTCAAGCTTGTCACTTTTCCAGTTGTTAACACACCAGGTGAAATGTTAGCACATGTGAACCTGTCTAGTTCTAAGCACTTACTTTTTTTTCAACAAGACATTTTTCATCAAGAAACAAAAAGAAAAGTCCTGCTAGACTCAGAAATCTCTGGTTCAGCCAACATTATGTCAATATTATTGGGCTTCAGTTGCTAACAACTTGCAAGCTGGAGAATTAATAACCAGACTTAAGTTGCCACTATTCACTAATGAGGCTGGAACGTGAGCTGCACACCTAACCAGCCATGAGTAAAAAAGAAAAAGCTCAAGGCTCACTTAAAACAACTGTCAAACTAATGCGTTTTCTTTAGTGCTAATCCAAAGACAGATGAGCCCTAGTGCTGCAGCAGTATATCAACATTCAGCCAGTGTAAGCACCAACGCAAAAGAAGAGATGATTTACTTCAGAAATTCTCAATATATATTTTCCTTGTGCTGTGAATGTTCCTAATGTCTTGCCCTGGGACTGGATGATAAACCTGTATTAATCCCCTTGGAAGGCTGTATTTCCTGAAATTCTGTGAGATGGGACTATGGTTTTATCTGCATATTTTTCATTCTCCTTTTGCAAATTTTTGCATTCCATTCTTACTCTTAAATCATTGCTTCACCAATAATAATTGTGTTCACCAGAGCTATCAACAGAAAATTCCATGGTTGCTGCACAGATGAAATGCAGAGAAGAGAGTAATTCAAACCTACCTCCTTTATACGCACCCCTCCAATCTGGGCAAAGGGGAGGTGTACGTAGGCTGAATTCTGGATCAAAACCTGTTTTTTAATTACATTTTTAATTAAATCTGAACATCTTACTTGTTTTCTCTTGACTCAGAGGAAGTCTGAAGTTGTTGTTCAGTTACAAATTCGGGGCATGACCACATCCACAAATTTTCAGAATATAAAGGCTGTGTTACAACCCTGAAGGTTTTGTGGAATAAAGTTGTCTCTGAGAGAGCTGCTTCAGCACTGATAAATTGTTCCTGGCTTCAGCACAGTGCTGAACACCCGGCTTTTGTGAAAGCATCCCAGAAACTGATTCTGACACTCTCTTCCTTATTTTCCAGACCATTGAACTCTTACTGATCGGGATTTGAACACTGTAGAGATCCTTTAAACAACTTCTGGCATTTAGACAGGAGTTCGGGAGTTCACAGTAGATACAGTGGATTTCTTTCTGTGAAGTAGTTCCTGGACTGATAAAGTTAACCTGAGATAAGCATTTAGGAGCATTTGTCCATAAAGATAATTTAGTTGCTCAATGGGAACAACCAGAAAGACTGTAGAAAGCACAGGTGAGTGGGTCTGGAATCCTTTTTGCCCTCCTAATTCCAGGATGCTACTTCCTGCCCTGAGAACAACAAAAACGCATGTAAATTGGAGCAAAGCCCTTTTCAGAGAAAGGAGGAATAGCCCACACCTCCTTCCATGGTGTAAAACCCCAGGAAATCCTACCCAGGCTTTTCTTTCATGCTTTCCACACTCCTAAAGCTTTCTGCTTAGCAGCTCCTTGAAGAATGTGGCGTTTCCTTTGAGCTAATGAAATTGCAAAAAGCAGCTGTAAGATTTGGACTGAAGGGGCTGTTTCTCTGTGAGGAAAGAGTGCAATTTTTTTCTTGGGAAAGGAATAAACATTGTGAAGAATAAACAGTATGAGTAGCTGCAGTCTGAGGAAGGCGTGAAGTCTGAGGTTTGCGGCAGGCTAGAGGAGTTACAATGTATACACATCAGGGTAGAGTAGGAGAGACTATGATGACATAAAATGCTACAGAAAAGATGTGAGAGAAGTCTAAAAAGGTTTCAAAATCATGCCTTATGGAACATCTGAGTTGCTTCAGTTTTCAGCTGAGAACTGTTGTTTAGATCTCGCTCAAAAACGGGCTAGCGCAAAGCTCTGATATAAGAGGTGAGTTTTCTGTGAGAAACTGCTCATCCAACCGAGGATTTTTCCAGCAGTACCTGCTTCATCAATCCAGACCTCACTGGGAGCTCCAGACATTGGCCAGACACTTCGTTTTCACTTACATAACTAAGACAGAGGAAATTTGGTTACTGTTGTGACACCATGTTCTAAACTTTAACTTTGTATTTTTTAATCACATGAATCTTTTTCTTTTGAATGATGCAATCTTAGGATTATAGTTGGTGAATATGGAAATAAAAAATCTGAACCCATTGAATGTGTATATGCAAAATAATAAGGAGATAAAATAATAGGATAAGGCATCCATTGTCGGACTATATTGCTATCAAAACTAAGCGTCAAAGAGCTTAGCGAGGGGTCATTGA
Source organism: Strigops habroptila (assembly GCF_004027225.2). Classification (NCBI taxonomy): domain Eukaryota; kingdom Metazoa; phylum Chordata; class Aves; order Psittaciformes; family Psittacidae; genus Strigops; species Strigops habroptila. The sequence goes on from NC_044283.2 coordinate 46,573,764, forward strand.
CACTAAAAACACCAGAGGGTTTTGTAGGGTTTTGTAGTATCAATGTATAAATAACATGAAACTATTAGTGGGAGTCAGAAAAAAGAATAGTTCTGCAGCTCAATTTTTCATCTATGTAAATAGTGTAGGAATCTCCTTGATTACTCTGGAGTTGTCAGCTCAGAAACTACAGTTGTTTAAATAAGTATGTATAACTGGAGTGCAGGACCTCTAAAAGCCTAGCAAAATAGATTCTTGCAAGCATGAGTGTTGATGTCAAGCCTTAAGCCTCTTTAAAGCCAGTATGGAGGCTCTGATGAGGAGAATGCTTGTCATCATCTATTCCTCTATTGACATTTGGTGATTAGAGTGCGAGTTGTGGTGTAAAATTGAAAGAGACAGGACTGATGCTATCATGTAAGACTATTTTTATTTTTCCCTTAATTGTTCCTGAGGTATGCAGGCCCTTCCTTCTGAGCAGATAAATTGAAAAATAAATGTCTGAGAAACAGTGCTATATCTTGCATCACGTTTGGCTGTCTGGCTTTAAATGAGCAGGTGCCATCCAAAATTTGTCAAGGGTCCTAGCCAAGTACTCAATCAAAACTCTCAGACTGTTTTTCCATTCTTCAGCTTTTATAAAAAACAAATTGTTTCAAGAAGCTGTGTTGTTGAATGTATGACTGAAAAATAATGTCTGTAACTGATCAAAATATTTTTTTTAAAGTTGGAAACTCATAATATTCTATTTTTAATAGTCTATTTTGAAAAACTTCCACATTAGTAAAGTGTTCTTCCATTAGCAAACACACATTAATGTAAGTAGAATGTTACCACCTCATTAATATTAAACTTTTCAGCACTGAATTCACAAAGTAGTAATCATCATACAAATATTTAATTGCAGAATTATCCTATTGCTTAATATTAACATACCTTTGTGAACACTTCAGGTAAAAGTGAACTGTGTCAATGTTCAGCATAAGAAAAACATGACAGAATGCCTGAGTGCTCACGGGTGGTACCATGGGTTAAAAAAACCATAACCAAACCAACCAACCAACAACCAAACCACAAAAACCCCCAGGAGACTTCAAATCTTTGTATGGAACTGTGAAGATTATCCACCTGTATGTCATACATATTTCCAGTGAAAGGCAGTTTATGTGCCTTTCATGGCAGAAGAACAGAAGGAAGAATCAGAGCTACTCCTATCTGTAACCAATTTCAGTACTGTGAGAAACCTCTAAATGTACTGCAACGGGCAAATTTATGACCCTGCTTCATCTTTTGAAGATTCTTTAGAACTGTGTTTGCTGTCTTCTGTAAGTTTTTCCCTTTTCAGCTCTTTACACTGAAGTGCAAACTGCAGCAGAAACACCCAACTCTCATCCTGGGGCTGGCATTGTGTGTTCCTAGGTATTACTCATGTGTGTCCAATATGATAATACTTCTTAAATCATACTGTTGCCATCTCACTTAGCACAACATCAACGCTGTCTGCTGTTAATTCTCTGGTTATAGAGTAAACACGAATACTTCAGGACTCAAACTACGAATCAATTTAGTCTTGACAGCCTCTCTTTCTAAAACGTGTTTACCTCTGAACCAGCTCTTTTCCCTTCCAAATTTCATCACAGTTTTTCTATTTCTTTTCCTTATTCTCTTTAGTCATGAAGGCTGTAGAATATTTATTAACCTGTGAGTGATAATACTAACAATAGAGAAAAAGACTATTAAGAGATGTTTGTTAACAGGGCAGGAGAGGAAAGAGTGCTTTTAATCCCCAAAAGTGGGAAAACAGAAAAAGTAACCAAAATTATTTGATAATTTTATGGGGTTTTATAATTGTTATTTGTTAATATTAAAAACTAACAACTGTAAGACTCTCTCCCGAAAAGGTGTTCCTCACTTGGCTGCCAATTTTTCGTCTTTTGAAATTATTGGATTTGCTGCTTTCATGCAGAGATCCTTCTCATTTTTTGAGAGCAGTCTCAAAATCCTTAGGTTGCTTAAAGGTAATTTCCCAGTGTTTCAATAAGGAGGTCCTTATTCAAGGAAATCAATAATCTTCTATTTTAATCATCTTCACTCATCATAAAACCATCTACCGTTAGACTGTCGTCATGCCGATAACGCTGGGAGCCACAAGTGGTTGCAACAGCGCAAGAAGAACCCGTACTTAGCTGGAGACATTTCAGGAAGCCTGCAGGCTCCTGATACGTCATTCTCCAGCTACACTAAAACCCATTGGACCAGCAGAACACAAATGGAGATCAAATTATCGGATCTCGGCCCTCAGCAATGTCAGCTTCCTATACTGACTATATTGCCAACGTCATTCGTCTATTGAACGAGACCCTTGTTATTTTTACTCAGAACAAAAATAATGTTGTCATGTCCAAAGGCTACATTTTCCCTTTTGAAAACGCTCTTTTTCATCCTTTGCTTTTAAAAAAAATCCTTTGTCTGCATTCTTTTGTGGTCTGAGGCTCCTGTATCTCGGCCAAACACTGATACATTCATTGCAGGCTTCAGCTGCTTTGCAGAACCTGAATAGACATTGAGGCTACACGGGCGACTTCAATTAAGCAGTTCTATAGAGCTGATATTTTTTGTTGAAAAACAGTGTCTTTTTGCAGGGCCAAACAAAGTGGCAATTCCAGGGATGCAAATCAGAACAAAATACTTACAAAATAATAACTGCCAAGGCGACTAATTGTAGGCATTCAGCAGAGAGTTCAAAGACCCATTTACCCAGTTGTTTCTTTCTTTTAGTCTACCATTGTAAAAGTCCAAGTATATACACTACAGCAAAGACACATATGATAAAGCAGGACTTGAGTGAGAAATTTCCAGATTTTAACAACCAAATTGCAGACTTTTTGGGATGTAAGGTTTGTTTTCTTGGAGAAATGTAGCTATGAAAATATACAAAAGTCTTTTTATTCCTACGCGCAGTATGCAGCAGAGATTCTCACTGAAGTACAAGAATGCAATTATTTTACCCCGCTTGTAAGACACAAATACATTGTACTTCATGAAGGGCTTTAAAGCAGCATATGCCACATGCTGATGTGTTCCTCTTAGCTACCTGAGACTACAGCAAGTGCTCTGCTGCTTTTTTGTCTTTTTTATAAAACTTTTGCAACTTGCTTCTATGTGCACTTTTTCTTCTTGTTTTACTTCTTTTTTATCATTTCTATCAGTTTATTCACTGAAAAGTAATAGAGGAGCTTCGTTCCTTGGCTCTCTGGAGAGAATTTCCCACATGGCTTTAATTCCTGCTGCACTTCACATTGTTGGGTCCAATGCATCCGTCCCTCCTCTTTGTTTCCTTCTTCCCCTGCACCCAGCAAACCAGCAGAAGTCTTTTTGTGTGTGTGTTCCAATCTGAGCCAAATTATCACAAATTACTCTGTCTGGCCTAGGCTATTATTAGACCAGCCAGCAACTGTGGTTCTTTTGATTATTTCACCAGCTGGTTTTGTTGCTTGTCTCAAGACCCAAAAGCACAGTGCTCTCCTCCCTCTAGAAACTGCTTACCCAGATAAAGGGCTGTGTCAGGATCAGTTCCAAGACTGCTAGGGCAGATCTACCGTTGCTGCTCAGAGCACTCTGTCAGAGCCCCATCCATCTCCTGCAGACTTGTGAAAGCCTACCTCCGTCCTAGGTACCTCCATTATTTACACACCTTTATCAGGTATCAAGCCTGATAAAGAAATGTATTGTTGCATTTGACAGGAAACCCTAAAGCTGTTTATCACTTGAAAATACCAACATAAACTAGAAGCGAGTCACAGCTCAGTCAGTGTATAGATGAGTGCATCTGGCAAGCACTCACTAGAAAAGAATTGCTTGTAAGAAATGGAGCTCTAGACATTCACCCTTCATCCCTTAGAGTCCTTACATATTGGCAGATTTTGCAGCTGAGAGAAGTGAAGAGTACGTGAATGTACTGTCTTGCACATTCCTGTATATTACCCTACATACACTTGTTCTGCAGGCATTTAAACCCTAAAAACCACCTCTGAGCTTGAATGCTTGTGGCATTTGTATACAGGCAGCATACGTACACCTACAGAAAACATACCCTGAAGAATTCTAGCTACTGGTAAGCAACCTCCTTTTGGAGGCAATGCTCATTATTGAATGTTTTTTGCAATAAATGTTTCAGAAATATGATTCAAGCATTTCATGCAGTGCTGCCTTGCACTTTAATTTCATTTAAATGCTGGGAATTTTTATTTGTTTCCAGTAATACTAAAAAACTCTTTCCAGTACTGTTTACAGTAGTATGTTGGTTAACATACAGTAGTATGTTAACTACTGTTTACAGTAGTATGATTTCTACCTGAATCTTGTATCCACATACAGATTGTATTTAGCTTGATCTCTTCCTTTCTGGTTGAAATCTGTCTTCAGTTCCAGGCTCTTCTTGAATGGTTCCTCTAGCTCTAAAACTCTGTCCCTGTCGCAGACGCATTTCCTGCTGGCAGAGCTTAGTATATAGCCAAACCATTGCTTCAGAGACTTCATCACTTGATGTATTCATTTCTAAGTAGGACTTTCCCTGTGAATACTAAAGAACTCTTGATGATTGTCAACATTAAATACTTATGATCCTTCTGTACTGTATTATTTGATATTTTGGGGAATGTTTTCTTAGATATAGCTGGAACTACTCTGTTCAACATGGTTTTTTTAGGCCTAGGATCTCTCCAAAAGTATGTTTCAGTTTTATATGCTTGGACACATCTGTCTTAATTTCAGCAACAAAAGCGGGTCTAATCCAATTTTCTGGGCTCCTTAAATCTGTGTTATGTTCTATGGGATATTTCTGGTTTTTCCTTTCTTGCTGATTTTACACGATAGCAAGCGTCCTTTCCTTCCCCCCCAACAGCAGTGAAACACATAGTATAAAAAGGAGATATTCAAGAAATGGAAAATGGATGGTCCTTGTTGTTTGTTGTGGTTAGTGGAGTTTAGGAACTGAATACAGGTCCTGTATTTTGGCTCACAGGGAAGAACCAGAATACAAACAACACATACTGTTGGTTTTACACAGGAGATTCTCTTTTGTCTCTCACACATGCACATACCAGTGACTTCCCCCTCTTCTGCTGTTCTTCCTTACACTTTCCACATTGGAACTACCTTTTTGTGTTTCTCGTTGCAGGTGAGGCTTTGTGACACAGCCATGCAGCATATCTGTGGCAGCACTGCTCCACTGAGGAACTTGGGTATCCTAAGTGTATCCAGCTTAGATCATGTACAGAGCATGCTGATCTTGCATTGAAGTTTGTGCGGTGAGATCCTTTGGCTTCCATGCAATCCACCCATCCGAGGCATGAAGCTTCTGAGAACACATACCTGTAGTGAAAGGTTTGATTTGTTCATTCACAGTCCTGCTGTACATCCAGTTTTTTGCCTGGCCTTATGTCCTTTTATACTATAAAGTCTTATGTCCTTCAAAGTGGAACCACTTGAACACTAAACTTTCCAGTCAAAAAAACCATCTGTTAAGGATCAATGATTGTAAAGTCAAGCACATTGGCAAGCATGTTTCACAACATGTGAAACATTAAGAAATGCATAGACAATCATTTGCGTGATATATTTTTCAGTTTTGTGCTCACATACGTTTTTTTCAACCTGCACGATCTGCTTTATTCACTATACAGACCAGAGGGTGCTTAGTGAGTCAGCACAGATATTGCTTAACATTAGGATTACTCAATGTTTTGTTGTATCTTTCTGGTCTAATTTGTGGCCACATGCTGATTTACTACCCCTTATTCACCTGCTCTGAAGCTGAATCTGAATTTAACTTCCTTATATGCTTTTTTAGTGGTGCCTAATATAGAGTCATCTGTAAAAGCATTTAGGACTTGGCTTTAGAGTAACTGTATGATGTGAGGAAGCAATATAATTTCAATTTCAGATATGAGCAATTGAGGCCCAGAAAATAAATACATGAAGATCAAAGCTAAAACTACACCTGACTTCTAACTGTCCACCTCGAAACGCAGCCAGATTTTTCTTATCGCTTCTGCACTGTAAGTGTGTACCTCAACGGTTTTAAGTGTGTCTGTAAGATTACTTCTCCTTAAGTGGTTTAAACCACCCTAACCAACCCCACGCCAAGAAATACATCCTCCTGGCCGCGAATCGCAGCCGGCCGCTGTTTGAACGTCTGCCTTCCTCAGCCGATGGGCCACCCAGTGCCCGGCTCGGCAGGGCCGGGCTGCGGCCACCCCCTTCCCCTCGCCCCTAGGGGAGGAACATCTCCGACCCCCTCGCCTCAACCCCTTCTTCCCCCTTAGCACGGGGTGCTGGGGTTCAAACGCCCCCCAACTAGTACCGGCCATGACACCCCCTGACGGAGCCGAGCCCGGCGTGCCTCGAGGTGCCCGCCGCGGCTAAGCTCAGCCCGGCGGCGGCCGCCAGGTACCTCCCCCCGCCACCGCCTCCTCCGCCCCCTTTTGTGGCGGTGCCGGGCGGCCGCCGGGTTTCCTGCTGACGCCGGAGAGCCGCGGATGGGCAGGAAAGGCCGCCACCGCCGCCTCTGCTCCAGCCCGCTGGCTCCCGCCTCGGCCCCGCTCGCCCCGCCGGCAGGAGCGCGGAGCGGGCCGCGCTGAAAGCCCGCCAGGAGAAGCGGGGCGGAGAGGGCGCAGGTGCGGGGCAGGCCCGGGCCGCCGTGCTGAGGGGAGCGGACATGGCAGCCCCCGCTTCTTGAATGCTGTCAGCCGCCCCCCTGCCGCCGATGGCTGAAGCCTGGAGGCTGGAGGAGGACGAGGAGGAGCTGCGGGAGCTCGGCCGGAGGCACCGGAGGGTCGCCCTGAGTTCGGCGGCAGGTGAGGGGCGGGGGGCGCGGCGGGCCGTGGCGTCGCTTGCTTTGCGCCAGCCCTGGCCCGGTCGCTGGCTCTGAGCTCCTGCAAGGGGCTGGGTGGCATCGGCTGTGCCGCCCCAGTGTGTGCCGGCCCGGGCGGCTTCACCCGCGGTCACCTCAGCTCAGGTGCATCCGAGCCACGGGCTGGCGTGGTCCGCACCGCGCGGGCTCTCCTGCCTGAGGGTCTGCCCCGGAGCCTGTGCCTTCTCCGAGCTTATGCTGACACGGACACGCACTGACCATCAGAGATACATCCAGATGCTCAAGATGCCACATCAGGAAATAAAATACCCATTTTTCTTGTTAGTACCAAGGTGGAGGAACATCTAAATGTCAAAGTTGTCCACATGTAATCATCTCCGTGTGGGTATGGGCAGCAGGCCTTGCAAGCAGGAGGCAAGAATGAGTGTATGTGAAAAGGCATGGAGATAGGAGCTTGGGAGCAAGCAATGTCTTTTATAGAGAGACTAGAAGGTCACAACAAGCTTTTATTTGAAATGGCAAAATCCAGTGGACCCTGGCAGCAGTTGATAGTATTTAATTCAGACATCATTGTTAGCTGAGGGGCAACACATGTATCACCTTCCTGTAGTCACTCAGGTGTATAAGCATTTCTTTTTCTGTCAGCATAAAATTCCTTCCAGAATGAATCATTTTCCTAAGGGCCATTTCCAGGGAAAATCTCAGCCACACCATGTATTTAAAGTTGAATTCCAAATATTCCGATTTTAAATAATGCTGATACAACCTTAATGATATAGCAATGATACAATTCATGTGGTTTCGCATCCATTTGAGCGACAAGAAATTGAGCGTTCCTTTGTAGATGACAAAAACACAGCAATTCGAGGGATTGGGTAGGACAACTCGGGACAGGCAGGTCCTGTGGCTTCTGGTGACCCTGCACATGGCACTGCATATCTGGGCAGGTGCAGGATTAGCAAGAGCCTGTTGAGACCATTGTGGCTTGGCATATGTGCAGGGTTTTGCCTTCTCTAGGTGAAAGGGTGCAAAAAAAGAAGTGTTGGTTCCTGAAAGGTTTCCTCAATAGCTGAATGTTCACGCTGCTAGTCACGGTGTCTGGGTTTTAAAGGTACTTCTTTTGGAGATTTTTATTAGCGGAAAACGTACAATTGGTTCTGCTGTTTTTATATATATATAATCTTTGCCATCTTCTTGTAGAACAAAGCTTGTTCTCAGAGTTTGTCTTTAATACAATGCTCCTATCAGTAATAAAGGGCCTGCGTCCTTTTTTTAAACTTTTATTATTACCTTGTCCTGACAATCCCTCTTTGAAATGGGCCAGGCACTGTTTACCTTAGTAGTGTAAAGTATGTGTGAATGAATGGCATTCTGCTTTAGCTGTCTCGCCTTCTTTCCATCTGTTCGCAAGACTCTACAGTCGAAAATGGCATGAAGATTCCCAGCGTAGCATTCTTAAGGCATCCGTGAAGAGTATCACCCAAAGTGGATCAGTTTGCTGTTCTTCTCGTACTTGACAATTCTCTTACACCTTTATTTATAAACCTATTGAAAATAAGTGGGATTTTTTGGTTTTGCATGTACTATGCAGTTACACTGCCAAAATGGTAATGTAAATAGGTGTTAAATAAGCCTGCTGGGTATTTTTGCAGGATTTAAGAAATGTTGTAGTTGCATCTTTGCAGACTGTCAATTTAAGCATTTCAGTCTGTTAAACTAATTGTGAATGTAAGCAACTTCAATTTCTGGTATATTCAGCTTATGCATGAAAGTGCGTAAGGGCAGTTATTCACCTTTGTCCTGCACGTGTAAGGTGTGTATACAAAGTGGTAATTGAAAGGTGAAAGTTCACAAATGCTTCTGTCTTACTAAACACTCAGACATGTAATTAGCGATGTTTTATTGGAGGACCAGAACGCAGGAAACTGTGGAACAAAGTAGTAGTATTTTTCCTTGAAGCTAGTCACTGTTGTGCTACTCTGCGTACTGTAGGATGAAGCTAGCTAAACTAATCTAACAGCTTGCTGCTGCTGGAGGTGTCATCTCTTCTGTGGTTGTCCACTTCTGCTCTCTTCCGTGTGTCAGCTCCGCTGCTTGCCCGACCTGCTGGTGAGTGGAGTTGCCAAAGTTGTGGTTTGGTGTCAGCCTGGGCTGTTTGCTGAGGGCTCTCTTCAAGCTCTTGTGCTCACTGGAACCTGCACTAGCCTGTTCTGGTGCGTTGGCTGAGCAGAGCACCATTTTTCTTGTTCTCTTCAGTGGATGGGGGCCTGCTGATTCAGCTCTCTGGAATGGTTTTGTACAGGTTCTGATGAATGTTGAAGCTGGCACAAGGGAAAGAGTAGGAAGATGCAGTCAGAGGGAGGTAAGAGACTGCCAGCAAGGAGTCAATTTGGCTTAGGTTGCTGTGAAACTATAGCCTGTGAGCTGTTAAGATCTGCTCATGTGGGGGTTTTTATTTGGTTGGTTGGGAGGTGGTTTGGTCATTTTTGTTTGTTTCTGGATTTGGGGGCTTTTTTGCTGGCTTAATGAGCTGAAGAGGCTTGGTTAAGCACTAGAGAAGTGGTAGAGCTGATTTGAAAGCAGGAAATGAAAACTTGGAGACATGAGCAGATGAGATTGGCAGAACCATCCTTGTCCATGGAGCAGTTGTAGATAGCTCAGGTGGCTTGTCTGGCTGACTGCTTTTACCCCACTGCATGTCATGATGATGGAATTGTTTTCTCTGAATTCAAGAAAGCTTTTTAATTAACATGTTCTAGAAAACCTAGGAGAAGATGTTAAGTAGAGAAACCTGAGACTGTTCCAATGAAATGACTTTCCCTTTGAGAAAATGCTGAGTGTTTGATTATTTTTTTTTAATATATATATGTATAATTTTCTAAGTGATAGGGAGGAGAACTAGGATACATTCTTTAAAAATTCAGAAGAATAAAAGTAGCTGCATGGGTTCATTAAACTGAATTGTCTGGTCACCTGCTGTGGGAAAGGAATCCATTCTTGCTGGAAACCTTTCGGGTTTTTTACTGCAATATAAAGACGTAAAATAACATAATTGATTTCTACCCCTGTTGTTGCATATTTCTGTCACATACATTATTGCTCTGGAAAGTAATAGAAAATGCTGGAATTTTTATGTTTAGTATTTTTATTTAGTTTGATTTTAATAAAGTGGAAACAAACAAAAAAAACCAACTCAAACAAACAACATAGCATAAAATTGAAACTAAAATCCTATTTCCTTGTAGACTTACAGGCTCTCTCCAGTCTAACTTTGGACCTTAATCTGGTGTGCTTTTCCATTCTGACTAGCTTTTTATTCTGTGACTACTAACATAAGCGAACTTGCAGTAAAGTTTATAGTGAATATGGTTAATCTTAGTTGTGAAGTGCATTGCTTAATTATGTGTCCTTCCTGCTGCATTAGGGCTGAGGGAGTATCTCAGTATTCTGATGTTATCTAAAGCGCACAAGGCATTCTTGACATAATCAGTATCTGTATTATTTCACTTTGAATTCTGGTCAGTGTTCCTCAAGAAAGAATAGCCCATTATGGATGTGGCAGATGTTTCTTTACTTAGAAATAAAATAGAATTGCCCAATATAGAAGTCAATAATGAAATTTATTTGCGTTCATAATGAAGAGCTATTGGGATTTGTACTTTAATGTGTGGTTAAAAGTACAGATGGTCAATAACACAAGGAAAGGCTTTGACTTAATTTAATATTGCTCTGTTTTACTTATCACAAATGCTTGTCTGTGGTTTGTTCCCACACAGTGGCTGTAAATTTTGCACATGTTTTGCTATGCTGACTGAAATGTCTCTGGTTTGTGGGTTGTTTTTTTTAGTTATTTGTTTTTTTCCTACACCCCTCCCCCCCCTTTTCTCTGTAGTATTTCAGATGTTTTCTGGAACCTTTTAAAATCTATTGGGTAATTTTAGATTACGGGTTAAATAATCTATTTTTAGTTGTTTGATTGACTGAGTCCTTTGTTGGTGTTTGGTTGGTTTTTTTTTTTTTTTTCCCAAAACAAGATCTAGTTCAGAGTTGGATCAATTCTTTACGCTCCCACAACTCCCACATCAAACTGGTGCTGACTTGTTTTGGAAGCTGAAAACAATGAGCTGTGTCCAATATAAAAAATTAAGATTGACTATTTCACTGTGCAACATGCTGAGAGGTTATGGGGGTACATCTGTGTAGTGTGTCTGACGAAATTTGGTGAATATGAATTTGCAGGCATTATGGACTTTTTACAGATAAATGAATGCTAAGCAGTTGTTTCCATGTTAATGCAAAGTATGTGTTTGGCCTTAAGAGGTTAAAGAATAAGATGATCTGAAATTCTTCATACAATTCTTAAGTCTGAGTGTGATTAAGTGATCATGTCCTCTAGAGTTCACTGGATCATAACATGAACATCTTGACTTTAGTACTTCCCAAGGGATGCCAGTGACTCTGGAGCAGAGAGAAAGCATGATTAGGGGAAAGGTGAGTCTAAGAGTTAGTTGCTGTGTTGTTAAAATCTTAACTAAATCTTATATATAAGGAGCGTGAAGATCTGCACCTTATAGAATGGAAGTCAGCATTGTTCAGCTGGAAACTTCCTTGTCTGCATGCCTGTGTTCTTCAGTGCTGATCTGGAAATTGTTCTGCTTGCCCATAGTAAGGGTAACCATTTATTGTCTCTTATTCAGTGAAAAATGAGTGGGGGGAGTGTGGGAGCAGGTGTTTGTTTTATGTATTTGATCAGTTTTCTCAGATGGTCAGGAAGCAGTAGAGTTGATTATCAACTGGGCATCTCTCTTCCCTCTTTCTCTGGGGATTTAGTCTATCTTGGTTTTGTAGTCCCAGTGCATGCTGAAGGGCTTCAGTTTTAATAATTGCCTGGAACGCCACCACAGTAAAACACTTAACATTAAAGGAGCACAAATAATGTAATTCTTCTGTAATAATCTCTAACCAGTGCTGATATGTTGTATCATGCAAGTATTAAAAAGATTACCTGATTAGGCCTTTTCCATAGCCAGTTTAAGGTGATGCACACATTTGCACTAAATTTCATTCTTTGAATGTAGCCAGTTTGAGGTTAATATAAGATACTAACTCAGGCTTTTGTGGAAGTTAAATAATGTAGCCTATACATGAAAATTCACCAACATATCTTGAAATTCAAGTGTGCTGTCAGTGGCAAGAAAAAACCTGCTTGCAGTTAGTTGGCCAAGAGTGTAGACTGAACCACAAAGAATGTTATGTCTTCTGAAGAAACAACCCTTCTAGATATGAAGGCTGCTCTATGGAAAATAACTGAGTAACTTCTGATAGTCAACAGGGTGATTCCCTAGCCAAGGAAACTGTAGAAGGACAAATAATAAGAAGTATTATAAATAATAATAAGTATTATTATTAATGGTGGTAGTAAATGATGAAATGGACCTTCTTCATTTAGGTTTTAGCAAAAGGCACAAAAATGTATCATTGCGTAAGGAGCAGTGAGGTTGTAGCCAGAGAATAACCCATTGAGTTATGGTTGCCCAAAGACCATGCTGTTAACTGTGTTGCAAGCACTCATTTCCTGTCAAGGTAACAAATGATAAATCTGGGTTGTTGCATAAAGAATGGGGATGGGCACCAAAGGGCAAAATGAATCATAACCTCATTGCAAGAAGCTTTTATCATAGTGGTGGTTGTTTACAGACGGAAAAACTTTAATATTTGTAAGTAAATTTGCCAGTGTTTACTTTTGAGAGGTCAACCTTGATTTAAAATCTGGGAGCCACAGAGAAGCAGTGTTGACTCTCCATTAAAAATTGATATATCTCTCTGTGTGGTGTTTCAATAAGTATCTCATACAATATGTGCAGTATGAAAAAAAAATAGTTTGATAGCACTTAAAGCCATTTGACATAAACTTCTGTTGAGGTTTATTATCTATAGTTAAATACAGTGCTTTACATTTAGCATGGTTTAGTTTCTCTGTTTTGATGATTTTGTGTTTGTGGCCATGGAAGTGAGCTATGGGGTCACCTAGTCCAGCCTCACGCCTGAAGCAGGACTGTTGCCAAGGCTAGAGCCATTCAGCCAAGGCCTCGTCTAGTTGTGTCTTGAAAAGTCTACCAAAAGAGAGGGGTTTGCAGCAGCTTCTTTGCCAGACTATAGAAGTCCGGCCCCTTCAACCTTCTCAATGCGCAGTCCTGCCTCACTTACTCGGGTTCTCAAACTGTACAAAAATGGAGTGGAAGCCCTGGCTTCGTTGCTGGCCAAGAGTTTTTTTTACTCTTCTCTTGAAAAACAGCATGCACCAAAGTTACTGAAGTGTTCCAACAGCCAACTTGGGTAGACAATATATCGTCTGTTTATCTGTGGTTTATGCTTGGCAAGCATCCTTCCCTTCAGTGAAGGACAAAAGTAAGTTTTTGCAGGAAAGCACAGATTAAGTGGTTGATAGCACATAGGAAGAAAACTACTTTTTCTCCCTTTGAACTGTATTAATTTTGAAAGACAGGTTTTATGGATTTCAATATTTTTAAATTGACCATCTGATGTAGTGCTGTGTTACATTAACTGCTTCAGGTGGTGTTGTAAATCAGCAGAAATTTGTATGGGTTGCATGTCAAATATCAGTTTGACATTCTGACTTAACAATTTAGGATCTTCTTGCAAGACTTAATGGAATTCTAAATAAGATGCTTCAAAGATGAACTTAATTGGTTTATGAAGTCTTGCATATGTTACAAAACAAATCTATACCTGCTTTCTATGGCTATATGTAGCTGTGTTTGGGGCTGGCTCAAAGGGCTGGCTCAAAGCAAGGCTGAAAATTTGCACACCGTAGTAGGAGATGAATGCAGCAGATCTTTCGTTTCTTTCCTATTGCCTTTTTTTCCCCTAAGCTTTTGAAAAGGTTGTTGTATTTATTTTGTGTGTGAGTCACCACTTCAGTCAGCTTGTTCAGCCTTTTGGAGAAAGTGTGATTGGATCAGAACATGCAGAAGATTTCAAACGATTGACATTGTTGCTCCTATAACTAATAGGGTGTACTACCTCCCCTTTCAGAGCCATGGTAGTAGCTCCTATGTACCCCAGTATGCAAACTGTAAAAAAATCATGGAACAAAAATTTTATAACTTTTCATATTCTTAGGAATGTCATACTGGATCAGACAAAAGATTCATCCGCTCAGGTAACCTGTTTCTTAGAATTGCCTACAAATGTCTTCAGGAAAGTATGCAAAAAACATTGCCTAGGATTTGATTTTTACTTCCAAAAGAGATTCCTTTCCCTGCAGTCAATGTCTTAGCAACTTCTTGGAGGCTGCATATGAGAGGCCATGCTAAATCTTTGCCAATTGATTTGTCTTTCAGAAATTCAATTCCTTGTTTGAATCCACTTACACTTTTGATCTTCAAATCTTACATGGTAGTAAGGAACACAATTATTCATTACATAAAATCGGTTACTACCTTTTACCTGCTGGTGGATATTTTTACTGGGTATTCGTTAGTTCTTGATTTGTGATGATAAATTTCTTATTGATATTTTGCTTTTGGTCTTGAGGATGATGATTCACACTTTTAAAAACTTAGGTAAAATTCAAGCACTGTATTTCCTACAAAGGGGTTTCTGATCCATTCACCCTCTAGATAGATAGAATATTGTATGCTTAAAAGAAACCATTTGATTATTTTTTTTCTTCAGCTATAACATTTTGCTTCTATTTAGAAGAGATCAGCTAAAATTAATATCAATTGTTTTCTTAAGGTGATACATTTGTATTCATCATGCATTCTGTCTTGCATTAAACCCCGAGCACTCAATATCATAGATCTGCGCATGAAAATTGGTTCAGGTTGTGCACATCTCTGCTAAATCATTCGCAATGATATTCGACTGTACAGTGTGCTGTGATGTTATTCATTATTAAAATACTGTTGGCTCATCCTGTTGGGACATAAACGCCTGGAAACAAGCTCAGCATTTTGATAACTTTTTCATAATAAACTGCTCCACCAGTTGGCTGTATTCGTTTTATAACTGTCTGCACTGTAAATCTAGGGTGCAGAAACTAATAGATATGTGGGACTTGGGATCAAAGTAAAAGTTTTGGAACAAATATTTCTCCTTGTACCTACTACTTTGAAAACAGCATTGTCAGGTGCCACAGTTCATCTGAAGGCAAATGCTGTAAGATTTGTCATTTGTCATATGCTTGCCAACCTTTGCAAGTATGTCTGACAAAACACCCAGGGTTCTTCAGACTGGAATGATGAAGTTCACCTGAGAATGGAGTTACTGAGGGTAGTACCCTTGCTGCAATCTACCACGTACGTTGTTTAGGCAGGTCAAGACAGTGCTTGGGAGATTGGGACAGGTATCACAGAATGATGAGATGGGATAATGCTGCAGACCTCATGTATCCAGTGCTCATGGGCATAACTTCATGATGACAAAAATGCAGTTTTCCATGCTGGTGTGGAAAGCTTGCTGTAGCTCACCAATATCGGCTCTGGAAAGTGCATGGTAGCTGCTGCCATGACATTAGGCACGTTTCATTTCTCTAATTGCTATCCACTACCTTGATGTTGGTGGATGCATTATCAAGAACTATTTAATTGAGGTGTGTCATTACGGCATTTTACTCTTGGCATCATAGCAAGGTAGAAGTACTTATTAGTATATTTACAGAGGTTGGATGCCTCTGACAGGATGTGTAGGCCTTTTAGGTGTGTGCACATGAGTGGGAAGAGGAGAGGTCTGGGAGCATGCGGAAGGAGAGATATTTTCCCAAGGTACTGCAGAATTGGAACAGTCTTTATCAGCATTACCAGAGCACTTGTGAACCCTGGGTTCATCTGTGGTAAACACAGGATCCTTTGTTTTGAGGGCTTCTGAATGCTTATGGCTTTGCCATCATTTTGCCGGGTCATTTTAAGTTGCCTTATGGTTTTTGAAGCCTCTCATTGAACAGCAGGAAAACTGCTTCATGTTACCATGAATGGCAATTGAATGGATGGAATTTGCATTTAGAAGACTGATGACATGATGCCTGGTGTCAAGGCTAGAGGCAGCTAAAAGAATTACTTTTATACTAGCTGCTTTTTCTATTGTGTATTTTTTGAGGGGCTGGAAGAAGGAGGAAGAACGGTTGCTAAACATTTGGAAAAACAGATGTGAAAGCTCTGTGAAATACTGTGCTTTCTCAGGAGCCCAGAGATAGGTGCAGTCAGCTTTTGTCTGAAGTAAAAGGGTCACATGTGAAGAATGAAAGGTGTAGGCATCTAATGCGAGGGGTTGTTTATAAGGCATTTCTTGGAATTGTGACTTACTGTTTTCATTTTGTACACAGAGAAACCACAGTATTTTTACTATGATTTGTATGTTTTTTCAAGTTGTGTGGAAATCAACCATGTTTTCAATTTTTAAATAAAATATAATATGCCAAGCTGTGTGTTCTGAACCATACCTCTTTTTGCTGAGCATCCTTGAAAATCTTACCGAGTGGTGTAAAATCCCTGTGCTCTGGAGAGGTTGCCTGCCTCCTTTCATCACAGCAGGTGGTGTTTCTATTCTGTGACTTGCCAATTCCTTGTTGTCCCCCACTTTTTTCCTCCCGTCTTCCCTCTTTATAAACTGTTATCTTTTCCAGTTTTGGGGCTTGGGAGGAGATCTATATGTTCCCCACTGGTTAGGCAAGCAGACCTATGTTAAGAAGGTAATGGCACTGGTGTCCAATGACTGCATCTTTATGTCCTTGCCACAGTCACAGAGGACCTGTGGGGTTCTTCAGTAATCCTCTGACCTTTGGCACTCTTACGGATTAGCCAGAACTTCTGGTGCACTCCCACTGTTTGAATTGGCCTTCCATTTCAAATTCCTGTCTCAAGTTGTAGTACGACCCTAAGTTACTGTTGGTCATGTGAGTCTGCACGCCTTCATTTTCCCATAGACGCAAAAGCCGTGGCTGAGTGATAAGATTTACTGCACAGATGAGCCTTCTGCAAAAGGTGGAATCATGGCGCAAGGAATCCACCTGTAGATAGATCCACCTGACTTCTAGTCTGGATGGTCATCAAGGACCAACGGGCACATGTATGCAGTTTTACATGCACACATGTTATACCAGTAACAAAGGAGTCTTAGGTTCCTTAAACAGGATTTGGTAGATGTTTAACACTTACTTTGGAATAGATGTGGATAAACTCATCTCACACCTCAGTAAAATGTCTTCAGAATGCCAGGTGACTCACATCTTAAAAAATGAATTTTGAATGCTGGTCTCTACGTTATCAAATGATATGCATTAAAATATTACATGTTTCAAGAATAAACAAGTGCTGGGCTTCCTGTTCTGTGGAATACTAACTTAGAGTTGCACAACTTCTAAGCATGTGCTCAAAGCTAATGAATGAGGGTTATCTCAGGTTGCAACAATTTATCAGTATATAGCAATATTATTAAATCAATTTCAAATCGATCCCTTTTATGATGTTTCTAGATCTTGTAATGTTTATTTCATGATAAGGTGCAAGAGACCTTTTGGGGAATAATCCATTTTGTGATACTCAAGAAAAATCCAATGCATGTGAGAAGCAATTCGCCTTCCCAGTATTTTTTATTTCTGTGTGGCTTTTGGGCAAAATTACCCATGTCACTGGAGGAACATATTTTGTTAATAGGCTAATTTCAAATGCACTTCTCTAGAAAATCAGTACTTGCAACAAAGTCATTGAGGTTTAAGAATGTTCTCTTGGTGGTTTATGTGAACTGGGTAAATGACTTGGAGATTCTTTCATCATAAATAGTGACAAGGGACTGCAAAATACTCCAAGAACAAGCTATTGAGTATTTCAGTGGTATCTGAAGAGAAAAAAAATGCTGCTGTTTGCCTGGTACATTCTTCTATTTTTATAGAGGTTGTGCTTTTATGGCTGAGTGTGTTGCAATCTTTTAATAAGTAAATTTCTTTCTCTCTGTGTCATTTCATCCCCTCTAGTCTCCAAGTTCCTCTCTAACTTCAGACCTCTGCACTTGCACTCACCAGAATGTCTGATTCCTAAATTGAAAGCAGTGTCATCTCTATTGCTGTCAGCGGCCTCACAGGGTGAAATAATCAAGAAAGGATTTTTCTTGTTTGTTTTAAAGCTGAATTAGTTTCCTATGATATTGAAGTGGGAATAGCTTCTGCTGAATTGCTACGCAGCACATTATTGTGAATCTATGTCTCACCCCCAGTAAATACGACTTCCAAGTGCATAATGCATAAGATTACACTGGAGTCATTTGTTGCTGAGGTTTGCCATCTCAACAATAAAAACATACGGTTTTGGATAAGCAAATTCAGGAAACTTTTAATTGCCCAATGGGAAAGGATTGTTGGGTTGGCTGGGAGGGTGGGAAGGGTGGGATTTGCAGAGAGTTTTATATCCAAGAATAATCTGCTGTAGTAGATGGAGATTCTGTCTTTTGAAAGTAATGTTAGCGTGTGATTTCTCAGAAAGTGTAAACAATTATCTGAAATGTATACAACAAAAACTGTTTCTACCACACATGGTTTTGTACTTTGTAGGTCAAAGGAAATTGCTTAAACGGTGGAAGTGATATCCCCTGCAGTCATAGCCTCAAATTATCCTGCCTGTGGCCAGGAATGCACAAGTTTAGGAAACTGTGATTCAACAGAAAAAAATCCAAAATAAACAAGCCAAATGCCCTGTAGAAAACTTAAAGAAAATGGTTCTTACTTTTATCATGATTGTCTTAGTCAACAACAGTATTTCTCTGTGCATATCTTAGATCTCCAGGCATGGAGTGTGCCTCTAATTAGTGTGGTAAAGGGCATGTTGTGACAGGTAAGTGTACCTACGCACAGGTGTTCAAACCTGGAAGCTCTTTTAGTGCTGGATGTGCTGGTCCACAGGCAGGGCAAAGCCCTGAGCAGAAAAATAATTGAATACATTTGGATTTTGCATATGGTGTATGAATGCTTGTAAGATGGTCTTTTACTACAGTGTTTATTCACACATGTCTAACTGTATTGCATTTATTGTATGTCGTGTATCAACACCCTATGGCAGACAGACATACCGTAAAACTGATCTCTGTTTAGTTAAGGAATATGCAGAGTCTTTACAGGCATGCTGAATCACTGATTTGGGAAGAAAAAAATAGTAGCATGCTCTTGAATGGTTAATTTCCTTTTATTAGCTGTTAGCAACATCAGAGAAATGTTTTTTCAGAAACATAGATCTAACATTTCTGAAATGCCTAGAGAGGAAGGGATTTTGTGATTATAAACCTTTTGTCTCTCGGAAGGTTGAGTCAGTTGGTATTTTTCTCATGAAAGTATAAAAATAAAAGAAGTAGTAGGGCTTGTCTTGAGTTGCTCCTTCTGTGATCATGGTGGTGTGTGGGTACTTATATCTGCTTGTACCTGAAGTACATAATCTAAGAATTATATTGCACTAATCGCTGGGATGTCTTGTATGAAGATGTGGGAATTTGTACTTTCAGGAGTTGCTCATTTCTTGCAAAAAGAGCTTTAGAAACAACTGTATCCTAAATTTCCCTCTTAAAAAAGTGTGGTAGAAGGTCCAAGTGTGGTAACACGTGTATCTGCCTATACTTGATTGTGTATCTATTTTGTCATTCATGGCCTGAGAACAAGACCAGTTCCCGGTGCCGAGTTTGACCTTCGTCCTTATAATATGAACCTTTTTGGGAAGTGGTAAGAGTTTACACAGTCTGTTTCCTTTCTCTCTTGTTTCTGCAATCAGCCCCACTCTTAGGCTGGCACATATGTTCACACTGATGCACACAGACTTTCGCTGTTGCAATGCAGGAGTAACATCGGAGCAAGAATGAGGGGGTGGAAATTCAGGATCACAAAGCCAAATCAGCAGCAAATGTAGCACTGGCAAATGTGTCATCTGTTGTCAAGTAAATTATTTTTTCCACTTATGTATTGTGAAAGTGAACAAAAAGCTTTAAAGGTGACTATAGTTAATCTCTTCAGCAAGTTAAAGAATATGGTCTTTGGATAATTACAGGTTTTCGGTCAGTAAACTTCAAGATTAAATACTCAACCACAGAGGTTGAATGCATTCTTAGGTATGTGTCAGGGTCCTCCCGCTGAGAGCCATGTATCAGTTGTGCTCAAGAGTGGGGAAAAAAAGCATTACTTGAAGTAGAAAAAACTGCAGGAATGCTTTGTGCTTACAAGTCTGGGGTACTGTTTAGTATTAAAAGTGACAGACTTGTGTCATTTCATTTGGGGGGATTATAATGTTTTGGTTTTTTCCCTGCAATGTACTGCTCTAGAACTGAGCAGCATACTGTAAAATTTAAAGCAAGTATAAAAACTGTGTACCTTTACAATTACAAATTTGAGTGTGTCCTGGTTTTGTGGCCTTTTGGAGTAAAGGGAAAGCTATACATAAACTAAATGAAAAAAGTTTCTTCCAAGCTGCTCATTAATCTCTCCTTGAGCCTTCTGCCTTTTAAACAACAGATAAGGGACTCTGCTGTTGTGATATTAAAATACATAAATAAACGCTCAGTTTTATGGATTTTGATGTATAGCAGTTCCTAACAGAATTGAGTGAAATTTATAGTAGATTCTATACAGTGGAATTAATTTGCATTGTTCTGACTCCTTACCTGAAAGAAGTACTACAAAAAAGAGTTGCTTTGAGCCACAGCGTGCCTTAATAGGATGGAAGACAAAAATATTGCAGTGTCAATGGCAGTTACTGCTTATTTCAGTGCAAATAAAGCAACTAGCATTGGAAATCCTGCAGAAATGCAGATCTGTTCCTCAGAAAATGCACAGTTTAGTTTGAATGAATTTGAAATGGAAAAATTTGAAATGGAAAAATTTGGGGCTCTTGATCTGAGGCAGTTGGCTAACAGGGACTGTTGTGCCATTTAGCTGGGTAATAGTCAAGACACATGTTACTAAATACTCATGTGGTAGGATCCTTTGCATTTCTACATGATGCCTTGTAAAGCTGCTGTATCAGTCTTAGCATCTATGCTTGATAAGGCCTGGAAGCTTACAAAAGTATGCTCATTGGGCATTAATGCATTCAGATTAGGGCAAGGTGTATAACCTCTTTCAACAGTTGCCTATTGTGAGAATATGACTTCTCTGTATGTTTTGTACTTTGGCGTTGCCAGCACTGTGTAAGAGTCCACTGTTCCCATTGCTTGATTTATCTAGAGGATTGCTATTGTTACAGAAATATTGTTACAAGCATCTCATGTTACTTCTCACAATGAAACCACTGCTGTGCCATAAGGGCCAAAACCAGAGATGGAGACAGCTACAGTTTTCCTGAAGATTATTATGATGTCCTGCCCCCTCTGGTGGCTGCTCAATTCTAGACCCATAATAAGGAGAAAAAAATACAGTATTTCCCAGAAATGGTAATGCTATGTGCCCCTCTTTGCTCCCTTCAGCCAATTCATCTTATAAAAGCTGTGGGATGGGGTTGAGGAGGAAGTTACCTACCTCGGGAGGTACCTGCATTGAAAGTTCCCCAGTAGCTTTGCAAGTTTGAAGCAGCAGAACGGGTGTTAACTTTCCACTGATTTCTCAACAGCATTTAATGTTTATACTTAAATTTTTTTCTAGTGAGAGCACACTTTTCAGTTGAAGTCATTCTTAGCAACAAGATACTTCGAAGAAGCTTGCAAAATAAACAGAGAAAAACAAAGTCTCTGTTTGGTGTAAGCCGGTTTCTTCTCTGGGCTTTCAAATTCAAGAGGTTTGTGATATTACTTGAATTGGTGCTTGTATGTAATGCCAAGCCAGCATCTAGAATTGCAGAATTTAAGCACTAAATTGAAAGATTCAGCTCTTTTAATCTCTTGTTACACTTGATACTAAATCAATTCTAAAAGATTTAAGTTCACGATAACCTTAAACAGGTGCAGGTTTTAATTCTACTTTAAAATGCTAACTGCATGCTTATAGAATTATATTTGCCTTTGTTCTTTTTAGTAAGACCAGTGTGCATGTGGGTGATGTGCTTTCACTATGTTTAGTGGTAAATAAAATATGTAAAAACAAAGGTAATGTTTCCTGTTTCAACATTTCAATTAAACAAAAAGGGAAAGGGAGTTGCATTGAGTTGGTAAGATGATAAGGATGATAAGAGGGCTGGAGCACCTCCCGTATGAAGACAGGCTGAGAGAGTTGGGGCTGTTCAGCCTGGAGAAGAGAAGGCTGCATGGAGACCTCATAGCAGCCTTCCAGTATCTGAAGGGGGCTTATAAGGATGCTGGGGAGGGACTCTTCCTTAGGGACTGTAGCGATAGGACAAGGGGTGATGGGTTCAAACTTAAACAGGGGAAGTTTATATTAGATATAAGGAAGAAGTTCTTTACAGTGAGGGTGGTGAGGCACTGGAATGGGTTGCCCAAGGAAGTTGTGAATGCTCCATTCCTGGCGTTGTTCAAGGCCAGGTTGGACAGAGCCTTGGGCAACATAGTTTAGTGCGAGGCATCTCTGCCCATGGCAGGGGTTTGGAACTAAATGATCTTAAGGTCCTTTCCAACTCTAACTATTCTGTGATTCTATGATTTCCTGAATGAGCAGGTTGTAGCAGTGTGGCCAAGCAGTGGTGGATCCACCGACTGGATGGGGTCTGAGCAGGATCGCTCCCAGATGCTGTATTTACATGTGCTCTGACTCCTTTTCTTCCTTCTCACTGGTTTAGAAGAGGGAAGCTTTTTGTCTGAATACTGTTAGACTGTGGCTGTGTATGTAACAGGGAACACAGATAACAAACCACAGATAGCAAACAGATTTCAGTAGGAAGTCCTGCCTTGTTTTTTAAAGTGCTCACAGGTAAGGAGGTTACATGAACAAACTATGAGGATGGAAGGAGCCTTTCTGGGTGTGTTTGAACAACTGTTGCTGTAACTCTGGTTTGAGCTATACCATCCTGTTTCCAGCTAACAGCATAGCACACGGTGTGATGAAATGGAGATCACTGTGAGTCAGAAACACAATAAATTATACACTGTGTGGCTATGACAGCTCAATAGGAGCACCTATGAATGGAAAAAGCATTAGATACTTCTTTGAGTACTGTTGATATGCAGTCATTTTTTACTGCTTTAATGAAAACATAATCAGATAAGCATATAAAATGTGGAGAGAAAAATATTTCTTCTGTACATGAAATAAAACTACAGAAACAAATGTGTGTTAAGAGAACAAATTTTATTTCAAATGCAGAGCTTTAAGCTTAACAATACAATCTGTGAGTATGAATTTTTTTTTTAGGAAGACTCAGTCTTCTGTATAGACAAGTTTTTCAGTAAAGTGTTTACTAACACAAGAAGAATAGCTTTCTGTTTAAAATACACACAGATGGAATCAGAAGCAAAATTGTCATGGTCAAGGGAGGTTATATATAGCTGTAAGAGTATCCTTCTAATTGCATGGTGGATCTTTCTATAATAAATTATTAAAACCCCCTCTGATTTTAGCATATATGTTTTTTAGGAGAACAAAAATCTCAATTGCTTCTTTCAGGTAGTTCAAATGTTCATGTGATAAGAGATATTCTGGACTTACAATGTAAATGATAATATGTGAACTCTAATAATAATATAATAGAGTGGTTATTTTGTAATGCTTTTATGATAATCTTAACTGTTAGGGGAATTATTTTTATTTTATAAAAATACTTTGGATAGAAATGTTTTATACTTTGGATATCATAGCTTTCAAAAATAAAACTTTTAGAAATGTATCTAGAGATTGCTTTAGCAACTGATAAATTGTTCAGCAAAATAAGTTTATCTGAGTTGATGTGATTGTACTGTTTAGGTTTTTATTTGCAGGTCAATCTCATCAGTGCAAATAAGCTAATTGAAATACAGGATAAACAGAACTCTTTCTAAAAGCACAGAAAGATTCAGTGTCTAGAACACCCAGAAACTGAAGAGTTAATGATGGGGCTGCACTGGATTCAGTGTATTTGCAGATGTTGCTGCAACCAACTGCTGATTTTATTCCCATCCTGTCAGGGAACTCTGCCAGCCGTGATTCATGGAATGATTTTTTTGCGCTGAGTAATCTGTGGTTTTTCCTTTTTTCCTCTTCCCTCTCCTTATTTTTACCCTAAACTAAAGTCCTATTCATTTCAGCTAAAGGGAGGGGAAGCTTCCAAAGCATTAATACAAAACATTACATACACTGTGTTTTGACTAGAGGAATTTTAACAAACGTTAAACTTGCAGTAATTTTACTTGGTCTCAGGCAGAGTAGTCCAGTGCAGAAAAACAGTTTTATAACAGAATTAGCTTTTGGTTTTGCTAGTCATATGGTGTCACAGTTCTTTTAAGACTTCTGTACTAGTATTGCTAAAGAACATCCAAGTTTTGTGCTGATATTATGCCTCCTTTCTCACAGATCGCTCTGAAAGAAATAAACCAGACTGCCGCTCTTCAGGGTAAGAACCATATTTCTGTATTTATTCTTCCCTTCTTTTCCTTTTTTTCCCTTATTTTTTGCCTTGTATGGGATGAACTAGGAAATCAGCCAGAAAAATAAAATGCCATTCTTATTCTTCTCTGTTTTGGTAACAGTAATGAAATACCAAAATAACTGTGTTAAGGGTAATTTTTTTCTATTCCTTGGGCAAAATTTTCCAAGGAATTAATAGGGCTTATTAAACTGTAATTCTGTGCACTTCAAATCCAAAGGCTTGTTTATGTATCACGTAGTGGGTTGTTTGGTAAAACTGTGGTTTAAGACAAGCACCTCTCATGACTTTTGCTTCTTTGGACTGTTTGCTTCTGAAACAAGGAAGATAATTCTTGGTTCAGTCAAGAATAGCAACACTTTAGTATTTATTCCATTAAACTCATAACCATCATACCTAAGGTTTCAATACAGAGAGAAGCAAACAAATGGGTATTAAACAAAACAGACACACACACGAATGTTTTATATTTAGAATTTCTATCAGCAATTGCCATGAACTTCTCAGATATTGATTTGTAAGGCCACATTTTCCCTTGACCTTCTATAGTTCTTCTTCTCCTCTTGTTTTTAAAAACTATCTCATTCTCTTTTGCCTTATTTCTAAGCTCTCCCTTTCAACTATCCACCAGGGAATAGGATCTCGTCCATATCCTGTGGTGGATAATGGGATTTTAATGAAGTAAAGCGATAGAGCAGACCAGCTAACACTGGCTCTCCCACTCCTTTTTGAAAAACCTTTCCAAAGAATACCCCTGGTGACCAGCCTTCTGACATGACATGACCTTTTCGTTTGATTTTTACAGTGTGATTTTTTTCTTTGTTATATTTTTACAGTACAGTGGGGTAGCTTTTATAGCTAGAAGAACAGAGGGAACTGTAGCCTTTTCTTATAGCACAGTTGATGAGTTGTATCTACTGTGTGATGTGATGGAAGAGAGAATGTTTTTCCCTTCCCCCCCATATCTGCAACAGCACTGTAGCTGATTCCAGCAGCGTGTTTAAGTTGCAGGGGAGTATAGCCTTTGTCTTTGATTACTTATATTACTTATATCTGCGGAAAGCATCACTGTATGTCCTGGTTTCCTTCTATAATTAAAAATACGTAGCTTTTTTCCTCAAAATACTGCAGTTACATGCAGGTCTACGTGTTTGAAGTTTTATTAGATCATGTCATATTACAATAATGTCAAATCCAAATCATTATCAAAAGGAAATTTAATTTTCTGAAAAGGTTTAGTTTAAGCTTGAAGCAGCTTCAGTCTGTTTCCCCTTCTTCTGGCTGGTCCTCCCCACCAGTACCATTTTGGTCTGGAGTATTTTAGAAGTTCTAATTTGGAGCCAAAAACCAAAGTGAAACTTCTGTTTTTTTATCATGGAACAGGAATTTCAAATGTGGACCAGCCCTCACAGTAGAGCATTGCCCTCGGTTGTCTGGGTTGCAGATTCCAAACTCTCATTTGGAAAACACGGGGAAATTAACAGTATAACACAGGTGGCTCATAATGTTCAGAAAAAAGCAGCTGTCAATAGTCTTTCATTCCGACTAGTAGTGTATGTGCTTTCTAACCATGTATTATGTATCTTCTGCTCCCTTTTCAATCTCACTGGCCATCATGTCATGATAGTTCTGCTTTCTAGGATGAGCTATGAGGAAGAAAAGTCATTGTTTAAAGGGTAGTGTGGTTTTGTGCGCATCTCACTGCTGCTTCTAGGCTAGAGCAGAGGAGCAGCCTGCCTTACTTAGATGACGTACTCTGCTAATTGATATTGCTACACTCTGTGGTTCATTTCTCATTATAGTTGGAAGCATAATCCTGTGGCGACAAATTGCTGGGTCAGATTCTTATCCCCAGTCTGGCCATATCATGTCTGGGAAAAGAGCTGCAGCCGCATGAAGACTAGAGCCCCTTGCTGTAAGAGCTGAGGGAAAACTAAATAGTGAAGTATGCAAGACTTTTAATTAAAGTGCAAAGCACACGTCTTGTGTAACATGGGCAGCATTTCTGAGCTGTTTGAGTTCCATTTGGGACAGTTTTATGGCATATGCCATTTTTTGATGAGCTACTGCACACACGACACTTTCCTCTCTGGGGACAGTTTATGACAAAGGAAAAAGAACACAAAATGGGTCATGGGCATCTTGTCTACTTCCTTCTTAAGCTGCATGTGGTGGGATGCATCTCTTAAAAGAACGATGTGCCACCCCGTCATCATCTAAAGTGGAACAAAAATGATCCTGCAGGTCTTTGTACTTTAAGGTCTAGTAACAAGAATTTCTGTACTAGAATTACTATAAAATAATTGAGATGGGCATAGGAATACTAGCTGACCAGATCAAGACCTATCCAGTGAGCCTTAAGAAAGGTCGATATCCTAAGATGAAATAGTGGGTGTAGATGTTTCCAAGAGAAAGCCAGAGAAGTAGAAGTTTATTTCATAAAAAGCCCTGGTGAGTTCTTGCCCAGAAGTCTGGCCAAATTAATCACAAATGTGGAACACTGGGATAAGAAGAGAAAAAAAAAACCCCAAACCCAACCACCACCACCGCCTCCTCAGGCTCTGTAAGGTTAAGTTTTAGTCTGGAACGCAATCAGCTTAATAAACACGTGACAATATTTCTTGTGATTGCAGGGGTCTAAACTTGTCCTTTCTAACAGCATGTTCTTACGTGTTTCTGTGTCTGTCTGTTTCTAGATCAGCTTGTGCTTGAGTCTCCACAGTATGAGGGATAAAGTGCTCATATACAATGAAACAGGAACAGTTTTAAAGCATAGCTCGGACAGAATTCATTTGCAGTGGGAAGCATATAAAAACCTGTTCTAGATAGAACTGTATATAAATGACATTTAATATCATTCTTTTTATTATAGGATGATACCGTTTAGATAATGCAGGGCGAAGCATAGGAACTCTGACAAATATTCTGGTTATGTTACTAGCCTATCAAATGTTTAGTGTGGAAGAAATGCTACAGGAAGGTAAAGTATTCTGAGCGGTGATACTGGGATCTAGCACAACAGTGGAAAGAAACTTGGGAAATGCGTGAATCAAAAACCATGGGTAAACCATGTTTTTAAAGGAGGGAAAGAGATACTAGATAATGCTCACAAAATTTGCATTAATGCACATTTGCGTCTTTTGGCAATTAGCAACCATCTGGCATGCAGGAGAGTTTAGATAGAGAGGAGCAGCAGAACAAGGCCCGTGGATATCTTTTTCATGCACCGATTTTTTTGTTAAATATTAGCACATTAGTAAGATTAAAACAGATGGTGTCTGAATCTAAATAATGCTTATTGCTATGTTAAATTTCTATCAAAAAACGTTTAATTTCATGATCTAATACTAACCATCCTTTAATGGTTATATTTCAGACAGTGTTAAAAATATGTCTGTACTGGCAACTGTGATCTGTAATTATCATTATTTCTTGATTTTACTGTCAGGTCACGCACTGTTGGCTCTGATGGCTTCAGGTCATGGACTGCTGTAACGCTGCTCAGTTAGGTCAAAAGAAGCAGCCCCTTTAGTCTTATGCTTCTGAAGGTTTTCAAACTAAAAGTTGTATGATGGGAACAGAACAGAAGATTTCAGGCATCCACATATTTGCAGTTAATCTCTGAACGTGAGTAAAGCTCATAGAAGGAACTAGGTTAATTTCGTTATGCTTTTGGTTTTTTTCCCTTTGGGGTAAGGATTATGAATCAAAAAATTCCTGAAACACGATCTTGTGATGTGATATAATTCACAGTAGTTGCCTTGACCTTGGAGATGAGAGGATGAAGGTAGCTAAACACTGCAACAATTTATTGAGAGATTTAGTAGCATATCAATCACTTGAAGAGATTTTGATTTTTAAAATCTAGGAGTCTACTGTGAAAGCTTGCCCCCAAAATGGGGAGCGGGAAGAAAATAATTAGTTCATTTCTAGAAATAGTTTCTAGGTTTTACTGGCATATAGTCTGCTGATTGTCATGTGCTTAAGTTCTTTAACAGCTGGTTGCCTTCATTTGATTGAACTAAATTGGGCCTTTTTACTTAAAATACATCAAGTCAACAATACAAATAGACATAACCCTTCTTTTGTTCCTTCATAAAGAAGGACTTGAAGTGGCTTATCAAAGGGTCTACGGATCCCTTTTGTGAGGATCTGGTAAATGAAGCTATCATTTTATGAATGGTATTTTGTATCTTACTTTGGGTTTAGTTTTTCTTATGTAGCAGAATGCCATTAGTGAAGGCTTCTCTGCATTTCTGTATTTCCTTTGCTATGTAATGTTGATCTTGTGAAGTTACATTTAATAAATATTACAGTAATGGTCTAACTATATCTTAAGAATGTGTTTTCCCAGATCATCTGTGAAGCCTGAAAGACACCTTTTAATTAATTAAGATCTTAAGCCTTTAGCAGAGCATGAAGGGAGTCTTAAGGCACAGGCCTGAGAATGTAGTGTCCTCACTATATAGTTAAACCAACGTGCTTTTACAAATCCATATGCTTTTGAGGTCTTGAGAAAATAGACAGTAACAGGGTTTTTTATGTTGTAACCATTATGGTCAGTCTGTCATCTGTCATTTAATAATTCCAGCTTTGCATATCTGAAGGGGAATATGAGAGTCCTTCTTTCTGCTGCAGAAATCTTGCTAGCTCCTAACCCCTCAACTAGGGTTCTAGTTTGAAGCCTCTCACAAATTGCTGCTGGCATTGGTGCACGTAACAGCTTGAGTTAGTTTGTCTTTGGGAGTAATCTCACTGCTATTTTTCCCAGCCAAAACCAGGACAACCACTTAACAGATTCTGTATATTTTAAGTAAAATTAAAATCCAGGGTATTGTATTGGAATTGGGCATTGAAAAAAGTGAGAGGTGGTCTTGTTCCCCTACTGAGGACCTGTGCTTCTCCGTTGTGCCTTGGTCAAATCGGCATTGTGGAGAGACTTTTGATGCTACTGCTGCTTCTGCACTGAGAAATCACAGAATGGTGGAAACATTGGTGGGAAGGGACTTCTGCAGGTCATGTAGTCAAACATCTTGTTCATAGTGGGAAGATGCTAACACTGGATCGGGCCAGTGATGTCTTTTTCTAGACAAGTCTTGAAAACCACCCAGGAGAAGGAGATTGAGCCCACTTATTTGCAGCCCACTTACAGGCTGCTTGTCTGTCTCATACTAACTTGATTTCTGAATGATAATGCTGTGGGAGACAGTGTCAAAAGAATGAGTCTAAATCTAGTTCTTTAGTTGAAACACTGGACTACTTAATACCCAGAAGGACCAGATTAATTCCCACAAGCATCCTGTAATATAGTTTTTCATTGCTGTTGTTCAAAAGTCTTTGTCCACTGGCACTGCCTGCATTACCTTGTGAATGCAGCTGTTCTACAACAAGAAAACGTCAGGCTTTTGCCCATCCACCCAGTGTTATAGGCTGTAATACAGATCTGAAGTTTCAGACTTTGAACCTCGCTGATACTCATCTCAAAGGGAAGGGTTGTGTGTAGAAGAAAGAATGAATGTTGGGGGATGATACTCATTTCACTGTTACATTCTTATTCTTTATATTTAGCTTTTATGCTTTTAAGGCTAGGGAGTAGCAGATTACTCTTAGTCTAAGCATTCTTTTAGGTAGTGAAAAGAGGAATGTCCTGCTTTTGTACACTCCCAGTAGGTCAGAAGTTTATGTAATAAAAAGGGTCTAGTCTCCTTCCTAAACCCTTGGGGTGCAGTTTCATGATTGCCCTGAGCTGAGCTAAACCTGTGCCACTCCAGAAGGAAGGATCTCATTCCTTCCTTTGGGCTGTAATCAGTGCTCATGTGGTTACTTGGATCAGAAGGTGGTCTCCAGGGGAAAAAAATAGCTGTGTCTCCACTTTACAGATGAAGCAGGTTCAGCAGAGGGGGCAGAGTAATTTCTTGCAAGTCTCACATAAATCAATAGCAGAGCTGGCAACAGGGACTCAGTGTTGTGACTTTGTTCTTGGTATCTAAAAAGTAGGGTCATGTGGCTCCAGTTTTTTCAGTCTGAGATCTAAATTTTGGACTCAATCACTTGGAGCGTGGTGCAATCCCACTGGTTAACTGTGGATTTAAACTGAGGAAATTTGAGATTGGAATCTGTTTATGTGTCTTTCTTTTGTTTATCATGTGTTTCTGGTCAGAGGCACGTGCTGTGCACGTCAGAGGTGTTTCTCCTGGGAGTAGAATAAGCTGGAGCAATTTCGTGCAGTGTATTTCTTTGACAGCTACTTTGCCTGAATAAGTCATTATGTATACTTTATTAATTGCAATGTTAATTTTCCCTGCTCAATTTATACTTACCTGTGAATGAGGGGGGGGGGATCACAGGTAGAGCACAGGAATAAATGGTAGATGGGTTCAGCTTAGTTGCTGGCAATTGGGGATCGTATGGGTTTCTAGAGCCTGTGGGCATTTGTTTTAATGCTGCCAGTTCATCACTGTGTTGGGGATTTTTGGCAATTCATCTCACAGATAGTGGTAAAGAGTTCCTGTGAAGGGTGCATCTTAGCCAGCCTTCCAGATTCCTTATTCCTAATGAGAGAAGAGGGATTTGTTTTAATAAAAGAGCACTCTGTTCCTCGTTTCTGGAAAGAGAATTTTGAAGGACTGCTTGATTTGATGCCCTGAACAACTCCTTCCGTTGTCTGGGCTGCTCTCCAGTGCTTATGCTAATTCATAATGGAAAATAATGCTGAGAATGAGATAGATGTTGAAGGAATAAAAGAAAAAGGTTCGCCCTCCTTCTTTGCTCAGAGAATTTCAGTGCTTCTTTGGGCATCTTGTGTACATGAGCAAATTTCACTTTCCTATCACCTTTCAGGAGAGACTCCTGTAGAAGATACTGAAGACAATCCAGACACAAGGCCACTTTCCTTGTGCATTAAGAAAATTGTCTGGGGCATAAACAGCCATGGTAGACCTTAGTTCTAGAAAAGGTGGTTTCAGGAAGCACACAATTGCACGCATCACAGGTTTTTTTAATCATGGGGCTTTCCTTTTAAAGGCAATTTTGACCAGATTTCACTTTTTTCCTATAAAATGGCAATAATTCCCTTTAAAAAAACCATATGGCTTTGTCTTTTAACCCAGCTTTGAGGTGGATGAAAGAGGTGAGGAGAACTGGAGTTCTCTGTTTATAAGTAACGTGATGGACCAAATTAATCACTCATGGTTATAATTCTGCTTCTTTACGATTATTCTTTTGTCTCACAAAGACATTTCAATGACAAATAGCACATGAAATTAATGTGATAGATGGGAAAGAGGGCTGGAAGAGGATTCTTTCCAAAGGTATTTCTAATGGTCTCAAAGAAAACAGAGGAGGAGGAGCTGCTATGGGAAGCCTTTGGGATAGGTGTCAGGGCTGAGGAGGCAGACTCAGCAGGTTGTATGTACACTTCAGGCTCAGAAGTAGCAGTAGTTTGGTTCTCTCTGAAAAAAAATAAATTATGTTGGTATTTTAAGAGTATTGGAGCTGATACTTGAGCTTTGGTTTATTTCGCTAAGGATTTAGATAGGTTTCTGTCTAGGTTTAGGACAGTATCTACATTTTCCTTCACCTCTGGAATTTTGAGTGGGAGAGCTTAGTTTGCAGTTGTATTGTATTGGTTTCCATGGCCTCTTACTCGGCTGTGCACAAGAGAGAAGTGATTGGTACTGCTTCTTTTTTTCTTCTCTTTTTCTTACTGCTCACCTACTTTGTCATTTCATTGTAAGTTACTCTTTGGTGTCTGCAGATCATTCGAGTACAGGTAATTGGTTACCTTAAGTAGCATCTGATTTGGCAGGTTGAACATTGAAATGATTGATCAAGTACTCTTTCAAAGCATGTTACAGTTGCATCCATACTACATCATGGGGAAAAAATATTCCTAGTGAGGCCTGTCACATTGTTAGTTGCTTCCTTCTTACTGTATTTCTGTCTAATGCTTGCTGTGCACTTTGCACAGCTGTACTTTAGTCTCTGATCCTGTCATTTGTGAGACATTGCCTTTCTGATTTTGCTACAGAATTTCCCTTTTCAAAAGCAGGATTTTGCTCACTGCAGGTGCCTAGTTTTGACTATCTGTGAGAAACCATAGCCTCACCTGAGCTAGTACTAGCCCTCAGTGTAGACAAAGATGAGCTGCTTTTGCATCTGTTTCCAGCTACTTCAGCTTCAGGAAGAGAACTATGATTCAGTGGTACAAAAAGTCACGTTGCCTGTTCCCTTGGAGGCAACAACCAAGGCAGGTCACGGGCAGGTCCCTTGCTACAGAGGACTGAAATTAGACCACACAACCCTAAATGTGGAAAGTATTCATGTAAGTATGGTCTTTATAAGTATGCATAGCCACATCTGAATCTTGGGAGTGGTGTTACAAGAGGTTTGTTGCCTGTTCAGGGTATAGTGGACATTCCTGTCTCCTGAGGCTTGAGGCAAAGGTTGACTTCTAATTAAAGAGAAGGTCCAAATCTAATCATAGTGTTGCAACCACAAACAATTATTACTTTGTTAAATCTCTCTTTTGATCTACAGCATAATATCTAGTTCAAGCAAAAGAGGTACATCAGTGATCTCATGTTATATTAAGCAATACTTTTTGCTTGGAATAAATGTTTAGTCGAAAGCAATAGCTTTGGTTTTACTATTATAATTCTTCTATTCCATGTTATCTGGGCTTCTGCTTCCCCATCCCTTCACACACCAGCATCTAGTATTAATATAGTATAAGTTCAAACAATTCTAATATCATTTTATGATTGGATAAGTTCAGGAAGTTTCTTCCCTCTCCCAAGAACACAATTTCTTTTGGGCAACTGCTTTTAAGGCCATTGTGTTTCTACTTCCCCTTCTAAAATATTAGGTCCATGCTGACGGGTGAAGGTTGGGCAGTTAGGAAGGAAGAGGATAGTATCATGGTCCAAGTACAGTCATGACAGCTGCAGGAGAGGCTTTCTCACCACACCTTACTGCTGTATAGGACAGAAGATTATTTGCATTACTGCCAAATCTATCTTCTTCCTTCTGAGGCTGTTGACAAGGAAATGTGTTCTGTTAAATGAACATTTTATAGTGTAGGCAGACTACCAATGCTTTTTGTTAATGACAGCATTTTTTTTTTTCCACCTAGGACAGATCTGAAATGACAACACACTTCTCTGTATTTCCTTTAATTACTATTTCCATATTGTCTTTTGTATTTTGGTGGTTTTTTTAAATTATGTCTGTTAGTATTTGAATAGACAAAATGTGCTGCTTAGTGAAGTAACTGCTTTGCTGAAGGCGCTAAACAGGTATTCTGTACTAAACAAAGATGTACTTGAATAAAGCAAAATCATTAACATTCCTGGAGGACATGAAATAGAAATTGCCAAGATTATTTTCATTTAAAAAAAAATATTCAGAATTTTGAAATGTCTTTAAAATTAACCCAGAATTTGTCCTTTTGTGTTAAGATTTATCTTAGAATCATAGAATCATTTAGGTCGGAAAAGACCATAAAGATCGAGTCCAACCATTAAGCTAGCACTGCCAAGTCCACCACTAAACCATGTCCCTAAGTGCCACATCTACACGACTTTTGAATACCTTCAGGGATGTCTGAAGTGACTCCACCACTTCCCGGGGCAGCCTGTTCCAGTGCTTGACAACCCTTTCAGTGAAGAAATTTTTCCTACATCTTTTCTACAGGGGGACGACCACTTCCCTAGTCCTGATGAACACTATTTCTGCTACAAGCCAGGATGCTCTCTTTCCATAAGCCCTGCTAACTCCTGTGCAAAGATCCCTTTCCCACTCTGAGATAGGAGTACCCCATCTGTGGCCAGCAAGCCTGGTGTCATGTAAACTGACCCATGATCAAAAACTCCAAAATTGTGCTGGTGACACCAGTCTCATAGCCAGGTATTGATCTGCTGGTTCTTTCTGTTTCTTCCCTCATCATTCCCTTC
The DNA here is from genome assembly GCF_004027225.2 of Strigops habroptila. Taxonomy (NCBI): domain Eukaryota; kingdom Metazoa; phylum Chordata; class Aves; order Psittaciformes; family Psittacidae; genus Strigops; species Strigops habroptila. The sequence goes on from NC_044283.2 coordinate 46,608,065, forward strand.
AAGGATAGAAAAGGAAGGATAGAAAAGAACACTACTTGTGCTCCTGAACCCTTAACCAGTCATCCCAAGGCCCTGAAGTCTTGATTGCCCTTGGATTTCCTGTTGCAACTTCATTGCTGCCTACCTGAAAAATCAAAAACGGACAATCATCTGAGGGCCATACCGGGGTAGGAGGCTTTCTCTTCTCATATTTAACGCAGGCTCCTGGGAGGTACCAGGCTTCCCTAAGAAGTGGATCTGGTCTCCATATTGAGCTGTCTGTTCCCTTCAGAAGGGAGTCTCCTATGACAGCAACCCATCTTTTTTCTTTTATGGAAGCAGTTTTGATGCAGGGTACAGGCTTGACTTTACCTTGGCGACACCTCTATGCTAGGTGAACCATCGTCCTCATCATTATTTCCTTGCACTTGTGGAATCTCATAGCTTTTGTGCGAGGGCACCTGGGCAGGTGGGGCAGTCACAGAGGGGATGCGCCTGCTGCGCCGGGGAGGAACTTGTTGCTATTGCTCCCTATCCCTTAAGTCACTGCATTTAGCCAGGTGGACAAAGGATAGGGAATCCTCCGTGTCATGCATCCTGTGTGCCTGTTGAGCCTGTCCCAGGGAAAAGGTAGGGTGCAGGTCAAATAGTCTGTCCCTCCCTTGCACTCCCTGAAACTCCCCACCCTCCTCCCAGAGCTATTATCACTAAGCAGAGGAGTTCCTCCACCTGGGCACACCTCCCACAGGTGTGCTCACTGCTGTCTGATACTGGCACAAGAGCAGGGCACACCCCACCCCCTGACACTGGGGTGGCAGCGTGTTCCCACCAGAGCTCTGTCTGAGCAGCCGTGTCAGTCGTGGTGGGTGCAAAGTTCAGGGAGGCCATGTCTTTCTGCTGGGTTGGTACCATTGCTCCCTGGTGGAGCTGGCAGGGCATCAGAACCCTTCTGTGTGAACTGCTGCGCAAACCAGCTGATGGGCTCACTAGGGCTCCCTAAGGCCTTCTTTCATAGGTGTGGGTGGCTTGGCTGCTGTTGCTCCTGGCTCAGCCCAGGTCCCGTCTGCTGGTGTGGTGCAAACTGTGGGCTTCTGGTGGCTGTCGACTCCCCTTAGGTTCCTCAGTTTGGGAACCCCCCTGGGCATCATGCTAGAGTGCTCCATTGCTGATTGTGCCGGCACCAGAGCAACTCACCCTGGCGACTGATAATTTTAGAACAACTGAAGTAAAATGGCAAAGCTTTCAGACAGGTGACCTCCTTTCATTCTGCAAGACAAATAAGGGTGTAAAGGTGGTCTTTATGGAGCATACTTATTCCAGTATTCTTATTCTGTCTTAGCTTATGTGTGAAATAGGAGTCTAAGGAAGAAGATAAGTTAAAAACAGTTGTTCGTTGGAAAGTATCCATATATTTTGTCAGCACCCAGATGGCTCAGAGCCTCTGAGAGAGGGGATGCTTGGTATTTAATAGCACTCAATGGGGTTTCTTTATTTTTTTTAGTTCATATATGCTTTTAGTATTTTGTGGCAAACAGTGCCACAGCTTAACTTCATGTTTCATGTTTTCAAAGCTCTTTTCACTCTTTTGAACTTGGTATCTGCTAGTTTTATATTATGCTTTCTACATCCTGTAGTGTAAGAGACTGAGCTGCCATTCCCTATAGCTTTGCTGCTTCTTGTGAAAGTTAAAATGCCATTGTTCTGGGGTTAAATGGATCATGTTAATCAATTAGGCAATCTTAAGGAAAAGGTCACTGTTACTTTTGGAGGCCCAGAGGCATGTTAGCAAGGGGAAAGGGAGATAAGGTTATTGGCTGATATGAGAAAAAGGACAAGAAGAATTTACTGCCTTTGGAGTTAAGACCATCACTGAGAGCGGAGGTTAGAGAAATTGCCTGTTATGTTGTCTGAATCCAGAGCCTTTAAGCTGTACTAGAGATTAAAAAAAAAAAAAAAAAAAAAATGTAATTTGCTAAGCCTGTAAAGATTTGAGATCAAATGTCAGAGGTCAGAGATTAAGTGGTTTTTATGAGAGAAGGATAGCCCCACTCGTCCCTGGTTTTTCTGTTCTTTCAGTCACCTGAGTAAGCTGAACCTGATACTTAGTGGCTCTTTTATTTCCTCTGTCTAAGAGGAGCATATGAAAGAGCTGTGTGTCTGAGGGATTCTTACAGGCTGGGGAGGGGCATCGATTTTCATGGCTATGAAATATTTTGGCAAGTTATCTTTTATGACTGTTGCTCCATCAAGGTCTGGTTCAGTCTATTCTACAAGTTGTTTGTTTCTGAAGCTGAATTTAGTTGAATGGTGAAAGGTGATGATAATGATTATTTCTTCCAAGCTATAGTTATCCATTAGAGGCTGCAGTATTTATTGATTTGCCATATAATTTGCGGTCCATGATATTGTAAGACAGCTAAGGTGAATGATTGAGTGTGGAGGAAGTTCCCCTTGTCTTATAGTAAGTTTGCATGGTGACTTACTCAAAAATGAGATCTGTTTCATTGGAGAAGTGTCCCCAGAAGTTAAAGGCCTTCTCTCAGTTGTTAAAGTAGGTATTTTGAGTGCTCTTACAGCAAATTCAATGCTGTTCCCACCTATCAGGGTTTTGCAGTGCGTTTGAAATAGGCGCAGGTTTTGTAGGTATAGGTTTAAGTATCTGTTTCACTCTGATGGTTGATGCTTCTATTTCACACTTGGAAAAGATTCGAGTATGTGAAAACTTGGCTAGTTTTGCCCACCTTGGGCTAACAAAGATATTACCTTTACCTCTATACACTGTACCTTACCTATATCCTTGCAGAGTCGAGATTGCAAAAATAATACTCGAAAAATAAACTTTGATGCTTATCTTTGGTTGACCTTAATCTCAGAGTTGCTGGATCTTTGTGAATGAATAAAAAAGGACAGCAGTGTAAGGTCATAGTTAAACACTGTAGACCTACAGATATATGGTTTATTATTACTTAGTGAAAGTTTCTGACAAATTGTTTTCTGTATTTTGTAACCAAAAGCTCTGTCAGTATGTGTGGTATAGGAGAAAAGGAAGCGTTTCAGTGTTTTTGGAAGAATGGCAAGGGAAGAGTGCGTACGGCAAACATGCCATTTCTCTGACTGAGCTGCATGCAGGGCACTTGCTGGAAAGACAGGTCCGGTGAAGGGTGTGGTTATGCGATTTTATTTTACAATGTCTGTGCACTGTGCATTCTGTAAGGGCTGCGCTTACAAGTTCCTGGACCTCATGTGCTGTAGGGTGTAACTGGGTGAGTCAGCAGTCCATTGGAACAAGATGTGATCACACATGAAGATAGTTTTACTTTTGTGAAGCTTTAACATGTGAGGGTTGAAAATGAGTGTTTCTGCTGCTTCTTTAATTAATTATTTCATTTATAAATATAAATGGCCAGTTTGAAGCCAGTAAATCTTTTTACGATGACTTTGTAATATTCTTGCGCACAGTTTTGACTGTTGGTTCACATTTACAGCCTAGGGTTTTGTTTCCTGTTTCTTGTTTTTAAGTGCTATGACTTCACTGTATTTTATGCATATGTATCAATACATCTGTCTTATAAACTCTACCTTCACAACAAATGTCTTTGCTCTCAACATATCTACAATTGTTTTAATCTACAATTAAAACAATGAGGAAATTCCTTTTGTTTTCTCAGTCAGATAAAGCTTGAACTCCAGCACATTTCACAGTCAGGTGGACTACGAAGAAGTTGAATTAGGCTAAAGGAGCATGGAAATCCTACGGAATGGGACTTGTCAATTAGTTCAGCATTGGCCATTGTTATACTTTGAAATTCTCAAAGGTGCTCAGCTGATTTTTTTTTTTGGCACTGAGGTCACACCAGTATCCAACACTTCTCATAATCCCAATTCCGTGGCTTCGGTTGAACTTTACATTTTGGATGTTTCTCAAACAGCTGTCTTTTGTATTTCAGAGCTGACTAGGCAGGATCCAGACACTATCTTATCTGCTGAGTATAGAAGCTATTTGGTACTGTCCCTTGGAAGTGAGACTCAATTATCCATCTGCCAGAGGTCTTAAGATGCCTCAAGATTCCCTAGGAACTCCTTTTTTATACATACATGGTTTCCTCCTCAAAGAATGCACAATAGTTGAAGCAAATGGGCCTCTATTTTATAGATTATTTTTACACAGGAAACAGATCTAGGCAATATAAGAAATACCTATACCTTGTTCCCTCGGTTTGATTGCTGCTGTGAAGTCTTTGAAGTCTGTATGCTTGCAAGCACCTGAGCCTTCTCCTCTGGATTCCTCACCTCCAGCTCATGCATCCTGTGGGTCCTGCTGAGTGCTCGCATTGCAGTCAACACCCTTTAATTCGTTTATTTCTCTCTGGAGCCATGCTCTGTTGTGTTTCTATACCTAAGCTTCTCAGCCTCTTTTCAAAAGGCCAGCCAAAATACACCCATCTTTTCATTACTTTGGGTGATTTAACACCCCCGCCCCTTCCCTATTCTTTTCTCTTTGCTGACCTGTAGGTAACAGATTTAGTAGGGGTTTAAAATAGTCACTGTTGTAAAGCAAGTGTTACCTGTTTTGTTAGTAATCACTATAATGCTTTTAGTCATATGAATACATTCACGTGCCACTTTCCCCCATTAAAAAACCTTAATGCTATACTTACCTGTTCTATGAAGTACATAAACTATTTGAAGAAAATCTAATATCCATACTTTATAATAGTTAAAGCCCTGTAAAAGTATATTGAATCCTGTGTATCCAGATCTACAGGTTTTCTATATGCCGTTGTCCTGTTCATCCTTCATGATTAAAACAGGTTTTATTCATCTCTGATGTCAATTACAAAGATGCTGGAGCTCATTCAGCCACCAGATTGTATTTGATGTACAGAGATGTATGAAGTAAGCAGAACGTGCTGTCAGTGGCTAGAAAAGGGCTTTGATTTACTGGTTGAAATGCTACTGCAAGTATTTGAACCAAAGAACCATTCTTTAACTGTAGAAGTAGGACACTGCCATCTTTCCGCATTTGCGAATGCAGAAACTACATAAACTTTAATGGTAATGAATTTCCATCAGGAAAGTCTGCAGTTTACAGCTGTTTTATCTGAAAGAGCTGTTTCTTCCCTTCGTTTTTTTAACACTTAGTTTTGTGTCTGCGTATGTTGCTGGCTGGGGCCAAATATCCTGTCACTATCACTATGACAATTTAGTGATACTTGCATTTACATTTACAGTGTTACATTGCTATTATGTTATTAAAATTATAGGTGCTTTCTACTGCTAGAAATATTTACTACCAAGATTAAATTGTCATTAAAGCATAAATACTATTTATTAATTTTAATCAAAACATACTAGCAGGCTTATCACAACAGTCAGTAAAAATATGTTGATGAATCTTCCTAGCTATTACAGGAGTGTCAAACTTTTCAATAAGCAGACCCCTTATTGGGAGTTGAAATCAGTCAATATACAATGAAGACTGAGAATACCTTGAATCATGCTGTAAGGATTTGCCTTTCTGGAATGGGCGTGTTCATACAGTCATCTTCAGGGGCAAGGTGCAGTTCTGCTCAGGTTGTTGTCTGAAAGGAAACGCAAGGGGAAATCTAGCTGGCATGTCTGTAGCTCTTCATCAGGAAGAAGTTAATTCAGGGTGACTCAGATTCACAAAAAATTCAAGATTTTTTCCAGCTTTAAAATCTAAGCTGGACATTATTAAGCGTGGAAGCTGTTGCAACCTCATGACTTCTAGTTTGCTGTGAGAATCGGAGTGTGAAATGTTACCATCTGCTGCAATGATCTGCTTTGACTTCCTGCCTGTGTTCTGCCTTGAAATTGAAGGTTCAGTTGCTAAAATATGATTTCCAAGTATGACAGTGACAAGCACATGAATATGTAATAAGTGGTTGAAGAAGCAGCTAGAGAGCAATTCCTGAAAGGATTTCCCTTTGCTGGTTAACATGAGCTGTTTTAATTAGCTGAGCAGCTGGATTTTTGCTGCTTCTTAACTACATCCTCTCTAGTCCAGACAGCGGGAAGTTGCAGTTGCAGTATTCATTAAGTGATGCAGAAGCAGACATCCTCAGCATAGTGATGAGGATTGAATTGTCACTGGACTTAATTACTGGTTCAGGACTACTTGCTTTTGGGGCTAGACCCAAGAGAGAAGTAGAGTTCTACCAGGGTGAGTCTGGTTTCCTAGTGGACTAGATCTGTACTACTAAGCAAGAGATTTCTTAGGTGACTGGATCTTTGCTAGCCTCCTGTACATGCAGGGCCATGACAATACCCATGCTTTAGCAGAGAATGTGAGAGTGTGTCTTCATTTTACAGAGAGGCCACTGTGGTGCCAGGCTGCTGCCAGCTGCTGTTTTCTGGTGCTTGTCTGATCTCCTAGTGAGTCAATCTGGATGACCCTGACCAACAGGGAAAAAAAAAGAGTGGATCAGCTGATAGAAAGGGTGAGAAGAACAGCTGACCCAAAGCATAGCCAGCATTTGGTAATTTGCTGTCAGATTAGCAGCTGAATCATGGATTTAAGGTTTGCTTTTGTGAGTAGAGGCCGAGCTGCTTACCCAGAGGATTGCCTGGCCTCCCTGTCTGCCTGCTCCCAACACTTCTCCAGTGTAACCCTGGTGCTCGTGTGGCCCTGCAGCCAGCTGGAGCAGTTGGCCTCTCTGGCTGAAAACTAATTGCGATGCTTGGGATGGGATTGTTTGTTGTTAGCAAAATCACACGGCTGATCCAGCAGACTTGTGACCGTGTCAGCACTAACATAAGAGAGCTGGTGGAAGTGGTGAGAGTGGGGATGGCTGCAGAGTCTCTGCTTCTCTTACACTAATGGGCAAACTGCACCTAGAGTCCATGTGTTGTGTCACCGAATTTACACATATCAGTTGAAGGACTAGGAGTCCTTGGCAATGGAGGCATTGAAGAGGCTGGTCACTGTGGATGTTTTCAGTGCACATTCACTTAATCCGTAGGATTAATACAATTCTTTCTACTGCATCCACATCATGAACATAGGATAGCTGTGACTCTTCTGTCCTAACTTTGGGAGCTTTTTAGTTGAACTAATATGTCTGTCTTCGGCCCACTATCAGGGCGGTGGTAAATCTGATCTTTTGCACCACCCTTAATATGACTATCAGGTTACTAATATTTTTCTGTGACTCAGTCTGCAGTGAAATCACTTAGGTGACATTTTAAACATTTTGTGTTTGGCATAATATCTTCTAACAAGTTTTTAAAATGTTACACTGTGGTACGCTGCCTCTTGTAAAGATGGCATGATTTCTAAAGCAACTGGGGGAATATATGATACCTTTTATTAAACTAGTGCTTTGCCTCACAGTCATTTCAACATCAGCTATTTAAAAATTCTTGGCTCATGTTCCAAGAAGTCACAAGACATTAAAAATAGCAATATTTTAACTTTTTTTACTCTGTGTGCTCTGTAAGACAAGGTCTACAACCATGACAATTAAAATTATGTTTAAAAGCTTTTACACTTTTGTGTGTGTGTGTGAACTTAAGGAACAATACTTTATAAAAAGCTTCATATAACATGACATGAAGGATAAATTTTGAGATTTGGCAGCAGATACTTCAGTACATTCATTTTTAGAACAACTGTTCATTATTTTTCACGCTCTTTTTTTCCCCACTAGGCTTTTGTGTATGACTAGAGTGATGTATAAAATCAGTTTTCTTGTAGAATATTCATTGTTATGTCAATGATAAAGAAACCAAAGGTCCTGGTTCTGATAAAAGGAGCAGGCATTCTGGAAGATTGCTCAATTCCTGCTGAGAATCACATCCAAGCCAATAGGAGACTAGTGGAAGTGGATGAAGGAGAGATGCTGAGACAGGACTATAGCTTGGGATGTCTTTTGTATCCCAACCAGTACCACAACCTGTAGGGTAGAAGGCTGTAGATAACCTAGGGAGACACCCCCCCCCTTTTAAATGAATACGGGTATGCTCAGGGGCTGGTGGGAGCAATCCTCCAGTACTGCCTGAGCTCTCCAGAGGCAGGTAAAGCCCAGCCCTCTTCTGCCTGTTTGCGCTCAGCAGCAGAGCTGGCTCGTGGGAACATGTCTGTGAGGTGCCCTCAGCTGGGCTGGAGCCACTGCTGCTCCTGAAACAGCTAAAAAAGGTAACCCAGAACCTCCTGACCTCTTTTCTTGGGTGGTGTGTGACTTGAATGCTGCCCTGCTCCAGGCACACACAAATCCCTGCCTGCTCACATGGAGATGCCGGTGTGATCTGAGCTTTATTCCACCTGAACAGCACCTCCCTTCCTCTGCTGTGTGGGGACTGTTCAGGTGAGTGATACTTGCACCCAACTGTGTTGGGTCAGGAGTCATCCTGCAGGAACAGGCCTTTGAAAAATACTGGAGCTACACTGGAGCTGTGTTTGATGAGAGACACTGTTCAGTGCAAGTAGTGTCAGAGCAGAGCCCCTAATGAGGAAGAGACCATGGTTTATATACAATTAAGTGCACTTACTCCACTAAACAGTTTTCAGCTCTTTACCCAGTCTAGTTGGTGGCAATTTTATTTCCCCAATATACAGACGTAAAATATGTTTTTGAAATGTTCTTCTCAAGTGTTTATATTTAGAAAACCTGTCCTTGAAACCCAGAGTAAAGCCTGCTGGGAAGAGTGAGCAGGTGTTTAAAAACTTCAAACAAACCACTCCAGGTTCTTTATCTTTCAGAAATGGTGACCCATGGGACCTTTTTCATATTACTGCAGATTCAAAGTACCCAGCTGCTTTCAGTTTAATAGGTACAGCAGCTTACAGATCCCCTCTGAACCTGTTGAGTGGGCTTGTTTGGGTGCACAGAGGGCACAATTGAGGTGGGTTAGTTCCACCTTTTGAGGGGCTGGCAAGTGAAGCTCAACAAAGCTGCTGCCTTAGTGGGAAATGAAACCAAGTTTGTGCTTGGTGAGCAAGGTCTAGGATAAATGTGCAGATGTCAGAGAAGTTGCTCTGTTTGTCCACTCCTGCATGCTAGATCTGTTGTGGGGATGGATGAGTAGTTTGCATCTTTACTTATTCCATACTCCATACAGCTGAGGTGGTGTTGGAGCTAGTGTTTATCAGAGTCTTTAATGCTCTGAAACTTCCTGGTGTCTGCACTGTTTTCTTCCAGCAGTATGACTTTGGACTTTGCGTATGTATGTTGCAGGGAAGCACAGGAGCTGTTGTGTCATGCCCCCCCCACTCCACCAGGGGCTATTGTCACAGTGTCCCCTCAAGTGTTCAGATGTAACTGTCTGGGACTTGCACTGGGACCAGGATGAGAGGTCCATATGAATTAAACTTCTTCCCTCTTAATTTTTCCTTGACATGTGTGTTTGTGGGGATTTTGTGTGCGCTCTGGTTCATTGCTGTGCCTTATGGACAAAAGGAGGAGGTGGGAAAGAGGCAGGGACTCCATACAACATACATAGAGTAATTGTTGCAGCTCCTACCTCATCAAACAGGGAATTAAATTTGATTTGGTTAATTATTTGGATGGTTTGAGAAAAAATGTGTCATTAACTGTGGAGCAGAGGAGGATATTAGTAACCTAATTTCTCTCTTTGCAAGACAGAACAAGAGACAAGAAATTGTTGCCTGTGGAACAGGGAGGGGTTAGCTCAGTATAAGGTATGGGCAAAATAACCACGTGCCCCAAAACCAGCATCTTACTTAAATTAGTGGGGTTTAATGCATGGAATTTGCAGTTCCTTTATAGGGCTTTGTGGGCGGGAGGGAGAATGGATCCATTCCCATTTTTATGGGAATATATCCGTTCCCATTTTCCCCTTTTTGAAGGACTTAAACAATTGTAAGCTAAATGTGAATCAAGAGAACGTATCTCCTAACAGCTTGTTTTGCCTGTGAGCTCATGAATTTTCTAACAGAACCATGTTATCCTGGGTTCTAAATTACATGGATAGTTGCATACTTGAACGGCCTTGCTCTTGATATATCTGTACTTCAACTTCACTAGGTTGGTTTTGTAAAAGGCTTGGCTGCTGCTTTGCGTTTTGGTTTTAAAATAGTTGTCTATACCCTTTTGGTCCTCACATTGTGTGGGAAACCTGAACTTTTGCCTACATGATGACACCTATCATTTCTAGCCAAAAATACCTGCTCATATCTGAAAGTGCTCATCAGATTCTAAGGCAAATTGCAATGGGTCAGAGCACTCTTGCCAGCAGAAGAAATAACTTGTTCCTTTTGGTTCTTACTAATACTTGAACATGCATTCTTTATGGATTTCCTAATTTCCTGCTATAAAACTTAAGTAAATCATTAATTCTGAGTATAGAAAGTTTTTGCCACTCGAAAAGATTTTAGATCCATGTTACCAGACTTCAGTCTCCTTCCTGTCTAATACTAAATATGATTAAAATAAAACCCTAAAGATCATAGTGATTTATGGCAATGAAAGCAGGAGAATAAAGCTTCAAAAACGAACATACAGAAGAAAGAGACTTTAGTTATAAGGAATTATAAAAGGAGCCTGGGGTACATCTGGGAGGAACATACAACTAAAAGTGTTTCTTAAAGATAAGGCTGTATTATGATGCGACACTTCGAGGGAAAATTAGAAGCCTTTTCTGCTGAGAATGCACAGTGAAATGCAACTGATAGAAATGTTTTCTAGTGCAGCTTTGCTAGCTGTGTGGATAGGGGCCAAGCCACATTTGAACTCTTTCTGGAGCCAGACAAATAGGCATTGTTTATCCTAGACTAGCCAAACTATTTCATAAAACAGTTCAGTCAGAGCAACGTTCGTTTCTAGTCTTAATTAGCTTTCAGAATGACTGTAGAGAGAGGACGTTTTTCATCGGTATCCTTTTTGATAGTCTCTTTCTTCTCTCCTCCAAATCCCCCTATTCTTCATCCCACTGGGGTAATTGCAGCCATCAGCAGTTGCAGTGGAAGTGCATGTGGAGCTGAACCAAGCCCTGACAGAATTGGTGCGCTGCATGCCTGCTGTAGGCAGAGTGAGAGCAGTGTTAAAATGCTAATGCCCTCCCTGTACTAACATTCCTGCTGTTACACGGCTGATGGTTTCCAGAAAAGATTTGATTACTTTACCTCTCTGTTGTAATTAAGAGAATGTATTAATTAGAACCAGATACAGTCTTTTTATTTTCAGCTTTTAAAGACTATTCAGCACTTTCAGAGGCTTCTCACCAACAAATATTCTTTACATGCTGTGTTTTAAAGAAAAAACAGCAAAAAAAGTCCTTTTCTGAAGTACTTGTGTGTAGCTTTGCATAAGTGGCAGGTTATTAATACCATGTTCTTCAAGCTAGTAACAGTTTCTGAAAACGGTAACTCCAAGTTAGTTTTGATTTTTACCTTATGACAGTAGTAAGGACTGCTATATCTGTTAAAGAAGACATTCAGAAGAGAGGCATTGGAAACCTTAATCTTACCAAGAAAACAGATAAGTTGGCAAAAGGAAACATTTTTCAGCCCTTGTGTGTCAACAACTTTTGGTCATGTTGTCTTCCTCTCTAACCCCACCCACCAACTTATTACCAAAAAATGCAATCTCAACTGAAAGGGGAGATAAGTTGTTAAGTAATTGTTAACAATATTTAGCAAAGGAGTTGTAGGCTTTTACTTATCTGTGTAAGGTTTATTTATTTACAAGAATGTGAAGTCATTAAATGCTTATAATCTGAGAATATGCACAGCCTCATGGGCTCTTCTCTGTCAGATTTTTCTGTCAGATGAGACAGAATGTGAACTTCAGCAGAGAATTGAGAGGAAAAAGATGGGTTTAATAATTGGCTTTCTATCTTTGCAGAGTCTTGCAGCTAAGCTGTAACCTGGTTTTCATTAGAAGGGGTTGGGCATGGTTGTATACTGTAGGAGTTTTGGACAAGTTTCTGTTAGATAACAACCTAGAGGAAAACGCACTTGGCAAACCCTTTACAATAGATGGGGAATTTCTGCATGTTACTTACTTGTTTTCTCTTTGAGATATTAACCATGTTGTAATTTTTTTTTGTTGTTGTTCATTAAGCCAAGGACCCTTGTCATCCATAAGAGCAGCAATCAAGAGATGTAAGTCTACTTTTCCTATTTTTATTTTTTTTTTTGAGAATGGTAGTATTGTAAGATTGCTACATCTTCGTTTTTAGTAGCTGGTTAACTTCATATGTGAAAACAAAGTAGCTAGCAGGCTTTTGGGGGTTGTAATTTCTTCCTTACTCTTTTGCTTCACGTTAGACCATCTTTTTGCATTGCTGACTGGCTTCTTGCCAGTTACTAACATGTTCTTATTTGTCACTAGTGTATTTGTGCACAGATGTGATCCATCTCTGAAGAACTTGGATTACACATGGCCAATTTTTAGTTTACTCGACAAAACAGAAGATTGTTCTATGTTAGCAGAAATCTGCAGCAACTGGGGACAGGATTGGATTCATGCATTGTGCTCATGTTGGAAAATAAAAAATTGTTTATAAATCCTGAGTGAAAGTCCAAACTCTTCTTCCCTGGCTTCATTGTTTAACTCTTCTTTCCCTTTCCCGGCTTATGGTATTTCCAGGCAGATAATTTCATTAACTTCATCTTCTGAAGTCTTTTATGATGTTTCTTTCTTCTGCTTTTCATTTTTATTTCCTTTCTATCCATGATTTCAATTTCCTGTTAATGAAACAACCCTCAGGATTCTGCTATAGGGAAAAATAAATAAGTGGATGTACTATTGATTTGTTTCTCCTGGACCGATTAGTCAGGGGCTCATTAGAATGGGTTAGGTTGGAGGCAGTCAAAGGGGATCATGAAAGCTTTATTCAAAGCAAGTCTACATGATGCTGTAGTTAAAATGCAGCATTTTATCTATGCTGTTGCAGCCATAGATAGGAAATTGGAAAACAGAGAGCAGCAGACCACAGAGGGCCTTTTGTGGTGGAGTAAGAAATTGATTCAGAGTGCCAATGTCCCAGTACCTCGGCTAACTGGGAAACCTGCTGAAAGATCATTATGCAATTGATATCTCTGTTTCTGAAAACATAGTTGCAAGTGATACTTTGTTTTAAGGCACAATCAAGTAAAAAAAGAAGAAATCTTGTCAAGAAGCCCTGGCTCCTAAAACATTATGCTTAATAATATTAATATGTAAATAACTATGATGAAATATAAGTACCCATGTGAATTATTCAGATTATAAGATAGGAAAAGATCTCCATGCACATACCAATGCATTGCATGTGAAATCGTAGTTCTTTGTATCCCAGTAACCATACCTGTGGATGGACCTAAATTAAAAATGGACCCTGAATAATTCCTAACTCCCCTTGCCATTAATCTGGAAAAAATATGGTGTTCTCTGGAAAATGTGTATTTCCCCTAAAAGAGTTACAAATCTATTTTAATTTCTTATTTGCAGCTTACATGGGCTGTTTATCTCTGATTTTCAATAAATATGATAGGCATGTGCAGGGTTTCAGCTTTCCAACCTGTTGACAATGCTTCAGATGACTTTGTATCACTGAGTCTCTCCCTGTCTTGTGGCCAAAAAAGAAGAAGGTTTAGCCTCTGACTACAGTTCTGGTTAGGAAGACAGTACTGTTTTGTTTCAGTTGTTTGACAGCTTAGCAGAATTCAGAAAAGTGAGCTCAATGTGCTTGGAGAAAGAAAGCATGCGAACATGAGGTGTGCTTAGAAGTAATTTTTTAATCTCAACTTTTCATAAATTACCCCTGGATTTTTAGTGATGGTTTTAGGCCAGGACACACCGCTAAATGCAGCTCCCACTGAAATCAGTAAAACTATTTCCATTGACGCCAGCGTAGCAACATGCACAGGAGTGCCAAGGAAAGTAAATAGAGGCAAGCCAAGAGCTGCAGTAGTGAGTCAAAGGGGAACAATGTTTTCACTCATTTGTCTACTCTTCCAGAATATGATGGTGTTAAGGAGCAGGACCACAGAAGCAGGGCTGCGGCCCTAAAATGCTGAAAGAACCTGCAAGCGTGTTCCATTCTCATTCTGTCCTAAGCAAATATGTGGCTGAATGAAGGATGTGTAACAGCTTGTATGCACTCTGAAATTGTGGCTTCCCATTTGGCAGTTTTGCAGCCATTTTTGGCTGTGGGTTTTGTTTGTTTTTCATTTTTGTTCTGTTTTGCTTGGGGGCTTCCTAGGTTCTTTTGGCTTCTACTTTTTCCCAACCAGATCAATTCCATGACCTCATTCTCTCCCCATCTGCACAAACATTTGTGCTGGCATAATGCAGGGAATGGTGCAGAGGCAGGAACATACAGCCCAAGGAAAGGTGTAGGAAGGAGTGAAGTGCCTTCATAAATCATCATTGTCAAATTTGAGTGAAACTACAGGCAGTGCCAGCCTCTGTGGTGCTCAGCAGTTCAGTCAGCTGTGAAAAGGGTATTTGACCTCACTGGGGGTGGAAAGGGAATCCCTATCACCCCCTTAGGTTATTTTTGATCAGTTCCCTCACTGAAGTTGCACACAGAAGAACTGGAGAAGGGAAACACAGGCAGGAAACAGAGACTGCTGCTGGGGGTGTCGCATTCCTTCCCCTGTGCTGCTAGTGATCTGAGCCCAAGGTGAGCAGGTTCAGGGAGATAAAAAAGGACGAAAACTGTACAGAAAGTGCTTATTTTTTTATTTAACACTCTGAACTCACTTACTGTGGGGTCATATGAGTGGTAATGTTCGTTCAAGAGGGCACAAAAGTCCATGTTTGGAAAGGGAATTGGGCATCGCCATCTCTTTTAGCTACATTCAAGCACTAAATCGGCCCAGCTCCAATGTCAGATAACCTACCGTTTCCCTGAGGTGCCTGGAAACAGAACTAGAAGAAAAGGAGCAAGACCTCCCCCTTGTGCCAAGAAATAGTTCAGGAGAAAAGCTTCAACTCTTTAGAAAATTTCCAATTAGTTTGAGCTTCCACTTCTACAGAAATAGTCTAATCAGATCTTAGGTGAAATCGTAACTTTTTCTTTTTTCCTTTTTTCTTTTTTCTTTTTTTCGTTTGTCTTTTTCCTTTTTTCCTTCTCCTTTTCCTTTTCCTTTTCTTTTTCCTTTTTCTTTTGTTTTGGCTTGAGGATTATCTGATCCTTTTAGTGTTCCCTGAAGAAGGGCCTCCACAGCCATGTAACATCTTTCGTATTGCAAAGACCGCAAGCATGGCCTCTTGAAAGCAACCATTCTGTCAGCTCTTCTGCTGTATTACCTTGTAGGTAAGGGAGGGAGCATTTGCTCACTTTTGAGGCTCTCCTTGAGATAGTATAATGAATAATCTTTATTCGTTGGCAGCTGTGTGGTGAGAAGAATAACTTCTCAGTCTAATAGTCTACGTATTTCATAGGATTGATGGTCAAAATGTCTAGCCCAGTGTTAGAAAAGCATTGAAAGAAGCTGTGTTTTTAAATATTAGCACATATTCTTGTTGCTGAAAATAATATAATTACTTTAAAAACTATTAAGAATAGTTAATATGAATTAACTGAAATAGTTAATTGGCAGGATTGTGTTTATTCACAGCTGCTGAAAGGGACAATAGATAAAAATAATCATAAAAATGTGGAACTTGATTTCCCACAAGGCTTGATCTGTTTGAGGCTGTGGTTCCAATCTTGAATACAAAATGAAACTTGCTTTTAAAACACTCTGCAATGACAAAACTGTTCAGTATTTCATACAGATTTCCTAATGGAAACATATGAATATTGTTATGCAGTGTCTGTAATGTGGAAGCACTCAGTGCTAACAGCAGGGTGGTATCTCTGAACAGATCCCTGAATGAACTTTATAGTTGCTTCTATATTACCTTAAAAGGTTGCCCGAATGAGTGTAAATTCTTGCCATGCTCTCTTCCAAAGACTCAGAAGTGCATGTCAGACTTCTGTTGCCACCTGCTTGTCTGTAGCATCATAATTCATGGGTTTGTAGCATAATGGTGGTTGTACTTACACAGGCATCTTGATCTCATAGCTCAAAATGCCCACTGCACCATAATCTGTAAGTGTTTCAAACACAAATGACATACTAAGTGCTGCACTTGAAAAGTAGGATCCAGAGAAGAAGCAGTGGAGGAAAAACATTTAAAGCGTAAGTATACAACACAAACTGAGTACCCTTTACCATTGCACATTCAAAAATAATTGGATAAAGCCCATTAAATAGTGCTTGTAAGAAATATGTGCAAAAAATGAATCTATAAGTCACTGATTTGTTCTCTATATATGGTATTACCATTAATCCTTTACTTGCTTAAACTCCACTATACTAGGTTAAACCCATTTAGATGCCTTATTGACACCAACGGAAATAAATAGTGACAACAGTATGAGTTGATCTGACATTTTTTTCCTTTCCCCTGAGATAGAGTTTTAAGAGGAAAAAGTGTGGATTTTATGCACTACATTTTTCCTCTCCCACCCCTTAACTGTTTTGCTTACCTTTTACTTAAATACCACTAAGCATATGCTTCTGCAAATGTCAACTGTTCTCACCCTGAGCACTTCTTAGGGTGGAAGTTGAGGAGGCAACAATAGTTGTCAGTATGCAAACCAGCACTGAAATACATTTCCATTGATTCCCCTGATGGAAGAAAGGTTTTTTAAATCTTAAAGTTGGCATAATTTGAAATCTGGGGAGAAAATTAATAGCAAACTTTTTCAAGGCAATCCACAAAGGGAAAGAAGAATAGACTTACAGGATCAAAAGACCACAGGGCCAGAAAAATGGCTGCAGGTTTTTTTCTTTTGTTTTTAAGTCAGGTGTGTACTATATTTTAAAAATTCATGTCTTCTCTCATACACTTTTTAATTTAAATTGATTTCTTTGAAATGGTAAAGGAATAAAAGCTGTGCAAGTCTTGGGGCAAGTATTATTTAGAAAGTTTATATTTTCTTTTCCCTAGCATTTGTTGGAACGCCACAGGAATACGTGAGAGCAGAAGATGAAGTAGCTTTCAGCTCTGCTCCTACTGTGGATTTAAGAACTTCCAAAACAAAAGATGTTCTAAAAGTGTGGTTGTAACAAAAATGTGACAGCGAAAAGAGGGGAGCAGTTAATGGAAGGAGGAAAGAACTTTGTCAAGGTCGTTAAAAAATAAATGTTTATATTAAATATTTATGTACATGGAAGTAGCTTTATTCCATAAATGCCTGGGAGATTAGTTGTTTATTTTGTTTTGTTTTGTTTTTTTTAACAGAATGAGCACATTCTGAAAACATTTATGATGGGTTGGATGTTAGCCCTTTTGAAGAGATGTATTTATATCTAGTAGTAAAGTTATTTATGTATAAATATTTTAAATGAGTTGTTTTCAAGTGAGTTTAACTGTTTACTTCAAATTTGGAGTTCGATGTATTACATAGATGCCTCACTGGAGTTTTTCTGCCTATGGTAAGGAAGGATAAAGATTTTTCAGACTTTTTTAGTTTGTTCTTATTTGTTTTAATAACTTCAGTAAATAGAAGTACATTTAGAGTCTCACAGGAGAAAACAGCATATAGAATTTATCTGGAAATGAAAAAAGAATTAATTCAGTTTTACGTCTCTCATTAATTAGCTTTTATTTCTAATGCCCTTATCATTGTAATTTAACTATACCCCAAGCAGCTGTGTTGCATACATTTACCAAATGAACTTTCTTCCATCCTCTTTGCAAAAGTAATCTTGAAATAGGTTGGTTTGGGTCAGTTTGGTGGTTGGTTGGTTTTGGTTTTGGTTTTCTTTAATGTTTGTATTTGATCAATGCTGTGTTAAGATCTCTGAAGAAGAAAGTGAAGATGCGGTGTAGGGGATTTTCATTTACATATTTTAGGCAAACAATTTGTACAGAACCGGTTTAGGAGTGTGCGGTCATGTCTGAAACTTTAAGGTGTGCCTCTTATTGGGATCAACCTGCCTACCTATATCTCTTTGACAGGTGGGAATATAAATTACAGGATCTCAGCTTCTCTGCATCTGTACTAACTCCTTAGGGTAACCCATTATTTTTGGAAGGAAAAAGGTGCAGACCCAAATAAACCATGATTTTAAACTAAATAAAGCATTCAAAGAGATTCGATTTCCCTCTCCTCATTCTTAGAGTGGCTCTTTGTTGAGCAATACGGTGGACCTTTGCATATTCAGTTATATTCTTCATGGTTAATTTATTGCAGGGGAAAATTCTAAACAGCCATGGTTAAAATCAGCATGAGACTAGAAATAAATTCTGCTTTTATTTTAGTTTTTTTAAGGCACTATATTGTGAATAGACATTACAGTTCTTCTCTTCCAGCACTGGTATGTGCACTACACTTGTATGACTAACCCATTTGATCATGGTTTCTGGCACTCTGAAGCCTTGATTTGTTCTCCTCACCTCTTCTTCCTCTTCTGTAACCCCTTCTTTTTTTCCTCTAGCACTCATGAATAGTGCACACCAAAAATGCCCTCTGGAAGAGGTATGTCTGACACAACACTATGTGACTCTTGAATCAAGTATGCTTTGCCGATTTCAGCTAATGATTCTGTGATGGCACAGGAACAGCGTAGTTGTCGGCTTTTGCACAATAAAACTCTACCACTTCCTAAATTGCACTTGCTATGCAAAAATCTGTCCCTTGGGTAATTTCCTTTTGTCACTGAAGAAATCAATAGGAAAATATAATGTGGCCATTGAAAAAATTATTTGAATGTAAATATGGCAAAAATAGAAAAATGAAGAGGTCAGGATTCGCTTATTTTATGGAACTTAAAATACATGGTTCAGAAAAAAAACAAGAAATGTTGCTGACTTTTAATCCACAAGTGATAAAACTTCAGGAAATTTCTAGCTGAGAACATCTGATTTTTTCCTTTTACATAAATGAGGGTGAATTAGTCTCTTAGATTTTGTGCCTTCATACATTCCCTTCTCTAAAATAAACAAAAAGAGACATTAAAAAAAGGTTAAAGAACACATTTCAGAAATGAGCCAGCAAAAGCCAAGCCAGACATATTTAACACTTCTTTTTGTTTTATTCATGGACTGTTCTAACTAAAGAAAAAGAAGTTTCGACTCTAGGGTCACCACAATGCAGAATGCAGGAATGTGTGGCAAGGAAGAGGAAAGGGGATAAGATCATCTCTCCTGGTGTTAACTTGGACATAAAGTGACTTAAGCTGGTTATGAAACTGCACCCTAAGCCTTTTAAAAACTTCTCATATTTATGACAGATAATTTTTTTAAAAAACTTGGCCGCTCCTAAAATCTGGAATTTATGATCAGATGCTGTATGTTCTCCATTTCATTGATAGTGGATTAGCAAGGGCTCTGCTATTATCTTCATCTTATTGTTATGACAGTATATTTTAACCTCTTCAAAACTTTTGTTTCATTTCTTTAAATAGCTTCTCGGACCTCTAGCCATAGCGAACAGCAGAGGGATAGAAGGTATGATGCTGTCATTTATATTGCAATTAGGTGTTACTGTAAAATCTGTTAGATTGTGTCACAGTATTACTTTTTATGGCTCTCTTCTCTGTTTTTTGGTGGTTTTTTCCTTCTCTCTGTCCTTGGTGTGTTTAAAAATAAATTAAACTTGGAATAAAATAAAAATACTGTGATTTGTAAGCACAGGGTAGGTTAAGACTTTGAGGAGTTTTCTCATCAACTTTTGTATGTGTCCTCAAAAAATAATGCAACCAACCAACAAACCTCTGCAGAACTGTTTTACTTTCCTGACATCTATTTGCAGGATCATTTCACAATGAAAATAAGCACACTTTCAGGCCTCCTTCCAGTTCCATAAAGGGTACTGAGAAAGGAGGTCACCAACCTGGGTAGCTGGTGAACTGAGTCTGTCATTACTTCAGGTGTGAAGGAACTCTAGCCCTCTTTTTTTAAGTCTTTTTACAATAGTTCAAGAAATTATGCTTCTGCAGAGTTTTTTTCTGTCAGCAGACAGGAGCTTCTTTAGTAAATGCTTCATCTACCCACAAAATTCACTTCTCAAAGTGTATTTTGTGTGAGACTCTAGATTGAACAGTGGTGCTCTGGTGGCCATGGTCCAGGAACACGGGCCATCACTGCACCTTATTATGCTCTAAAGCAATTGTTACTGTGATAAAACAGGGGTACTCCCTACAGGTCCCTGTTGTACTAGATGCTGTAAGCAAATAGGTCCTGTCCCAAAGGCCTCGTGGGGCTTGCTCTGCCCCACTTTAGCACAGTGGGAGGTTTCCCTAGAGGTCTGAGAATAGACAAGCTTTTAAGTAGCCAGCCAGAAGCAGTTTTAACTATCCTACTGTTCTCATGCTGTAGCAGGCTAAGGGCAAACACATGATTAGTTCTCATTATCCCGTGAAGACTAAGACTTCTTCCATCTAATTGAGTTACACTTGTGTTTAAGTACTTTAAGCATGTAAATTATTTCACTGAAGCCAATAAACCTACTTTTTGGCTTAGGCATTTAATTAGGTGCTTTGAATGGAAGCCTAAGTGCTTGTTAGAAAGGTCAGGTAAGTTACTTTGAAATCATGAAAAAACATCTTTGGTTAAATCAAAAAGACCTAAGCTATTTTGATTTCCCATGCTGAGAAATCCTTAGTCTTTTATACTTAAAAGAGCTATTTTAAAATGTTTTAGGTAATTATTCTCCTTTGCCTTCGTTTCTAGGCGTCCTGAAATTACAATAGTTGCTGCTGAACCCCTCCGGCCATCCTCCTGGTTTCCAGGTGCAAGCCCTGTCACTCCTCAGGGATTAGGATTCCCTTCTGCTTCATCTCATGCTCAATGGAGGAGAAATGAGCATGTTCCAGCTGAGGTGAGCGTGAACTTACATGAGGTGTCTTTGATTTACAAAGGTAAAAGGCACAGTAAGTTAGAGAGGAACAGTGGTTTTGCTTGCTTGGATTTTCATCACCTTGAATAAAAGACTATGACAGTGTTCTTTTCCTCTGCATGTTATTTTAGTATTTTTAAATTTATATGCCTCTTTTTCTTTTTTTTTTCTTAAAGGATCACATCTGGACGTACATTAATATTTATATCTCTATTTTGTAGCTTCCACCATCATATGAGCAGGTGATAAAAGAAATTAATCAAGTGCAAGTCAATACAACAAATAACAATAATGCTGCTGCTCCTAGACATACCACTACTTCTGCAACACAAACTGACTTTCCAGAGGAACTAATCAGCCATTTGCCAGGAAGTAATGTAAAAACTAGTGTGCCTACACACTGGGAATCTGCAGGCTATCCAGGTGAGGCTGTTTTGGATTTGTCACTGATGAAAAGATTACTCTGTCTCCCAAAGATGTTCTTTATTACTGGTCTGTGCAGCATTTACTCTGAATAACAGTTAAATTTCTGTGAAGACTTACTGCTATAAATTTCTGTAAAAATCCTCTCTTCTGAAGAACTACCGTTGCATTCATGGTGAGTCTGTAATTAAATCTGGAAAGATTTGCTTGATTCAGCCACGATGGCAATTGCTTTGCAGCCAGAGGTGCTCGGGTGTCCAATCGGAATAGCAGCAGTGTTACACATTCAGCCTGCAAAGTGTGCAAACCAAGCTGAGGAAGCTACTGTACTATTCTTTGGTCTAGATGTTGCTTGCATGTCCCTCATGCTGCAAGATAACAAGTAATTTTGAACTCACAACATGTAGGTACCACACATTTCAGCAACCTCCAGCTTCTTCCTAGAGTTTTCATATTTTTTCATTCATTTTTTTAGAAAGAAAATTGCGTTTTCACGAGCAGCAGTAAGTTCTGAATGAAAACCATCATGTTTACCATCCTGATGGCTGACAGAAAATAACATAAATAAAGTGTTCTGGAATAAATAACTGAAACCTTTTCTTTTATGTTAACAGGGCAGAGTCCTCTTAAACCTCCTAGGCCTTCTGCATCCCTCCTGAATAGGCCTCCTTCAGAAAATGACAATCCCTTAATAGTCTTTGAAATTTCTGAAGGTCAGAGGTGCCAAGAAAATCCCAATGCTGTGATATGTCCTGTGCCAAAGCCAAGATCAAGAAGCAATCTCAGACCTGTGGTCAAAAATACTGAAAGTGAGAATGACAATGGAGAGGAAGTGAACCAGTCTACCACAAAAAGGCAGCAACCTCCAGTTCAGCAGTCACCTGTCTTAGATGACAGTTTATTAGACAATCACTTGGTGGTGGACAGCATGAGCACAGAAAAGAGCCAAAATAGTATTGTTTCAAGGATCAAAGTTTTTGAATCCCAAGGAACTAATGATACCTCAGGATTAACAAAAAAGCCAGAAATTGCCCCTCGTTCATTTGCTCCAAGACCTGTTACTGCAAAGAAGCCAGTAGTTCCTCCAAAGCCAGGGGTAAGCAGAATTTCAGGAGACTGGGATGCATGGACAGAAAGCAAGTCAACACCTTCTAAGGAATTGCAACCTCAACCTGAAATGGTTGGGAGCAGTGTTGTAGCCAAACCTGAACTGCCAAAGAAGCCAAAACCTGGCCTCATTAAAAGTAGTAGTAGTGATTTTCTTGATGCAAGGAATGGATCAGTTGCAGAGAACAGTGATGGACAAAAGAAATTTCCTGTTCCTGCTCCACGGCCTCTCGTTCCTAAAAAGTCATGTTATGCAGAAAGTCCTGCCCTTCCTTTGGCGTCACTAAAGCCGATTGCTGCTCCCCCACGGGCTTCCATACCTGCCCAAGACAAAGTTGTCAAGTCTCTGGGGGAATTGTCATCTGCAGCCAACTCCTCAGCACCTGCTTTGCAAAATAAACCAGATGCGGAAGGAGATTTGATCAGTTTTGATGATGACATTTTACCCCTAAGTCCAACTTCCATAGTTAATGATAGCATCAGCTCTGAAGCAGCAGCAGGTAAGAAGAATTATTTTAAACTCCCTGTGGTTACTCTTTGCAGGTGTATGATCCTGTGTGAGCTATGTCTACCAGTCTTGACAGGGTTTATGTTTGTATATGAAATTCCTGGTTGTCTATTATGTCAAGATCATTGTGAAATTACTTGGATTTTGGGACTTGGAAGGTTCCAAGGCAGTATAAGTCTCACAGCATGTGTGCTGGATTTATTATGTGATTACTAAATAATGATAAAAGACTTCAAGTTATATGCTATATGGCACCTCCAGAATGTACCACAGTTCTCTCTGGGGAACTTGGGACATCTTATGTCTTGCCATCTAATCTAACTAATTTATTTGAGTGCCTGAAGCTCTGTAGTGGAAACCTAGTCATCTAGAGAAGCAGCAATGTTTGTGGCATTTAGGGAAACTTGTGATACTCTGTCCATCTCGCCAGGGACTACTTATCTTCTCTTTCCTATCTTTGTGTCTTGTCATGCAACTATATGCTTGCTACACAGTTTTTTCTAATAAGTGAAAACAATTACTTCATATGGGCAGATTAATTACTACAACCAAATCCCTTCCCTAAATCTTGTTTGAGTCCATTAAGCACTTGGGGTCGATTTTTTTTAATGCTGTTTTAGGTAGTTTGAGACACAGGTGGGTGTTGGGCTGTCATTAAATTTTACAGCAATAGGTTTTTCCCTCTTAATGTTCAAGTATGTTCCAATGTATCTTACCAGCCCCATTGCAATCCAGGGGAAGTTCTGCCGTAAAACAGATGTTGTGTCATACAAAATGCTTGTTTAAGGAGCTAACTATGATTTTTGATTATTTTTTTTTTTTTTTTTTTTTTAACCTCATGTTTTGGGTTTGCATGGCAAGGTTTTCGTAGTGGGGGAGCTACAGGGGTCACTTCTGTGAGAAACTGCTGGAAGCTTCCCCTGAATCTGATAGAGCCAATGCCAGCCAGCTCCAAGATGGATGCACTGCTGGCCAAGGCTGAGCCCGTCAGTGACGGTGGTAGAGTCTCTGGGATAACACATTAAGGGGGAAAAGTTGCTGTGGAGGGAGGGACCCCACGCTAGAGCAGGGGAAGAGTGTGAGAAGTCCTCCCCTGCGGAAGAAGGAACTGAGATACAATGTGTGATGAGCTGACCAAACCCCCATTCCCTGTCCCCCAGCATTGCTGGCAGGGAGGAGGTAGAGAAAATTGGAGTAAAATTAAGCTTGAGAAGAAGGGAGGGTTGGGGAGAAGGTGTTTTAAGATTTGGTTTTATTTCTCATTATCCAACTCTGATTGGTAATAAATCACATTTTTGCCCCAAGTCAGGTCTGTTTGCCCATGACGGTAATTGGTGAATGATCTCTTCCTGTCCTTATCTCAATTCATGAGCCTTTCGTCATATTTTCCCTCCCCTGTCCAGCTGAGGAAGGGAGTGATAGAGCAGCTTTGGTGGGCACCTGGTGTACAGCCAGGGTCAACCCAGCACACCTCATTTATCTTTAAACATCTCAGTTTTCTGAAAAGAGAAGCATAGATACTGTGTAGTTGTCACAGTAAATCAATATTAATGGTTGTTAACAAATGCAAGTTCTTCACAGTTTGTGGATTATATTGTTAGATGAAGTTCTGTTTTCTTGTTTCTCCTCTGTATTGGCATAAAAACCCCAAGACAAATGTGGACAGTTCCTTAAAGCCCTAAACTGTTAAGATCAGTGTATCGGGATATGCAGATATCAGGGAAGCTTATGAAAGCAGAGAAATAAGTTAACAGAAGATCCTGCAGGAAAAGTGATTAGCTCAACAAGTCTGTTTTTCTCTTGAACTGACAGATGCCAGGAGCACTGCAGATGCTGTACCAAGCCTGGAAGGAGGCAGGAGTACAGGATGACTAGAGAGGCATTTTATACTTATGTCAAGGAAGTCTATGACTGACAGTGTCTAGCTGAGGACAGAGTCATGATCATTGTGTCTGGAGACTGGAGTTGTGGAGCAGCCATTGTGCATGTGATGGTTTTAGGAGAAAGTTGTAAGCGTGATAGATGACTCTTGTTTTCTGTGCATTTAGGTTAAAGCTTGATTAATAGATTAAACAAACAGTGGCAAAATGTAACTGTTCTAAGTAGCAGACAAGAAAAGAGAATACTTACCTTTTGAAAGTGCATAAAAAGGAAAATGATGTTTTGGCTATGTATGCTAGAAGACTGCCTTTCTCTCAACCTGGAAAAATAAAATAACATTAATTCTGCTATTAAATCAGAGGCTGAGTGGTCCCAAAAGAAATCACCTGAAAAAACAGCTTTTATAATGAAGTGGTAAGAATGTCAGTTTTCATCTTTCTGGTTGGTGTCCTAGGTGTTGTGCTTTATTAAAGAAGAAAATACTTTCCATTCTCATGGTTACAGAAGAATTATTCAGATAATAGTTTCCTGACTACTTGAGTCACCTCTCCATGATTTTATTAATTCAATAAAATGACATCTTCTTACCTACTAAAGAGAGAAATGTCTGACAGCATTATCCCTTTATTACACTGTAAAATTAGGATTCCTTCCAGAGTTTGGAGGCATTTGTGAGTTCAAGATCATATCCTGTACTCCTGATTACTAATGCTGTGCTATGTCGTGACAAATCATTCACAAGAAGAACACTAGCTTTCTGAAAAATGAGGCAATGCGGAGCACTTTCGCATGTTCCCATAGGAACAGCTTAGGACTTGCAAGATGAATCCATAGTAAAATGTTTTGTAAAGGCAGGAAGAGAAGCTCTAATCTTGCTCCCAGTTCACCAGACCTTTGCATTTCTTACATATTTGTCATTGTCATCACTTAGCAAAATGACAGTGCTCTGCTTGTTGTTATGGCAACCCTAGGAAAGGAAGGAAGCTTTTATGCAGCGGTGTTTGAAACTGAGCACCAACAGCTTGTTTGTCAAAGAGCAGTGTTTGTTACCTTACAGATTACAGCATTCACAAAACTTAACTTTTTTCTGATACAGCACAAACACATCTGGTACTTAGAGTAATGTAAATAGAACTGGATGGATCAATCATTGCTGCTGCTAATGCCTGATGCAAAAGTAAGAAGGTGCAGTTGATGATGAGGAGGGTGCAGAAGTTGAAGTGAGCATGTGAATGCAAAGGTGAAACAGGCAAAACAAATTCAGAGTCCTCACAGCAATTTAGTTAACTGACATAAGGCATCAGCTTCCTCTAACAGAATGCTATCATCTTCACAGTAGTGAAAGATATTTGAATATTATATATGTGCTAAGATCAACAATGTTGGTAACAAAACGGTTTATAGTTTCACCAGTTGTCTGTGTTTAACTGGTAGTTTAACTACCAAAGCTCCTGGATGATTTTCTTCCAAGTTTACCTCAGGCAATCACATAGGTTTCCTCAGTGTTTGACAGCATCTCCAACAGCACAGCTGTTAGTACTCACCCTTATCCAAACGTTAATGATTTTATCTTTGTCTGACCCATATGGAGAGGGGGAACCATTCTGGTGCAAATAGAGACTCTGGGTACTGAAATCCCTTTCAAAGCTTTCGGCATCCACTCTGCCAGCTGAAGTCTGTGGGAGCTTTGGAAGCTCAACAGCTCTGAGATTTAGAAGTGAGCTGTGGCAGAACCTTGAATCCAACTCATGTATCTGATGATGGCCCAAGGGAAGTGCCAGGAAGAAGTCAGGAATGACAGATCTGTAGAACTGCTGCTTTCATCAGCAGCCAAAACGATGCCAGTTTTAGGTGCCATAATTTTGGGCTCAGAGGCTAGGGATAATGTTCAAAGCCATTTGTATCCCAACAAAATTACTCCAAGTCAGTTATTTAGAACGTGAAGGCATCTGTTTGGGACTGTAAATCTTGAGGTGCTAATGCTTTGATGACAGTTGTGGTATTTGGATCATCTGGGGTATTTTTACATTTCTCTTATAGCTGATAACAGGGATTTGTGCAGCTCCTGAAGGTTAAAAGTTTTGGTAATCTGTCAGGTGGGCTCTGTTCTCACTAATTTGTTTTTACAAAGGCTTGGAAATAAAATCCTAGTGCAAGTTGAACTGAGTGTAAATTCCGTGGCTTCAGAAGATGCATGATTTTACCCATAACTTGTATTAGTTGCTGTGTTAAAGCATACAGTGTGCATGTTTGCTAAATGTTCTCATAATGTCTATTTTGTATAAAGAAAATAAGATAATAATGCATTTAAAACACACATTTAAATTAAAGCCTGGAGGTGATCGTGCTAGAATGTTTTCATTCCTTTTTGTGAAGAGTTATTCTTCTGTCTCATCTTCTCTCTCTCTCTTTAAAAGAGCATATAATTCACTGATTGCTCTATGCCTGGTATAGCAGAACTCAATTTAAACCAAAGGTAGTTCAGAGAGAGCCTTACCTTACCAGCAGGAGACAGCTCTCTCTAGCTATCTTCATTATATCCGTGTATTTCGATTCTAACAGTAATACAACTACTGCCTTTTTTAACTTTTTTTGTCTCTGTCTACTTTGTCGCAGTTTAAAAGTTCATTTCTGCCTATACAGTGAGAAGAAAATAAACTTCAACCAGACTAGAGCTGCGCTCCATTTCAATGTATTGTTCCTTCTTGTGGCAACTATTCTATGATTCTATGATTCTATGAATGGTGGAATTTGTGTGACATTGTAGTCAATTCAGAAAAACTGCTGTTTGAGTAACTCTAAAGTTGTCTGCTGTGGGGATATTGCCCAGCTGCTTGTTTTTAATTGCTTCCTCAGGAAGGAAAAGAAAAAAGAACTGAAATAGCTCTAACTTGTAGATTAGTCCAGACATATCTCCAAAATAATGCAGCTTTTCTTAGGGTTCTGCTGTGTTACTTCCAATTGCTCTTGTTGGGGTTATTTTAAAGTTACCTGTCTCCTTTTTTATTTACTGTCAAAAGTAGCATCCCCAAGAAAGAGTAAACTATCTCATCCATTTTAATCTGCCATTTGGCTTAAACACTTGAAAAAAACAGATTTACCTGAAGACACACTGTGGGGTGGGTCTGTGCTGTGTCCTGTTGGTTTTGCTGCAAAGTTGGCCATCTCCAGCAGAAGTGGTAACAATAGCCATTAATTCTTCAGCTGCTACAGATATTTGCTTAGTAAACAGAAATTGGAGCCTTCATAGAGCTTATGATTCCACTGTTAGCACAGGAGAGAGCCCTATATTTAGTTTCAGGAAACAAATAAGGTTTTTTAAATCATACCTACGTAATAGATGAAGAGCCCTTTAGGTTGTCAAATGCAAATGAATTTGCTTTTGAGTTCCATGTCAATAGATGCTGTTGAGTGGTAATACACAAGTAATAATGTTCTTAATAATAATTGTCTTCTCTGATGATTAAATCTGTTTATTTTACAATAACACTTAAAACAGCAGATATCCTTTGATCAGAAAGATTGTCAAAGAAAAACAAAATGCTTATTTAAAAGAAGTGTTTATAGTTTTTTTTCCTTTGCTGAAAGCATGTGAGATTCTTGCAAGAAGCTAAATATTTTAAACAACATTATAAATTCCCTTGCCCTTCACATTTTCATTAAAAAGATTGTGTGTGCCTTACTGCTTTCAGTCACCAGTCCTCAGCTTTGGAGATTTCCAGCTTGCCTGTTTGGGGCACTTGAATCTCTTGCCAATGAACAAGCATTCATTCACCTGGCAAGAATAGATAAGGCTGTGTTTCTTAATCTCTAGGGCAATTTGGGGGGTTGTTTTTTCATCACCCACTGTATGTCCAAATACCCTCTGGCATTCAGTTTTTGAAGTTAGGGTGGGTTATGCAACCCATTTCTAACAACGTGACCTCATGGCTGACCTGTTCTGGGCAGGAGGTTGGATTAGAGACCTCCCAAAGGCTCTTGCAATCTAAACTATCCTAGTCTTACTTTAACCAGCAAAACAGATTAATGATGTAGGAACAGCCTCCAAATTCTCACATAATAGCTCATGCTGCTGTACGCAGTCATTTTGTGCCGAAGGCAGTGTAATTACGATCACTTTTACTACTACAGACAAGCTAGCAATGACCCAAACAGTTGTACTTGTAGATACACACAGATAATAAGTGTGGGCAATCCCGCGCTTTCAGAGAGAAGTGCTGAAAGCTCGGAAAAGGTCCATTTATATCTGTCTCTGTGTACGATGTAGTACTGTAGTTTTCCACACCATAAATGCTTGTATTGCCATTAAGTGTTACAATAGCCCAAGAAATTATGCTATTCAAGTAGTAGATTTTATTTTATCTGCTCTCCAACTTTCTAACACTGTGGATAAGATATTTCATTGCTCAGTTAAGGACACCTTGCATTTTCAACAAGTACATTTAGGTTGGATCTTCTGTTTCATCTGTCAGCATTTTTTTTCCCCTATACTTTCCAGAGAACATCAAACTCTACATAATTCCTTGACTTTGTGCACTTTTGTTGTACTGATGGCTAGGCCCCTACCGCAAACTCCATGTGTATCCTGTAAACATCATTTATTCTTTCGGTTGGACTTGTTCCTCAAAATTAGTGATCACTGGCCTTGAGTTACGCCGCCTTTTGGTGATCCATCACACATCAGCACTGAACAGGGAGCAATGCCTAAAACCTATGCAAGTAGTTCACTATGTTTTGTTTGCTCTGAACAGCAATAAATATTGCTGGATAAATTATTCCTCTCCTGAAATCTTTGCACAACTCTTCTCGCATATTAACAAGATTTTTTAAGAAGTTTGAAATTTCTGTTTTGGCACCTGGACATAATGTTTCTCGGAGGAAAGATAATCCTCAAGATCAAACTTTCTGAAATTACTGTGTGCTTGCTCTGGTGCTTTTGATAAAACAGCAAAAGCAGGTGCAGAAATAAAAACTAATGCTTTGGCAATGACATTGGAAAAGCTACTTATATGTAAAGGTTATTACATAGAGAGATTTTTACCAGCCCACTCAAGTACCTGTTTGACTAAAAGTGCCATATCAGGTAAAGCAAATTACCTTGGCCTGATGAATCTTTGAATGAAGCAGAACCACAGAGTCATCATAGCCTCTACCAGAATAACTGGGCTAGTCATTAAAAACCTCTGTGTAGACTGGGGAGAAGGAAATCTTAGAATGCTATGATAGCAGATTTGCTTGTCCCTTTTCCAGTTTTAAGTCTGAAGCCATACTAAGACTACTTCTGAATACTGTATTCCTTTTATTTGAGTGGCTTGGTCTACTCTCCTAGCGTTAGGACAATGCTGAGAAGCCTGAGTTTCACCTCAGCTTACTTTCAGGTTATGTACAGATTGCATCCTGAAAGAGCCTGCATCTCATATCTTATTTCTTTTCTCTCTTCCCCTTCCCTCCCCCCCCCCCCTTTTCTTTTTAATTTCACAGTTTATTAAAAGATTGTGACCAGATCATGGCAATTTTCCATGATTTGCAGAGGGAGCTGCAAATCGCATATTTTAGAAAGGTGTTGTAGTCCATATTATTCCATCTCATCAGAAATACAATCTCTAAGGACAGTGAACTGTTAATTTTGGTGATGAAAATACTGGGGAAAACCGAGATTGAGAAAATTACTGATGCTGGAATTTAGGTAGGATACCTATCTAGTACATCTATTTATAGTTGTGAATAGGTTGCGATTTAGAATGTCTGAGTGAACATCAGGTTTCTGGTTGTAGCATTTCATGGTGCTTCACCCCCATTCCTCTTTGGGATGTTATCTGTCAGGTTTCCATTGAATCTCCAGCTATATTACTAGGAGGGGCCTGTTGAAAATCTTCCTCCAAGTACAGGTTAATTATGCTTTCACAGACACCAGAATGGTTTCATGGGGCTAGGTTTTAATAAAACTATTTCTTGATGACGTTTGGCTCTAATATCTGTTCCTGGAAGACCTCAATAACAATAGTGTTCTGTGTGAAGAGAATGTGTGAGCCTTGCCTTTAACATCTGATTTAGGTTTTTTAATTAAACATTGAAAGTAGACACAGTTGCATACTTCTGTAGTGGCAAGTGTTGTAATGTTAGCATCAACACCTTTCATACTATGTAGTTCTCGTGTACTGAGAGTACTTCTGGCTGGACTAAGCTTCTTCACAGCAGATATTACTATTCTATGCTTTTAGCTTTCCACATATGATTTGTTTGGAGATTCCCCTTATGGCTGCTGAGGTATCCGTTACTGTCTTATTACCATTTACTTAAAGACTACCAATAAATGTTTCAGAAAGATACCCATCTGTCCTGCTCACATGGGAAAAACCTTGTGTTTGCTCTGTAACCTCACAGTGTTTTATTTTAAACAAGGATTGTAAATGAGATTGGGGGGGAAGGGGGGAAGCTGTCTCTCCTAAACTGGTAAAAGAAAGAGATTATATTCAGTGTATATTCAGTGTATTTTAATACACAGCTTTAATTTGTCTTTCCTGTGAACAAGCACAGCAATATATGTTATCACATAAACCTTTGAAACAGAAGCTGTAGAAAAGTGAGACTAAGGAAGACACAGGCTTTAAGCATCATTGAAAAAGTTTAATAAAAAAGAAAAAATCAATAGAAGTCTGTTGATATGTGTTATGAAGAATGCCTTGCAGATTAATTTCCTTGAGCTGAGAAGCTTTAAATGAGTATATTAACAATTCTGTTTTCACACCTCCGTGAATTATGCTCAAACGATGCCCAATTGTTGTTAAACAACGTAAAAATTTGATATGTTGTCAGTCCCATTGCACAAAGCAGCACAGTTGTTTACTCAGCCAATTCCTGCTGCAAACCCAGCACTGGGGAATGGAATAACACAAACAAGGTAATGAGTTTTAAACTAATTATGAGGTGACAACAGTATAATTGAACATAGGATAATGAGTGGAAAACTAAGGTTCATTGAGTGGTTTTCTCAGCCTTAGAAATAACTTTTCTCAGACTTAAAAATTACTTCTCAGATTTATTGATGTAGAGACCTCTGCCAATGGTTGAATGGTCAAGAAAATCATTTCTATGCGTAGCAATGATTAACAGCTGACAAACAGTAATTTTGTACAATTTTAAATCTCCTGTAAATTTACAGGAATACAGATCTGTGATTGATTATTTTGTGTGTTTAGAGCATTTCCACTTGGTCTCACAATGTCTATATTTTTATAAGATGGAGGCTTTGGAAAATTGTTTCCTCATTCTTCATGCAGAACTTCCTCAACATCTGCAGAACCTGACCTTGAGAGGTGCTGTGTGTGCCCGCATGTTCGCTATGGTCTGCTGTTTCAAGCAAGGAGCCCGTGACTTAGCCCTGCTCACATTTCCACTCCTCACCATGTGGCTCCAGCTTCCCAATGGGCCAGTGCTGCACTGAGGCCCCACTGCCCTGCTGCCTCACCAGGGTCACTCCTTATATCTGTCATAAGATGCCAGATAATTGAAAGAGAGCAGAAAGCCCAGGTTCAAGTTTTCTATTTTCAGCTGCACTAAAGTCACTCTGAACACCAGCATAAGAGTTTAGATTAGGTAAATCTTTCTTAATGCAATTCATATGTTAGAACTGTAGCTAGCAGACATAGGGGTAAAGGAGAAAAGGAAAATTACAACTGCAGGCTTGTTCCAAGAGTGGGATTTTTGTTTCTTGTAATGACCATACTGCCAGAATGTGTGCACCCCTCTTGTGGTCTGTGTTTTCAAATCCTCTAGAAAAACCCTTGCTCTGGTGCAGCTTTCATTGAAGAGGCCTAAACCTTGTACGGACTAGTGCTAATCCGTAACTTAAGGTGTTAGTTATACCCTTACCTCCTAAAATATTGTGGGTTGCCTGGGCCTGGTTTCTCGATGTGCCAGTGTCTTTGGGGACAATGCAATGGAGCTATCTTCTGTCTGGATGGTAAGAGCTTACTGTTAACTATAATCTATATACCTTTAGGTGTAGACAAATCGTTGGCCTTTCAAAGCCAGTTTGGATGACTCAAGGCCAGGTTGGATGAGGCTTTGAGCAACCTGGGCTAGTGGAAGATGTCCCTGCCCATGACAGGGGAATTGGAACTAAATTTCCTTTTAAGGTCTCTTTCAACTGTGATTCTGTGATCTGAACTGTAAGCTTGAAGCTGTTGTACACACAGCTTGACAGAAGGAATTGATGTGCTTTGATTAGTGATTAAAATGTGACATGAAGGTACCCAGGCAGATTTCTGGGGAACCTATAGGCAGGTAAATGTCTTGACTTTGAAAAAGACCATGGCACAAACCCCCATGGCACACCTATATGTGATGGATATACCTACAAAGAGAGCCTTTAGCGAGGGGCTAGTGGGAGGTGGACATCTGAGCAGGGTTGAGCATGCACGGGCCGTGCAGGATGTTGTCCCTGCTGTTGCTACACTGCATGCTGGTAGTAGGGAGGGCTGGGGGCATGGACAGAAGGGGCTGCAAAAATAAGTGGCAGCAGTGGCTGGGGGAGCTGTGACTGCCAAGTTGGGGGCGGGAGGGGGGGAGGACAGTCCATTACAGTGTGTAATTCAGCAGTTCAATATGACACCATGTTTTCTCTCTGTGAAATTACTTTGGGCCTATTTTTGGTTATTTTTGGTGTTATATTATCCAAGTATCCACTTGGACGCAAAAACCTGATGTGTTCCGTCTTGTGTCAAGGTCTTTACTACAGTTTTCTGACAGTTACCATATCCCTAATCCCTTTCACCTCTAATGCTTTACGGCTTTACAGATGACACCAACAGTATCTCAGAGTGGAAATTTATCAGAGAGCCACAAGGTCTTTGTGTTGATCTGTAAGAAATCATGATATTGTATTACATAATTTTTAAAATTGGAGGTTTTGTGTTAAAGATAAAATTGTATCAAATATAGGACTTCCAAATTTATCAAAAAGTGTGGTAGTACTTTGAAGAAAGGGTATGTTTTTATAGAAAGTCCTGAAGAATTTAAAGAGATACCCAGCATACCTCCTCTCTGAGACTCTGACACTCCATAAATAACATCTCATTGAGCTGCACATCTTAAAAGGCCACCAGAGGAGATCAAACTCAGTTGTTGGGGCTATGAATATGTGTCATGGAGAATTTATTATCTGGCATCCTTCTCCAGTTTCTACTTCACATATTTACAATTCTGTAAAACGTTGCCTTTTTACTACAGTTTTTGGTAACGTCAGAGAAAAAGGTGGCAGTTAACAATGGAGAAGAGGTATAAAGGAAGTATTGCTCTTTGATGTGAAGGTGTACTTCAGAAAAGAAGCCATTGATTTCGATTTCATTTATGTACAAGTATTTCTACAGCTGCCTTCTACATGCACATATGTTCCCATGCCTATTAATAAGAGACCAGTGCTTAAGTTTATGAAGCATAGAAAACATTGCTCCTGTCTTACTGATGGAATGACTGGACAGGCTTGTAGAGGAATGAGTGATACAGGCAGGGGCAGAGCTCAGGCATGGCTCCCAGTCCTTGGTCTGAACCAGTCTCCTGCTTGACGCCAGGTTTATAATCAACAGTATTATGCAGAATCTTCCAGGGAATTAGTTGTTCTACAGCAAAGGCATTTTGTAATCAGTAATATTTAAATGTTTTGGTTTGCTTTGTTTTGTTTCTGTAGGCATTTTTTCTGCTGCAGTGCTGACTGTTTAGCTTTGGCAAGATTTTTATTGATTAAAACTTTTTAGTGAATTTGTTCACAGCTATGTTTGCATATTAGAGCAACTGCTTTGAAAACATTTCCCTAAAGCCATCCTGATTTCAGGTCCCTATTATGAAGCAATGCAGTTCCTCTTGTTCAGTGGCTTATATAATCCCGGAAAGCATCTGGAGCATGTTTATGTGTCAACTATGAATGCAGATGTACAGAAAAGACATGTTATTTGCGAAAAGCTGAGTACTCTTATTTGCATCAGCCTGGGTATTTTATTATTATCACTTTCTTGTGTGTGAAATATATAAGTCCTCAATAACGAAAGCAATACCCAGTGAGATTTTGTTGAACAGATAAATATTAAATGGGGGGTGTGTGTTTTTGTTTCTTTCCTTTTAGATCCATTTCAGTTCCTCACCAAAAGTGAACCTGCAAAGGAACAAACTGTTCAACCAGCTTTAGCCCGGAAACCCACTGTGATCCGAATCCCAGCTAAACCCGGGAAGTGTAAGTTCTTCTCTCAAACTGTCTAAGAAATCTCAGAAAACCATTTTAACTGGGATTTACTGTTTACTAGTTGCGTTGCTGCTTATTAGCTGTATTAGCTACCAAAGGAATTGTGTGGTACAGTTTGACAAGACAGAGGAGCCAACCTAAGGGCTGTGGTGGGAAGGAGAAATAGCTGAGAGTCATGTTCCCCTCTCCCTGCCTCCAGCTATCTCGTCTGTCTCCCTGCTCTGCACTGCGTCTGATGTCCCTTGCACCTTATGGAGCTAATGCATATCAGAAGTGAAGCAGTGGGGACTTCTAAGGAAAGCAGCAGGGAAGAGCTGGAGGAGACCCTTTTCAGCAGAAGCAAGCTTGTTTTGTCGTCTAAACCATATCACTGAGTTGTACCTTTGGTCAAATTCACTTCTGACGTCTGCTGAGAACCTTTGACTGCTGCTCCCGACCTTCCTGAGAACAGGGTCCTCGCTTGTCAAAGGAACATTAGTGTATTAAACTTTGCTTCAAACACAGCTTAGTTGGGATGTAAGGATAATTTTCACAGATTACATCAAAATGTTCCCTTGGCCCTTGTTAAATTTGAAATCTGTGACCATTTAAGCAATAGCGTTTTGGTAGCAGTTGAGGGGATAAAAATGGCATGTGAGAACTTGGATGCAAAAACCTGATGTGTTCAACTTTGTGTCAAGGTCTTGACTATAGTTTTCTGACAGTTACTGTATCCCTAATGCCTTTCACCTCTAATCCTTTACGGCTGTACAAATGACATTGGCAGTATCTCAGAGTGAAAATTTATCAGAGAGACACAAGGTCTTTGTGTTGATCTTTGTATGCCAGAGTACACGCTTGCTTCTCTTTAGCCTTATGTTTTATCCTCAAAGCTTAGGGAGAAATGTCACGAGATAGCTCTTAAAACTCGTATTTCAAAATCATGTTTTACTACACTGACTAGATGTAGAGCCAGTTTGTAGCAACCAGATGTCCAGGTGGCTTTTCTCCTAAGATTTTCTCTCATTATTTCCCAAGTTCCCTTTCCCCCCTCCTCACCCTCCCAGTGCTAAAATACTAGGAATTCCTTTCCTCTGTGTATGTGAGAAACACATTCAAAATGATTGAAAATGCAGAGAAGACTGAAGGTAAAGCTGTGAGGAAAAGTCTTTCTGTTAATACCTGATCATAAGTTTTTTTCAGTTGGAAGAATACACTTACAAACTACTGTAAAGAACCCAAGATATAATTCTTATCCAAAAAGGAAAGTGTAATTTCCGGGGGGGGGGTGAGGGGGCGGAGGAAGAGAGGAAGGAAAAAGAAGAAAAAAACTGACAATTTAGTTATTTATTTATTTAATTAATTTCCTTCCCTGAGCTGGATTCTCTTTTGAACTTGTAGCTGACTGGTCCCTTGCTGCTCTCTAGTGGTAATGGAACTTTCCACAGGAGACTGCCGCCCATACTGTGCTTAAGTGCAATTGTCAGGGGAATGTGAAGGACTGCTTCATGGGAGGCTGTAGCTAGAAGATTAACGGGATGTGGAGGAACAGAAGCAGGTTCTAAGAAAGCGGAGTAGTCTTATGTCAATAGAAATGTAAGATGTTAAAAGTTAACAAATTAGAAAAGTAAGTTG
The DNA here is from genome assembly GCF_004027225.2 of Strigops habroptila. Classification (NCBI taxonomy): domain Eukaryota; kingdom Metazoa; phylum Chordata; class Aves; order Psittaciformes; family Psittacidae; genus Strigops; species Strigops habroptila. The sequence continues at coordinate 46,644,622 of NC_044283.2, forward strand.
TAAGTAAGTTGTACTTATTTGGACCAAAGTATAAGATGGATACAGTAGGATTTACCTTGTAAGAGGGCCTCATAATCTCAGTACAAGGGGTCTTTCACCATCTTGGGTGTGGAGGGAGATTAATTCTGTCAGGAATCACTGCAAACCTAAAAGAAAGATCCCAAAACTACCAAAAAGGGGACAGAGCTGTATGCTTAAGAATTTGAACTCCAGTAATGCACTCATTTAGCATTAACATTTTTGTTGAGATTTTATTAGAAAGGAAATATTAAACTTCCACTTCAGTCATTACACTTAGAAATCACTGAAAATAACACCTGCCTTCTAGTTCTTGGGTGTTTTTTTTCTTCCTTTATTTCCTTTAATTTTGGTCTCGTAAAGAGTAAAGTCAAGGAAATTAGGCCATCTGTGTATATATCAAGATTTGAAGTGGTGTGAATAAGTCTCTCGTGCTTTTTATAGAACAGTAAGGTATGATTAGAGAAGATTTCTCTTGCAATTACTGTCAGGTATTGGTTTTATTTTTCATCCACCTTACTAGTTTACAAGAGTGATGAACTGCACTAGTTTTGTTTTTCCTGTGCTTGGTCATAGGTGGTTGCAGGAAACCAACATGGTAACTGTGACTTGCTTCTAAGAATAAGGGATTTATCCTTCAACTGATCCATTTTTAAACATCACACCAGTGTTTTAGATCATAATAATGCAACTGAGATGTTAAAAACAAACAACGCTTCTCCTTCCTACAGGTTGTTTCTTTGAAAGTACTTTCCATGAAATGAGCAACTGAAAGTTTTCATTTGGATAGAATCTTTTTTGTCATCGATCTGTAAATGTCCAGGCTGTCTCCATATATTTTTACGTAACTCCAAGACTGGCTAAGTCTGACTGGAAGTCAGAAGAGCTGAAGTTCTTTGTATGAAATTAATATTCTTGGTATAAAATACATTGTAAAATAGATGGCAGGGTTCTAATATATAAAGACAAAATGATTGGTAAATATACTGGCAAAACCTGTTTAAGTGCTTCCCAGATTTCAGCGGGAGAGACGGGAGAGACGTTGAAAGCAATATAATACATAATTAGCAGGTTTTTATGTTCTTTATTGAGACTAAAGACATCATCACTCTTCCCTAGTAAGAGCTGTACTGCTTCCTCTTCCATTTCCTATATTTGCTTAGCTCCTTAAAGACTACCAGAGAGCTTCCATCTCCGTTTTCTTTCTGCCACCGTGACTTTTGAAGCAGGCAACAGTTTCTTTTCTTGCCTTTACCTTTCTGGAGATTCTTCCATCCAAGTCTCCTGATCTTTCAGGGTTACTTGAAATAACCCTCAGCTGTTTTCCAGCCTGAAGGATATTCCAGGAGCTGACAGCTGAAAAAAGTGAGCCAGTTTAGAAATGTGGCTGAGAGATGGTGATGGTGTTTCAGGGTATCCCGTAATGGGTCTGACATTCCCAAGGGTAGAAACTCTTCTACTCGTCTAATATTATATCAACAAGTATTGCAGCTGAAATCCTGAAACCCTAGAATAGTTTACTGGTGTCCTGAGTGTAAAGTGAAGATCCATTATGCAGGATGGGAAGTATTCCTGAAGTTAACTTCAGAGTTGCAATATTCCTTTCATGTCCCTTTTCTCTTCAATAGTCTTTAAGTGTTCCTGCTCATTGGCTGCTCTGGCTTTGAGGAAGGAAGTTGTGTTCACAAAAAAAATGCCTCAAACCAGTGTGCATTCCCTCACCTATTGTTGGTTCATGTAAAGAAGCTATTAATTAGACTTTCATGTGGGAACTTTTTGGATTTTTTACAGCTTTAAATGAAATCCTGTATAGCCCTCCACCACTTCCTGCTGAAAAGCCTATTGGGAACACCTCTGATATCACAGTGGGAAAACAGAATAGTGGTGGCCTAGTAAAAAAAGTGGTAAGTTAGAACTGTTTTCCTGTATTACAACTTTGCCTGCTTTGGTTAACAGATCTCTTGTGACTCTCAAGCATTCCTAAAGTAAGTTATTTGAAGGACCAAAGGATTAAAAGAACTACTCAAAAATATAAGGCTTTTTTCTTTTAATTGCGTTCTCTAGTTTAATCAGGTAATTTAGACTGCTGTCAGTTCTGAAAAGCACTTTGTTGATTTTACTAAACTTTGATCAAATCTATCTTCAATTTTCTGTATTTAGTAGCTGGAATCAGGATATTCTACAACTTACTTTCAAAAGCACTGCAAAGTGGTTCAAAGTCCTATGAGAGTTACATAGTGAAATGCTGTCAAAGTCCTTTAGAAATGTATTTTTTTAACTCCCTACACACGGTACCTCTCGGTGTTTGTGCTAATTTCCAGGCAGAGGAAACTTTTCTGTAGATGAATGAAGCTTGCTTTCTTCAGCTCTTTCCTTCTAGTTGTTTTCTCCTGGTCCTGTTAGAGCCAGAGTAGAATCATCTATTTGGGAAAATAAGGCTCTGCTTCTTGCTCCTGAGCACCTAGTAATGGTAGACGTTGTAGCTGTGTATCCTATATGCCCTTTGGCACAGATTTACAAAAGGGAATTAAAACAAACTAGAAAATGATAGTAGAATTTCCAAACATTGAGTGCTGTGATGGCAAGAATGGCAGAGTCTTGGAAACCACAGGCAGTAAAAAGATAAAGTCAAATCAGAAGCCCTCACTAAATAGAGAGCTACCAACAAATTTCTTTGTGGCTACCTCTGCTAATAGGATAAAGTGGTTTTTAAATGTCATGATTGAAGAGGCTGTTCATAGAGGTCCCATCTTTTCTGAATAATGCTGAAAAAATAATGTCCAATACAAGATGTTAAATAACATTTTAAAGAATGCAACCCCAAAACTTTTCCAATGTCATCCAGGTTATTGTGACAGGCATGTGTAAGCCTTAGATAATATTTTTAAGGAAAAGACTGCATCAAATCCACTGAAACATTTAAATCTTATCCTTGGAAAGATAAGAACTTCTGTGCTTCTAAAGCTAGTATTGTTTGTCAGTGGAAGTGATTAACCAACAACAGTAAAAATTGTTGACTCTTAGCAGTAGTTGGCACAGATTTCTTCCTTTTCACACAGAAGAGGAATTTTTTTGGTGTAAGGATAACACCCCCACCTGAAAGTGGCAGGTTTCTTTCTAATCAGGATTATTCAGTCAGGAACATTCATTTGGGGACTTAATCAAGGGCCAAAATTTTGTCACAAGATACACCTAGGTATTTTCTAGGTATGAAAAATCACAGGAATTGTTTACCAGTTTCAAGCACATGTATCCCTAACTAAGTAAACAAGACCGTTCAGACCTATTGAAAATTACTGGTTCAGAAAAGAGTACTTTTGAACCCAGATTCAGCACTCTCATTTACCACCCTGTTCCACAAGCAGATGTGCTTGTTCAGAGGAGCTGGCAGTACTTCCTGGCACTGAGAGGGCAATGAACAGCAGGAGGCAGAAAGGATGGTAACTTGTTAATCCATTACTGTGGTCCAAGCCCTTCAAACATGGCACATGTTTCCCTCTGCTGACTCTGCTACAGGGTAGTAATCTCTGGCAGGATCAGGATGGGCAGCTGGGAGGAGTAACACCGTAATGTGCCAAAGCAAAGATTCACCAGGGTTTGTCTTTTAGATGTCTAGGAAACATGCTTAGATGCCTTCTTTAATGAAAGCTAATGTTATTTGTAAGAGATGCTGTCCTGTGCGAATTTCATCAATGTCATGTTTTCTGCTTTAAGCCTGTTCAAAGTGTTTAATCTGTCAAAGTTAAATCAAAATTGAGCCGTTGGAATCCTGTGGGCAGTGAAATTGTACATTTGTATGACTCTCCTGAATTTGGCTTTTGAGCCCTGACTCCCGTGTGGTAGGAAAAGAGGGCTGGGTCATACTTAATGCACAACTTAAGCTGTGATTCAGGTAGTCAACCAGGTTATTTACATCTTCTTCTATGTCCAATAAGACTTTAAAATGCTAGAATGCACCATAATACTTATCACTTTATTCCCAGACCTCCAGAAACTCCTGGTTTTCCTGTATGTAGGATAAAATTTAATATAAGAAATGCATCATTTAAACAAGTTCATTTTTGTTTCTTAGGCTTAAAGAAATGGCTTTTTTCTTTTGAATCTTTGTAGGAGTTGGATCATTCAGAACAGGGCGGAGTGCCTCAGCTAGATCCTCTACTACCCCCAAGGTGAGTGTAATTCTTCGGTGACTCAAAAGTGATGTTTCTGAGTTAGTCTGCCTGGTTAGTCTCAGTGTAGACGCTACCAACTCTAGTTCTAACGCAATAGGCTTGGGTAGGTAGTATGCTCATAATAAATAGGTGGGACCAAGTTGCTAGTTGATTAATACTTGTTTGTACGCTATTGGTATGAGCAGGGAGATTATAGGAGGACAGCTGTTTGGCTCTTCAGCTAATGTACAGTGGCTGCTGACAGTCATTCCTTTCTGCATCTTTAACCTTTTCACCCACAGCACTTGCATTTGTGGCTGGGTTTGAGTGGTAAAGGAACGGAGGTGGCAGTTGCTGCCACCCTGAAAAGGGCAGATGCTGGGCCAGCGCCTTCTCAGAAGTACTGGCTAGTTTATACAGTTCACTTCAGACCTAAAAAGCCTGTGAAGATGTAGAATCAGTGATAACCTTAGAGTTTTTATTCTTCTGAACCAACAAGAAAGAAGGTCTGTGGAGGCAAAAGTAGCTGGACCAGCCTTAAATTCAGGTCCACTGAATGCCAGAGACAAACTGGAGGAAGATAAGGCCTTGGCTAGGCCACTGTGGCTATCTCAGCATCTGCACTCTAAATCTGTGGGTTTAAACACAAGAGTTTCCTCTGTTGTGTCAGACCAAGAGAATCTTTCAGTTATTAAACTTGGACTACCAATTATAATAAGAATTCATTGACAGGAAAGGATGTGGTTGTACCCACAAGGAAACACCTCATTATTGTCCCTTATGGGCTTGTTGCTTTCCCCTGTTCTGTTTAACACAACAGCATTCCTGATTCTCCTGGAACTGTAGTAAACGTTTCTGGTCTCTGGAACTGCAGTAAACGTTTTGTCTTTTTTCTGCTCAAATGGATTTTTAATTTTTATTTTTATTTTTTTTAAAGTAAGCAATAATAGTTCTTTGAATTGCTTGTTAGAGTTTTCTTGTTTAGTTGAGTTGCCTTACAAATGTATGGGTTGGTTTGTTTCCAGACAAACACAGTCTAACTTGGAGTTTTCCCTTTTGTCAGTATTAAAAAAGCTTACTTTACGATGAGGCCAGGAAAGGGGAGACGAAAGAGAGGTGGAAGTTGAACAGAAGTGGATTATTTTTTTGAAATAGAAAAAACTAATCCAATCTCAAATAGTAATGGAGAACTAGTATCAGGAGCATTAGTAGAACACTAGTCTCTTCTCAAGTGGTGGATGACACTCAAAATATGTCAGAAGGAGACTCCAAAGATCCAATAATGCACATTTGTGGTGCTTGATAATTTTTAAAGACCCTTGAGGAATTCATGCAAGCAAATAATTGTGCTGAATTACCCTACATGAGAGAGAACTGTAGCAGAAACTTGCAGTAAATGGCCAAAAATTTCCCAATAATAATCAAACAATTTTGTATTTTTGGAATAGTGTTAGTGCCAGGGTTCTTAATAACAGGAAGCCAAAGTTATATGTACATAATGCTTGTTTATAACGGAGGTGATTTTTTTATTAGCAAATTATTGATTTGGCCGCACTTTTTGACTCTAAAAATCGTGGCTTGTGTGTACTCTATAGCATTTTAATCAATGCTTAGTTAGGGGGATTTTTTAGATTAATTACCACTGACACCTACTAGTTTCTGATTTTGGTTTCTAAACTACTGGCACACTAATGAGTGTGGTACCTCCAGCATTGCCAGAAAACTCAAGTGTTTTCACCAATGTTTTCTTTCAGCAGTAGACATCAGTTGCATAAAAATGGTAATTCTGCTATTGATGCCATAGTGCAAAGTGGTGTTATATGTCGTGAGTTTCAGCAGAGGCCCAGAAGTCACTTGAGGTAAGTGACATCCCACGGAATGAGCTGGTCTTATTCCTGCAGACCAGCTAGATCAGCAGAGCTTCTCAGGGCTTTCACTAAAGCTCTCCACTAGAACAACTCCATCCTGAGGCAGCTTCAGCCAAAGCTCTTTCTCAGGGTGGATTGCTAAAAGAAATCCAGCTTATGTAGTGGACTCTCAAGAAAGCTGGCAGGCTGTTGAGAAGTGAAAGAGGTGAGCAGACTTAGAAGTATGTAGTCAAACAATCCAAGGACTTTATCATCTAGTCCCAGTATCTGAAGAGTTCATGTATTCCCAGAGAGCTTCAGATACTACGAACTCTACAGTCCAGATCATCTCAAGTCACGTTTCCTTACTGCATACTCTATAGCTAGGGCTGTGGTGGAGGATGAGGTAGCAGGCTTATTAATATGCATATTTTCTTATGCTTTACCTGATTTTTAGGCCTGTGAATGGAAAAATTATACCTGCTCGACCTCCCCCACCAAAAAGTGTTCCTGGAAGGCCACCTCCACCAAAACTCTCTGCAACCAAGACCTCCTCACAGAAGAATGCTCTTTCACGATCTACGTCTAACATCGCTTCTGACAGAAAAACCAGCAAGTTCAGATTGGGACCCAAGAGAACAAAAAGTTCGGTCTTTAAAAATTCAGATCCAGCATTACCTCCTAGACCTAAACCGGGTCATCCTCTCTACAATAAATACATGGTGAGAGTTGAGATATTCTGAGACTGTTGATCATAAACCAGTGCTGCTTAAAATAGCTGTGAAAAAGGTAGTAAGGTAGGTTACTGTGGTGTGGCTTTCAAAGTGCATCTATCAGCATAAACTGCCTTAGAAAACACTTAGATAGTAATAAGTACTGTAAGGTAATACTGGAGAAAGGAATATATACATGCAAAGTATAGATAAGTGTGTATATTTTTGCGTATATGTATCATTAATGTATATATCTTTAATGCATAACTTTTGGGTTTAGGGGGGTTCTTTTTACAGTCACCAGTTCTGAATTCTATTACAGCACATGAAAAGATGCTAAATAATTGTGTTTGTGTGTTGGTTTTCCCTGTATATGTCAAAATGCTTAAGAAAATTGGGGGAACTTAACTTGAAAAGTAGTTGACCTTGCTTAATCAAGCCTGCAAAGAGTGAGCAATGTAATATCACTTACCTTTACATTTTCATCCTATTGATGCCATCCATTTTCGTTATAAAATAGTTTCTTTTTGTTATTGCATGTGTTGTTATGGAATATTAAATATAAGTGGATTGATATTACAGATTAAAAGGAGAGTCTTTCCCCAGATACTTGAAACTGATCAGTGATCAGAGCTGGTGGCTGCTTGAACCAGTGCTGTTGTCAAAAAAAACCACCCGCACAACCACAGCATGACCATCAACATTCAGCACAACGTGGAAGCTTTCTGTTGCCTTCTTTTTGGTCTTCACTCTTGCATTTAGATCATTGGTGGAGCAGAAGAGCAAGAAAGAGAGAGAAAGGAGTATCTAAGTTGATAGTAGGAACAGCTTTGAGATAAGGGAAGCATCATGCTTCCTCTCTTATGCAGCCACACCTGATTGCATAAGAAACATGTGACATTTTTGTAGATGAGATTCTATTCAGTAGCAGATCACTGGTAATTCCCTGCTCTCAAATGTTGCCATCAATGAAATTTTCCTCCAGGTTGTTTTTTCAGTCCCCTCCACAAATACATTTCTGTGCCACTGTGTTGCGGAACATCATTACTGTATGGTATGATATCAGTTAGATGACTGAGACACTTCTAAAGCAGATGACAACACCTGGGTTTCGTGAAGTGGCAGTTCATATCACCAGCAGTCTGTTTGAATGCCTTCCAAAGGAGCTTGTCCTCTTCCACTGGACTCCTAAATTAGTTACCTGTAGTAGGTGGTTTGAATAGTTCCATTGTCTGACCATTTTCATTTGCAGTGTGAATTTCGGGTGCTTAGAAGTGAAAAAGACTTTTTCCTTTGTTTCTATTCAAGTTACCTGTGCCTCATGGAGGTGCCAAGGAAGATTGTCTTCCCAGGAACCCTGGAGAACCGTCCTGTAAGGTAAGGCATTTTTTTCTGCTAATAAATATTTAATGAGCAAGACTCCTGTTGCGTTACAGCATCAAGTGCTTTAGGCTTTAAAGGTTACACTGAGAAATGTAATAGCATTTTATTAAATCCTTGTGTTTCTTTAATAAAAACAAAACAACCACCAAAACAAAACCCAATAATCATGATTTGCCTCATAGCACAGGGACATTCTGCTTATGGAGCAGAGCAACAGTAATTACTTGGAGTGCCAGAAGGCAGAGGAAACTGGTAGGATTCCTCTGTCTCATAGGAAGATAATCACTCCCTTGGCTGAGTATCTGAAAAGTGGTCAAAAGATAAGTGAGTAGCTTTATGAAGTGCTGTACATGATACATCAGTGAATTGGCTTTGACATATGGACTTCAAAGTATTTTCCTCTTTCTGCTTCTACAGAACTTAACATGTTTTAGGGCATGACTGGATTAATATTAAATAGTATAAATTACAGCTCTGAGCAGCCTTTTTGATTATTACCAGAAACCTACATGGCTGAAATATATTTCTATGCAATCTGTTGGTTTCTGTTGTAATTCATATTATTCTGGCCTTATATTTGTCCATTTTGGGCTTTTTTGGCTGGGTTTTTTGTACGTGATGAATTACTTTGAATGTAATTCATGCACAGTGGTTGTCATCAGTACAGTCTAAAAATTCCTAGTGGGTGGGACAGAGAAGAAGGCTCAGCATTTTAAATATAATTTCCCTTCATAAAGATCCCACAACAAAATTGTCATTTCCCCTCAGAGTTATCCTTTTGTAAGCAAAGGCCTTGTGGCTTGCTCGCCCCTCTGAAATATTGAGGGGCAGATATGCTGCCCCTTGCTGAGTGTGCTGCAGAGAGTTGGGCTGAGGTGTTCCCTCGGAGCAAGTAACAGTAACTGGCAGCACGCAGTACTGAGCGGCAATGCAAAATTTGACCACAACCCTTGCAATGAGAGTTGATATCAACGCTCCAGGTTTCTGACCCACAGATAGCTGAGGCTTTGTCTATTCTGGGAAAAGTTGCATGCCTTTCCGTCAGTTTACTGGCTCGAAAGTAGATTTTGATGAAACGTATTCAGGTTTACGCTAGCAAAAAGCATACAGAATTCAGACCCGTAGCTCTGTGACCAATACTAACCATTGCCTCCAAAGGCGATTCTCTGATACCAGAAAAACATTGTGTCTAAAGCAAAAAAATTACTTTCAGAGCATGTAACAGAGAATCTTGGTTAGTATCTTCCATGATTTAAAAACTACTTGTATTTATATGTGTTGTCAGGATTCAAACCACCCGTCAAAAGTTTCTGACACGAGTGCACCTCATGCCGTAGTCCTGCATGATTTTCCTGCAGGTAAGCAAATGTGAATATTCTGGAAGCTTCTTTTACTCCAAGATTTTCAAATTGGAATTTTATTAGGAATTAGAGCTTAAAAATGGTGAGGAAGCTCAGCCTGCGAAGTCTGCATGTAGAGTTGTTCAAATCCATGGGTTTAGCTATAGTTGGGCCAGTCTTTTAGTTAAAGCAAAGTGGTTTATCAAGTGTAATTAAGACTTTTTGGAAACCCATTCTGGTTTTGTCTGTGGTATTTATATAAAGAAGGTTTTACTTAAAGAAAATCAGTGAGTGTGACAACTACTGTTAACTGAAATGATGCTGTCTTTACAGAGCATCCTGATGACCTGGAACTCCATTCTGGAAACACTGTTTGTCTTTTGGAGAAAATCGACACTGAGTGGTACAGAGGAAAATGTGGGAATCGCACAGGGATATTTCCTGCCAGCTTTGTTAAAGTAGTTGTATGTAGGCTTTGTATTCATTGCTACGTAAGATCCTGCTGCATTTGTTTTCTGGTTCTATTTTACTATAGCTCCTGTGTGTTTAACTACATTCTGTATTTAGATAATCTCTTTTCCCTCTGTCAGTAGAGAAGACAGAAGACATTGTTTGTATGGTATTAGAAAGATGCTTGATTTGGCAGGACCAACTTGTGTTATGTGGATTGTCTTGCTATAATTTGAAGCCAAGTCAGAAATCATGGCCCTTACCAGATTCTCTTTGTTAACCTGGGTGGTTTCTCAGGGTCTACAGAGCAGATTAGTTTTTCACAGCTGCACGTAGGAATCAACACTCAGTAAGATGGTTGCTTTTTGTGCCTCACCCCAATCCCCCAGTTTCATTTTCTTGTCCCTTGAACTGCGCTGGAATCACCACTTTTATAGCCATATAGTGAACTAGGTCAGGGCAACAGTTGGGCCCAATGAAACATGGTATTTTTCTTCCTAGAATATTTTTTTTTTCCAGCTGGATCAATTTGCCTAAGTGGCTGACTAAGTGGCTGCACAAGTGGCGGTGCTGGCACAGTGAAAGGAGATTGTGTCGTTGCAAATGAGCAGCTTAAAGCAATCCTGTTACTGAATGTGACAGTAAATGGCAGGCAAGAGACAGGTGCTGGTTTGGAGCCCAATAGCAAATAATTTAGTGCCTCATCTTTAAAAGAGATACAGTATGGTTCACTGCATCAAAAGCTGGGTCAAATCTATTGTAAGCCTGAGTCTGAGATTAAAGTCCATTCTGTGACAGTGGAAAAGGCCTTTGGGCTATCCACACCAGCCATATGGACATGGAGGAATGCTAAACTGACACCAGGATGCAGTGAAGGTGTATGGCTGGGAATTCACATGGGCATCCATTTCTCATGGAGAAGAGGAGGGGTAGTGGGAACAAGTTACTCCTGGGGGATTCCAACTTGACACAAGAGGAAAATTTTTCACAATGAGAACAGTCAGCCATTGAAATACTCTCCCTGGGGAGGTGGTGGATTCCCCAACACTGGGCACTTTGTAAGATTTGTCTGGACAGGGTGCTGGGACATCTTGTCTAGGTCATGTTTTGCCAAGATGATCCTTGAGGTCCCTTCCAATGTGGTATTCTATGACTCATTAAAGACAGTAAGTGTCTGTAGCAAGCCAGGACAGCTGGCAGAGGTGAGCACTGCTGCTACATGGACAATACCAAGTATTTGGTAACCAACAGAGTGCAGGGTGTCTGTTTTGTTTGTAATGGTGTTTAAGATTTTAAGAGAAATACTGAAGAATAAAAGCTAAACTTGGCATTAGTAATAATGGATTCGCTTTTACGAGAAAGATTTGTTAGCTAAATTGAATAGCTGCTTCTACACAGACCAACAATTCAGTTTGAAAGCTTTTGTTACTATTGATGGGTAATAGAGAAAAGATTTTATGTTAAAACAGTGAAAAGGGTGTTTGGAGTTGAATTCAGCATCAATACAGATACAACTTCATAAAAGCTAGGGAAGATGTGTTTCAAATTTCTATTTTAGTTGTGGTTACCCTTTGAGTACAAAAATCTTTTGTTTCAAAAGTAAAAAAAAAAGGAGGGTGAAAAAAGAGCACAGTACAGGAGGCTGATTTACTGAGTGACTTCTCCTGTTCATTTGTGTCAGATTTGATCATGATACAAGGTCTCTATACCATACACTATAGCGTGCTGTACAGTATTGAGCTGGGTAGTAGCTTAGCAATAATACATGGTTGTTACTTAGAACCTTCAGAGCACCACAGATACCAGCTCCTCTAGCAAGAGCATGGCAAAGATTATTTGTCCTAAAAGGCAGCATCGTCTCCAGTCGTTCACATAAGCTAATGATACATTCTTGTTGATTTTATGGGAACTGGTTAATGTGATAGCAAACTGTAACCCAAAGCTCCTCACCAGGGTCTCTAGGCTTGTAGTCTTCTACATCTCACAGATCATGTCATGAAAGATCATGTCGTAAATACGATACCAAAACCACAGTTGAAGTCCTCTTATGATAAAGGCATTGCATGCTGTCTGTTCTATCTGTGTATTGATTTTCTAAATTGTATTTCTCCAATTTAAGTGAGATTTGCGAGATGTACTTGTGTTTGGAGGACAGCTGGCTACCAAAGCCCAAAAAGGATAAGTGTAAACAATCATTTTGTCTATTGTAATATACTGTGCTAGTAAATAATAGAGCCATTATCAATTGAAAGTTGGGAGTTAAATGCAACAACATGTAGTTGCGTCCAGTCCCATATTCTGTCAGTCATGCCCCAAGTAGAAACAGCAAATCAGCTTCACAACAGAAAACATTAAATAGAGCTCCTTGTTTGCATGACATTGAAAAATGAGAAATCAGGCATTAATATAATGAAATCTACATTAATATAATCAAATATCATAGCATGCCAGTGACTATAGAGTGTCACGTGGAGGTCATAACTGGAGCTGATGCTTAGCTGAAAAATAGATTATTTTAACTGGTTCCAAGTTTATTGTACTTATGTTGCCATGAGCTTGAAATGGAAGAATTTACTTATTTTGCTGTCTTCTTAGATTGATGTTCCAGAAGGCGGCAACAGGAGAAAAATACCCTGTTCATCACAATGTGTTAAGTGAGTCAGATCAATATTATTTTCTTTGTCATGTTGATTTATTAAGAAGTAAAAAGAAAGATAACTTTGAAGCAAGTGTTATCTGCATTGAGGTTAATATGGTTAACAGTTTAAAAATTAAGCTCTCAAAACTGAAAGTTTTTGACGAAAACATCCGAAGACTCATATCAGGTAAAAAAAAAAATGCCTAAAAACTCACTTCATGGCTTGAAAAAATTGGTAGATCACTTTATCTTTGTAAGATAAATGTTACAATGTTTATAATATAGATATAGTCCACTCACTTTCCTTCCTCTTACGAGATGTGTTAGAAGAGCATTTCCCGTAATTTTTCATGCAAATTGGTTGCAGAGACTGTGATCCGATCTGATGAACTTGAGCAGCACTGCACTCTCCTCTCTTTGCTCCTAGCCTTGCTACTTTCTTCCAGTATCCTTATAAGACACAGCATAGTAGGGCTCCCACTCATTTGAAAGAACAAGATAAAATGGGGCAGAATATAGCTGTACTTTAAGTAGAGAAATCTATCTAACCTTAAAGTGTGTAACTATACAGGTGAATCTTAAAGTTCCCCAGATTAAATTATCAAATGTACTTCAAGCATTTTGATTTCCGACTTGCAAACACTTGTACTAAGATTTGTGGGCAAGAAACAACTTTTGTGCTATTTTTACTCAATGATGATTTATTGGATTTTGCAATCATTCATTTCAGCAATTAAAACATTCAGGCAGAGGGAGGAACTATTAGTATCAATGGGATCATTCAGTTTCTTCTTCAGATTGAGCTTGGCTTGCCTTAAATTAAACTTTATTTTTAAAAGCTGCTTCTGCAACTAAGGAAGAAACAGGAAGAGCTAGCTCTGTCCTGAAGCTTTTGCAAAGCTAAGAGTGCGGGACAGAGGTGGGAATCAAGCTTCTGACAATGGTTGCATGCTATGATGCTGTAGAAAGAATTAAAGCTTCTTATCACTTTTTTCATTTCTGAGACATCAAAAATTTTCTTAGACTAATTTCTTATTATATTATTTCATTTTATTATTTATTAGTTTCTTAAATTTTTACATATATTTAAAAGAAAAAAAATATAGGGTTTTTTCCAGTATTTCAACAAACTATGTGAAATTTATCTGATGCATTGATGTTTCATTGATGAATAAGTTATTTCCCCGTGCCTGGGGTGGATTTTACAGAATAAAGTTTGTCAAAGTAGATAAAAACTAGCTTTCCCCTAGGAAACCTCCATGTATTTGGGATTTGGGACACATACACAACACCCATGCCCCACCCATGCTTGACTGCATCAAGCTCTTAACATAAGTGTATCAGGACACTTACTTGGAGGCAAAACTATAAAATGGGTCAGGTAGCCCATAAACAAAGTGACTTGGGTTTTGTTGTTTGGAAGGGAAATAGGGTCTTATGCAAAATACTGTAACAGGGATTGTGATGCAGAAGTTGCATCCAGCTCCTTCATCCTCCTCAGAAAGCAGAGATGAGAACCAGGGCTAGACCCCAATTTTCCACCCGTTCTGTCTTCAGTGCATTCCGTCATCTAAATTATTATATCAATCCATATTTTGAACAATGCTGCCATATTTTTAAGTGGGCAATGATAATGAATAAGGCAAGTAAGTTTCTTCTCTTTTTTTGTGTGCAGAGGCCCAAGATGTGTAGCACGATTTGAATACATCGGAGATCAGCAAGATGAGCTGAGTTTTTCAGAAGGTGAAACTATTATCCTGAAAGAATATGTAAATGAAGAGTGGGCCAAAGGAGAGCTCAGAGGCATATCTGGAATCTTCCCCTTGAACTTTGTGGAAGTAATTGAAGATCTGCCTGGAACACGTATGACTATGTTTGCAAAAATCTTTAAGAACGTGGTTTTGTCCTGCATGTGTATAGGAGAAAAGTGCAAAAGGACAATGAGCGTGGGAAGGAGGTAGAAAGAGAGAGAAGACACATTAAAAAAATCAAAAGGAATAGCAGGACTTCTTAAGAAGCTATTCTTAATAATCACTTTGAATATCTAAAATCTCTATCATTAGTAACATTTTGAATAGTCATTGCTGCTATTCTAAGTTGTGCTTTACTTATGTAGGTACAGGAGCAGCACTAAAGAACAAGGCGGAGGTTTCTTCTTCCCTTCCTCAGGTAATAAAACTTCATAGATGAGGGCCAGAATTTACACAGCAGTTTCATAGCTTTACATAGACTTTCTGTTCTAATGTCAGATTAGCTGCACGACTTTATCCGTGAACGTAACACAATGCCCACAGCACACAATGCTGCACGGCCCCATCTTGAAGTCTGACAGTTGGCCTAAACTGATTGAATTCATAGCTTCTGGCAAATTAACATCAGTAAATTCTTATCCTTTGTGCTGAAGCAAATTCTTGTTAGCTCTATTTTAAGTATTGCTGCAGTGGTCTAATTTTGACTTGATTAATCCTGTCCCCTGCCACCAGTGATAAAAAGGAATGTGTCTGAGCCCAGATGACATTCTGTGGTAATTGCTGAAATGCCATTCTCATCTACATCTGCAGCAACACTATTGTAGGAGAGAAAGTCAGGACACCTGTGTTCTGTACAGCTGCTTTCACCAGCATCCATCAGCTTATGGGCACCATTAATGCTTCTAAAATTAATGCACTTCTTCTGTTCACTTGAATAGAACAACAGACGCTCAGTACAGTGGTGCGAAGCGCTTCATGATTTCACAGCAGAAACCAAAGATGATTTATCCTTTAAAAAGGGCGACTACATCCAAATACTGGAACAAGTAGATCCAGAGTGGTATAGAGGAAGACTGAATGAAAAAGAAGGGATTTTCCCAGCAGTTTTTGTTCAGATCTGCTCAGGTACAGTGCTCCTACTAGATTATTCCCGTTATTCCTTGGGTTGTGACAGTCATGCCAGAGTTCTGTGAGAACCCAACTATTCCATTGCATTAACAAGCCACACACCACCGCAGTCCTTAATATGCTAAAGCTAAACTAAGTGTTGAACCACCCTTTCTAATGGCAATGTAATGCTCTAGTCAGTAAGTTATCTGGGAGGTAATACAGATTATAGGATGGTTTAGTGTGGTTTAGGCACAGGAAAAACAGGACCCTTGAGCTGCCTTTAGTAGGAATTCAGGGTTACAAAAGGTGGGGGGGACGACTGGGGAACCACTGTTTTCCTCAGCTGAAATAAAACACTGCAGCATAGCCAAAGAGCTGGTAGAACTGTAAATAACTACAACTGCTGCATCTTGGCACAGATCTATTGTAATGCCCTTGGTGAAGCAAGGAACAAAGGCTGCTTGCTTTCCTGAAGCTTCTGTTTGGTCCCCAAATCACTGTAGTCAAAACCTTCACAGAGGACATAAAATATCACTGTTTTTTCCAAATCCTTTTGCAAGTAAAGCTATGAGTGAAAGTTGACAGGAAATAAATTCCACCTAACTGGCAAATAGCACACACTAAGTGCTGCTTCATCTCCAAGTACAAAGAGGAAAAGACAGCTTTTACTAGATATTACCATTGAAAAGTTAAGTAAGTGAACTTTTGTTTTAGTCCTCTTAGAAGCAGAACTATGAGAATACGTTAGTACTGTAAAATGAACTGGTGGCAGTAGAGATTTTTATTCCAGTAGGACAGTGAATTTGCCAAGTAGCAATAGTCATAACATTTGGACAGCCTGTAGCACAGTAGTGGGGAGAAAACAGGAGACCTACAGAAAACTTCTCTGGAAACAGATTTATTTCACTCCAACCCAAATAACTTGTCTTGTCCATGTTCTGCAGCCAGGGTAGAGCTGTCAAAGTCTGTAGGAGGGAAGAAAGGAAAAGCCAAAGCTCTTTATGATTTTCATGGAGAAAATGAAGATGAGCTTTCTTTCAAAGTAAGTACCTCTCTTAGACATTTTGCCAAAAAGTCTTATGCTGCTAAAGAATGCTAAAAAATAAGATTCATCCACTGTGAAAGTAGGTTTGGAACAAGAAAGAACAAAGCACATGTAATAGGAATAGATATTAACACATTTGATAAATGGCCTCTCAACAAATTTTTGCCCTTACCACTTCTGTTTCATATTGGCAGTCTTCACTGAAGACATTGAAAAGAGGTCAGGAGGTGCAGAATTCCTCTGACTTCTCTGAACCAGTAAACAGGACAAGAAACAAGCAAACCTTATTTTGCAGTACTTTCAGTTCTTGATCAGTTGATATGGTCAAGGGAACATCTCTTTTTTTAAACTATAAAGACAGCAACAAGGAGGAGGATAATAGTGAGAGTGCCAGTGCTACAGCAGCAGTGGCTCTAAGAGACAGCTAGTACAGCAAAATCTAAGTTTGGCAGCACAGTACGTAGTTGCCACAGGAACAAGGCGAGAGATTAAATACTTGGTGGATGCCCAGATAGTATTAAGAAGCATGAACAAGAAACAGTGAGCATGCCCTTGTAGATTCAAAGTCATGACTTGGGTAAGTTTGTCCTGAAAAGCAAGTTTCTGAGAAACAGGAGACTGACTTACACAAGAAGCCCAAAATTTTGTTTATCAGCTGGAACACACTATTTTGTCTTCTAAAACTAGCAAAATAATTAGTTCCAGCACTAGCTGCTTATAATGCTGAAAGGACAGATGATTCTTTAAAGCAGAAAAGGGGAACAGAGGCACTGGCAGAAAGGCCAGGACCATGACAGTACTTCAGATGAAGCGTGTGGCATGGGATGATGAAAACAGGAGCAAAGATCAAACACCAGGGCTGCAGATCATTTTAAACAGCCACACTGAGATACTTAGATGACTGCTTTCCTTTTGGGGAAAGGAAACTTTCCTCTGGAAACTTTCCAAGTGCTGGGAAATACTGGGACTAAATTGAAAGAAGGAAAAACAGGGGAAAGGGAAAAAAAAAAGCTGAAGTGTTTTCAGAAAAGAAACCCTAATAACAGAGCAGGGAACCACACAAATAACAAGTGAGGCAGGGGACCTGTGAACCAACTCTCTTATGTATCTACCTGCCTGGAGAGCTTCAGCAACGCAAGAAGTTATCCAGCAATGCTGTTTTTTCCTTCCGGAAGGCAGTGATTTTTCAGTATAGACAAGTATTTACCCTAAGAGAAGCTTCAGCTGGTTTGGGCAAACAATCTCAGAGATACAACCAACAGAAGAGACTGGCCACATCCTACTTCTATTTGATTGGTATTAATTGCTTCTGAGTGACATCAGCTATGCATGTGTTAGCATTGCACGGTAAGCTACGCTGGCTCACATTACTCCTTCTCTTACAGGCAGGTGAGATAATAACAGAGCTGGAATCTGTGGACGAGGACTGGATGAGTGGAGAGATACAAGGAAAGTCTGGGATCTTTCCCAAGAACTTTGTTCAGATTTTAAAAGCACCATGAGCGTTGCTTCTCCTTGTACTCCCTGCGCATGGGAGAGAATGTTTTCTATCCTAAAGGCACAGCAAAGACATCAACGTGTTTTGACTATCGATGTTTTGCACTACTTTTTCTAGACAGTCATACGAGTATCTTGAAGTCAAATAAGAAAATTGGAGTCTTTTGTGACAGTGTATGTAGTCATGCTTCATGAATGCTCTGAGAGCAAATACAAGCAGGAATTTTAGTGGTTTCCAACTAGGGAAATACTGTGGTGCAACACCATTTTAACTTAAAATAGCATTCTAGTACATTTACTATCTGGTATTACATTTATCATGCACAAAGTCTGCATAAAGCTTCTTTGGGCTTCTTTCAAATCTTTTTAAAATTCAAATTTAAAAATTGGTTTTTAAGATCTAATTACAGAACTCAGTATGTAGATCAAGTTTGATATTCAGGTTTCATTACTGCTTGACTTCCACATTAGCAGTAGAATCCACTTGTTTCATGGCTTAAAGGATAAGGAAGATAACTGATACGTCATAGCAGAAAAATATCAAATTTGATTTGGGTAAGAGGGGAGACTCAAAGCAAATCCTTGTGTAACATTCTTCTGTTATTATCCCAAGATGCTTATAAGGAAGATCACAAAAGTAAAACTTGTAAGTATTTTGCTTCTCAATGAATAATATTCAAATTGGTATGAATCATCTTAGACCTCCTTCCCCCAAAATCCGTTCCAGAAACAGGTTTAGATTTTCCTGCTGCCCACTGTTCTTCAAGCACCATCGTGCCCTTCTTTCCCAGCTGCAGCTAGTTGTAACAGACGGCCTTTACTGAGCTTTCCTAAATCCCCTCCATGCAGTAGCTGCACTATTCCAACTATTTGCCCCTCCACCCCCTTCGTGTAAAGTGGAAAGCCAGTTTTCACTCAGCCTGCATTTCATTTGCCACTCAAGCACTGGAACATACTTCAGTAACACCATTCCTGTCCTTAACATGAAGAATATATTATACAGCCTTGGTTTTAGCTTTCAGCAGACATGGGATTAGTTTCCAGTTTGTTACCACATACCAACTATACTGAGCGTCATTATAAATGGTCTGTTGAGGCCTTAAGGAAAACATGCCTGGCAAGAGGTTACTTCAAGCAAAGTCACTTAGTGAAAAGCAGCAGTGTGACTTGAACAACAAACTAAGGGAGACATGACTGATGTACCTTCATGTTATTACCAGAAGTTCCTATAAATTCCTTTTTTGTAACACCTGGCTTCTGACAAAATAGTGGAACACATTTTGATTAACTGCTAACTTCATCAGACTGGAATAGAAAAAACTTCCCTGCAAAGGCTCTTGCATTGCTGACTGTATTCCATCACTTTCGTACTATGTAGCAAAAAGGAATTGGTAGGCTGTGAGCATGAGTCCTTACTCCAGAAGAGATGCAGGTCACTAGGTGTCAGGATACTCTTACAGGATTTTCTTGTGGGTCTGGAAGTTCAGGTTGCAAAAGGGCCAAGAGTTGAGTGGTGGATGGAGACTGGAAACTAGAGGCATCATGACTGATCTTGAGATGGTTTTGACTTAGTCATGTGCCTGACTACAGCTTTACCAATATGAGGTGTAATATCATGACAAGTAACTGCTGCTGCTGAAGATCAGGGTGCATCTAACTTAGTGTCTAAGCAAACTGGTGAGGACAGCCCTCCCCTCTCCGTGCACTGTGCTTTGGTTACCATCACAGCAGGCACAGCTAAAACTGAACCCAAGGACTCCCCTGCAGCAGGGAACAGGCATCCAGTGTCAGCAGCAGACTGGAGCTCACCTGAAGCAAGCCCAAGGAACATGCAGCACAGGCATGAGGTCCTCAGTGCTGTTTTACTCTGCAGAATCACAGTTATGCCACAGTACCTGCAAATACAGACACAGACCTTAGTACTCCTTTTTTTATTTCTCTAGAAGCTTCATGAATGTGAAATGTTGTGTATTTAAACTGCAGCAATACCAGTCGCACAACTGGGGGAGGCGGATCACACCATTTTAATTAAGCAGAAACTGGATTTCTGCTTTCATTAACGGGATTAACATAAAAACAATTATAAATCATCTGCTATTCTAGAAAGATGGGAATATGACAATTTATATACCTGTTATTCAGTTTTAACATCCCCAGCAAGCCTATCCAGAACTCCTGTGGAATCAAACTTCAGTGTAGGTCCACCAAGGACAACCCTTCCCCACTCCCCAAGTTTTCCTGCCAGGAGATTCAAAGGTTCTTGTTGTTTAATCCAATAAAACAGCCATCTCCTCCTAGAGCAATCCAAGGAAACAGAAAGCTGCCTAGCTTTCCTGGCTCCTGCAAGCCCACTGAAGGGTTTTCAACCACAAGCGTTGGGTAGGTCACCCTACTGAGGACAGGCTTATTCCACATGACCTAGGCCAACGCAATCCCTGACCCTCTAGTGATCTCCGTGTGGGGAGAACAGTAAAACCAAGCAAAGCCCACCCCGACACGATACCCAGGTCCTCCCAACACCCACCACATCCCTGGGGTGGTGGATGAGGCTGAAGTGTATGATGTTTACTTACTGTTTGTCTGGCAGTTTTCTAAGATTTTGATACAAGTCTCAAAAGTAGAACTGACTTTTTGTATTTTTTTTTTTCCCAATTTCCTCTTCCCCCTTTTTATAACTGTGTATTGACCGGTTGTTTTTGTAATTTCCACTGAATGTGTAAAGTCAGTGCCTGACCAAGGCCACTGCTTTATTTGAACCATCTCCTCCCTGTCACGCAGGGCAGGAAGAGCAGCAAAGCCTTCTCTTCAGAGCGAGGAGTGCCATCTAAAGGCTGCTTGCATTACTGCAAGCAGCTACTACAGCCTAGTTCTTTAGACTGAAACAAGTTCGATGCTCGGCTTTTACAGGGAGGGATTTTCTTAATACTTGATGCCTAATGTCACCATGAAGCTGCATGCCGATCGTAATGTAAAATTCCTAAGGTGTACAGTACAGAATCTGCAAAAAAGAAGGGAGAATGAGGTGGAGCACAAATCCTATCTGCAATATAGTAGCAAATTTCAGCTGTAGCCTTGAAGTTCTGCTAGACCCCACATACATTAGTATGATAGTAAGAGCCTCATTTATCAAAAACATTTTCTGTTTGATCCACCCTCTGGAGATACCATCAGGAAGACATCTGTGTTCTGTGTACAATTAAGTGTCTTAAATAAATCTTTGGTAAGTCCAGTAAGTTTGTTATAGTACCTCTGTAAATTAAGAATGTATTTAACCAATAAAATTTTTATAATTAAGTCACACTGGCATTGCAGTTGATGAGCACTGAGCTCCCCACGAGCTTTATGGATCTCATTCTTCTTAAATGAACAAGCAACAGCAACAAAAACCCCAAACCAACCAACCAATCCAACCAACCTACCCCCAAACAAACAATATAGTAGTATCACATCGCTTTGCAAGTGGCCCAAACCCCTCAGAGAATCCTTATGGCTCTAACAGAGTTTATTCCAGCCCTCAGGTATGTTTCACACTTACCACCTGCAGCAGAATCTATGATACTTGCTACCTGCAGCAGCCAGCTGTCATTGCAGGTATCACACAAGACAGTGAAGCATTACTCACCGTGGCAAGATCATTTGAGACGAATGCACAGGCTGACCCTGGGCTGATTAGCAATTCTACGCATCCTTTCAGCGCATTCTGCTGATTGCTGCTATTCATACACCACATTTTTTCAGCTGGTATTTGTACAAAGAATACAGAGGATGCACAAAATTTTCCTTCCTGCTTCCTCCTCCCACATCTGAAATCAGTGTAAATGTATGAAACACATACATTTACCCACAGTGTCCACATGGTAATGCCAGCAGTCTACTGTCCCAAAATATAGATTAAAACCCAACATGGATAAAGCAAAGTCTTGTTCTTTCCCCAGACCGCCCTGGACTAGCCTTTTTGCAATGTGCACTTCTTAGACGTACAGCTGAAGGAAAAAGTAGCAGAATAAAAGACACAAGTACTCAGATTCTAACTCTTCTAGTCCGGAGGGTACAGGTCAGTTGCAGTCCCTTAGGATTTGTTTGGTGGAACTACTGCCAAGCAGAGACAACACAGCCAACACATGACCATTACGACAAAGCTGACAGATATTACTCTGATGCTGGGCTTGAATTTATGTACATAGATACATGTGTACACACCTGAACTGAAACTTACTGCAGCAGGTTCAAAGATCATCAGTCCCACCACACTTGTGCTAAAACACAGTTTGCTTTTCCAGCTCCAGTGAGAAGTGCTCATTTTTGTTAGGAAGCAAAGAGGCATTTGTTGCAATATATGGCTTCAAAAATATGACTGTGTGGGACTCTTGGAGGAGAAGGACATCTGCCTCAACACTAGAGATGGAAAGAGCAAAGCAGATAAAAAGCAGCACCATTCCTTTTGCCTGCTTCAGCATTATGACAGTTCTGTAGACTCACTACACAAACTGAAAAGCAGAATGAGCAGGCTACATTTACAGTGTGGCAAAGATGGTTACCTGAGTAGTAAGTCATGGGCTATTCTAGTATCATCTCCCATATTAAAACAGCAACTTGGAATCACAACATGACAGCGCATCTCTGCAGTCCCCCAAGTAAATTAGGAAACATTTTTTTGCCTTTGATTTGCTCCACACCAGAATTACCAACCAGAAGACAGAAGTCCCCAACATGGAAAAGTACAGCCCTCACACTTACTTTTGTACATACTATATAAAAGTATACCCCTCTACTTTCCCCCTAGTATCTTTGTTGCAACAGTAACATTCCATTACTTTCCTCCATTTCTTGTCCAAAGCTATTTGAGAGCTGACTGCAAGAGCCACCACTACCTCAGAGACCTTCCCTAATAGTTCAAAACCTGTTCATTCTCTGGTTTTAAATCACAAACTTACTTCCCAACAATTTAACAGCACAGGTTTAGGTTTGCTGCCCAATTCTAACCAAAACATGTCCACAGTGCACAATACTTGGCTTAGCCAGAAACACACATTCTTTCAATTTTTAAGCCTGCATAAGCTTAACAAGCAGCAAAAATACCACCAGGTGATGCAAAAAGCACTCAGAATTACTCAGCAAATCACTTCAGTGTGCTTTATTTTCAGAACATTGACTGTTGCCTTCTTACAGCAGAATTCTTCCCCCTTAAGTTCCACAGAGTTTTCAACCATGATTACAGCTGTCCCCTCAGTTCTCACAGAGGTTGAACACACAACTCTGCTCTTAAGCATATCCTGCACCTGGGCACTGCTCAAAACTAACCCTGCTTCCATATCATAATTACAACTCAGGTTTATTTGACACCTTTTGACTTCCAGAGACACTTTAAGTAAGTCTATCCCATGAGATCGTATCAAATTGCAACCAAGCAGCTTAAACATACATAATTCTCAAGGAAGCAGTATGGATAAATCCCTAAGACTTCCCTATATTAACCCCCCCTGAAACAGCAAGTTTCCCTGCGTGGCGCCCCATTTCCCTGCACAATGCTCCTCTTTGACGCATCTTTCACCGCAACGGCCTCTGCACATGTCCACAAGATCTCTTTTGTGAGGACCAAAATTCCTGGGGAAACCCCAACATTCAGAACCCTTAGTATTGTACTTTCCACCTTTCAAAAAGGACAACCCGCTTTCTTCCACCCATCCCACACCACCAGTCATGAAAAGCAGTTCTCTGGAAGTTCAGGGTTTTTTTACTTCAATTAAGGCAATGGGTTTACCTGATGAAAATCCCATCCCCATCCCCAGTGGCAGCACTGTCTAGCAGCAATACAGGCAACCAAGCAATAGGTCTGTATGTAAGAACTTTTATTTTCCATCATTTTTTAGTTTCAGACAGACTCTTGCACGGGCGGCTCGTATCCATCAGCTCGCTCTACTTTAGTGCCTGCCTCGTCCCCGGAGGGTTTGCTAGCACCACCACCTTCTCCATGCAGCTCCATCAGCTTGCCCACTAGAAAGAAGTGTTAAGAACAGTGAGAGATGCACCTATCCAAGTAGTTTTAAATTACTGAATTGTTCATCAGATACAAATTAAACCACCAGAACATTCAATGTGGGCACGATCAAGGCCACTCCAGAAGGCTCATGCAAGGAGATGCTGCTGCAGTAACCGACAGTCAGACAAAAACAAGCAGGGAAGTGCTACACAAGGAAACTGCAAATTAAACTTCTTTAAAAGAAACAGGTAAAGTTAAGAACAGACTGCTGCATTATATGGGAATGTCAGAAAATGGGAAAATAGAATCATTCCATGTCATTTGGGACCGAAACATTTTGTCATCACTCATTCCCAAGCCAAAACTTTTAAGCATTCAGCAGCAGTTTCAGGCAAGAATTCAAAAGCCTCTGAAGCGCAGGATCCCCGCTTGGCTGTCAAGCCTGAAAGTCAAACGCTGCACTAGAAGGACACGCTTCTTCACTACTACAGCTACTGAAGCTTATGATGCTGCTTTAACATCTATCCAAGAGCAAATGCATTTTAAACTAACAGCTTCCCATCTCCTCCTCTAAGAGCACTAAGCGTCTGCAGGAATCAACTTACATTCGAACTTGGGCTTCTTCAGCATCTTAACCTTGCGGACATAGACATCGTGAAGAGGGTAAATGGACTGACAGGCCTTCTCTATGTCTTTGCCAATACTGTCTGGGATCCTGAGAAATCAGAGCACAGCAGCCCCAGAATGTTAAACATTGTTCCTGCTTCTTCAGCAGCACAGGCTTAGAATAATTCTTAAGAACACATAATATTCTACAGAAGCTTGTATTACCAATGCTACCTTCGCTCTGACTGTTCTTTAAGTACATTTAGATTCCAAGACATTTTCCTTGCAACGTTAGAAGGGATATAGTACAAGCGTGCTCATGTTGAGCAAATCTGCAACCAAACTTCTGGAAGCAAACACCACACTTTGGAAAATTTCCTTCTACCAGAAGAACCCAGAACATTCACAGCCTCGATCAGAATTACAATTTTGGTCTGTAGAAACATGAATTGAAAAATCTCTGGAGAGCCTGATTCTGCATTATGCAAACATGATGGCTGATGGAAGCCAAATACTCTACAGAGACCCAGAGTACTTGAACAGAACAGCGTGCTGGGTTTTCAACACGAGAGCCACCTTGCCTGATCTCTGCCAAACACTACGTGAAGCACTTGCATTCCCCAAGTACTCAGGGAAAACTGACCAACAAGCAACCATTTAAACTGTAGGGGACTAAAACCCAACAAAACAGAGGCAGAGCTTACAGCTTATTGACAACTTCTTTCAGGTCGTTGGTTTGGACCTCTCGGGTCATGATTTCCATCATTTTCTTGCGGATCTGCCGCACCTGCTGATGCTGGGCATACGAGGTCTTGCGGATTTGGTTATTGCGCTTCTTGGTGAAACCCACACAGAAGAGGCGCAGCAGGTAACCATCGGTCGTTTTGACATCTACATGGGCTTCAATCATTGTCTAAAAGAGAAACAGCCATTTAGCATCCAAATGATGGACAGGTTGCTCAACACCCCCCACCTGACATTCACTAACATCTGCGGCTGCCACTTCATGTGCAGCTGTACATGCATCAGTGGCTGCCTCCTTTCCCCGAGCACTGGCAGCAACACAGACCTCGCGCTTTACACACCTGCCACTTCTTGACCATGGAGCACATTTTATCCCTGGTGAGGTCCATTCCATGGAAGTTGGTCAGACAATTTTTGCCCTGAACGTCCTCAGTTACCAGCTTAAATTTACGGAAGGCAACCTCATCGTTCTGCAGATCAGCCAGGCTCACTTCAAATACACGACCCTTCAGCCCATCAGAGGCAATTTCTGTGTTATGAAACAAATAAAACCTTTCATTAACATTAGAAAAGCATTATTCAAATCAAATACTGAATTTCCATTTTATGGTTTCTAATAGCAGGTGATGCCACTAGCTTCACAGCTTTGAAGTCTATATGCATCTTGACCAAGAACAACTCAAATCATAGAACCAAATACTGTATTCTGTTAATTTTGTGAGCAATCTTTTTAGGGTAATTGTATCAGATGCTGAACACAAATACCAGTACACAGCAAATCCCAGGATACGTGATAGTTTTGAGCTGGGTTTTTTTAAGTGGAAGTGGTTACAAAGCATTTGGAAACTATGAACAATAACAAAAAGATAAACATGTGCTCAGCAGAGCTAAATCAGCAGCAACCATCTTGAGTACAGCTCTAACAACCAACCACTTTAACACTGGCCCACTCAAACTTGGTTTACAATGACCCTTTTTTACTTCACATGTATACAGTTGAAAATAATGCTCATCTTTGTAACTTTAAGTGAAACCTGAATAGTATAATGCAACTATTTGGCCATTCTACACAGCTGACCTTCCAAAAATACTGGTGCCTCTTATCCGGATCATGCTACATTTCTAACAGAGACTCCCCTTTCCTGAGGTGTGCCAGATCATACAGAAAGCCGCCATCATTCAGTGACACGTGTACCTGTGCTCCCATGAAGTTAGCAATTCCAGCTCTAGAGATCACTTTACCTGAAAGTTTCACACTGCAGTCTCTTCAAACATGGTCTTTACAGAATCATAGAATGGTTTGGGTTGGAAAGGACCTTAAGATCATCAAGTTCCAACCCCCTTGCCATGGGCAGGGACGGCTCACACTAGACCATGTCATCCAAGGCTTTGTCCAACCTGGCCTTGAACACTGCTGGGGATGGAGCATTTACCACTTCTCTGGGCAACCTGTTCCAGTGCCTCACCACCCTCACAGAACTTCTTCCTTATATCTAACCTAAACTTCTGCTGTTAAAGTTTAAACCCGTTACCCCTTGTCCTACCACTACAGTCCCTAAGGAAGAGCCCCTCCCCAGCATCCTTACAGACCCCCTTCAGGTACTGGAAGGCTGCTGTGAGGTCTCCACGCAGCCTTCTCTTCTCCAGGCTGAACAGCCCCAACTCTCTCAGCCTGTCTTCATACGGGAGGTGCTCCAGCCCCCTTATCATTCTCGATGCCCTCCTCTGGACTTGTTCCAACAGCTCCATGTCCTTTTTATGTTGAGGACACCAGAACTGCATACAGTACTCCGTAACAGTCTCCACACCTGCCTCTGTGGCAATCAGAATGACTCCTTAGTTCTTAACATCCCTCAAACTCGTGAGGCTACCCCAGCAGCAGTTCATTAGAAACTTCAAGCATGTCCTTCTGTATCCTAGCCACAGCCTGGAACTCTTGGACAAGCACAGAGCACACTGTATTAACTTCCCTGCAACTAAGCTCATTTACTTAAACAACCCTGTCGACTTCAGAAAAGTCATTCAAATCAAGCAATTAAGTTAGAGGCGCCTTTCATCTTATTTTTAAACTTCCAGTTTTATAACATCATGAGTAAAAACCATTTGTCAGCAGTTCTTCACTCGGGTCTCACTTGGAGCCAGCACACGGAACAAACACATCTCCCTTTATCACATAAAGCCCCACTACTCACTAGTTCCTTGAGTCCTGGTGACAAGCGTCTTCCCAATGTTTCGGATGTTAAACATTGCTGGTGCTTTGACATCATACCAGTCCTTTTTGGAGAAAGGATCAACCCTTAATTTAAATAAAACAGAAAAGATTTGGTTTACTGATTTTTCTCAGATGAAAGTGGGCTGAAGACGTTCCTCCCCATATGCCTTTTGAAATGGAAATGGCAACGCTTTGTGCTTTCAAGTTTAACATGCAAGTACGTGAACAGTGACAGCATTACACACTACAGGGAGGCAGGCATTCATTTCAATTTACTTTAGAAACACCGAAATCAACTGCAGAGACACCATGAAGCTGAGATGACAAACCACACAGCGCTACACTTCCAGCTACTGCTCAGAAACGATACAGGCAATGTGCTTTTTAACTTCCTCATGAACACCCCATTTCCTTCCTTGACTTCTGCAGCCAAAATGCATCACATACAACACAGCGTGTACCACCGCACTCCCCTGGAGCCCCTGTTCCACAGCGAGCAAACTACGCTACACCCGCCAGGCCTGGGTCCCCGGCTCGCAGCATCCCCGCCGGGGCTGGGGCCGGTGCCGGACGCGGGGCACAGCCCTGCCGCTGCCCGCCCTCCCGCCCGCCCGGAGCGCTCCCCGCATCGGGGCAGCGCGCACATGGCGGGGCTACGGGAGACCGAGCTCGGCCGGGACCCGCGCTCCCAAAGCGGCCCCAGCCCTCCCCCTCTCCCGCCGCCATGCAGCGAGGTCCGCGCCCGGCCGCCGCCATGACAGCAGCGGCCCGCTCCTGCCATCCGCCCCGCATCTGCGGCATCCCGCCGCCGCGGCGCCCCGCCCGGCGCCCCCGGGCCCCGCGCGGTCCCGTCCCATCCCGTCCCGCCTCGGCCGCCCTTACACTTTCTTCTTGGCGCCTTTCTTGCCGCCCTTGGTGAGGCGCTTGTTCTTGCCCACCGCCATAGTGCCGCCCTGGACGCGAAAAGACCGGAACCAGCCGATCGCGCGAGATTGTACGAGAGCGGGGCTGCGCGCTCGCGAGAACGGGACCGCGTCTCGCCGGGACATACCACAGCGGGGCAGAACCAACGGCGCGGGGGGTAGGGGGGGCAGAGGAGGGAAGAGGGAGCGTGGGGCGGGGGCGCGGGCGCCGGCGGCGGCGCCGTGCCCGTGGGGCACCCAAGCTTGTTCCTCCGCCCTGGGAGACCCGCAGAGCCATAGAGGTGTCACCGCAGGGCAGGGCACTCTCCGCCTTCATCATGGCTCGTCTTAGAGCTTTCCCAGCTCTTCTGGGGGAGGTGGTGCCTCTCCCTCAGGAGGAGACGGGATGTCTTCGCAGCTCCGTTAGGTTCTCCCTGGTGGTCGAGGGAAGGAGGCTCTTTGCTAGTCTCTGCCTCGGTGGAGCAGCCAGGACCATGTGAGCTAACGGTGGGGCACTTCGCAGGGGCACAGACTTGCGTGCACGGGGGTGCAGGGGAAGGGACGCAGCTCCTGAAGCAGTGCAGGGCAGCCACGGACATACCGCATCGTCCCAGAGGGGCAGGAGCGTCTGACATCCTGCCTCTCCAGGGAACCGAGTGTCTCGTCCTGCGCCCGAGGGGACCAAGGTGTCCTGCCCCTCTGTGGGACACGTGGCCAAGGCCAAATGCATGGTCCAAGGCAGCATGGGCAGGGGGCATCCCAGGGGACTTGTGCAGCCAGTTACTGGTTCGTTAATGACTGCCTAATGACCTTGGGGGAGGGCACAAAGCGGAGTGGGGCCTCGCCTGGCCCCCCGCACACATCCACTGGACCTTGCTCTTTGCACTGCCCCTCCTCCTGGACCCTTGCCCATTGGGCCCAGTATAAAAGAGATGCAGAAGAGTGGGAGGGATCCCGGAGACCCTGAGGCCATAAGGGAAACTGAGGCACGCACACACAGGTGCGGGTGAGGGGTGTGTAGGGGACTAGAGTGTCTGCGGGAGGGCACTGTGAGGAACCCAAGCATCCGATGGGGAAGGAAGGATATGTAGGGGATCCGGGTGCTGGGGCATGGGGTGGATCTATAGGGGATCCAAAGATCCAGGGGGGGTTCCATAGGGAACACAGGCTTCTGGGGAGTGCAGAACTGTAGGGGACTCAGGTGTCCATGGGCTGTTCTGTAGGGGACCCAGGCATCCAGGTGGAATCCACAGATAAGCCCAGGTGTCCAAGGGGGGTCCACATGTATTCTGAATGGATTTGTAAGAGACGCAGGTGTCTGGGAGGGGGAATCTGCAAAGGAATCGAGCATCCAGCATTGGGTTTCCAGTCGGGGTCCCAGCAGTCCGGATGTCCCTGACCGTGCTTCCCACAGGTGCCAATGGCGGGCTGGACCCTGTGGATGGCCCTGGTGCTGGTGGCGCTGCCAGGAGCAGTGGGTGAGACCCGCTACGAGAAGTTCCTGCGGCAGCACGTGGACCATCCGCAGACATTCACGCTCGCTGCGCACCGCTACTGCGAGATCATGCTGGCGCGGCGGCGGGTGACGGCGCTGGGGCGGCCCTGCAAGCCCTCCAACACCTTCGTGCACGCTCCGGCCGAGGAGCTGGTGGCTGCCTGCACCCAGGCGCCCGACGCAGGGGGGTTCCACAGCACCCCAACACCCGTGAGCCTCACGGCGTGCCGCCTGCGCGGGGGGGACAACCGGCCTCCTTGCTCCTACCGGGCCTTGCAGGTCCAGCACCACGTGCGTGTCTCCTGCCGTGACGGGCTGCCCGTGCACCTCGCTGGCACCTATGCTCCCCCCCAGTGAGGCTTGACATGGAGGGGGACGTGGATTCTCCCTCCCACTGGAGGCTATGTTGGGGCCTGCAATAAAGGAGATGCCACAGGCCTGGGCTCTGGCATCAGCTTCTGGGGGACCCTGCGATCCTACCCCTTTCTGGGTGCTCCCAACGCTGTCCAAGGTGGACACAGCTCCCCATGTGCCTCATAAAACCCTGGGCTTTCCCAACCTCCTGGGTGTCCCATAGCCCCCTAAGGTGCCTCTGACCTCTCCTGTGCCACATAGACTTCCATTTCTTGGGTGTTCCACAATTCCCGTGGGTGCCTCGTCATGCCCCCCAGGGTCCACCTGATCCCCTGGATATGCACCCAACTCTCTCCCCTGTTATCCTGACCCTTCGCTGTCCTGGATACTCCATAGCTCCTGCAGGGTCTTCCAACCTCCCATATGCCTCACAACCCCCTGGGTACCGTCAACTTCCCCCATGCCTGCCCCATAAACCCTCATGTGCCCCACAGTCCCCTCTCCCACATGCCTCTGACCCTATCTGGGGCCCCTCTGGGGCTTAGGCTGCTCTTGGGCCCCCCTTGGCACTCCCGTGGAGCCAAGCATCCTGAACCACCACCCCACTCACACACGGAGCACACACAAAAAACACACGCACACAAAACATTCACTGTGCACACAACACACAACATGCACACCACTCACAACACAAAACACACAACACGCTTCTACACACAGCACGCATACACAGCACAAAGACGCACGCATAACACACACACAATACAGAAACACAGCACACACACTGCATGCACATGCATACACAGACAGGTATTTTCTTGGGTTGGATTTTCTTGGGTGTGTTTCAGCTTATGTTCATCACCTCTTGTCCTGCTATTGGGCATCACTAAGAAGAGCATGGCTCCCTTCTCCGTTCCTCCCCATCAGTACTTACCAGTATATTGGTAAGTTCCCCCTACCTGAGCCTTCTCCCGGGTGAACAGTCTAAGCTCTTTCAGCCTTTCCTCTTACCAGAGATGCTCCAGTCCTTTTACCATCATCAGCCCTTTGCTGGACTCTTTCCAGTATGCTCCTGTCTGTCTTGTACTGGGGAATCCACCGCTGGATCCAGCATTCCAAGTGTGTCTCAGTAGTGTGGAGCAGAGGAGTAGGATCACCTCCCTCCACTTGATGGCAACATTCTGCCTAAAGCAACCCAGCAGGCTGGGAGTCCTCTTTCTTCTGGTCCTATTGCTGATGGAGCCCTGAGGACTGCAATGGAAGTGCTGACAGCCCAAACGCACTCATAAATTGTGGCTGAGGAGGAAGAGTGCAGCAAATGGTCTTCCTGATGCCTTTCAAAATTGCTCCCTGTCCAAGAGGTCTCTTCCTCATGTGCCCTGAGTAACTCAGATGCTCCTTTTTTCAGAATTCAGCAGAAAGGCACTTGGAGGACCCGTCATGGATTGGTGAGCTCCAACCCTCAGCCCTGTCCCAGCGAGGAGAGCTCTACTCCCTGTACACTGGAGAGGAATTGGGGTATTTCAGGGGCTTCAAGGGCATTCCTGTCCTGGTGACTTCCAGCAGATTCACATGGGAGGAGCTGGGTGGGCTGACCCTTTCAGGAGGGAATGCCTGGGGTCTCTGCAAGTACAAGGATTTGATCTCTGCTGTTTCTTTCTACCTTTGTTCTTCAAGGCTTGGAGGAGGACTCCAGCCTCTCCTCCTGTTCCTGGCAGCTCAGGTCATCCTGATACAGAGAGATTAAAATATCACCATTGTGATTTACCCTACGAGCCTACAACTGCAGACTCCAAAGAGCATGGGAGAGGTGGCACCCATACTGTGGAGACAGCTCTGAGTAGCAGTCCCAGAGCAGCAATGCCAGTTCTGGGGTGCACTGCGTGCTGGGTCTACCTGCATGTGCTGGGAAGTCTGGGTTGTTCCTGGCATCTCCTGTTTGCCTGCAGGGCAGCTCCACCCCTGCCACACATCCCATCCCATCCCATCCCATCCCATCCCATCCCATCCCATCCCATCCCATCCCATCCCATCCCATCCCATCATTGTGCTGTTAGTTCACACCTCTGCTGTGTTTTCCCCCAAGAAGCAACTCTGCTTCTTCAGCATATGTTAGTGTCTGTTTTTTGTGAAGGCTAAAGGGAAGAAAAAACCTCAGCCACAAAAGCATCAGGAACATCCTGACAGTGCTAAGACATCCACCCTTTCTGGCAGCCAGTGGCAATGCAGATCATACCCTAATAGATAGGTATTCTATCTATTAGGCAAAGCACCAGTTGATCTGCTGGCTTCATGAGAAGGATCAGAAAAGCTATAGCTGTAGCTTATGGCTTTGTAAGAAGGATCAGAAAAGCATCATCCAGAAGGAGATGCCAGGAGAAGAGCTGGCTCTCTGTGTGGGTTGCGTATCATGTGAAATGGGATGGAAGGGGAACAGCATGCAGCCTTAGACATTTTTTCCCCATCACTGGCTCCTGTGCATGGTCCTTGGAGCTGCATACCTCATGTCTCAGGAGCACTGGGATGAGATTGAAGGGAACCAGCACAGGGGATGGTCTCCAGTGGTGTCAGTCTCTGTTGTAAATGTCCCAAAACCTTGGGAGGTATGAGAGGATCTGTCTCCATCTGGCGTTGGTCTCAACACCAAAAGAGCATAAGGAGTTCCTAATAGGGTTATGCCTTGAAAATAAATCACGTCTCTTGCCCCTGCTGGCTCAAGGAAGGGCACAGTGCTGGCCCCTCACCTGCGCTATGTTCAGCATCCTTACCCTCTCCTATGGCCTCATGCTGCTGCTGCTTGCCAAGGAGCTGAAGCAGAACTGAGCCTGTCCTGGGCAAACCTGTGCAGCCAGCAGGGCATGTCCCTGCACACATGAGTACGCAGGGTGAGAAGTGCTGTTGGCCAAGCGATCTCATATAACAGCATCTCCAGAGAACCAGGATGGCTTTTACTCCTGAGATATCCTCTGCCTTTGAGGGATGCTCTGAAGCAGGGAGGTGAGGTCACCAGACCACTGGGCAAGAGGGCTTCTAGCAGCACTGCCTGCTCAGTATTTGTCTTGGGGCTTTGGGTCTCAGCCTCATGTCATGTAGGAAGCACACAACCTCCCCACCAAATTCATCTGTGCTACAAATGCATCAGTCAGCAACTCTGCCCATCTCCTGGGAATCTGTCCTCCATGGCGATCGCAGGCACCAGCCGAGATCTGTCTTGTCACCCTTCGTGTGTACACAGACCACTAGGACTCTGAGCATAGGGAAAGGGGTTGGCAGTCTGCCTAGGGGCAGCACAAGACAAGAAACATCCCTTTCCCCACGCAGCAGTGCTACTGAGATGCATAGGTCTGTGGTGCTTCCTCCTCCAGCAATTGCTCCTCAGCACTGTCCCTGTGGCATGTGGGCCCCAAACTGTGTTTCCAATTAGACATGTCCTGCAATCCCTGCTCCCCCTGAGCGGGTGACATGCTTGGGCCCCAGGGTGCAAGGTCAGCTGTGTCCCCTGCCACATGGGGAAGAGGGATGATCCATCCCCTCCACCTTTCTTGCGTAGGATTCTGGGCACGGCAGGCAAGAATGCCTGCTAAAAGGAGGGGCTGCTGCCCATGGCATGCTGAGAACAGCATGGGCAAGGGGGAGTAAGCCAGCAAAGTCCTCACACTCAGCCATGGCATTCATCCGAGGCTTAGGTGTCACTTTCCCCACAACAGCTACACAGCAGAAACCCTAATAGACTTCTTCAGTTCATGTGCTGACCTAGAACCCAGAGCTGATTAGGCTGGAGAAGCATGAGCTACCATAGGGGAAAGTATCAGGAAAGCATGGAGCTGAGTTTCTGTTTATATGAGAGCAAGAAGCCACCCACCAAATCTCAAAATAATATAGCTGAAATTGCTACAGGATTATTGTTGGCCTCTAGTCTGCTGGTACCATGCTGCTGCAGGGTACCAGGACCAACACCAGAACCAGTCTCAAGTGCCCAAACTTCAGGGAAACCATTTTGATCAGGTTAACAGCCCATGCTGTGCAGGCCCTGTGCTAATACCTGTATCAGTGTTTGTCACTAAACTGAAACTCAGCATGCAAAATGGATCCATCCTTGTTTTATGTGGGCTGTTTTGATGTTTGACTACTTCTCGAGTCCTGCTGAGTACTCAACCTAAGCTTTACAAGCCACTTGCCCCACATGTTACCTCCCCGTTATCGCTCAGCTTGGATATGCCATGGCCAGGCCCTATCTCCTTTAGTGCTGTCCTGCAGAGCTGCCTCCAACTTACTTCCTACATCCATGCTTAGAAACTGAGTCATCTCTTCATCTTATCTCTGAACAACATGCTGGGCTCCGTCAGGCAGGTTCTCCAGCTGTTTCATCACCCTGCTGGCTCATGTGAAACCACATGCAACAAGCCAGGGCCAGACTTCCCAGGGCAACGTATCCAGGATGGGCCACAGGACAGTGGTTCCCAAGCCAGAAGCTCCTGCCACCTATGCTGGAGGGAAATGGACCCAAGAGTCAGAAGCAAGAAAGCCAGTGTATAACAAAAATCCCTGACGGCCACATTTGGAGCCATCCCACATTCTTTCAGCAGGCAGGGACCTGTACAGCCTCCTCCCTGAGGGGATCAGGGGAAATTCATTGCAAATGGGTGCCCAGCCAAGGAACCCATCCCCTCCCATCAGCAGCAAGCATAGCCAAACAGATAAAATAATCCAGATGAGAAGCCTGGAAAAGATTCACAGAAAGTGTATGGAGTATCAAAAAACCTGGGGAATTAAAATTCCCCCAAGAGACAGCCTTGATCTGGAGGTGAATCAGGGCTGGAGGACAGTGCTCATGCATTTCTACCTGCTTGGAGCTGGGAGGGGGACAGCTCAGCTAGTGACATCCTGTCTCTAAGCTGATGCTGGGCTCTCTTCACGTGTCCTTCTCCAAGGGCTGCAGAAGTGGTGCCAGGCACAGGGCAGTTCATCTCTGCCTCTTGTTAGGGTTGAAGAGTAAAAGCAGCCAACAGCCTCTGGTAAAGCCAGTCTTTCCAAGCAGCAGCACGGCCACTCTACTGAGCTGAGTCGCTGCTACATGTCTGGATGGAAGAAAAGTGGCTGGAGGGAGCCAGGCCAACTTCTTCCTCTTGCATCAAGCTGCTCTTGCATTGCATCTATTGGAGGAGTGTGTCTGCAGCACACCCAGCCCTATGCATTTCTAATTCCAACACCAGCAGCAATAAGACCCTCCCAGGCCGCAGGCCCTGGCCTTTCACATGCCAGCTCATCTCTTGATAAAGGGGTTAAATAAATGCTAGACACAAGGGACAGGTGAATTACAAGAGGGATGAGGAAAGCAAAGCAATCTGGCCCTGACTTCCCCCCCACCCAGGCCTTGGAGGTG
Source organism: Strigops habroptila (assembly GCF_004027225.2). Classification (NCBI taxonomy): domain Eukaryota; kingdom Metazoa; phylum Chordata; class Aves; order Psittaciformes; family Psittacidae; genus Strigops; species Strigops habroptila. Next base: position 46,680,241 of record NC_044283.2, read on the forward strand.
AATTGGGGATTTTCCATTTCATTAATTTTACAAGGGGTAATTCCCAGCACCCAGCATCATCCTCAAGAACAGACGCATCCTGGGCTGTGTCTCACCCTTTCAATCAAGAGCCTGCACAGCTGAATCACTAGACAGGAAAGCCATGCTCTATTAGTATCCAACAAAGGTAATAGGCAGCTGATATTGAATTGCCCACAGTAGAAAATACAGCTGATACACAGAAACAAGCAGTATTATTTTTTTTTTTTTTTTGTTTTAAAGTGAGAAGCAAAATGGATGCCAAACCCCACAAAAGATGTGAATTTGAAAGCCCCTCCTGGTTCTCCCTTGCAAAGGAGCATTACAAGAATTGCATTTGCTCCCTGGGAGAAGCAGCCAACCGTTCATCCCTGCTGCCCGCTCTAGAGAGCAGTGCTGTTCCCAGGCAAAAAGGCTCTGGTGCTTCAGGTGGAATGGGGGTCAGAAGGCTGTCCCAAAGGCGCAGAAATCAACTCCAGTACATTGGGTTCATTAGGAACATGTACACACACAGGCAGGAGTTTATTAGTCCACAGACTTACCATAGAAAAAAAAAAAATTTAAAAATTCCCCAAAATAGGGGTAGGTTCCCAGTTTTGCCTGCTCACAGATTAACAGTGCTGAGGGTCCTAAACAGGTCTTGTGCACTCCGACTGGAGTGTGGGGCGGGAGCCGGACGTGCATTCACAGCCAGGATTCAAACCTCTCACATATAAAGGGGCTGTGTACCTTCAGCCACAAGGCAGCCAGGAGCCCTCCACTGCCTCCGAGCCACATCCAAGGTCAGAGCAGCTGCAGCAGTCTTAATGTGTGTGAGAGGGAGGCTGGCTCAGCAGATGCTAAGTACTGGCAGCACAGCCAGTCCTCCAGTTCAATGCTCCGCTCTGTGTCCACAGCCCTCTCTGCAAACTTCATCATGAGCAGGGCACGCTTCATGTCCACCCAGTTCTGAAGCACCTGGCGGAGGACTTCCTCATGGCTGAGGGGCTGCTCCGTGAGGTCTTTCCGGGGCCCCCAAAGCAGACACTGCAGCATCCGCTTGGCCTCGGTGATCCGCACACGCTTGATGGGATCCGCTTCCAGTAGAAGGTGTGCCAGCTGCTGGAGCCCCCGGGAATAGATGGATAGGCTAGGCAGAGCAGGGAGGTCCTCGGGGCTGTACTCCTGCTCCCTGAGGTGTACCTTCTCCTCAAAGGGGTTGGGCTGGTGCAGCAGCTCATAGATGAGAATACCAGTCTGAAACTCATCAAACTTCTTGTACTGAGAGGCCGACACAATCTCTGGGGCCAGCCGGGCCTGACTCTTCTTCAGTTTGGAGTCTCCAGTCCCAGGCTTCTGTTTGGCTTTCAAAAAATTGCTGATGATGAGCCGGGGTAAGTGTTTGTCATCTTTGGCTTTCACACAGCTCATGGGGGGCTTGCAGGGGACAAGCAGGAGGTTCTCCAGGCACAGGTCACGATGGATGATGCCGTGCTCTTTGAGATGTTCCAGGCCATTGCAGAGCTGGAGGAGCAAGAAGCAAACACGACGTTCGTACAGCTCTGGCTTGGCTTGGTGCAACATCACCGAGTCCCTCACGAAGTCGGCAGTGGTCTGGCTTGGCACCTCCCGGGTAATGACCACCACACAGTTGTGCTCGCTGGCAGTGCGGGAGGGATGGAGGCCATCCCCAGGAATGCTTTTCCCTTCATCAGAGGCCAGCAGCATGCTGGAGGGGACGGAGGCCACAAAATGCCCACAGTCCTGCTGGATGTTGAAGTGGACTGGCACTGCAGGGCTGCAGTATGAAGCAGCCACCTTGGACTCCTGGGTTTTACAAATCTGTGAGGAGAGACCAAACGAAGAGACTCATCAGTCAGTGACAAAGACAGGGCAGAGAACAGAAGGTGAGAGGTGGGTTCCTAAGCTGAGATTTGCAGATGCTAAGGAAGACATCACTAGCTAGAAGCACGGTGAGCACTGGTCCCTTTGGTACTTTAAAGTAGCTCCTGGCTTGAGGATCTTTCTTGTCCAGCAACACCCCATCCTTAGCAACCAGATGTCTGGGTTGCATTTCTGGGCATGCTTCCTTTGCCAGGCAATGCCTGGTAATTGCAGGAAAGGAGAAAGGTAGTCCTCCCATGAGTAACTTCTGGAGATTCTGTTTCATTGCTGACAGAAGCAACATAGATTTACATCATGACATCATCCAGATTCCCCCCTGCAACCCAAATGGCATTCAGCAGAGGGAAAAGCAAAGCCTGTGGCAGAAGATGTGCTGCCTCCACCTGAGGAGATGGTTAACACTTGCCATGGAGACCCCATGTGATGTGATGTGGCTGCAAGGATGGCCCTGTTTGAAGTGAGGGAGTGAGGGGTGGACAGAGACCTCCAGCACTTTCCTCCTACTTAACCCTTCTCTGGTCCTAAGGCCTGGAGCCACTTTCACATCCTCCTCAACCACTCTGCTTCCTTGTGTCAGGCAGCTACTCTCAAACTCCTGATCAACGGCTAAGGGAAACCAGCAACAAGCTGTAGTCATCAGCACAGGTCAAAAACACCAGAGAGAAAGTGGGAGTTAACAACAGGCTTAGAAATAAGTGAGAGTGCGGCAAACTCAAGGAAAATAAAAGCGTTTTATAATCTAGACTCTCCTAAGCCCACATGACTTTTATCTTCATTTTGTTCCGTGTTTTAGCTTTATGACTGCATTAAAGACTAAACAAACTCAAACCCGGGTTTATTATAGGAGTATCCATTAGCTTATGGGGCCTTCTGGCATTTCTATTATACACGCGTTCCTCCCCCCCCCCCCTTCCCCCTTTATTTAGCAATGTATTTATATCTTACCTACAGGAATCAGCAACAGGCTGAAACTCAGCATAAAAGGTTTCAAACCCTGGAGCGTGCCACTGCCAGTCACAGCATGCGTGCAAAATCAGGCAAGAAATCAATTTTGCCTCCAAGTTAAAATAAATGCAAGAATAGAGAGGAGCTGGAGAAATGGGCTGCTTTTGTATTCCTCTAGCAAGGGTTTACATCTAGGCATTTGCAGGTAATTCACTCAGCTGAGACGATACTGCAGAGATGGGGCATTTCAAATCCTTATTGTCCTTGCTTTTCTAAACAAAAGTACCCTGCCGTAGCTGCATGCTTATTTTGTGGAAAGACAAGCTCTGGAGAGCTGGGCAGACTGCAGATTAGCACAGTGAGATGCAGAAGGTCCCCAAAGGAGGAGGAGGAGGCCTTCCACCCCTCTATGGAACAAGACTGATTGTTCCTCCCCACATAGGTAAGACATACAAGGCTTAGGAAAAGGTGAGGAATGCCTGTGAGAGTTTGGAAGAGGAGAGTCTGGAGAGGAACGCCTGGAAGAGTAACTGCAACCAACCAAAGACAGGGAGATTGTCACCAGCCAGCCATTCTTCATGACTTTGGCTGCACCAGAGGTATCTCCCATGCAACAAGCTCGAAGGAGGAGCCTGGCGCCAGCTTAGTCACGCATCTTTAAGTGGAGAAAGAAGCCAAGGTGTGGAGCATATCTTGGCTTAATTCCTCTAAAGCCATTTCACGTAACTCTAGCTCCTTCTAACTGTTTTATACATAGCTGTGTCTGCCTGTGCACAGCCCACACTCCGGCTCCAGCTCCTCAGTGGGCTCCTTGGCTCAAGTCAGATCCTCTGCCCATTTTGAGCTCTCCAAGCCCAACTTTAACTACAGGCCTGTGACCAGTTTCATGACAGAAAATCTGTACCAGAAGCCAGGAGGGGCAGCTAGGAATCAGCCAGTTGCAAAGTTTCACAATTATCCTCTACTTCAGCTACCAAAAGGAAGGTGGCACACAGGAACATTGCAGGAAGTGTATGCATGCACATGTGTAAACACAGACACAACTTCACTTAATGCTCGTGCAAAGTACGGCCCTGTTGGAGTGGTTTTGGCCTTGTTAAGGCACTCTGCAGTGTACCAAGAGCGCAGAGTAAGGCCGTATCACATGCAGGGACACAAGTGCAGTCCCATTAAGAGGCTGAAATGTGCTGGCTTTGCCTTGGCAAGAATTCATGCACTACAGCCATAGAGCTGAGCTTCTGAACCCCACCTAACATGGCAGGCAAGAGCAAAGGGGTGTGTGTGCCACAGGGAACTGCAGATTGAAAAGGAACACACCAGTTCACCACACAATTCTTAGGTTTCAGGGGGACAGTTGCGATGGATTTAGGGATAACACACAAAAGAAGCTGCAGCTTTCAGTGCTGGACCAGGGGTATTGGTGCAAGATCCCATCTAACTCCATTCTGGTTATTTACAGCCCTCCTTTGGGTTGACTGTACTTACTTTAGAATGTGAACTGGTTTTAAAACATCCCCTTGGGGTTTATAATAGTTGAAACGATTCAGCAGAGATTCTTTCTTTTTTCCCTTTGCTTAATGCATCTCTGACAGTGCTTTTTGGGGTATTACTTTAGGTTTTGAAAACAGCCTGAAGAGTAAGCAGCAATGAGATGCCCCTAGGGCTAAGTCAGAATAGAAATTAAAGGCTATGTATTCAAGCAGTAACATGGGTCAAGAACCCAAAATCCATGGGATGTCCATGGAACAGGCTGGATAAGCTTACTTATCCAGGTTTCAAAGAGCTGAACTATTGCACCTCAAGTTTCCATTTCAAACATGGATTTCACAGTTATAGAAAAATATTTCAGACCTGACCTTACACAGCACGTCTGGGTCAGCCTCACATTGTTTAATTGAGATCTGCAGTATCTTAATGCCTGTAGTTTCAAGATCTTATAAGCACTCCCATGGTTTCTGGGTCAAACCTTCCACTTAAAAGGCAGGCAGAGACAAAAATGCTGTCTTTTGAAAAGCCTTTCATCAGCTTGTGTCATCAGAGGCGAATGCCTCTGAGTTTACAATGTAGTATTTGCACAAAGATATTTTTAGAAACTGGTTGGGTTTCAGACCCTACTAGTCTGTGTCAATAAGCATCTGAATGGCATTTGTTACAACTAAAACTCCTCCAAATTAACCTTTGCAAGCAGTAGGGGAAAAGCGTCAGTTTTGGAAAGGGTTTTGCTTGCCAAACTTCACCTGTGAGAAAGACAAGCAGAGAAAACAGGCCACTGGGTGCTGATGGTGCTTCTCAAAGGTGTACTACTAAATCTGCTTCCCACTCTTTCATTCGAATCCATACACCAGAAAGGGGGGAAAAAGAAGCTCCAAGGTTCAGTCCCAGCTCAGCTACGGACCCCCAAGCAGCCTTGGACCCTGCAGCAATTTGCCTCATCCTCCCAACTGGAAGATGGAGATAAGCTTGAACACCTCCTGGGTGGGGGCTTACCTTCACAGCATAGGTGGTAGAAGGGTCCTTGGAGCAGGTGGCACAGTAATATATCGCATCCCCTGAGTCACAACAGGGCTTGTTGCATGCCAGCTTGAAGTGTGACCAGTTTTTCTCGCTGAAGCGCAGCTCATTCTTCTGCTCCCGCATGAAGCAGTCCTCACACTTGGCAACCAGGCGGCGCACGGACTCGGCATAGAGGGCCCCCAGCTTGGCGTACACCCCCTCCTTGCTGTCGATGTTGCTCAGGAGGTTGTGGAGCTGGAGGCTGGAGCCCGATGACACCTGGCTGGACACACTGAGCTGCGAGGAGGAAAGGGACTGGAGGTTTCTGCTGGGGACACAAGCCCCAGTGCTCTTAGCGGTGGCTGAGCCCCAGTAGCTGTTTCCTTTGGAGCTTTTCTCCAGGGACTCAGAGGAGGAGAAAGCGCCGGGGCGGCCCCCCAGGCTGGCTGCGTGGATGAAGGGAGACTCCTCTCGGAGGCAAACATTGGTCTCAGAGTGGCTGACATTCAGCCTGGGGCTGGGAGCATCAGCTGCTCTGCCTGAAGATGCCTGTCCTCCAAAAAAGTCATCTGGAGAGGACACTGTTCTGCTCACCGTCTTCTTCTGGGGCAGAGGGGGTGGGCAGCTGGGGGCAGAGGAGGGACCATCCTCAGCGGAGAGAGGAAGGAAAGGGACAGGGGGAAACACTTGGCTCTCAACTGGAGGAGGCGAGTGGTTTGGCTCAGAGGAGTGCCCTAGGAGACAGCGACACACAAGAAGATGCATGAGTGGCCCTTGTGGGCTGGAAGCACAATTCCCGCTCCATGTCCCAGCCACCCCACAGGCTACCTCTCCCAGCGCCCTGGCTGGGAATAAAGCAGCAAGCCAGGTTACGTCTGAACCCAGCGCACAATCTTCATCTATTCACGACTGCAAAGCTTCACTGAAGGAGTTAGGGATTTAATCCGGTTTAATACAGCAGGTTTGCAAAGCAGGCTGCATCTAGAGAAGTGTCCACCCCCTTAAACTTCCCTATGAACTGCACACAAAGTAGTAAAATGCTAGTGGAGGGTAAATATTTAAGCTGTGATGTCACCCACAGGGAGGTAAGAACGAAGCACTCCGGATATGTGGATAATCTCCTAAACAGCCTGTTTCACCTGGGAACTGCCACCCAGTGCTTCAGTGCCACAGCGTGATAAGGAGACAGTGACTCACTACACAGCTCCGGCGCTCAAGCTGTACCAGAGCAGCCCAAGGAGCATACTGAACCTATCTCTCTGCCTCACACTGGGTAAGGGTCACTGGGCAAGGCCTGGGATTTTGGCAATGTCCACCCCCCTGAAAAAACCTGGCCTCTCCCCCACTGCCTGTGCGCAAGCTTATTGCCAGACCTCTTTGCTCAGAGGGCAGCCTGGCCCCACTACATACCCCAGGCAGCTCCACATGCCATCTGCACATGGATTGGGCGGGGACAGCTGACTCATTCCAGCTAGCTATCCCAGCTGCTTTCCTACCCTGGGCAGACTGGAGACAGGTCATAAAGTTGCACGTCACAGAAGAAAGGGAAAGAAAAAGAAAAAAGGGATGATTTGACATTGAAATCAATAGCAATAATTAGAGGTCATGGATACAGAATGAATAAGGAGTGGAGGGGTCTGCAGGGGAAATTAAAAGAAAAGACATAATTATTTCAGGGAATTTTCTATGCCACTTGAACGACAGGCAGGGCTCTTGATAAACTTGAGCTTTGCTAAAATGTTGCATGCAAGTGTAGACCTTCAAAGATGCATGGTGGGGTTTTGCTCCAAGCAAGCTCATCAGATAGTGGGACCTATTGCTTTCTTTGAACCCCACTTCCAAAGCTGTTAAGCGGTAGCAAGCTATCCTGCTGCTGAGGGTTCAGATGCCAGCAGGCACTTCCTCACTCACAGTAGCTTTCTGCTTGCTCCACAGGAATGCCCTGGGGCAGTTTCATGTCAGCCTGAAGCAGGCACTTGTCTCCATCACAACCCTAGTGACTCACCAGCTCTCACGCACAACCTCCTTCAAGCGCAGGGGCTCAGATCCCAGAGCTCCCAGCCTGTCCTGGCACGTCACATGCAGGCTCAAAGCCACACTAACTGTGCCAGAGCAGCAGACCCTGTCAGCTGCTCACCACCTGAGACCACAGATGCCACCACGACCTGATCCGGTCCTTCCCCACCAGAGTTTGGTAGCATGACATCCATTTTCATTTATCCCCTCCACTGCTAAGACCGGCTGTATGCTCCTGCTGCAGTACACCCCATCCTGAGCAACAGCATTGAGACACACCCCAGGAACGAGCAGCACCAATTTCGCCTTCCGCAGATGATGAGTTTGCCATGCAAGACAGTTTTGGCACCCCATTTCTGACAACAAGCTCAGAAACAGCTCTGTGGGAAATGCTGTGAATGAATCAGCACACATCTCTCTTGCTCTTGTTCCTAGGTGCCAAGCTATCTGACTCCCGTTGAGCCCTTGCTCCAGGTGTCTGCCTGCACTGTACACCCAGTCGCTCTCCAGTTTCAGCTGCTCTGTAGCTGCGGTTAACTGTGGAGCTCATGGCTCAAGTGATGCATGCCCCAAGCTTTAATGAAAGCCAGACATCTTCATCATACCCTGCCAAGTCCATGGGAAAGATCCCCTCCATTAAAACCCTGCCAAAAGCCACAGACAGGGATCATTCAGCATGGCATCTCTTGCCACTTCCAGTCCAAGAAGCTTTGACAGAGGATGCAGCCAAGAGAAATTCTTCAGCATGCAGCCCAAGAGCAACTCAACAGAGGCATCTCTGCCAGGACATGCAGCTGAATCCCTGTTTCAAGAGGCAAGATTTACTTGACAGAGTCTTACAGAACAAACGTCAGCGCTGGAAGCTTTGGCAACCGGTCCACATGCCTAGCCCACAAATGCTAAACTGCTCTTACCTTTACTTTATGTGCTGCTGGGCTCTGCCCCAGGCACAGGGGAACTAATGAAAACTTTTCACAACTTTTCTACCATTGCTCTGCACCTTCAGCATAGAGCCATTCTGCCTGTCAAGGGCTTAAAAACTTCCCCCCCTCATATTTTAACATCTGACAGCACAGGCAATTGATTGGCACTCACCTCACTCAGTGGCTGACTGCACAGCTTCTTGCTTGCATCAGCAAAAATAACTGCATTCAGGCTATTCACTTAAAAACTCAACTTTCCCAAGATGAGTTCAAACAGTTACTTCTGTTTGTGGAGGCAGAGAAATTCTCTTGTCCAATATCACTTTGGACAGTAAATTGCTTCTGTGCCCAGCAAGTAAAGATACAACACATGTGAGTTTTTCTTCCCCCTGTACAATTTCCTGCCACAGTCTTACTCTCAGGCTCCAGGTTAGCAGTGGAAAAATGGAGTTTCCAGAGCTCTGGCTCTTAATTTTATTGCTGCACACTGTTGCTCTTGGAAAGAGAGAACTTCCACTACACGAAGGCTGCTTTTGCAAAGGAAATACTTTCCTAGCTGCTGAACACGTTAGTGCATGTCTAAGTTACGCACTGATGAAAAAAGTGACTTCATAGTAAGTATTTTTTAATCTCAGTTAAACGAGTGCAGGCAGATTTTTTTCCCCTTCAAGAAATAACTGGCAACGCAATGAGAGGGAGAGATCACCTCTAGCACAAGACTCCTTCTGGTACTCCTCAAATCTACAAAGGACGTTCTACAGTAGGGCTACTTGAGACCTCATGCAACATATGAAGCACAAGCAGGATAAGGACAATTGCTCTCAAATAGAGATTTTATCCAGAGAAGAGGAGAGCTACAGGATGAATAATTTTGGCACTTGCCAAATGAAAGAGGAAAAAACATGATGTTGGCCTGACTCTTCCACATTCATCTTAAGTGCATCAAGAGGCAGAAGGGTGGAAGTGGAAAGATGAAAGGTTGCTGAGCAAACTAGGTGATTGGACCCTCGCAATCTCTGCTCTGAGGATGCTGCCCCAGCAGTGGGCCTCAGGACGGAGGTAACTCCTTCCTCAGCTCCAGTGCAACCTCTCCCACACCCTATGGTCACTTACTGCCATCGCTGCCAGTCTGTGTGTCTGAGTCGAGGCTGTCACTGGAGCCAGCAGTGAAGCTGACGTGGACGCTCCTGAACGGTGGGCTGAGGCTCTCGGCAGAGCTGTTGCTGACCCTCTCCAACTCAGCATTATTGGGGTTCATTTTCAGAGCATGCCTAGAGAGTGAAAAAGAAGAGTCAGAAGACAGATAGCAAAAGATACCCTGCATGCACTTGTGCATGGAGACTCAAGATGAGAGCAGCCTTAGCTTGGTCTCTACACATCCATGCAGACACTGTGCAGCCTTGTACCACACCACAACAGCTCACTCCTGTGCACTTTTCTTCCTTCTCTAGCACGTGGGGATCACATCCCACTGACACCGAGCAGGTTATAGGCTTGCAGCGCCCATACCAGCCCCCTGTGACAAACCAGCTGTGCTTGAGCAGAGAGAGCGCAGTAAGCCAACAGCATCCAGCCCCAGTCTGTGACTTCTTTACCTAGCACATGTGGGGTCCTGGACCACATCCCATCTTGGCTACCATCACTGGGAAGTGAGGACCCACCAGTGTTTGCCTTCAGTAAAGTTCTCAAGGGAAGGCAGTGATATCCCTCCTCCCATTTTACAGAAGGGCAGGTTCAGGCTGGGTGTCAGAACCCAGGTCCTTCATGGTGGAGGCATAAGTGGAAGAAAAGTCCATCCCCAGCAGCTGTTGTTTCCTCAGTGCATCACAGTAACAACTAACACCTTGAAAAGAAGAAGTGCCTCTGCAGAAAACAAGTATCTGCCAAACTCAGGACCTACCATGCAACTTTTAAAGTAAGAGCTACAGTCTTCTATGCAGCTTCTATCTAAAATAATAAATAAACAAACCATAAACTGGGCTTATAACTTGCCAGATCACAGTTCAAGTGATCAGTTGTAGGCAAGCAGGACTTTTCGCTAAGATAAGGAATTTCCCCTGCATTTTCTTCATTTTATCCTCCTTGGAAAACAACGAAATGTTGAAATCAGGCAGCACATCACAGCACCAAGGCTCCTCCTAGCTTGGTACAGTTCAGACTCTATCGGCCAGCAAATGAAGGCTATCGGTCCACTTTTTTTTCAGTAGAACTGCCTATCTGCTGATAGAATTCAACACATTGTTGATTAAGAATGTAAAAAGGTTAGTGGCAGGCTCGTAAGAAAAGAAAAAGGACTTCCACCAGCTATCTTGCTGGAAGGTATCCGGCGTTTCCTAATCAGAAGGCTGAATGGCTGCTGAGAAAGACAAACAAAAGACGTGCAAGACCGTTTTCTTGTGGCACCCTGTTCGCATGCACAGGATCCCTCCTCTTCCACAACCCCCAAGCACAGCAGATGCCAAGAGTGACTCCTATTTGAAGACTGAGAACCGTTTCGCTCCCCATCCAGACAAAGCACTTACTCTCATGTCCACACCACCACATGGAGAGCAGAGTGTATGAGAAGCCCGGAAGAAACTTCTGCCAGACTTCCTCATTTGCCTGAGCAGCCTCAGTCTAAAAATATTCAGGCAGTGATGAAAGCAAAGCTGTAAAAACCACCTCAGGTATAACTCAGCAGAGACACTGGTCTTGCACCAGTGATGAATTTACCACGCAAGCCTCCTGGGGATGATTTACAGAACTTCGCAATGCACCACACCAGTGACAGTTGGAAAATAGAAAGAGACAAAGGGAAAGTGAGACACACACACTGAGGTTTTTAGCTCTGTTATGACTGATGCTGTTGAAAGCAACCAACTGGTCTTCCATTTTATATATATTTAAAAAAATATATAAAGATACTTTCTCAGACATTAAACTTTTAGTAATTTTGGGGTAAAAAGCGCATGGGTGAACACCTATGCGGGTGCACTCTCTGACCTGGCGAGAACCAAGAAAGCGTTTGAACCCACTGAGAAAAGAAGAAGATTTTGCACCAGAGTTGGTCTACATTTGCACAGATGAGAGGTTTTCTAACACATTCCTCCCCTTCCCCACCCTCCTCCCAGAAAAGTTGGTGCATTTCTGTTTCTTTCCCATCACTTAAACACAAATGCGCAGAGCTGCCTTACCATTCCCGCACTCAGAGAGAGATGGGACTTTGCTTGGCGGGGTCCAAGGTCCACCGCACACAGCCACACCTATTCCTCCAAGCAACCTGGGCGCAACGCGGCGCCTGCCAGAGCCATGCTGGCTGCTGCCTTTGCCGAGCTCAGCGCTGCGGTGAAGTCAGATGCACAGAGAACCCCGTTTCCTCTCCGCGCCGCCGTGACTTATGTAAAATGCAGTTCCTGAATAGGCACACCGAAATAGAAATTGTTTGCCGCTTAAACGACATCCTGCTCTTGTTTCAGATGTTACAGCGGGGCCAGCTAATGCCGCCTGGAAATATCACTGCTTTACATCTCCCTCTTTCCCTACGAGCTGCCTGAAGCCCAGGCTGCAGCCTTCACAAATTAAAATACCTCCCACTATACCAAAGAATTACTGAGAACACTCGATGGGGTCAAACTCTCCCAGTTCAATAAAATTCCACCCCAAAGCAGAACAGCTCATCACTGCAACAGCCTGTGGGATCCTGATTTACAGCTAACCCAAACCTCCCCTGCTTTGCTAACGTTCCTTCCACCATGCGTGACTGCAAGGGCAGAGGTGGCTATGAGCCTCTCTTGCCCTTTTCACCACAGGACATTGGAAATAAAGAGCATCAACCCATTTTAAACCTGAAAGAATCATCAGGATTGCCTGATGGGCGATCTGTGGGCTCCACTCACCTTCAGAAAGACGCAGCAGTGGTTAATCTACTTCCATTTAAAAAAAAAATCCAACCTCAGCACCTTAAATGTAAATGGCATCTTCAAAAGCAGCACCAGAGTTTTGTGCCAGTGCACAAAAAGCAGGTCACAAGAGTCAGCTCTCCCAACCTAATCACCTAAAAAGACAGGATTTCCAGCTCTCCAAATTACTCTTGAGGCTTTAAATACACTTCAATTACTCAACATCCTCTATGCAACATGCTGGCAAACTCAGGCAACCCTTCCCGTTCACTATTACCCAGTTTTCCCATCCTAAACAATTTCATCCAGACGGCTTTCCACATGATTCCCACAGTCCTGCCTAAAATGAAGGAAGGTGGAAAACAGCAGTCGGGGGGGGGGAACAAAAAACCCCCCAACCAAACAAAAAACCCCACCAGTGTGGAGTTTTGTAACATTGCCAAGGGACCCAGATCATTCGCCATGCCCTATGTTGCATCTCTGGCCAGGGCATGCTTTGTCTTTCCCAAGATCCATGTTCAAGCAGTAGCCATATGTTTAACCTCACATTTCTTAACAGATTAGGATTCCACCTGATGCTGCTGTGGGACTCCAGCACTGCACACCTTGCACTTTTCAGAGAGAGAGAGAGAGTGGATAAGGGGTACCACCCTAGGGATCCCTCAGACTCCAGGCATGCTGTCGGCTTGAATTTCCTGCCTGAGATTTGACATGGAGATTTGGTTACCTTCCGAAACTGCAAGGGACAGGGAGGTCTTGAGAGTGGAGAACGCTCCCACTTGTCCCATTTCAGCAGCCATCACACACAGCCTGTTGGCAGCAGTGGAGGATGTTGGAAGGCATCTCTCCCTTGCTCAGAGACCTGACCACAAGGAGCGCCTGCTCTGCAGCCCCATCACAGGGGTTTCTGTGCCTGCTGTGCTGGCAGGAGGGGTCACTCCTCAGCACAGGTGGCAGGACCTGAACAGATAACAGAGATGCTGACCTTTTAAGTCATGCAACAGGGGAAGGAAGCAGAGGAGAGCAGAGAACCACCCACACGTCACCACAAACCAGACCACGCTCCAGGAGAGGTCTGGTGACAATGTGAACAGGACACCCCTTCCTAAAATAAATGCACAGCAGAAAGAAAAGCCAGACTGCATTACAGCATCAAATACAACACATGGCTGGACATAATTACTACACAAGAGGAAGCACCGTTGTACCATATGCTTGTCTATCATGAAATGTGAATAATTATATCTTCCTCCTCCCTCCACTGCTGTTTCTTCCAGCATCTTCTCCCAGACACACAGGCCAGTTAAAAACCTGCATACAGCAGTTTACAACATTTGAGGCTTGGATTTGTAATTATCCTTCTGCTACCAGCTGGCAAATGTTTAGAAATCAAAACTGAGGTGAGGGAAAGACAGGATTTTTAAACTCTCCTAGCTCAAAAAGGTTTTATGTAGCACAGGTTAAACTGAAACAAGGGTTTGGAGTCTGGAGGTGCAAGGGAAAATTCAGATGAGGTGCAGAATTAAGATGGAAATGGGTAAAAAATTAAATCACTGCATGCTCCAGTGTGGTAAAGAGGACAAACCATCTCATTTCAATTTCCAACTCTGTGCTTTTTAAAGTGGTAAGAATGGGAACCACACAGAAAAGCAAACGACATTCATTTAAGAGAAACAAACTCTCCCAAAAGATGAGCTGATAAATCACAACCTTTAAAAAATATCCACTGGCAGAAGCAGCATGAGAAATTCCCAATTAGTTTCAGGCAAAAAACACAGGGAGAATCCAAAAGGCGTATTCCCTCCCTGTCCTGGAGTGTGATTCTCTCTCTTGCTTGAGCCATACCCTCCCTTCTTTGCTCTATTTACTTAATTATTAATTATGTATTTAAATAGACTCCCTCCAGAGTTTCTTATTTATTATTATTTATTATTTTTAAAGTAATAAATCTGGCTTGTCCTAGACCAGACAAGTCCCTGCTGTCATCCACAGTCATGGACAGGAGGGTCAAAACTTGGGACCCGCATGACTTCTGAATACATTTGTAATTGCCACAGCAGCTCCATCTAGCCAGTCTGCTTTTGTCATGGGGTTAACCCTGACACTGAGCTCCAAAAGAGAAACGTCTGCCTCGGGAATGGTAAGAAAAGGGGAATATTCTGTCTCAGGTGCTCTGTCACAAACTGATTCCCGGCAAGGAACACAGCACAGTCCCATCAGCCAACACCGCCTTCCCAGCAAGGAACAAACCTGCCTCTTTTCCTGGTGATCCAATTCCCAACTTGGTTGTTTTTTGTAATGCTCTTGTTGTGATCCCTCTGGCAAAAAGTGGCAGTGGCAGCAGCAGCACTCTTGGCACAGCTCAAGCTCATTTGTATTTTCAGCGATGGCAGGTGCCGGGATGTGCCGTGCTATACACCTTTGTTACCCCAAATGAGCGCATTCAGCATATTTCAGAAGCTATCTATCTACAGCACTGCCTTTGGAAGGTGGCGTTAATTATGATGAAAACAGCTCAAGAGCCAACAGCACAAGATGCAAAACAGCATTGCTGTTTCCTTCCTTTGAGGTACATGAAATATATTACCATCAAGGTTTTGCAGACTAGAAGGAACCGTGAGGATCATTTAGCCTGACCCTCTGCATAACAGAGACATAAATTTCAGTAAAGATTCATTCCTCGTGCCAAGAAACTGAAGGCTGCTACAGCATTTCACAACGAAGATTCTTTATATCACCACTGCACATACAGGTCCTAGGGATCCTAGTTCCCCTAGTGAGCCCTTTCCTTAGCCAACTATCTTCCCAGCTTTTGGAAGATGATCAGCCACCATCTTCTCCTTCCAATCTCTTTCCTCTTGTAATTAAGCTCACTTTCCATTCCATTTCAGACCAAGCAAACCTTAAATATCTATAATCTTTTGAACAAGCAGGAAAAAAAGGATTGTATGAAGAAACAGTTGCAAGAGGTCCAGAGTAGCTTTATATAGGATGAAACAGCCACAAATTCATTATTTTCTTTTTTTGTGCCAACTTTCAAAATCCCTAAAATCACTCCTTCTGCCATCCTAAGAGAAGCTTACTGCAAAACCAGAGTTTCCTCAGTGCCTGGCAGGAATTTACCCTCTTAAAACTTTTTTCCCTTTTAATTGTTAGAGCCAAGGTGAACAAAACAAAATAGACAGCCTCACTTTTTCCTTCTCTGCTTTGAAACTAGCTTGAACACACATGCACCTTTTCTTTAAAATAAGCAATTAATTTGGAAAGTCAATCAGGTAGGCTTCATTTTCCAGCGTGAAACCAAATACCTTGCTGCACCTTGAGATCTAGAAGAAAAAGAATGGTTACATGACTTTCCTGCAGCTGAAATGAACCCCGCTTTGCTAAATCCCAAGCCCCAAGACTGCATCACAACCAGGTCTACACTGGCTTCATCTCCATCTATCCATAAAAGGAGCCTTTCCAGCTGTCCTGAGGTGCTCTGTCTGTGTCAGGGACTATGTAAGCATAACAGAAGTATCAGTGGTTCTTCCATTACAGATGAGGACATACCCACAGACTGCTCCAGCCTAGGAGAGTATGGATATGTCTCAGAGTCATCTTTGTGTGTAAGACCTCCTCCCTTCTTAAGGCATTCGGCTGCAGCCCAGGAGGACCAGAGATGTTCCTCCAGCACCAAGTCAGAGCCATGTCATGACCCGAAGCCGCAAGCAATGACTGCCCAGGGTAACACAATCCCGCTATGGTGATTTTAAGCAGTTGTGCATGTAGCCATCCCTCCCACCACTACACGCAGGTAACAACACCCTGGTTCCTGCACCAACATGCTCAAAGAAGCCACGCTTCAGACAAAAACAAGAGCACCCTCAAAGCAAACAAACAAAGCAACCAGCTGGC
The DNA here is from genome assembly GCF_004027225.2 of Strigops habroptila. Lineage (NCBI taxonomy): Eukaryota > Metazoa > Chordata > Aves > Psittaciformes > Psittacidae > Strigops > Strigops habroptila. The sequence goes on from NC_044283.2 coordinate 46,696,295, forward strand.
TTTTCATGGCTTGCGAAACCTGCCATCTGATGAAACTGCTGCTCAGGCCGGTGGTGCAGGGGTTTGGTAGCCGGAGGGAGGGCTATGCTCTTTGAGTAAGGTGCCCCACGGCTCAGCTGCAGCTATCAAGGTGTTTAGGAGGCACATACAAGCAGTACAACACATGGCCTACAACTACAGGGGGTAACAGCAATGCCATCACCTACCTGAACCACCTGGCAGGGTTTATGGCTCTGCCAGGGATCCTGATCATGACCACGAATGCCACTTGTTCCCTGACCTTAGTTTCCCTGCCCGTTTTCACGCAGGCTTTCTAGCACACAGATGCTTTCAGCGTGACTCAGAAGCAGTGTTACGTTGGTACAGCCCGATCACACCAGGAGTGTGAACCAGCCTCTCCAAGGAAGTGAAAATGCTCCACATGCCTCAGGACAGACTGTTGCAACTTCATGTGGAGGACAACAGCAGGGCATGCTCCTGGCTTGGAGAACAGCTGGGTCCTAGTCACCCAGACAACAGGACACCCTGACAAGGAGCCCCTTGCCTCCACTCCCAACCCTCATGAAAGCAGACTCCAAGCTCTGCCAGGGAAGCATCTTTGCCCCCAGTACAGAGAGGGCTTTCCTCCATGAGTGGAAGGAGGTCCCAGCATTGCAAGTGGAGGATGCTGCTGGGATATATATTGCTGAGTTTGAGTGTCACCATCCTTCTGGTCTGCCCAGTGAACTCTGCTCTGCAGGGAAAGGGATCAAGTTCTAGAGGACTTTCACCAGGCAACTAGGCATTTCCTAAATGATAACTGCTCGATAGCATCATATCATCTCTGCTAGGTCTCTGCAACACCTCATGTGGCAAATACAACCCCAATCCACGGGCTAATAGGAGACACCAAGTGGCAGCAGCCATGGAAGAAAGTTCACAGGGCCAAAGCTAAGCACATCTTACTGTTCTCTTTGCTTTTAAAGGCAATAAAGCTCATCTGTGTGCTCACTTGCTTGTGGACTTTTTCTTTCCTCTGACTCCAGCAAGCATACGTAGCATCACAGCAGGAAGCCCAGCATTAAGGAGAACTAAAGCCTCTCATTCATCTTTTCCCTTTCCTTGAGAAACCTAAGTTGTTCACCACTTGGTCAATTGAAAACACTAGTTCCCTGGACTAGCCAACCCTACAAACACTGACAATTCGGTATGAGAACAAACATAGGATGGGCCAACTCAACCACAGTCTCAACCTGGAGGTCACTGGGACCTACGCATAAGCTTGACCATGAACTCCAAGAGCAAGCGTTGGGTGCACTCATGATTCATTCACATGGGTGTTCTCCTCCGAACACCCATCCCTTCTTCTCTAAACTTTTACATCAAGGACTGGAGTCAAATCTGTTGTGCAATGCACAGTGTCAGGTAATGAAACTGAAAAACACAATAAAGCAAATACAGGACACCACAGAATGTGAGATGTATCCCTCCCCTGTATGTACAGACAACCTAATCCATTAGTTGCATGGAAAGGAAATAACTTTTTCTTCCCTGATTTTCTCTCCCCCCCCTTTTTTTTCTTTTGGTGCAACGCACAGCTGCAGACACTGAATGCACACAAAGTATCGGAAGCCTGTTTTTTCAGTTGCTTCGCAGAGCTACTTCCTTCCCAGATGGACAGCTCTCCCTCATTCACGTTTGTTTTCTAGGGCCTGCTGTGGCCCTGCATGCAAACCTGACTTCAGGAGAGCTGTGAGGGGAAGGTTGCCTGAAGCCAGGCAGCTCCCGCACACTGTGAGTGCATGTTGGGCAAGCTCCAGTCACCTGCTTGCAGGCAAGGAGTCCTCCCTGGGAAATTGCAGCTTCAAGAGTTAACCTTGAAAGCCAAAAGACATTAGAGCCAAACTGAAAATGAGGATTTCAGAGGCCCTTGCTATTATCACCAAGAGAAGTTGCCCATTTTCACCTATAAGAGATGCTCACAACCCCAGATTTTCTATCCTATTCAACATGAAGGAATTGTGCTGAGACAGAAGAAAGCTGACCTGTGAAACAACAGCCATCCTGAGTGTAGACCTTGTTCTCATTTGAATACTGGGACCCAAGGCCACACCTTGCAGCCCTGAAGGGCTTTGCAAGTACATACGACGTTCAAACCAGGACTTGCAAAGATCTGACACCTTTTTGGAGTAAAAAGGTAAATAGTTTTTCAGCCGTGCAGTCACCTCCCGCCCTCCTGAAAGCCCACCTCTGAACAGAAAAGGAAAACAAAAAAGAATGGGAAGCATCTCCAAGAAAATGAATCCCTGCAGCAAACATCCCAATTGCAAGTGGTTAATAGACCACCACACACACTCACAGGGCTGTACCTGGACTGCTTTTTTGGCGGCGGTGGCGGTGGTGGTGCAAACTCCACTCCATTATTCTTGTCTTTAGGGAAATCAAAGGAGAAAGACGATGATTTGCTGATCCCAGCCTGGCTCTCCAGTGTCAGGCCATCATCCACAAGGTCAGCCCCAGCTCTTCCATTCTCAGCTCCCACTGCCCATGGGTGATTTAGGAGCTCCTGCTCCTCCTCCTCCTGCTCTTCCTCTTCCTCTATCCGGCACTGCTTGGTCCACGTTGGGGTGTAGTATTTCTGCCTCCTGTCATAGGATGAGCCTGTCAGGCCTCTGCTGGACTCCTCCACAGAGACCCCATTGACATGAGTGCACAGAGAAGGAGACGCCCCAAAGGCGCCCGTATCAGTATAGCTGCTCGGCAGCAACTGAACACCAGCTCCATCATGGCTGTTGTCATCACCAAGCCTTGCCACATGGGAGTTTACCAGGGGCACACGGCTTCCCTCACTGCCTGGCTGGCCATTTCGGGACATCTTTGGGGGAATGGCTGGACTCTCAGTAACTGAGGTCTTGGCAGGAGCTGCCAGATGAAATCTTGAGCTGTTTTCACTTCCCGATGCTTGAAAAATCTCCCCATGCTCAATGGCAGGTGATGAACTCCCAAAATCAGGGTGGGAAGTGGGGCTGATACACGGCCACTGAACTCCCACCGCCGAGTCAGGACTGCTGAGGAATATTGTCTTGTGATCATCCTCGGTGTGTGCCGTCATTATAGTTATCTTGGCTGCCACCTGGCCAGTGGAGTCCTGGTACTCCTTCTCACCACCTAAAGCCCAGCTGCCATCCCTCCGCATCCCATCAGCTTGCTCCTTGCCAGTGCTGCGGCCAAGCTTCTCTGCTTTTGCCTGTCCTCCGACAGCCTTCAGCTGCGCCTTCTTCCTCTTGGTGCTCTCGGCATAGATGGGATCACTGCGGGCTGGCTCAGCAAGGCAAGGACGCTGCGGCTCCACCAGAACCTGCTGAGGGGTGCTCAAACCCTCAGGCCGGGGGCCTTCAGTGACAGAGGGCTCTCCAGGGAGAGGCGAGTCCTTATCCTCTGGGGACAAAGCAAAGGCAGCTGCCTTGCTGCTCCCTGTGCTCTCATGGAGGGCAGCAGGCTCGGGGTGGAAAGACGGCTTTTTCCTCTCTGAACACAGGGCGTAGGGGAGAGGATCACCCTGTTTTTTTGTGATGCAGAAGGCCACATTCACAGCTCTGCGCTCCTCTTCACTGAACTTGACTGCCCTGCCACTTGGCCTGGGAATCTCGGGAGCATCCCGCTGCCTCCATCCGCATGGAGTGGAGCTCTCCTTCTCGCACCGGGCGCCCTTCCCCTCCACGCAATGCGGCTCCCACGAGACAGGGCGCTCTCCGTGGCAGTCTGTGATTGAGCAGTACTCACCCCCTTCGCTTTCAAAGCTGGAGGAGAGGTGACCACAGTCGCCCTCCAAGGGGAGGGCTGCTCCTTCTCTGGCTTGGGAAGAAGGGTTTCTGCTGGGGTTGGTGATGCTTCTGTCTCTCAAGGCGGACAGATTAGGGCAGGGGGCACGATGCGGCAGGGCAAATTTGTCTTTGGGTCTGTCCTCCTGCTTGCCCACCTCACCCACAAGCACCAGGCTATGGATAGAGACATTTCTCTCCACGTGACTCTCCAAGCTGCGCAGACCCACCATGGAGTAGCTAGGAGGACAGCAAGATAAGCAGTCGCTGGGAGGGTTGTGAAGGAAGGGCTTTCTCACACCTCCATTGCCAAAATTGTCCAGGCAGATCCGCTGCGCATCTCCTGATTTCAGAAGGAGTTGTTTGCCAGAAACCATGCCCCAGCTGACCTGCACGGGCCAAAGAGACAAGTGCACTGTCACGATGTGCATATGCAAAATGGAAGAGAAATTTAATAATAATAATAATAACAATAATAATAATAATAAAAAACAAAACTCCAGCTCTGCAGAAAAGTCCTCTAGCATTCATCATCTGTTTTGCCCTGTGCTCACCAATAACTACTGCCAACCTTTTCTACTTAACCTACAATTGTCCTATTTCCTGGACCATTTGTAATCCTTGCATTACCATCAATGGCAATGCACTGAAATAAGGCGTGCTCCTTTCTCTTCCTATGGGTTCACTGCCAGAAACATGTCCAACCTGTCATCCTGTCTGTGAATCACCGTGCAATTAGGGGGAAAAAAAAAATCAGAGAGAAGGAATATTTGCACCTCTCTCTGCTTATTTTCATTTCACACAGACACACACTATCACAGGTTATCCTGGGATAGCAACTTGGCTATGCTCAGCACCAAGGACTGGGAAGCAGGTGAGGAAATATATCCAAACTCTCTTCATTTCATAGAATCATAGATGGTTTGGGTTGGAAGGGGCCTTAAAGATCATCCAGTTCCAACCCCCTGCCACAGGCAGGGACACCTTCCACTAGACCAGGTTGCTCCAAGCCCCGTCCAGCCTGACCTTGAACACTGCCAGGGATGGGGCACCCACAGGTTCTCTGGGCAACTGTGCCAGTGTCTCAACACCCTCATAGTAAAGAACCTCTTTGTTATATCTAAGCTAAATCCATCCTCTTTCAGCTTGAAGCCATTACCCCTTGAACTATCACTACACTCCCTTACACAAAGTCTCTCTCCAGATTTCTTGTAGCCCCCCCTTAAAGTATTGAAATTAATTATCATGCGTATTAATTATTGAAATTAAGGTACTGAAAGGCCACCAAAAAAAATTTGAGGGAGATCTATCCAGCTTGCCAAGGGAGGAGTTGGTAGAGGCAGAGTGCCTGATTTGTGCCTGCAAAACAACCCCCCCACACCAGGGTGGCAGAGCCCTCTCCCATAGCACAACACTCAGCCTGGGGACAACTCTGCACACACAGATCAAACCCCACCAACGATGGCAGCCCGTGCTCGTGTGCCCTTCACCCCCAGAAGGAAAGCAAGGGAGACCAACGGGAGGCTAAAAAGAGAACTGCAAGCTCTGACTCTCCTCTGGGGCAAGGGTGGGAGAGCACACCTAGACCACGGGCAGGGTGACACAGCCCGTGTTCCCCTGGGCAGTGCTGATATCAACTGGTCAGGGATATGAACCACCCATTTCAACTGCAACTCAAAGCACTCGGGTGCAGCAGCGTTACACCCAGAGGGCACTGCTGCTCTGGCAGAGGTTGGGAGCCCAAGGAGCTGGGCTATGAAGGTAGGGTGCTTTCTTCCTCAGCCATGAGGACCATAGATCCAGTTAGCACTGTCTGCAATCAGGCAGGGCTTCTTTCCAGTACATCTTCCCAGGAAAATAACTTTAACCCACATCCTGATTTAAAATCCGGAAGTTCCTAAACAAACAACACATTTTTAAGCTCCTTTGCACATGCTTCGTGAGCAGCAGCTCATTCAGCTTCAGCCAAAGATATTTTGACAAGCCAATATACGTCTTAAAGACCTGAGTCAAGATCAGAATTAAAAACAAAGGGAAGGAAATGGTTTAAACAGATATTCCTAGCACTCCTGAGGGGAGGTAAGTAACGGGAAGTCATGTTTGACTGGATTAATCTTTACCTGTGACAGATCTGCATTCATATTCACGTCCGCCCACGAGTCAGAAACATCCGAGTTTATCATAGTTGGCTTCACAGCAATCGTTGGCTTTGAGATGGGAGAAGTGTTTACACCTTCGTCTTCCAACGCAGGGCTCTCAGGCTTGGTCCTAACTCCATTCGGGAGCACGGCAGAAGCTCCCACGTCTAGGGGTGTTTGCAGCCGATGGGAACTCTTTGGGTTGAAGCAGTTTTTGCAGGAGCCGGGCTTCCAAACGTGTTCCACAAAGTCACTGCACGCAGACATCTTCAAATCCTCGTGGGTCAGACCGAGAGCCCTCTGCGTCTTCTACACTGTCCTCCACTGCTCATTTTGCATTTGCTCCCCAGAGCCACTCTTAAGGATCACTTAGTTATCTGGAAAAGCACAACACTGTCCGATTAGTCTGGTTATGCCCCAAAATGGGAAGATTTTTACTAAGACAGGTGATAATTACATTTACTCTGCCTTACACAAAGGCTTATTGTTTACAAGGGGTTTTTTTCCACAGCTTAGCTAAAGCCCACACAATCACTTAAAAAGCCTCAACTTCTAAGCATAGCTCCATAACAGAGAAGACATCAAGCAAGCAGCATTCCTATGTGATTTAATTCCCTGTTTAATGAGCATGTATAACCAGCCTCGTGCAAGGTTTAGATCAAGGGTAAAGGAAAGAGCTCTTGGAAAGAGCTGTTCACAGCCCCACAAAGCAGAGCCAGGCAGGAAGAATTCTTTTCTCCAAAGTGGCATCCTCTGTCTGGAAAATAAAAAGGCCTGGAGATACAAGGACCAGAATCAGCGACTGTGTAACCAAGGGGACCGGCAACAACCTTCCTTCACCCAGAAGCACCACTATGATTACTGCTGAGAGACACAAAGGCTTCTCTCCCACCCAGTGCAACGGAGAAAGGCAATCAGCAAGGCTGGGGCTGGCATTGATTTGAGCAAGTGCCTGGCAGAAAGCTCTTATCTGGTTTGCCAGGAGCCACAAATAACAGTGTCAGCTCGCTGAAACGATTCATTGTCTGCAAGAGGAGAAACGTTTTGCTCTTGGATTACTTACAGACGAGGATCCCTTCCCATCTTCCTTCCCCAGGAGGAAATGCCCCAGGAACAAGACATTCCTGCATTCCTGTGTCCTGTCCCCCCCCCACCTCCCTGCATGGCCAGGTCTGATTGCACTCTGCCAGTAGCTACCTGGAGCTAACAACTTTGGAGATACTTCAGACGAGGACTCCCACAAAGCTCAGTGGATGAGGGAAGATAAGAAAATGCAACTAGATGAGGAAAATTGCAGCTGTTGCTATAGGTGTCAGGGCACACAACTTCCCTACCTGGCTCCAGAGCTCTTCCCCAGCTAACCAACTTTAGGTCATCATCTCCCAGCCAGCCAACCCCCATGCAAACCGAGGCTGCTTCCCTGAGGGTCTCCAAGCAAACAGACACTTTTACACTCCAATCCTGATGGCACAAGAGCAAAATTTACCAGCCTGATCCTTCAGCACTTCCTCCATGAAGGTATAGTGCAGCACTCCCATAGCCACAGACACCTTTGCACCTCTAAACCAACCAGCACTTCAGTAAAGCCTCTTGCCTCTGGGCTCGGAGGGGCCCTGGCCAGCCTCTCCGACAGCCACCCTACTGCATGTTGAGAAAAAAGAATACTTGTAAGAGCCTGGGTGGGAGAGCCACTGCCCCACAAGCATCATCTGAATTCAGATGCCACCTTTGGGAAGAGAGGCTTTGATCCGCTAAAGCGTTAGTACCTGCAGAGTCGTTCTGTCTGGCAGGCTGATAAATTGGAATCTATTTCATGAAAGAGCAGAAAAAAGAGGGATATCAATGGGATTCGCAAATCAGATTGGTGCATGCCTCTCTCTTTTTAGGGAAGAGGCTGTTTCGGACAGGTTTTCCCATGGACTTCACAGAGTCCAAATGAACCAAAGGACAGCAAATCACTCTTGGACACACCCCAACACCTTCCACGAGATTATTTGCAGGGAAAACACCTTTAAAAAAAAAATACTCTATTCTTTGTTTCCTCTCAGATCTAACAGGCAATGTCCAGCATCCCCCAAAGCTGAACAAGTGTCCTGAGAAGCGCCAGCACAGAAAAAAGAAAAATCAAAGGGAGGAAAGCAGGGACCCGAGCCAGAAAAAACTCTTCACTTCTGGTTTAATAACCGGCGCTGCCAACTGCCTTTTAAAGACCGGGATTTCCCTTTCTGCAGCTAAGCCAGCCGTTGTCTCTCGCTGCCCAGACGCCGGCGCAGGCAGCGCGGTGTCCGCACACCGGCGGGGCAGCCCGCACGCCGCCCGCCCGGGGACACCGGCCCGGCCCCCCGCCCAGCCGAAAGCCAGGACCTGGGTCTGAGGCACCCCTGCGTCTCCGGGGCACCGGCGAGGGCCCCATACAAAGGCTACCTGCTATCTAAGGTAGAGATGCTGGCTGCGGCACAAGGATGCTCCGGCGAGAAAAAACCCAAACCGCTAGCCCAAGCAGCTCTGTACAGCCCCGGGCGTCCACCGGGACTGGGAAAAGTTTACCGGGCAAGGCCCGCCGGGGCTCCCGGCGCGGGCGGCGGTGCCGGTCGGGACGTGCGCGCGCCCCAGCCCGGCTTCACCCTCCCCCGCCGCCCTCCGCCCGCATACTCGGTGGGCACCGGCACGGCCCCGCCGACTCGAACCCCCGGCAGCCCCGCCCCAGCCCCGAGCGGCGGCGGCGGCGGCGGCGGGGTCCCTCCCAACCCGGCTTTGTCCCGGGAGGCGGTGGCCCGGTGCCCGCCCCGCCGCAGCGCTGCCCCGCTCCCCGCTCACCAGCCTCCCGCGGCGGCGGCAAGGTTCGGCACCGCTCCGTTCCACGCTGCGCCCGGCCACGGCCGCCGCCGCCGCTGCTACCGGGCTAGTGGCAAGCGGGGCCCCGCGTGGGCCGGGGGCAGCGGCCGCCCCGCCCCGTTCCGCCTCCGTCCCGCCCCCTCGGGGCACGGCGTGGGCCCGGCCGGGCGGGCGGCACCGCTCTCCGCACACGCGTCGCCCCCGGGCACAAAGCGCGCCCGCCCCGCCCCGCAGGAAGGGGCACCCGCGGCAGCGCTCACGGGGAGCAACCCCCGAGGGTACCACCCCCATCGGGGGGTGCAGGCACCCACATGCCCCAGAAACCCCTCCGGACCCCACAGGGTCCCACGCCCCTTGCAGAGACACAGCCAGCCGGCGCACATCCCCCCTCCCCAACACTCCCCACCAGGCTTGTCCTGGACCCAGCTGGAAGATGCTGGGAACTAGAGCATTCACTCATCCTGGCCGAGCGTGCCAGGTGAAGTTCAGCCTGAGGGGATGCTGGGGAAAGAAGTTTGCAGGGATGGAAGGCGGGATTTGACCCCCACCGTGGGAAAAATGCAGACAGCATCTCAGGAAATCCCAAAATCCTGTTGGCCTGGGGGGCTGGGGATCATGAAAAGGGAGGGGACGAGATTTTGCTCCCTGTAGTGGCTGAGTTGTGCTTTAGAGTAGGCGGGAAAGTCTTCCCTCACCCTAGTGCTTCCCCTGTGGTGTCTGGTTTTGAGCACCTAAATTCTCCAAAACTAGGGAAAAGAACCCCAGGTATATCCCTGCCCTGGTCAGGGCATTATCTCCATTCCTTGCTTAAGTTCCCTCTCTTTTAGTGCAACAAAGTATTCCTGGTCTCGTACATTTCAGGAGAAAATAGTGGATTAAAAACGCAAATAGGCTTGCTCCATGGGAAACCCAAGCACCGAATAGAAAAACAGAAGCTGGCGATATGCACAGCACTTATCATAGAAAAAATTTCCTTCTCAGGAACCAATCATCCCAGTAATTTCTTCTCCTTCGGGGAATTTTGGCAGCGCTGCAGCTCACAAACCTTTTTGCTTGCAAACATCCCAGCTGGCTGCTCTTCCGCAGTTACGGCTGTCTGCTCGTGCTCTCCCTTCTTTTCTTGATCAGCTGTTAAAATAGTCCAGAGGCACCACAGTAAGCAGAAACACAGGAAAATACAGGAACTCCTCTACCTAATTTGCCACATTGCCATGAAGACGTCTGCTTAACACACCTCCTGCTTCTTCTTTCAAGCAAACCACTTGCAATCAATTTGCTGCATTTTTTTTGCATTCAGGATCCCAGTGCCCAGTCTAATGAGTAAATAAGCTCTGAGAAACGCCTTCCTCATGAGAGAAACCTCTTTTCTCAAACAGAGCTACATCTCATGGTTGAGACGGGAAAATGAGTGGCCCAAATTTCTGACATTTTCCGTGTTTAAAAGGTTTGGATGAAAGAACCCAGCTGAGGTTGTAGCTGAGGTTTGCAGAGCTGGCTAATTTTAGTGAACTTCCCCAGATGAAGCAACCTGAATTTCATACCTAGAACTTCAAAAAGAACCTCCATTCTTTTCAATAAGAGTGCTAGAATTTTCTAATAGCTAAGGTGCTATAATGTTCTCAGAATGCCTTCTGAGGGAAAAGTCAGGGACAGCTTAGGGAAGGGAAACCAGGTTTAAGATTCATCTCCTGTTCACACTGGAACAGCACTGGACTTGCTGAGTGAACGGTTCTGAGATGTTCACCCCAGGTAGGAAAACCTTTCCCATGCCAGATGCCTCGGGATTATGGGATAATGAAAATTCATTTTTCTAGTAATGTCAGCCTGTTAATGTCCAAAGATTTCAGTGGAGAATTGAACAGCCTCGGAATTTCATAAAACAGTTGTTCTGTAAGGTCAGAGACCTGATGGCTTTTTGCATGGCTCTGAAGTCTCATGGGTTCTCCAATACAATGTCCACCATTGTTCATTTTAGGTATTTTCTCAATGTCCAAGAAAACTTGCACTGAAGAAGCCCTCTCATGTGGAAAGCAGTACACAAAGCCTGCTAAGACACAACCACGTGTCCTGGCCAGCCATATATCTTCCAATGTATTGTTTTCCAGAATGCTGGCTCAGCAACAAGACACATGGCTTGGAGCAACCCTGAAGGCACAAAGGGAAACCTTAGGCCGACTGGAGCTTCAAGCACCATCCCTCGCTGGCAGGAGCGAGGCCATCTCTGAGTCTTGTTCTCAAAGTGTTCCAGCTGTAAGAGAACCCCCCCCTTGAACAGGAAGACAAACAGGCATAAACCCACAGGGACTTCTCTGTGGGTGGACAAAGAGAACAAACCTCTCTGGAGATGAGTTCAGCATTGCTCCTGGCCAGCAAAGCTGCCCTGTTCCCAGGGCTGCTGGTGCAGTAGTACTCCAGGGGACCTAAAAAAAAACCAACAGGAAAAAAAGTGACACTTCTTATCAGTTATGCTCCACACAGTGTGAATGAGCAAATCCTCATTTCCAGCTGTGGTGCACAGACCTCGTGGTCCCCAAAGTGCTGGGGTGTCTTCCTTTCCCTGTCAGGACTCCAGCTCGCCCATGGTGTCACAGCTGGCAGATCTTTTGGGTGGAAGTGGGGTGGCCCCATCTGTGCTTCAACTGGCAGCAAGGGAAGTCACCTGTGATGCAGGCAGGGGCAGCCAGTGCCAGCACCTTCTGCCTGCCTGGCGAAAGAGCAAAGGGCCGTTCTTCAGCAGGCTCCGGGGATGTTAATAGCTGCTGCCTGTCAACAAGCTGCTTCGGTCAATGTTCACCTCCCTGGAAACTGCCTCTCCGTGCACTGCAGACCCTCCTCCTGCCCCAGAGGCTGATGGCTTTGTTTGAAATGTCCCTCTTCTCCCCAAGACCACCCTTTCCTGCCAGAGCAGAGGTGCCGGCTGCCCACCGCAGTGCCTGCCTTCCACCACCAGGATTTTCCCTTGGTCCTGGGGAGACTGTCGCCACCCTGACACCCCATCTTGGTGCCCCTTGTGTTCAAAACACCACCATGAGATCCAGATCCAAAAAACCCCTCAAAACCCAGCACTTCTTTCCTGGGAAGAGCAGATTAAAAGCATCAGACATAAAGAATGAAACACTAATGTGATCTCTTCACTGTCCTCTATGGGACTTACCCCCCTGCTAATATCTGGAGGCCCAAAGTATGATCTCAGTAGGATCCATCTACCTTGTAGGACCGGAGTGAAGGCCTAAATCATTAATGCAACCCCATGTGCAGGCAGCAGCCCCACGTCCCACCCTGGCTGCCACGACAGGCTGCGAATCAGTATGCCAACCAGCGACAGGCGCTGCTATTCCTTTGCTCGGGGGACTCTGTCAAAGGGGGAGCTCGGCTCTCTGTACCCAAGAGCAACAGTGGCTGTTAAGAAATCGTGGGATAATAGGCCTTTTGATGGATGCTCAGTTTGTGCTTTCAGGACGTAGTGGTTGTGATGGGGCTGGGAGGGGGGAGGAGGCAGAAAGGCATATGACAGTGCTGATAACAAGTGAGCTTTGTATGCCATGGCCAGGGGCTCCCACAGCTGCTCCAGTCCCCTCTCCCGCTTGAGGTAGTTTGGGTGGAAGAAGAGGGTACAAAAGCTCAAGAGAACAAGAATGACAGATAGGATTTTAATGAAACAGTCCCTGCATCTCTTTAAAAAGCAAAACTGCGTCAGAGCATCTCCTCTGCCGTTCAGGCAGGGGCTCTGGAGAGGAGGGGCTTCTCTGGGCTGGTGGTCTGGCTGCTGTGGTGCCTCCTGGACAGGAAATGCCCTCGAACGTATCTGTCCCGTTTCTTTCTTTTCCTGTGTATCTGGTGAATACTTGCAACCCATGCTGACCAAGGCCTTCACCTGCTTCTTGCCATTACTCCAAGGGCCTTGGTGTGACCGGGAGCCTGATGGTAACCTGGAGCATCCCCCTGGGAAAGTGTAGGGTAGGCCCCTGCCTCCAAACCAGCCTGTCCCAGTGAGCCATGCAAGAAAAGGAAAGAGCCTGGTGGTGGGCACCATGGCAGAGGGAGGACCACTGGAGCATGCAGTATCTAACCGATATTAATTCCACATAACCCTGGTTTTACATCATCTGTCATCGCCTACATGACTTGATAACAGTGTTTTTTCTTATGACCATATTATGTGTGGATGGGGAGATAATGATGATGGCAACTGGCTAGATTGCAAAAAATACTTCCCCCCCCAAAAAAAAACCAAGCAGAAAACCCCCACCCCAAAACCCACACACACTTTGTTTCTGTAATCTCTGTCCCAACAGGACACGAGCACAGCCTCACAGCCAGCCTGTGTGATTGCTCTTATTAAGCTCTGAACAACTGGGGGATTTGGAGATGGATTAGCTAATACAATCCAGGCTCAATTAGCAAAGGAAGCATGGATATTCCAGCTCTCATTGGGACAGATGTGGGCAGGACCTCCAGAGGGTTAATCACAGGGCAACTCGTGCTTCATTGCTTCATCCACAAATAACCAAGCTGCCTGTGTCCCCCCATCCCACCCACGGCTGCTGCTGAAGTGGGAATGCTTGCCCTTGCCAAACACCGCCTTCCCCCCTGGACCCGGCTAAAACCCGTTTTCCTGCCCATGGGGTGGGAGAGGGAAGGACTAACCACAGTGGGGAGGGAGAGCAGGCGTGCATGCAGGTGCAGAAAGCTGGCAGCCAAACAAAGAGAGATCGCAGGAGCAGATACGGGCACATGCAGGCTCTAGTCAAGGCTTTCTATGAGCAAGACCAAAGGCAAGGGGATAGGGGGTGAAGGAAACGATTTCTCATTGATGGGAAGATGCTAATATGCACCGGCACTGGGACGCCAGTACTGCATTTAAAACTGGGACTCCTGGGCAGGGCTTTTGCTGTCATGAATGCTCTTTGCTTGGCCAGCGGGGAAAAGCAGCGGGCTCACCAGGCTGCTGGGGCATTCTTCAGGACAGACTTCCAAGCACTTCTGCCCATTTTGGGATAAAGCAGGGCCCACATCTCTATCCAGTTTACTGGGCATTGTCTTCCAAACTTACCCACACACCAGCCTCCTTCAAAAGCTGAACCAAACCCATGTGGATGCCCATTGAGCATCCCCAGCCTCAGCTGGTTCCTCATTTCCAAAAGCTGCCCTCAAATCTCTCACCTGCCTTTCTGGGGTGTTTTAAAGACACAGAGCCCCTCATGTGCCGAGACACAGAGACTCCCTTGCCAGAGACAGGCCTCCGCTTGCAGAGCCGGTGAACCGGTTCCCAGGCTGTGAGCTGCATGGGCAAGCTCTCCCACGCACGGATGGGTTTCTCATCGCCCTGCTGGAGACTGGCTGCTAAACGCCGGCTTTATGTGGAAATGGGCTTGGAAAGCATGGGTGGGGGGGACAAGCACTTGGTGCTTTGGAAAACGTTGCTCCTGAAGCCAGGGCAAGCCAAAAGGCAAGATGTTCATTGACTCTTCAGTTCTCTGAAGACAGGTAGGCGGTGAGGGAAACGGCTTGGGCCAGGCAAAGTGACTGGCACAGGAGATGCAACAAACCAGACATGCTTTCCCAGCCTTCCTTGGATGGGGAAGCAAAAGTCTTGCAGAGTAAGCTAATGGTCCTTGACCAGTGCCTAGCAAATGCAAATACATGTCAAGCACCTTCCTGGTGCCAGGTTGGGAAATAAAGCCACCAGCCTCTTCCCAGTGCAGCTGCTGGGACTCTCATGGAAGAAGCAGTAGCCTCCAGTGCTGCGGGGCAGCTCTGCAACACCACATGGCCTCATGTCAGAGTACCCCAGGGTCTGACACTCCAGCCACACACAGAAAGCATAGGTTGGTCTGGAAAACCCATTGCCATGGAAGGAGCAGACATGAGGCACTGTAGAAGAGCACACCACTGATTTCTCCCTCTCTCCAATAAGACTACCTTTTTTCCTTGCTCCTCAGCAGTGTTTGGTGTTTACCAGCACTGGGAAACATTTGCTCCTTGCACTCCTTCCAATGGAGCGTGGGAAAAGCTCTCACCCGAAGCAAAAAAACACGGGAATTTGCTTTCAAGTCTATTCTTCTCACTCTCTTTCTCTCCAAGTGAAAAGCCCTGAGCTGGCTTTTTTTCTTTGCAAAGCAAGTTTTCTGGCCAAGGGAAACTGGCGTTTGTCTCTCATGCTGTCAGCAGAGTGACAGGCATCAGTACAAGCTGAGGGGCAGTGGTAAATCAACCAGGACAGAGGGAGTGGTAGCAGCGCAGACGGGGCCTGTGTGTACCTCCCCCCCTTTTAGGTAAGGGCAATGGCACATTTCAGCTTCAGCAGAAATAAATAAGGGCTTGATTTGGGGGGCATTTTATTCCCAGAGGGTATATAAAGCCCTTGGTTTGGTGCTTGGCTCGCTGAGGCAGGCAAAGAAAGGAAAATTAGCATGAAAACAGAAATGGAGGTTGCCTTCACTGCTTACTGGCTCTGGAGTGAAAAGATAGTGAACAGAAACACAAAAGCATCCTCCCCTGTCACGAGCAACACCAGGGTTTCTCCCATTACTCATCCAGCTGCCGTGTGCTGGATTGGTCCGGTGAAGGCGGCCCCTGCACGGGGACATGGCACATGCAGGCACCAAGTGCCGGCAGCCCTATGTGCCGAGGGCTGGGATGGGAATGCACACCAGTCCAGCTGCTCAGTCCTTACCAGCACCTCAGCCTCCAGAGCGCTGGCCGGAGGAGGCTTCCCATCCCACCGGCCAATGACTGCCTCTTCTCCTGGCCTCTCCACTGGTCCAGGACCCTCGCTAGGCAAGCCTGCAGCGGGACAAGTGGCTTTGGGTGGCCTCTTTGCAACAAGGCGAGGATGATGCAGGGAGGTAGGGAACTTTCAAGCAAAACAAAGAGGCAAAGTCATGTGCTTCCTTGCCTGGGGGACCAGAAAACTCTTCTCCAGAAAACAAGGCAACAGGAATCTGCAGGACTTGCAAGACAGTGTCAAACCCAGAGAAACCAGAGCCCTCAGAGAGCTGGCCACTGCCCCTGTGCAGGCAGGCACTGCTGGAAAGGTGCTCCCCATGTCCAAGGATGCTGCTAGGAGAGGAATAAAGGCATCCCTGCCCCCTTGCCTCCCCCCTATTACCCCTCTTTTCAGTATTACAGGGCAACCTTGGGGACCAGCAAAAGGACAACTGTAAACTCTAATATGACCCAAGAGATCCACTCTATGCCCAGGCAAAAGAGGAAGGAATACCCTTTATACCCCATGGCCAAAGGCAGATCTCTCACGCTTCCAAACTTCGCCCTGCAAATAACCTGGTGCCTCCAGCACAGTTTTTCTTGTGTGAAACTCCATCCGCAAGAGGTGCCTTAGGTGAGCAGCTGCAGAGGCAGCCAGGTCCCAGAGGAGGTGTTTGTTCTCCATCTTCCCCACGCACACACCCTCCTTTTAATTGTTTGCACATCAAGAAGCAACTTGCCGTACTGCAGCCTCCCAAAGGGAGGCAGGCATTGAACTAGTAACCTGAAACTGCCTCTCAGGGAGACAGACAGCACCCACCTCCCTCTGTTCCCACATCCTCTCCCCCTGCTCATCCTAGCCTGAGCAGCAGCCACGTCCTCCCTGTGCTCTGCTCCTCTCTTCACTGTTAATGAGCACAGAAGAAAAAAGCACAGAGCTGCCATTCAAGGCCTCTTCAGACACCAAAACATCTCTGTGCATTAATAATCCCTTTCAAAAGCCCACTTCCTTGCATGCATCCCTCCTCCTCCAGCCCCCAGTGCTTTTCAGGAGCGACCGTGATTCATCTGAGGTGCAAACAGCACAGTAAAATTTTAATACAGCCTGAACATGATGTGAGAGCGATCAAGTGTCTTTTAAGCAGCCTGCCTGTCTCCAGCAACTGCTTTGAAGGCAAGATCGCTTCAGCGCTGCGTGAAGAGCTTCAAAGAGAATATTTGGGACTGATTTTGACATCACTCAGAGAAGGCAGCAAGCCTCCAAACACAGGTCCCTCAAAGGATGAGCGTCAGCAGAGGAACGTGCCAGCTCGCTGGACCAGATGGGAAGGCCTAGGAGAACCAGAGCTGCGTGTACCTATAGGATACTTACCGAGTGCTGTGACCTAATCCCTGTCTCCACACACTGCCATAGGGAAGAAATTTCCCCAGCCACTGGTTGTACTGCATGCTAATAGCCCTGGGACCAATGGTCTGCCCCAGCTGTGATTTCAAGGGCTGAAAGGCAGGGGAGAGTTCTCCATGCCCCAGGGTACACGTGTTGATAGGAGAAGCATGAAAATAAGGCAGAGCACTTGGGTTAGCCCAAACAGAGAGATGCTGATAGCACCCAAGGACTCCTCTACAGCCAGTAAACAAAAGGCAAACAAAACCAGTGTCCCAGAAAGTGAGGACAGAATGAAATAGCACAAGCACAGGTACTTCCCAAGAGAGGCTTTGGAAGCCTCCACAAGCTCAGCCAGAAAATATCCCTCATCTTTTCTGCTCTTTAGTATCTGTTAGTCACTGTTCCTTGACTCCCTGGGCCCCCCTGGACCTGCAACTGCACAGCAGTGCCCTCGCACAGGGAAATGCTCTGGCCATGGAGACCTTTGAACTCTGCCTGGGAAAACTGAAGGCCTTCAGCCAAACCCAAGGTCTCGGCAGCACAGCTGAAGGCACATATGCCCACATGGGCTGGGAAGCGACCATGCAGGGAGTCTGAGCACAGGGAGAGCAGCCTTCATGATTTGGAAGAAAGGAATCTTCTGACATGGGTGCAAGGCAGCCCAAATGACTGCAGGGGGGATGTCTGGGGGAGTTCAGGGTAGCTGACCTCTACTGCCCTGCAGAGATAAGCCTGAGAGGGCCCCAAAGCGCACAGACCTGCACAGGGCTCAAGGGAACACAACCACCGAGCCATAGGTTTACATGAAGGTGGTGCCATTTTGTGAAGGGCATTTTCAGTCTGGAGCTACCTATGGAGAGGATCAACTTGATATCAACTGCAGGGTCATTTCTCCCTCCAAAAGAGACCATTCACCTTCCCAGGGCTACATTCATAACCAGGTTTCCCTGCAGAAACATCTTCACTTAGCAGAACTAGCATCTGTACCAACACTTCCTGAGTGTTGGCAGTTACTCAGAGAGCAGCTGAAGCACTTGGCCTGGCTCTCAGGCAGCAACAAGTGCAGAGAACATCCCACCCCAGGCTGCACCCAGCCAGAGAAATCCCAAAGTGGGGCTTGTTTGGGGGAAAATCAGTGGATTTCAGAGCTCAGATGTATTTGCAAGAGATTTGCAGACACATCTCCTTTTACCTTTTACCAGAGTTAGTCCCGAGAGGGAACAGAGGCACCATCTCACCTGCAGCAGGCTGTTTAAATGCACTCAGCAGCCACTTAGCCTTCAGCAGGACTGCACCACCCCTAGAAACATATCAGCAAGGTGCCCAGGCTGAGGATGAAGCTTCTTATGCGCAGTTTGAGCTCACTCATTTGTGGGAAGATGCAAGACAGTGACCTACCTGTTTCCTGGAGGTCTGCTGCTCCTACCAGACTGCAGTCAGCGGTACTCACAGGAGAAGGGAGACAACTGAGTGCAAACTCTGTTTCAGTGCAATGTAAGAAAACAGCAGAACTCTATCAGCTCATAGGCACGCTGAGTGGTGGCTGACACACCCATGGGCACAGGCATGTCTGCAAGGAAATGTCAGAGTTTCTGTGTGCTCACACCCCTTGTAGTTCAAAGCCACCTTCCGAACTAGGAATGACGGGAAAGTAACCAGCAGTGCTGTGAGTGATAGGAAAGCTGAGCAGGTGGTGTGACAGGAAGGGATCACAAAGTCAGCAGAATGGGGCTCAAGCAGGGTCATGGTCAGCACGTGTACGTAAGCAAGGAAAAAGGAGAAATCCCCCAAACTCTCTCCAGGAACCTAACATGCTGGGGAGCCTCTCTAAGGTGTCTGTACACTAATGCACGCAGTACAGGGAATAAACGTGAGGAATCAGAGATCTGTGCGCAGAATTGTGATCTTGTGGTAGATGGCTCCCATGACCAGAGTGTTGCAATGGAGGGACACAGGCTCTTCAGAAAGGACAGGATGGGAAGATGGAGAGAGGGAGTTGCCCTTCATATGGAGAGCAGCTGTAGCATGTGGATTTCTGCCTGGGGATGGATAAGGAACCAGCTGAGAGCTTAGGTACTAGAAGCAAAGGGAGAACCGGTGAAGGTGGGTGTGTCCGCTAGAGGAAGAACAAGTGGATTAAGCTCTCTACGGAAAGGAGCAGCCTCATGTTCACAGGCCGTGGTGTCCTCATGGGAGACCTCAGCCACCCTGATCCATGCTGGAGGGACAGCACAGCAGGACATAAGCAATCCAGGAAGTTCCCAGAGTGCACTGATCATAATTCCTCTTCCAAGTGACAGGGCAGCCAACAAGAATCAGTGCTCAGCTGGACCTCATACTCATAAACAAGGAGGGGCTCACTGCAGATTCAGTGCTTTCTAAATCCTAGTTCTTGTGTTGGAAAGGCAGTGCACACTCATGCCCTCTTCAACATACATGGGTTTATCAACCCTTCGCATACTGTCTCTCAGACATTCCCTCTCTCTTCCTCCTATGCACTGCCCCAGGCTGCTGGTGCTCCCCTGTGGAGTGTATTCACAGCCTAAACAAAGCAGCAGCTGGCAACAAACAGCCTGCAGGGGTGAGACAAGACACTGCATGTTGGAATAACACTGATGAGAAGACTAGTTTATAAGCAGAGTGCAATACCATCTGTCCCAGGGTGGCTATCACCAATGGAGAAGGCTCATGCAGAGTATGGTGAGAGTCCCACCAGCACTGGATCAGGGCAGGGACAAGAGACACCAGTGTGGTCACTGACAGGAATGCCAAAATGCCAAGGTACTGTGCCAGGCCGTAACGTGCAACAGGCACTATACCTTGGTGTCAGTACAAACTGGCAGTGCAGGAAAAAACCCATGGAGGGGTGGGAAGACACACAGTATATTTCTCTGCTATCACCTTTCCCAGAGGCTGTTTTTGCTAAATTAAGATTTGACCTCTCAAGAGCAACATCAGACAAAACCAGTCCTCCTTGGTATTTTATCACTGGGCAGTGATTTATGGAGCAGCCTAGGAGCAACTCCAGCCAAGGTAGAAAAAAAAAGCTGGCTCAGAACTGGATCTTGTTTGGCTTTGCAACTATAGCTGACATCAAGTTGAACATCCCCCTGAAAGGTCAGTCTTGCAAAGACAAGCCTGCTGGCACATTATTGGGTTAGAGGCATCAGTCACCCAATGAAATTCTGTCTGGTGTGATGACAGACAAACTCAGAACCAAAAGGGAACCTCTGCCATAAAAACCCCCTACCTTCTTTAAAAACAAGCACCAGGGACTGGTACCAGACTCTTCATGAATGGAAAGGAAAGCCTTGCTCCCTGATTCCAGCTGCTGACCTTGTCTTGTAGCTAATGTGGGCCTGTGTTCCTCATTGAGATGGATCAAAATGCCACTGGGAGCGGCTGCATTTAATGTGGGTAGAAAATGTTCAGAGCAGCTGAGAGCTGGAATTTGTGCTGTGAGTAAGACGAGCTCTTACAGAGTGAGTTAGCGGATGTTTTAGGTGATTCATTGTCTTCTGATAACTGCCCAGCTCCTGAGGCATTGCTGGCATGCAAGGACAAGGTAGGTCTGAGTGAATCAGAGGGCCGAGGGAACACTTATCGGTGGTAGTTAGCAAAGACATGCACAAGTTTGTTCAGGGAACAGGCTATAAACTGCCACCATTTTCCAAGGTCTGCAGTGAACTTCCTGGAAAAACTGGGGTCTTCTTTACTGCCAGATTTGGGGTGTTCCTTGGGAGAAAGCCCCTTGCTCCATCCTCCAAAGGCAGGCACTGGTGTGAAAGGACAGAAGAGCCAGGCTAAGCCATCTGTACGTGATAGCTTCCACCCACTCTCCAAAAACATGTCCACTCTGTGCCAGGCAGTAAGAGGTAAGGTCTTAGCGGTGCTGCCTGGATGATCCTCAGTGTCTCCAAAACATGGGAGCACCTTTTCTTCCCTCTCCTGCTGGCCTCCAAGACACATCTCCAGATTCTTTGCCCTTGGTTTCTCTGCCAGGCACCTAAGCTACAATAATTTGTTTGCCTCTACAACTGCCAAAAGTATTTGACATCCTGAGTACCCACAGGTTATTCTGGAGAGGCCAGATGAATGGCAGGATCTGAAGGATGAAGTTGGGAGCAAAGAACACAGTACCAGCTCATACCTACATTACCACTAGCTTCTTACTTTAAACCAGAGGTCAGGCATTTGTCACGAGGCAAAAAGGAGCAGAAAACACAGAGGAGTTTGCAATGCAGCTCAGTGGCCTTCCATATGTCCCAGGGCAAACTTTGTAATTATACCTTATCCTAATTATTGCAGTAACAGCAAAGACAGCAAAACAACAGAACAGGCATCAGCACCCAGGGCACCCAGGGCAGTCCTGGCCATGGGAAAGATGCAAGCATTCCCATCCCTAGCTGTTAAATCACAAGTTCTGGTGCTCAGGAAGCTCAGCAGGAAGCTTGCAAGTTCAGACATTTCAGTAAGGCTATTTCAAATGCAGTGACAGGCCTGATGGAGGAATGCAAGGTCAGTTCTTCTACATGTGCTGTGTTTCCATTGTACATATGAGCAATATAGGGCTACTTCACAGGGCACTAACACCTGGCCAAAGAAAAAGAAAGGACTGTTGTGCCCAATGTGTGCAATGCAGATGTGCTCCTGATGCAGGAGAATAACCTAGCTTTGGTATGTGTTGAATATTTTCTTTTGCAGACCCGTGGCAGCATTGTCTGAAAGAGCCCTCCACAGTCTCTGGTCTAACCTCTGTCTTGAAGCAAGACTATCGCCAACACTGATGCAGGCCAGACAGCTTTGTCTAAACACTCAGAACCCCAAAGGTGGCAAGCCATCACTACCTCTGAGGACCTGTCCCAGGGCTGCCTCTGCTCTTGGGGAGGACTTTTTTCCTAATGTCCAGGCTGAAATCCCAGTGCTGCAGGGGCAATTCCTTGCAAGCAGCTTTTTATAGAAGGGAGGAGGGATGAAAAGAGAGGAGCAGAGTAAAGATGTGAGAATTCTCAAAGCTCAGGTGTTTGCAGGTGGCCTTAGACTGAATTGGCTAACTCTGTGCTCAGTGTTTGCATTGCCAATGATTACTTACCAGTGAGAAGATAGTTTATGTGCTGAAAAGCTAATGATGGGACATGAGAAGCAACTGTAGGAGGGTGAAGAGGAAGGGCCAATGAGTGGGTGACACCATCACTGTTGTTCATTTGAGGAAAGCAAATGGAAGAAACTAATGACTGCTGCCTTTCTTGCATTTAACTTTCACATAAAAGTTGACTGTAGAAGTGAATAACTTACCGAATGGATCAATTACCCCCCACAAACCACCAAGATACAAAGATAACTAGCTGAGACTTTGCAGTCTCCCTCTCATGCACCTACAGCCAAGCTCTTGCCCCGGCATTTAGCCATGATGATGAGTAGAAAAGGGGTCGGGAAATGGGCCAGGATTGCGAAAGAGAAGGTTCATGAACTTTCAGCTAGGTGAAATGTGTATGAGCTACAGCAACACTCATTATCAGAGGAGGAGCCATTGCCAGTTCCCAAGACACGCTCTCCAAGAACTGCTGGAGGGCTGGAGCAAGACCAAGGAAATGGCATAGAATGAGCATAGCATTCTGTTTAAAAGGCTTGAAGTCAAGTTATAGATCCATAATTCAGTGCCTGGAAATTCAACCGGCACAAAGGATTAATTCAGAGGCACAAAGAGGCTAATATGGGGGCTGAGAAGTGGACAATTGGGATTTCTTGAGAACTATTTTATACCAAACCATTTAAGTTTCCTCTCTCAAAGATTTAGCAGATATAGGGTAAGCAGCAGATGTGATCATTTTGACCTCCATACAAGGCTTTGTGTTATCCCATTCAGACTTCTTGTCAGAATGGGAAATACCATCTAAATGAAAGATGGATGTAAAAGTAGTGCAAAAATAGCACCTTGATCTGATGACAAGAGCTATTCATAGCTTACAGTCAGACTAGAAGGACATACACAGAAAGGAACACCAGGAAAATGGCTTTGGCTTTGGTATTATTCGGTGCTTCCATATTATGGACTAGAAGCCATGCTACGCTGCCTCAGAAATATTGTGGATAATGTTAAAGAAAACAAGACCAGAGGAATGCCAGAAAGTAGATTTATTAGATGACCTTGAAGACCTGGCAAAGAAAGGATTTTACATCAGTCAGATGAAATTCAACCAAGTGAGGTGTGAAATGCTTTGAAATCAGATCAATCCAACCCAAGGAAAGAATGGGATGTGGGATGACACAGGCCACAAACCAGGCAGGCTAGCATGCTGGAAGTAAGCCTTCCTCCAGTGGTGGTGAAGAGGACACATCACACATTTTAAGGATGTTTGCAGCTCTATTCCCATAACTGAATAAGTGTCAGGGACCAAATTGGTGCCACAGAGGGATTCATCCTTATGGCATGGAGACAGTTGACCCTAGCTTTACCCTGCCCATGACTGCTGTGTCTACCTGCCCTTTCTTTCCTGCCCAAGTCGCTGACAGAAGCAAGGGTGATGGGGACAGGCAGCTAGTCAGGGCCAGCTGCTCTCATTACAGCTTAGCTTTAACGGAACTCCACCAGGATGGGAATACTGTTGGGTACCAAGTTTCCATGTAGCCTGCAGGCTTTACCTGCTTTGAGACAGAGCTGAATTTGGAAGGTTGCTGTGGCCAAGGATGCCTGCCCTGGACACCCCCAGAGAAGGGCAGCCCTGCAGCCAGCTGCAAACACCCAGCCACATCAGTGAGAAAGTCCCATCTGAGTGGGGCAGTAGAAACCAGTAGAAACCTCTCCTATCTCCCAGGGCAAGAATGATGAGGCCACCCCATCCTGGAGGAAAGACCACCATCCTGAAGTCCTCCATATTTTCTCAGGTGACAAAAATCCCATCTACCTACATGACAGCTTCCCACTGTCACTGGTTTTAAGCTCCCCAGTCTCTGAGCGAGGGCACCAGTATATCCCAGGGCCCAGCAGGCGATCCTGTAGCTCATGTGAGGAGCAAGTGCTGTCTGGCACTTCATACATGCAGCACACTGGGAATCCTTCTGGGAGACAATCAGTCTCTCACAGCTTTGAAGCAGCCTGGAATTTTAGGAAAAGACAGGACTTCTGGGACATTTCATGAAGAACTTCCTCACCCTGATGATTTAGCATCAGCCTTTGAAACTCAGCAGCAAAAAGTCCTCCAGATAGGGCTACCAGTGATGCTGTTTACCCAGTGAATTTTTATTATGAGAGGATAAGAACCGTGGTGAACGGCAATATTCCCCCTCACTCACACACTCTCCTCCTGCCCCAGCCCATACGCCAGTGGCTTTTTGGCCAAGTATGTGTGTTCAAACATTCAAATGACAGGTCCAGGCAGCACACACAGTTGTTCTCCACAAGGTAACACAAGCCTAGAAAGAAGCAGATGGTGACAGAACTGCAGGGCACAGGTCTAGAGGGGTAGTATTTTACCTTGATATAAAAGGAAAGGCACAAGATACCCAAGACTAATCCTGCTTTGCTTGTACCTATGCTTCATATTCTCTGTGGCTGGTGATTTCACTGGCTTTTCCATGTCAAAATCAATTAGTTTTGTCTCCACTGATGTACTGACTACCTACCTTGAAAGCATGTGTTGATGGTATCAAGTACATTGAAGGCAGGATGTGCTGCATGGATCTGACTCTTTGCCAAGAAGAAAAGTATTGGCAGAGGGGTTGGAACTAAATGATTTTAATGTCCTTTCCAACCCTAACTATTCTATGATTTTCTGTGATTTTCCTTTCATCTGCAAGATTTCTCTGGCTAACCTGGAAGAGTCCTGTGCTTTTCTCCAAAGGGGGCAGGATCCCTCTGTGGAACCAACCTGGGCAATCTGTTCACCAGCGAGTAACATGGGAGAGAGACACAACTATCTTTCCATCTAAAACTGTCAGAATAAAATTCCCGTAGACCAGAAGTCACGCTGTTTCTCAGTTCCCAGAACAGGCATGGAACCCAGCTGTGTCCTGCCCAGGGCTTTCTCAAGAGGAATGGTTTAAGCAGGCCTTTTCTCCTGCAGCCTTGCCCATACATCCAGTGGCTTGGCCCACAGAGCTGACCCAACTGCTAGAAAATACATAAAGGCACAGTCATGAGCCATCTGTGCTTTGGTTTCAGGCCTTTCAGCCCAACAAGAGATCAAAGTACGCGCAGTGAGTCACATGTACAGTAACTAGATGAACCCCATCATGAAGCGCTGCTTTTGCCTTGCCAGTTGCAACGTGCTCTGCACCCTCAGGGATTGGCATTGCCCTTTAGCTCCCAAGCTCTGTGGCCCAGGAGCTGGACAAACATGTAGGCACAGCTTCAACTGCTCTCTTCTCCCTGTCTGAAACCCAGCATGAGAACTTCATGTCCAAACCACTCTCAACAATTTCAGGATTGAGCCAGACAAAAATAGATATAGCTGCAAAAATGCTTTTTAGATATTCTCTGAACTGAAAGCAAAGACTCAGAAGCAGCACTGGCAATCTGGCAAGTTCAAGTGCAGCAGTTTGAGAGTGAGGGAGTTTAACAGATGAGTGAATACCTGGGGGGCATCTAATAAGGCTTTCAGCAGCTCGTTGCCAAGATCTAGTCTAAATAGCGTTCAGAGTCACAGCTGGGCTGCAGAAACAAAGCGGGAACAACCTCAGCACTCACTGATGGATTTACTGCTCCCTGCAGGCATTACAGGATGCTGCCCCCAAATTGCACGGGTGTATGCAGCTCCCTCAAGCTGAGTTTTGAGCAGGGTGAACAGCTAAGACTCCTGTGGGCCACAGGCCTGAGCATGATAAGCCACTGCTGGGTCACAGCCCCAGAGTGGGACCTGCCATTGCACACCCAACACATCCCCTGATCTCTGATAACCCCTCTGAAGACTATCCTCGGGGCTGCCATCACCACCATGGCCAGTCTGGAGGGTGTTAGGTCAATGGGCAAAGGGAAGACTAATGAATCTGCCTGCAGACATCTTGCACCAAAGGCTGGGGAGCTGGAGCATGGAACCACATGCTGGGTTCCGACCATCTCTGCCCATGCTCTGGGGAGGACACACAGATGTCTGTTCCACATTCAGAGAGCAAGGAGGACCCTGTCTTTCCTGGGGGCTTGTCCTTGGCCTCCCAGCAGGCACAAAGACAGTAGTGTGTCCAGGGAGGAAGCTGGGAGCCAGTCTCAGAGAAGCCCATTGCAACTGCAGCTGTTTGCACAATGCGGAGCGTGTTCACGCTGCACTCACACGCTGCCTGGGCCATGGCTTGAAAGCAACGAGTTGCCAATGAGACACTCTCCTTTTGCACTCTTAGAAAGTGCACTCCCCCACACCAAATTCTAGAATAAAAAGCAGCAAAATGGAACAGTCAGAACCAATTCCTTCAATCCAGACTCCTGTTTAATGAGACTTTCCAGCAGGATGGAGTCTGAGGAGAGGCTGAGACAACCAGGTCTTATGCTAAAAAAATCCAGCATGGGCTTTTGGACCCATCCTGCTTTGCTCCCAGCCTGCAGGGTTTCAGCCACGAAAGAGAGGCAAACACAGGTTGCTAGCGGACCTGTCGAAAGGGCTGGACCAGAGGAAACTGCATCCTCCCCAAAGTGCCATTCCCAGCCAGTCCCTGTCTCATACAGTGGGCAGGACATGGTGCTCTGCAAAGTGAATTCTCCTACAGCAAGAGAGGGTGAAAGATGCAGCCAGGGTCAAGCACTGTGACTGCTGGGCACCTGCCAGACATGGGGCGGCCCAGGAAGGCGCAGCACTGTGTTTGTCATGTCTGCAGCCCTGAATGCCACGTGGCTCAGTCCAGCATGGGCCAAGGCCACTTTGAACCCAAGAAGTGGCCAGGTACAATATAACTTGCATGACATGCAGGCAGTGCGGTGGAGTGGGGGGACCTTGCTGTATACAACGCAGATGAAGCCCCAGGGTCAATGGGATGTAAACAGGAATTGCCAGCTGCAGGCTCCTGCTAAACAGCCCTGGCCCCTCTTCTTCCCCACACAGCAAACAGGATGCTGAGAGATCCTGCAGCTGCTGAGGACAGGCCCCGCAGCAGTGATGGGGGTCAGAGTAACACCTTGACAAATACATACCCTGTCCCATCCAGGTCTCAGTGTCATGAGCACAGCAGACAGTAAAGGGGTAGAGCTGCCTTCATGCAGGAAGACACTTTTTGAAAGCACTAAGGATTACAGATGGAGCTTTGGAGACCGTTGTGTGCATGTGCTCCCTAGCTGTGGCCATTTCTGGCATTAGGAAAGGCCCAGCTATTACACCAAGCTCTGCCCAAGTTGTATGATAATGGTGTAACCCAAAAGCCACTAATCTTATCCTCGCTGTCCAACACTGAGCCACTGTCACCTAAGAGACACTAGCACTCGTCCAGTCTGGGGTACCATCACCACCAGTGGCTGGAAGCAGATGCCTAGGGAGGCAGGGAACAGGCTGAACACAGCAATACTGCCCTGAATGCATTCCCAGCCTTCAACAACACAGAGTATCTGAGGCCGGAAGCAGGCACTCAACACCCAATAGCCCATTATGGATTTCTTCTTTTTTCCTTTTTTTTTTTTTTTTCCCTTGCAATCAATCTCAAGCTCTGACCACCCTCTCCTGGATCTTTTCCAGTTCCAGTTAGTTCAAGGTCTTCTGCTGCTCCTCCAATTTACAAAGAGGAGTAAAAATTAATAATACAATGCAAGATAACTCAACCAGGTCTGGATAAAGTTTCTATCATGTTCTTAAAGAGGTGAGTTTGCCAAGGTAGGAAAAACTAAGTCACAGCCTTGGAGAAGTAGGAAACACCAAGTAAGGTGGCTCTTCCCACCCAGCAGCTAGGGAAATGTGGGAAGGAAGGCAGTTTTGGCCAGGCCATTTTATCTCTGAGACCAGATGGCTCTAAATGCTTCCCCAGAGCTTGGAGAGGGCCAGGCTCTGCTTTGAATTGCTTTTCATACTACCTCATTAGAAAGTAAAAGGGAAGAAATGAACAATCTATAACTTTGTGGCATCGGGAAACAGCTCTGTTAATCCCGTTTCCTTCCCGAGCTTATTCAGGGCAGGCCATCCAGCATCAGGGCCATATCACCTAATCTGCTTATCATTGTCCCACAATCAGGAGCCTGGGCATCAGCCCAAAGGGCAGATGCATCCTCCTAGGCATAATTAACAATTTGCGAAAGCCCAGGTTGTTAAACCTGACCCTGGTGCTTAATTATAATGCTCCCAGCACCCGGCTTCCACTTGCTGCTGCAGATCCAAGTAGTGGCCACCTCCCAAATCCAACCCTGTGGGAGTGAGGGGAAGAGAGGCTGAGCATTGCTGGGGGAGCAGACAAGGGGAGAAGGAAGATGCTGTAAGGAGAGGCATCCTAGGGCAGGCACTGCAAAGCTCGGAGTGGAGGTACCTGTGAGACCCCTTGCATTCTGAGCAGCAGGCCTCTAGGTTTCTTGGCCTGTCTGACAAAATGAGGGCAAATCTGACAAGATGCAGAATTCCTCCCTTTCCAGCAGGGCTGGAGCATCCCCCGCCCCCCCCCCCCCCCATTTAGGATGGGGAGCAAAGCCCTTGCCAGCTACACAGGGCTCAGGGCTTGCTCCCACATGCTCACAGCTACAGCTCAGCCTGCGACCACTGCTTTACCTGCCTGCATTGCCACCAAGCTGCGTTTTATCACCTCAGTAAAATCTTCCTGAGCTCGGGAGGAGCCAAACAACACTGACAAGCGCTCATCCATAGCACCCAGGCTCACTGTGCCACCCAGCTCGCCTCCAGCCCTTTCCTTCTGCCTCTCTCTCCCAGTGGAGGACTAGGACTACATTTTCTCACACCTAACCTGCACCTTGTGCAGAAAAAATACAGCCTTCTGTGACAGTCAGGACTAGAAGGTTTCAGGCTCTTTCAGCTCCAGTCAGGGCCAGGGTCTCGTGGCAGAAGGCAGCCCCAGGCAACACAAGGCAGGCAGCAGTTGTGTTGGTTGGACCCACAGCTACATCGGCATAAATGGGTGGCTTGGCATGGAGTCAATGACTGGAGCAGGTTAAAAGTTAAAAAAGTTAATAAGACAAAACCCCTACCTTAGTTTCTTAGCTGAGGAGCGCCTAATTTTACCAACTGCATATGACAGAGCCGGATGTCCCTGGTCTGGAGCTATGCACAGCTGGCTGTCAGCATTGCTGCCCTGCAGGCACAGCTGGGGACACGAGCCTCTGACTGAGCCCAATCCACCTTGCCTTCCAGCTGGGCTGAGATCCAGTGGTCAACAGCTCTGCAAATCCATCCCCAAAATGATGTGGCACCCACAGAGCAGCAGGGCTTTGGGGGCATTCAGGAACAGCTGTAGGATGGAGGCATGGGGAAGGGAGCTGCGGCGCAGCTGGTGCAGCATAGAACCACCCAGACCCCCATGGGAGTGCAAAGGTGCTGTGGGGCACACATGCAGCCAGCCCTCCAGATCAGCTGGGGTTCATCATCCCGAGTTAATCCACAGAGGATGCTGCCCTCTTTTGGGCTCAGCGTGACTGGCAGTATGAAATTCGGAGAGGCCCAAGACCAGCGCTTTTCGGGAGTTCTCAAATGTGGTGACTTCCCGTACCTCTCTCAGTGGACTTTTCCCACTGAGAGCCAGGCTGCTGACCCTGCGGGTGGCAGGGACCCTTTCCCAGAGCAGCCTGGGAACGGAAGAGCGGGGCCGATCTCAGGAGTGGTCCTTGAGGGACCAGGGAGATGCTTGCTGGCATGAAGAGCAAGAAGATAAATGATTCTATGACTCCTTAATTCTGTGAAGACCGGGGTCTGGGAAGGTCTCCTGGGCCTGGGGAGGACCACGGGGTCCTTACCAACTGTGAGAGCCGCTAGCTTTTAATCTTAATCAATGACTTTCACACATTAATTCAGTAGATATTTTAATTGATTGAGCCATAGCAGGATGCTGTGGTTCCCCGGCAGGGAGGCGTGGGGACGGAGCGCTGCCCAGCCCCGGGGTGACGCTGAGATGTCCCAGTGCCATCTCTATCCCGGGACGGCTGCCTGCCGCGGTCCCCGTGCAGGCGCTCGGGGCTGGATGCCGGCCAGCGCTGCCTGTGCCGGGTTCCTCCCTGCCCGCACTTCCTCCTGCCGCTGGCACCTCCCCATGCCCCGGGCACAGCCTGGGCGCCGGGCTGACAGACCCCCCTGCGGGGCCGCTAGCTCGCCGCGGGGTACCGCTGCCTGCGCCGAGCAGCGCTGGGGCACCAGTACCACCTCCTCTGACCGGGCGACGGGCAGCGGCAGCAGCGAGCCCCGGCTCCGCCGGACCTCCATGCCTCTGAGCCCGCTTCACCCCCCTCCCCAGCATGCGGACACCGACGGCGATGATCGTAGGGCTGGTGCTGTGCCCCTGCGGGCTCCTGCTGACGCTCACGGGCACGCTGACACCCAACTGGCGGCAGGTGAGCCGTGTACCCGACCAGCCCATTGACCTCGTCATGGAGCAGGGCATCTGGGACATCTGCACGGAGCGGCAGAGCAGCCACTACCGCCTCTGCGGACAAGCTGATGAGCTGGACTACTTCAAGCAGGTGCCTGTGCAGGTGGCCCGAGGGATGATGCCCTCCTCGCTGGTGCTCACTCTGGTGGGCTTGTTGGTGGCTGCCCTGGGGGTTCGCTGCTGGCGGAAGGAGCCACGGCACACGCTGGCTGGCGTGGCAGGGATTGTGCTGCTCCTCTCAGGGCTGCTGAGCCTTGTGCCTGCCTCCTGGTACACCCATGAGCTGTGGGCACTGCCTGCACCAGCTGACAGCACGCTGGTTGTAGGCTACAGCTTGGTGCTGAGCTACTTGGGAAGCTGCTTTGAGATCCTGGGGGGGCTGGCCCTCGCCCTCAGTTTCCACCACTGCTGCAAGAAGCTCAGGGCCCCCAAACTGCCCCCCAGCCCTGTTCTGGAGGCTGGGCCGTGCTCCACCGCTGGGGCTTACCGCAATCCCTGGGATGTGTTGGAGGACGAGAAAGATGGACAGCAGTGGAGGAGCACCCTGCCTTGTGACTCTGACTTGTAGCCCCAGCACAGGGACAGCAGTGGGCACTGTCCCCACAGCCCGGCATTGAGAGCGACGCTGGCTCCTGCCCCTCCAAGCCATGACCTTCCCTTGGGGTACTTCAGAGCAGGCTGGAAACACCACCAAAGACCTGGCTTGTATCTCTGCAACCTCCTCAAAAGTCTGCTGTGCTCCAGGTCCCTCAACTGTGCCAAAGCCGTGCTGGTTGAGGATCAGCCCTGGCTGCAGTCCCTCCATGCAGCTTTTAGTTCATCCTCCTGTACTGTGCAGCAGCTTGGGCAAAGGTAGCTCCAGTGGTCCCACATGAGTGTTGTAAATTAAGTTCAGCTAGCTGAATCCTTTTAACTGTATTATTTTGTCTGAGTAATTTTGCGTAGCAAGAGTAGCCAACATTGCTGAAGCCTTAAGCTGCAAGCTGCAACCTAGAAAAGTTGTCTTGAACTGTTGCTTAGTTATGTGAAAGGAGTCCCTGAGACCAGTGCAAACTGGAAGATAAGGAAGCCATGACTGTCAACAGAAGCTGTAACCTATCTAGATAAAAGCAGCTAACACCCCACCTGGAGACAGAGGAATAATCCAGTAAGGAACAAGAAGACTCCAGAACAAAAATCACTACTGGACCAAGAGGCATGTGCAAAGCATGTGAAGAACAGGTACATAGATTGTAAGGGTATAAAAGCCCAGGGATTTCATTGTTCTGGGTCCCTTTCTGGAGGCACCCAGCTCAAGCTGCCCCTGTGGATCTACCACTCAATTATTAAATTATTTTTCCCCTGGAATTGGATGTCTCACATTCTGCTTCAGGAAACCTGGGGCAAAGACCTTTCTTTAACAGTTTGGTGATCCAGGTGGGATCCTAAGCCACCACCTCCAGATCCTGTTGTCTCCATCCAACTGCTGGCATTGGGTGAGTTCACCTGGGACCTTTGGAGCAGCAGGCATTGAAAGGTGAGTGTTAAAATTCTCTAAGCAGATTCAGAAACAATACTGTAGTGAGTTTGAGTCTCTCCCCTGCTGCAGCTTGCTTATGGGTGAGCAGCCTGATCAGCGTTAGATGCACATAGAAGGGGTTCAAGTCCCTCTTAGCAATGAGAAATACAATCCTTTAGATATAAACCGCTGACCAAGTCTGTGACTAAGATTGCACTCATCCACACCTAGACTTCTCTCTGAGAAGGCGTTTAGAAAGCAAGATG
The DNA here is from genome assembly GCF_004027225.2 of Strigops habroptila. NCBI lineage: Eukaryota > Metazoa > Chordata > Aves > Psittaciformes > Psittacidae > Strigops > Strigops habroptila. The sequence continues at coordinate 46,728,418 of NC_044283.2, forward strand.
GTCCTTTCTGAACCTTGTGACTCAAGGGGAGGGTCTCCCCGACAGGTTCTTTTTCTGGTAATGGTGAATAAACTCAGCATAGAAAAGGGGACACCATTGGCCAAGGTATTGCAAAATTGGGAAAAGATTTATGACACAGCTTATTTATCTAAAAAGCATGCAGTGGCCTGTGCCAGAAGGAATGGCCATATATTACTAGGGAAGCTGGTGGGAGCCCCTGGGAAATTCGGCCAACCCATGGAACATTCAATCAAGACTCACTTATTTACAACGCCACTTACAGGATGAAAACTCTGGTCAAATGGATTATTGGTATGCGTGGGATAATTGGGCATGGGCAAGGACGCCCCACTCCACCTTTTGTGTCTAATGCTCTTTCTCGGTTTTCTTATTCTGCTCTGCTGCCAGAGTCTATCCTATGACTTCTAATGTGCCTAAGCCTGCTGCCAGGCAACCAGGGTGGCAGGTGGAGCCCCACCTGTATTGCACGTATTTACTAACCAACCTTGGAATCCTAGTGACAGCTCTATGGGGAAGTAAAATGCTGAGACTGAGGGAGGATGCTGAGAAGTGCACTCAGCTATTTTCTAACACATGCCCTGGATACAATCCCAGTTGTGGAGATACACAGGTATTGCTGAGGGAATTATCTTGACCTGATGGGAGGTAGAAAATCATTAATAAGGATGCTGAATTGAACAGATGGGAGGAGACAGAACCCCCTGGCTAGCAAATGATCCAAGCCTGATGAACATCTTCTTGATTTTTGGGGATGGCTCCAACAAGCTCTGTTAAAATACAGAGGAATGACACCACAGAACTTTAATGACACACTTCGTGAATCAGGTGGCCCTCAATACATGAAAATACTTAAAAGAGCACATGCCAGCATGGCAAAAGATTTTGTGTGGCTGTATTTGTGTATGATGGTCATGAAGATAAGCAGAAAATTGAATTAATGAAAGAAAGGACGACAAAAGAACAGGAGATTCATTTGTTGGCAGTAGCATTAGCCAGGAATTTGCAAGTGAGAGATGGCAGGACTCAAGGAAGAAAAAGATCGTGCAGGGGCTTTAGACCAAGGCCGGGAGATAGAAGAGAACAGAAATTGTCAGGAGAAAATGTTATTTTTGTGGGAATCTGGGAACTGGAGCAAATGTCCAGGTCTGTCAGACCCAAAAACCATGTATGAGAAGGGTTGCTCAGCAGAAGAAAAGAAACAATGGGGAAAATGGGAAACAAACCAAGGTGACAAAGGAATAGGGACAATTGGAGGAAAACCTGTACTTCCAAAGCTGCAACCTGTCCAGATAAAAGCAGCTAAGGGCCTGCCTGGAGACAGAGGAAGAATCTAGTAAGAAACAAGACCCCAGAGCAAAAATCACCAAGAGGCATGTGAAGAACTTACGAAGAACACGTACATAGATTGTAAGGAAATAAAACAACAGGGATTTCTTTGTTCTGGGTCCCTCTCCAGAGTCATCCAGCTCAAGCTGTCTGTATTGCTCTACCACTCAATTATTACATTATTGTTTTCCCTGGAATTGGATGTCTGACACTGCTGCAGGAAACCTAGGGCAAAGATCTTTTTCTTTAACATGAGCAAGGTACAGGTTAGCAGTGTGCAGCCTTCTGGGCTGGGAATAGGGGTGGGAAGCACCTCCACATGTCTCTGCTCAACTCAGGGCTGTGCAAACAGCAGAATAAATGAAGAGGAACGGGTCTGTGCTGTGGTATGGTTATGGGCTTTCTGCCAGGCAGGCTAGGCTGGGAGCCAGGGGGTACAGCTAACCCAGCTCCCCTGTGCTTTGCCTGAAGCAGGGAGAAAAGGTCTGTAAAAGAGGACAGGTTGCTTTTACAGCACCTTCCTCAGGGACTTTTCCCCCACGGTCAGAAATCAGCTCTGAAAGAGGTTTCTCCTTCCTTGAGCACAGCCAAGGAAGAGATCACAGGGTAAGAAAGTAGTGTATATTTCCCCTTTCATCATTAGCTTGGTGTGAGGCAGCAAAACTGGTCTCACTGGTTTGTAAGGGACACTTGGGAGGTCAGAAATGCACTATAAAATCCTGCTCAGCACCCAGAATAACAGGGCAAGAACTAATCCAGCTTTCTTGCAGAGCTATTCATCCTGATTTCTACCCCAGGCAAGTCCAAAGCACCCTGCGTCAACAAGCTAAGCCTTGCTGCAGAGAGATGGTGGACCAAAATGGAAGGAAGCTGGAAGGAAGGGATGCCATACAGAGGGACCTTGACAGGCTGGAGAGGTGGGCCCACATGTATCTCATGAAGTTTAACAAGGCCAAGTGCAAGGTCCTGCACATGGGTTGGGGCAATCCCAAGCACAAATACAGGCTGGGTGGAGAATGGACAGAACAGCCGTGAAGATAAGGACTTGGGGGTGTTGGGTGACGAGAAGCTCAACATGAGCCATCAGTGCGCACTCGCAGCCCAGAAAGCCAGCCATATGCTGGGCCACACCAAAAGGAGTGTGGCCAAAAGGCTGGGGGAGGTGATTCTCCCCCTTTGCTCTGCTCTCATGATACCCCACCTGCAGCGCTGGATCCAGCTCTGGGACCCTGACACAAGAAGGACGTGGACCTGCTCAAGTGAGTCCAGAGGAGGGCCACAACGATGATCAGAGGGCTGGAGCACCTCTCTTGTGAAGACAGGCTGAGAAAGTTGGGGTTGTACACCCTGGAGAAGAGAAGGCTCAGGGGAGACCTTATAACAGTTTTCCAGTACCTAAAGAGGCTCTACTGGAGAAGGAATTTTTACAAAGGAATGTAGTGATAGGACAAAGAATGGCTTTAAACTGACAAAGGGTAGATTTAGATTAGCTATTAGGAAGAAGTTCTTCACTGCGAGGGTGGTGGGACACTGGCCCAGGTTGCCCAGAGAAGCTGTGGCTGCCCCATCTCTGGCAGTGTTCAAGGCCAGGTTGGATGGGGCTTTGAGCAACCTGGTCTAGCGGAAGATGTCCCTGCCCTTGGCAGGGGAGTGGGAACTAGATGATCTCTAAGGTGCCTTCCAACCCTAAACATTCCATGATTCTATGAAAAGACCCTAAGTGTAGTTAAGGGATAACACAAGATGCACCTTGCAGTGAGGGGTCAGATTCAGGTAGCTCACAGGGTGTGTTGGAGCTGGAGACTTCCTGAAAACCTCCTGTAAGTTCCCTAGAGCTTAGAGATCTGGGAAGAGCAAACCATCCTCCCCTCCCTGGCCCACACACAAACCACAATGGCACCAGACATGCTGCACAATGTTCCTTTATGAACATACAGTGTCGGGGCGAGATGTTCCTTTCCTTAGCGGGGCTGGCAGCTCCTGCAGAGATAATGGAGGGCTGAGCATCAGGATGCATCAGGGATGAGTCTGAGCCAGCATTCCTGAGCCCACCCTACAACTTGGTACAGGGGCTGGAGCCACAGGTGAACTGGGACAGCCCCTGTACCAGCCAGACTCCAGGCACCCCTCAGTTTTGCCCTTCTCTCCCAGCAGGAGAGCAGAGCTTGCCTCAAGAGTGGGCACCAATGGCCTGGGGAGCGATCTGCGTATCACCCTAGGGGACCTTGGGGCACCCTAGAGTGACAGGGAGGTCCCTATGAGGGTCTGCTCCAGATGCTGCTCACCTCTTTCCCATCGTAAGCTTCATTCACAAAGGTATCACTCTTTGGGGGAAGCTCTTCCTCCTCCTCATCCTCTTCCTCAGGGTCACTTTCACGGTGGTACAAGGTCAGCACCCGGGTAGAGGCAGTGCTTGAGGTCCTGGTGAGGAAAACAACAATGTCAATGAGAATGGCATTGCCACCTCCTAGACATGGGGCAGATCCCAAGGTTCTGCCACAATCCCTGGTAGTGGCCTGCAAGGGTGATGGGAGCTTTCCAAATAGCCCAGAAATGCCCCAGGACACCACGCTGTCCCTGGGCAGGCAGACCCTGTTCTTCTCCATCCCCAGTTGTACCTGAAACACCTACCAGGAGGATGACAGACTTCTCTGCTTCCTTCCTACATGCATACCTTTTCTCTGTCCCTCTTGTTGTACCTGTCCCAGCGCACCCCAGAGCTCACCTTCTCCGCATGTCCCTCCTCCGCATGTAGGCCAGGGCCCCCACACCGGCAGCAGCAAGCACCAGGAGCACGGCCACCCCTAAGGCAATAGGTCCTGCAACAGGCTGCACCTCTGCCTCCTCACAGTAGTCACCACGGTAGCCCAGGGCACAGTGGCAGGTTACTCGCCCAGCCTCGATGGCACAGTCCCCACGTAGGTTACACATCTCACTGCTGCACGGCACAGCCCCCAGCACCTCCTCAGTGCTGGGGTGTACCAGGAAAGGCTGTCCATGCTCCCTGGGACCAGGGGCTGCAGGCAGGCTGGGACCGGGCTGCCGAGACTTGGGTGCAGCTGTGGGTAAGGTTGGTTTCTGTTCTTCCACATGAGACATTCCTGATGTTGCCACCATGGGGATCAGGGTCCCCATCTCCAGAGAAGGACCTAGCAGGGTGGACATAGATCAGAGTCATAAGTGAGACCCCCACCTTCCCAAACTGGGGGAACCTGGGCAGGCAGGACCCCTGCACACCCGGCTGCGGGCCTGCACTCACAGTCAGATTCATCAGAGCCGTCAGCGCAGTTGGGGTGCCCATCGCAGACCTGCTCTCTGGAGATGCACGTCTGGAGGCCAGGGCAGGCCTGGAGCGGGGCGGGGCAGGGCAGTGCCTTCGTGCATTCCACCCCTCGCACCAGGCGGTAGCCAGGGGAGCAGCGGCACAACCGCCCCGCAGGGTTGGGCAGGCAGAGCTGGGCACAGCCTCCATTGCTCTTTGCACAGCCGTTGGTGCCTGCCAGAACAGCACGGATTAGCATGGCCACCACAGGGAATGGCTCAACTCCCTAGATGCCCCAGGCTGGGACAGCCCGAGACCCACCTTCCTGTGAGAACTGACTGTAAATCTTCATGGTTACCAACTCCTGCTCCATTGGGAACCACCAGCTCTCAGCCCGCTCCAGACGGCTGTGCCAGATCCTGCTAGAGCCTGAAGAAGGGTTGGCATTGCTCACCTCCTTCCACACGGGTGCTCAGGATGGGAGGCGGGGTCCCAGGAGGGGCAGCCTGCACCCCACAGGGGCTGGCAGAGACCCCGTGTTCTGGTGCAGTAGGAGGAGCTGGGCAAAGCACAGCAGATGGACTCACCGTTGGCTGAGGTCGTGCTCCAGAGCAGAAAGCCTTCTCCAATGGCAAAGAGCGAGAGGCCATGCAGCCCCTCCCGTACCACTCGGAAGCGGGACCCGTCCAGCTCGATGCTGCTGATGGTGCCTCTCTCTGCAGGGCACAGATGCAGGGACATCACATGTGAGGGCACAGAGGGCTCCAGGCTGCCCTCCAGGGTGCCCTGCAGAGCGAGCGCCCACACCGCCGCTACTCCCATCAGTGCCCCTGCTCAGCACACACTCACCACGGTCTGCCCAGTACAGCCGGGTGCCTGCACCCCCAAAGGCAAGGCCAGTGGGAGCCCGGGCTCTCCTCCAGAGCACCCTGCGGCCAGTGCCGTCCATGGCTGTGCACTCCACAGCAGCGCTGGGCCCGCGGTTGCCAGCTGCTGTGACAAAGCACATGGTGGAGGCGCGAGGGCACAGCGCCAGCCAGGCAGCGCCCTGCAGCCCCTTGCTGAGCAGCGCCAGGGCCCACCGCCCCCCAGGAGCTGCCACGTGGATGCTGGGTGGCTGCCCCCCGATCCAGTACAGGTTCCCGCTCAGCCAGTCCAGGGCCAGGGATGTCACCATGCCCTCCACAGCCACAGCCTGCTTCCAGGACAGCCGGCCTGAGTCCTTCAGGCGCAGCAGCCCAATGGAGTCGCCCCCCACCTCTGCAAAGTACAGGCTCTTGTCTTTCACTGCATAGTCGATGGCTGTCAGGTGGACCACCTTGGCCAAGGGCAGGGCCCGGTGGGGAGGGAAATCTTGGGATCCAGCTGTTGTGGGCAGGTCCTTCAGGTAGACCTGGAGGAAGGAGGCAGCAGTAGGATGTGGACCCTGCTCCCCCGACAGCGACGAGGACAGCAGCCGCCAGGGCAGGCTCCGGAGGATGGTACCTGCACCACAGCTGCTGGTGACACCAGGAGGGCAAAGGCTGAGTCACGGAGGGGCAGGCAGGTGGTCTCATCGGCAGCCAGTGTCAGCCCGGTGGGGCACCGGCACTGCCCAGCGTGTCTGGCGCTCAGCAGGCAAAGGTGGGAGCAGCCACGTGCCACGCATGGGTTAGAGGCCACAGGGCGCAGTGCTGGGTGCATCACCTGTAGAGGAGCAGGCTCAGCCTCACCACACCATGCTCCCAAGGCCCAGACACAGCCTGGCTGGGGGCAGGATGGTGAGGCACAGATGCTTCAAGAGAGACCCTTAACCACAGGGACGGCTGCCCAAGGACCAGTGGGACAGGGATGCAGCTCCCAGTGGCTCCACACTCAGAGGACAGCAGGGCCATGCATGGTGGGAGCCCCAGCAGAGCTGGTGGAGCAGGGTTTGGGGGTCCCTCAGGTACATACCTGGAGGCCATGGGGCTGCCCGTGTCTCTTGAGCAGCACGGTCCTGTTCTTGCCGCTGGCCTTGTCCACCTGCTGCACGGACCATGCCTTCCTCTCCGACCAGTAGAGCTGCCCCTCACACACAGCCGCTGCGAAGGGGCTCCGGACCCAGCTCAGCTGCAGGACCTGGCAGAGAGGCTGTGAGTGCCCACCCTGGTCCCCATCAGGGCCCCATCACTAGCGCTGCGCCACACACCTTCACACCAGTGCCATCCAGATGTGCAGAACTGATGCTGCCCAGCTTCTCATCCAGCCAGAAGATCCTCGAGGTGGGGAAGTCGAGGGACAGTGCCGTGGGCCAGCCCAGTCCCCGGGCCAGCAGCACGTGCCGCCGACTCCCATCCATAGTGGCCTCCATCAGCCGTGGATGGCTCCCCACCTCTGACCAGTACAGCAGCCTGGTGGGAAGAGAGGTGCTAGCACATGGACCTGCCACAGCATCGTGAGCAGCCCAGAGGACCAGCACAGGGCTTCCTATCCCATTAGGGGTGCACTGAGAGCTCCACCCAGGACAGGGGCAGGTGCCTGGTCTCCTGCCCCAGTCACACAGCCCCAACAGCACCCAGGTGGGGTGATCCCAACTCTTCCCCAGCTTCGTGCCTGCCTCCACGGAGGAAAGTGGGGCAGGGCAGGGATAGCAAGGAGGTCCCCATGTCCTCTTGTCGCAGCCTTACCCTGCCAGAGGCTGGAGCACCAGGGAGTGGGGCTGGTCGAGGTCTCCATCCATCACCACAGTGTACTCTGGTGTCCCTCGCCAGGTAGCCCCCAGGCGAGTAGCCAGCACCTGCCCTGCTGCCCCATCTGTCCAGTACAGGTTCCTCCCAAGCCAGTCCACTGCTATACAGTCCGATTTTACACCTGCAATGCGCCCAAGAGCCATCACCCATGGAGGGAGTGCTGGCAGCTGCATGGCCCTCCGACACAATACTCCCACCCCAGGTCCCCTCCATCCCAGGAGCTCCAGCTCCTCTCAGTCCTCTTCCCACCAGCACCTCTCCACACAAGGGGACACAGCCTGGCACCCCACTGCAACCTGGAGATTACACAGTCATGGAGAGGCCAAGCCTGCTAACTCCATGCTGTCACAGCTTACCTTTCACCAGTGTGCCTTTCTTGCCCGAGTCGAGGCACTGCCAGCGGATGCTTTCTGTGGCCAGGTCCATCCAGAAGATCTTCCTCTCCACCAGGTCATAGTCGAGCGAGAAGACAACGCGATCCTTGTCAGCAGACAACAGCACCTCCTCACGTCCACTCCACAGGCCATAGGACAGCACCTCTGACTGCACGGCCACCAGCAACAGGGGCTCTGGTCCTGGGCCAACACAGAGCAACCCAGACCCTGCTCAGCACTGGTGGCCCCATGGACCCAGCACATGCAGGCAGGGAATGCAGCACTCTCAGACATTGGAGCCTGCAAGGACTTGGCCCTACTGCACAGCATATTCCCCAGCTAGTATAGATGGATTTTCCAATCAGCTCAAAGCTGAGTGGAGCCTCAGAGGCAGAGGGGACAGGGCCATTCATGGGACTACAAGGCTCCCCGCTTTGGCAGCAGGCATGGGGAGACAGGTACCCACCGGTTGCTGGTGTACCCTAGAGTGCCAGGGACCCTCAGCACTGCTTGACCATCCCAGGGCTTACCAGTGAGTTTGCAGATGTGGCCATCAGGCTCCAGCAGGTAGCCAGGGAGACAGCTACAGTTGTAAGACCCTGGAGTATTGAGGCATGTCTGGCTGCAGGCTTCCTCACCCTGCTCCGTGCACTCATCTATGTCCATACAGGACAGACCGTCATCAGCCAGCCGATAGCCCGAGTCACACCAACATCGCTGTGGGGAAAAGGGCTGTCAGGGTCCCCACTCGGGGGACACATGAGGCTCCCTCCTGCAGCTAGAGCAGGGTAAGCCCCTGGACCAGGGCTGCTGGCACTCACAGGACCCTGGGGTGATGGGTAGCAGAGATGAGAGCAGGACGGCTGGCAGGGCACTGAGCAGTTCCCCGCCTCGTCTGAGCCGTCCGCACAGTCCTGATGGCCGTCACACACCAAGGATGCATTCAAGCAGGCTCCCAGCCCACATGGGTACTTATCACTCTGGCAGGAAGCAGGTTGGCCTGCAGGGACACACAGGGAATGCTGCCCTGAGCCTCACCGACCAGCTGCTTTTGCTCAGCTTGGGCAGATTTAGCTGCTCTCACAGGTGCCATGGGCTCACTGCAGCCGTATCTAGAGCTGTGCCTGTAGCCTGGCTTCAGGCTGTCCTAATCCCAAGGTCACCAGCCTTAGAGGAACAACAGCTACCCAGGACCTGGAGTCACCACAGGTAATGGGAAGAGCACATAAGGCCTTTCACCTCGGCACAGGCACGTCCCCACCTCCCTCTGTGCTGGGCACCCACCAACCTCCCCTGGGCAAGACACAGAGGGGACAAAGCAGGTTGTTGCTCACAGCCAGCCTCATCACTGCCATCTGTGCAGTCACTCTCTCCATCACAGCGCCAGACATCAGGGATGCACTTGTGACCATGGGAGCAGCCCCACTGCCGGTCTCCACACAGCCCTTCCTCCCAGGGACAGCCCTGCAAGAGCAGAAGGTGAGCAGGGCCACCAGCCCTCCTAGGAGCGAGGGAGGACAGGCTGTGTTCTCACCACCCCACCAACCTGCTCGTCTGAGCCATCCCCGCAGTCAGCAGCACCGTCGCAGCGCCAGGCCTCCGGCACACACTCCCCGCTGTGGGGACACGCCACCTCGCCCGTGCGGCAGAGCAGTGGCGGGGGCATGGCACAGCCCTCCTCATCAGAGCCGTCCCGGCAGTCGCGGTCACCATCGCAGCGCAGGGCCAGGGCCACGCACTGCCCGTTCTGGCAGGGAAACTCGGCGGGGCTACACTCTTTTGGCACTACAGGCAGGGACAGAGCTGAGTGGTGGCACTGTACTCATCCCCGTCCCCACCCCACCAGCACAGGGTACAGCCCCTCCAGCTGCTCAGCAGGTTGCCCAGGGCAGTGCATGCTCCTGGACCCAGGGAAAACCCAGTCCACCCCCCTCTGGGGCAGGCACCACCCAGAAGCCCCTGTCCCATCCAGCCCCAAGGTCTCACCACAGCCCTGCTCATCGGTGTGGTCCAGGCAGTCGGCATGGCCATCACACAGCCAGCTCTCTGGGATGCAGCGGGTGGCACCGTCACAGCGCAGGGCACACTCCTGTGTGGGGCTCCAGCAGCCTGTCTCATCTGAGGCATCGGGGCACTGGGGCACCCCATCACAGCGCTCCCCAGCCTCAACACACACAGCTCCACTTGCACAGTGGAAGGCCCCTGGTGGGGAGACAAGGGACCTTACTAAGCCTGTAGTAAACAGCCAGGGTGCCCAGACACCCTGCTAGCCCCACCAAGACCAGGCCCCACACTACAGCAACTAGGAGGGCTTGGTCCCTCTTAGTGCATCTCCAGCAGCCTAGGACCCAAGCAAGGCGACCGAGACAGTCTCAGCTCAGCCACATCAAGGTCACTGTGAGCAGCAGTGTCCCCTTCCGACAGCACCTCCAGCCCAGTCCCGAGCTTGGAAGAAATCAGTATGCTACAACACAAGCATGAGAGCCCAGGACACACTCAGACTTTCCCAGTGCCCCATCCCACCAACCCCAGCAGGAAGCAGCCAGAAGCCCTGGCACAGGGGACTGAAAAACAGCTCCTACCTGGGGTGTCACAGAGCTGGGCACACCCATTCTCATCAGAGCCATCTGCACAGTCTTTCTCCCCATCACATACATATTCCTGGGCCACACACTCAGTGCCATCATGGCAGGGCACATGCGTGCGAGGACAGGACAGATGGAGGACTGGGGTCAGGTGGTATGCAGGGCTGGATGGGAGGGATGAAGTAGGTGGCACAACCCGTGCAGGACTGGTTAGGCGCTGGGTGGTAGTAGTTGGCTGTGTGGTGCTGGTCCTGGTTGGCAAGGAGCGAGTGGTGGTGGTGGTGGTGCTGCTGCTGGTGGTAGCTCGCCGCACAGTGGTAGTCTTGGTTGGTATGGTCTGGACAGTGGTTGGTGCATGGGTGGTTTTGGTTGATGTGGACTGGCTGGTGGTGGATGGTGTTGTGGTAGCCTTGCTGGTTGGTACAGGAGTAGTGGTGAGGGCAGTGGTGGTCTTGCTTGGTATAGGTCTCATGGTGGAGGTGGTGGGCCGAGCAGCAGTGGTACTTGTAGTTGTTCTCGTAGTGGTAGTCACAGGGGGAGGCAGTGGCAGGACAGACCCCTTGCTTGGTAGCACTGGTAGAGGCATGGGAACATGAGCCTGGATTTGGGGCTGTCCCTCCCCACACTCCCGACCCCTATAAGAGCACCCCCCATGGCTGTCTGCTGACAGCCAGGCACTCTGCCCCAGCCTGGAGCAGCATGGGCCACCCAGCCCCATCATGCACAGCACCAGTGCTAGGCACAGAGCCACAGCCTCTCTTACCAGCCTGTGGCTCCGAGACCACGAAGGCCACCACTCCCTGCACGCCTGCTGCTGGTATGGACAGCACAGGGGCCAGCGTCCTCTGGTCCCACAGCAGCAGAGCTGTCCCGTTTGCAGACACCAGGTATGGCTCAAAGGCGGCCACAAGGCCATGGGACCAGCTGGGTGCCAGGGTGACTGCTTGCCGCTTGGTCAGACTCAGTGCCCGCAGGCCTGCAAGGCAGAGGGATGGTAGGACCATGAGCACTGCAGGCACCACCTCATGGCCCCACAGCCATGGCAGGGAGCTCACAGCTGAGGCCAGGGGCTCAGCCATGAGCACCCCAGGCAGGGACCTGCTGCATGTAGGTCAGTCCTGCCTACAGTGACCACCTCTGCTCCCTGCTTCAGATCACCAGGGCTCACCTAGGGATGAGCTCCAGAGCAAGCTGAAGGCTCTGCTATCCATGACAGCAGGCAGGTCTCCAGGCCATGTCTCGTTCCAGGCATCCCATGGAGCACCCCCAGCCAGGCTCAGCTGCTGCAGGGGCTGTCCACCGGCTAGCCAGTACAGAGTGCCCCGCTGCCAGTCCAAGAAGAGGTGCTGGATGCTGCTGTAGGCACGGTGCAGGATGCGCGGGGACATGTCAGATGCATGGATCACCCCAATGTCCCTCCGGTTACATGCGAGCCAGTACAGGTCCCCCGAACGGATGTCCACACGGGCAGAGCACACTTGGCAAGAGTAGGCAGACAAGCAGTTATGGGACTGTCCCATGACCCTGCTCCTCTGCCTGGGTTCCCCCCTGCCCCTAAAACCAGGCCACAGCTGCCCAGTGCCTCAGCACAGCCCCAAGGTGGGCACCATGGGGCTGCTGTGCTCTGCAGCCAGGAGATCCTCAGGCCTCACGGAGCACTAGGAAGGGAGCATGCCCTCCATCACCCTACAGGGTCTTACCTGGCAGCCCAGTCACAATGGCCTCTCTCCTGCCAGGGTGTCCCACAACACGCAGCAGTGTGCCACGGTCATCTGTCCCATAGAGCACTGACCTCTGCCAGTCCACATCTTGCAGGTGGAGGGACTCCTGCCACTCCCGCACCCGTTTACTGTGTGCTCCAGGGCCCACCTGCACCAGGGAGATGGTCTTCCCTGATGCATACACAATGGACAGCTCTGCAGGGTACAAGAGCAGTGTGTAAGTGCAGCCTTGGGAGCACCAGACAGTGTCACCAGCATAAACAAAGGCAGAAATGCAGCAGCACTGGTATGTGCCAGGAATCTCATCCCACCAAAGCCAGAGCCCCTTATGGCCCCACTCTGACTCCCACCAAACCTCATCCCACCAAAGCCACAGCTCCTTGTGGCCCTGCTCTGAGTCCCACAGGGACGCATCCCACCCCAGACAGCCAAGCCCACCCTGCAGACCACACTCACCTGCGCACTTCCCTGAGGGCAGCAGGAAGAGACCCTCTGGACACGCACACTTGTAGCCCCGAGGGTGCACAGGGGACAGGAGGCAAAGGTGACTGCACAGGCCAGGAGCACACGCAGCAGTGTCCCCTGGGAGCAAGGGAACATTAAGAGCTCAGTTATCCATAACACCTTGTGCCTCTCCTAATCCCTCAAAACCTCAGGCTGTCCTGGGGCTGGATATGGGCCAGCTACCCCAGGTGGGGTAGCAGTATTACATGAGGCAGAAAGACTCAGCTCTACCCAAAGCCATGGGGTTCAGAAGGGTTTGTACATTCCTTCTGTTACAAACCCATAACTCCTTGCCACAGGACCAGGAGAGCCATTGGGCAGGATCCAGTGAGCTCCAGAACTCACCACAGCCCCCCACAGCGCCCCAGGAAGCAGTGGGGTGCTGCCAGCCCTGCAGTGGTGCGGGTGAGTTGCATCAGGGTATCACGGTACCATCAGGGTACTCACGGGGAGGCTGCTGCAGCACATGCAGCACAGTGAAAGCTGAGACAGGGGCACGGAGCAATACCGCGTGCTCCTGGGGAGAGGCCCGGGTGGCCGACACCAGCTCCGTGCCATCGGTCCAGAAGAACCGGCTCTCGAACACAGCCAGGCCCAGTGGCTCCGTGTGGCTCCGCAGGACAGCAGGAAAGGAGTGCCGCCCACCGCCATCCACCCGCAGAGTCTCGATGGACTGGGGACAAAGCAAGGCATGGTGACAGTGTGGCACTCCCGCACCCCAACACTGTCCCACAGCCACAGGGACTCTGTTCCCTCTCCCAGCCCAGGAACATGTGCCAGGCCTAGACACTGCTCCCTGACCCCAATGCCTTAGCCATAACCACAGTGGAACCAGGGCCACCGTCCCAAATCCCACCTTATTACCACCCAGCACCTGCATCACGTCCCTACCTCCTTGTACTCGCTGATCCAGTACAGCCTGCCAGCCACATGGTCCAGGCTCAGCCCCACAGGCTCCTCCATGGACACCACAGTGAGCTCCCGCCGGTTTGAGCCATCCATGCCAGCTGCAGCAATGACTGTTCGGCCTCTGTGACCGCGGTTGACCCAGTACAGGGACCTGGTGGCAAGCACTAAGCACCCACCTCATGGCATACCACCAGTGCTGCCACAGCTCCACAGCAGGCACGATGTGGTGAGCAACAACATTGCTCACCCGGGAGCCTGGGCCAACCCTGGCTCACTGGCTGCTCACCTTGCAGCAGGATGCACTGTCAGCTGCTCCGCTGCCACATCCTTACCCAGCACTGTCACATAGCCCCGGCCATCACCCAGCCCCGCACAGATGGCTGGAGGGTGGCTGCTGGCCCAGTACAGCTGCCCTGTGAACCAGTCCACGGAGATGCTGTTCACTTCCTCAGCATCTGCAGAGACAGAGCAGTTTAAGGCACACCACTCCTGCTCAAGGATGAGAAGCAAAACCCAGGATGCCCCTTCCCCTGTGGGAGAGGTAGGGCTGGGGTGGCAGGCCAGCTCTTAGCACCTCTCTCAGCCCCACTAAAGCACCCAACATCCTCACTCCTCCCCACCTGGATAGAGGGGCTGGGTGCCCTTCCCTGGGTGGTGGACACGGAGCTGGCCATCCTCTGTGAGCAAGTAGTAGGTTTCTCGGAGCAGGTCATACACCAGGGCACGGGGTTCAGTCTCAGTGGAGAGTAGGGGCCGGTAGGCTTGGGTCCGTACATCCAGAAGGGCCAGGTCCTGCCCCACAGCCACCAGGATCTGCGTCGCATTGTCTGCCAGGGCAAGGGGGATGCCACCCGGTGAGTGGGGCCATGGCTAGCAGGGGGCACTGTGCAGCCCCCTAGACAGCCGAGGCTCCCAGTACACCCTACCTGACACTTCACAGGCGGTGCCGTGCCACAGGGTGTAGCCCGGGAGGCAGGAGCAGCTGAAAGCACCCGGGGTGTTGATGCACAGCTGGCTGCAGGGGCTGTACTCCAGGGAGCACTCGTCCACATCTGCATGGATAGGTGCAGCCAGGAGCACACAGCATCACTATCAACCTCAGGGACCACAGGCAGGCTCCCTGGATACCAGGACCCGGTCCCCAACCCCAAAGTGCACTAGCAGCTGCTGGGACATGACTAGACACGGGCTTTGCGGGGCGAGGCATGACACCCAGGCAGGTATTCCCATAGGAGCACTGGCTCTGGGGAGACCCCACTCTCTGTAGCTGAAGCCACCCATGCCTGAAGCATGCACACCCTGACCTCTCCTTACCAGCACAGCTCTGCCCATCCGCCTGCAGCACCCAGCCAGCCCCACAGGAGCACTGCACTCCCCAGTGCGTGTCGGTACACGTCTCCGCGCAGCCCCCGTTGCGTACAAAGCAGCTCCGACCTGTGGGAACACAGCAGAGGGGTGACATGACACAGGACAGCTCCGCAGCGCCCCCCAGCCCCAGCCCCACGGGCAGTGCCAGCAGCCACATGCAACTCACCGCATGTGCTGGGCTCGTCGGTGCCATCCAGGCAGTCATCCTCATCATTGCACATCAGGGACTCCAGGATACACTTTCCCTCGTCGCACCGCACCATGCCAGGCGGGCAGGGAGCTACGGCACACACAACTCATGTCAGGAAGGCACAGGAAGGACCCAGATTCATGGGGAGGTCCCACAAAGCATCAACAAGTTCATGGGATGCTTATCACCACCCCAAGGGGAACTGGGGCACAGGAAAGCAAGTACCCCCTATGTTACACATGGCCCAGACAGGTCTCACCCCACTGAGGAGCATACAGCGTGCTTGCTTACCACAGACATCTTCATCTGAGGAATCGCCACAGTCATCAATCCCGTTGCACTTCCACTCAGCCATGATGCACACCCTGTTCCTGCACTGCCACTGCCCAGGCAGACATGGCTGCTGGGGACACCCCTCTTCATCCCAGCCGTCCTCACAGTCCTGGTGCCGATCGCACAGCTCCCAGTGTGGGATGCAGTGGTGGGTGCCGGGGCACTGCACCTTCTTTGCCCCGCACACTGAGGGAACAGAGCAGCACTCACACCCTGCCCTGTGCCCCCAGGCACCCTCCTCAACCGCCCCCCACCACCCCAGCAGAGACTACATACCACAGTCCTGCTCATCAGAGCCATCCAGGCAGTCAGCAGCACCATCACAACGCCAACTGCTAGAAACACACCGGCCATCGTCACACTGCCAAACATGGGGGTCCCCACCACACGCAACGTCTGCAGGGACAGCACACAGTCACTGGGGCCTCCTCCCTCCTCCACTGTCCTGGCACGGGGCAGGCGCTGGCAATGCCCGAGGGGGTCTGCCAAGGGGCTGGGCTGCAGCAGCCCCCAACAGGGCTCTCCGGCAGGTGGGGGGCTGCCTCGCTTAGCACGGGACCCGGGATATGCTCCCATGTCACGGACATCCCCCAGGACCTCTGGGGTCCCTGCAGGGTGCCACACAGGAGCCACTTGCAGAGCCAGCGAGGTGCCTCTGCCCTGCCACACCACCCCGAGAGCATCAGCGCCCCTCTGCCCATGCAGCACAGATCCCCCAGGCCACCCCACGACAGGGGAGGGATGGCAGCTTGCCCCCGCTCACCGCACTGCTCGTCCGTCCCGTCAGGACACTGCTGCTCGCCATCGCAGAGCCAGGGAATGGGGATGCAGGTAGCACCGCAGGCAGCCTGGCGTGAGGCTGCACAAGTGGGGCCAGCAGGCACTGCGGGACAGAGGGACCCCGGCCCGTGGTCAGCCTGGGTGGCCGGGACACGCACCCGCCAGCACCCACCTCATGCAGCGCACCCACTGGCACCCACCCCATGCAGCTCCCCGCTAGGGCGTCCCAGCACAGCCCCACTGGGAGGGAGGCTGGCACCAGCCAGGGGCACCCCAGGACCTCCTGTGGAGCCAGAGGGAGAACTGCTACCTCTCGTTCCCCCCCAGCAAAGGTAGAGGCCGCCCAGCCTCCCCTCGGCAGCGGGACAGGGCTCTACAGGATGCAGGGGCCCCCTGTGCTGCTTCCCACCCTGACGGTGGGAAGGATGCTACCGGTGGCAGGGACCGCTACACCACCGCGGGAGGAGAGAACGGGGACACCCATGGTGGCCCATAGGGACCCGCCATAGCCCATCGCCGGGAGCAGCAAGCAGCCCGGAGGCAGCGGCGCCCACCGCAGCCCCTTGGGATGGGGCAGGAACCTCCCCAGCCCAGCCCGCCCTCCCCGGTCCCGGCTCACGGGCGCGGCGGGTCCCGGCTCCGGCAGCGATCGCGGCCAGGCGCGGCGGCGGCGGCAGCAGCAGCAACAGCAGCAACGGCGGCAGGAGGATGCTGAGGAGGGCGAGGAGCAGGCGGAGCGGCGGCGGGGGGCGGCACATTGTGGCGGCTGGGGGTTGTGAAGGGGGGCTCCGGGGGGCCCGGCCAGCGGAGGGGAGCGCACCGCGGCCGCCGCCGCCGCCGCCTTTATGCCCGGGCGCGGGCAGCCATTGGGCACCGCGGGCACCGCCCGCCGCCGGCGGAGACCCTGGCCCGCCCCGCCGCCGCGGGGGCTGCGCCGGGCTGCCCGAGGAGCCCCCACCCGCGGCCCGGGGGGCGCCGGCCTCGGCGGGGCAGCTGCGGTGCCAGGGCCGGGCGCGCTCGGTGCCCGCCGCCCCCCGAGAGCTGGGGGGGGGGGTGCGAAGGGTCCCCATGCCCCCGGCCGCTGATCCGGGGGCTGCCTTATCGGCCGGGGTTGTTGTGAGAGTCGGCCGTGTGAACCGGACCCCGCAGCATCTGCGCCCGCCTGTGAAGGCAGCGGCAGCCTTGAACGAGGGGCACCCTCCGAAAACACAGGCGCCGGGGCGGCCCTCGACCTTGAGGGCTGCGGAGAAGCCGTTGGAGCACAACAAGGAGAGCAAAAGCAGTGGCTGGGGGAGGAAACAGCCCCGCAAGAGGATAAGGCACCTGCTGCGGCCGCCTGGGAAAGAGTCCCCTCCGGCTTGGGAAAGCAGAGGGGGCATCACCTAAGTCGAGGAGATGGGCACTGGGGGTGGCAGGTCCCTTACTGCACACCCTGGGGAAGCTGCCGGTGTGTTGTCCCTCAAGTATTTGGCTTGCCAGCCAGCTGCATATAGTGGCATAAGTATCTGTGCACCCCCAAGACCAGTCTGTCCTTCAGGCACACCCATTGCCCGTGGATGCTGTGCATTTGTCCATCTCCCCACAAAACCTCACCACTCTGAAACTGGGTGGGCGCTGCTGTGGGTGCATGCTCATTGGCACCACTGTCTGTCTGTGAGATGTTTTGGGCACATACAAGGGGTGTTTGCTCAGGAAGGGAAAGCTCTGGGATGATCTCCTGCATGCTGTGCAAGAGACTGGGTACCACCACGGGGCTGGCACAGAAATGCTCTGGCATAGCCAAGTCAGTTGAGAGCTCAGGGCAGAGGTACTGTCAGGTAGATGGAAAGACCAGGGTATTGCACAGCTCTGTGTCAGGTGGCCCAGAGCACTGGCACAAGGGAGATGCCCCACAGAGACCATTTGTCCCAGAATGTGGTGCCCCATGTGTGCTAGGTATCCCCCTGCACCACCAGCATCGCAGTGCAGCCCTTGTACATGCCCCTACCAGTGCTGCAGCCCAGGGGGCAGATTCACCAGCTGCCCTCTCTCTCTACGGCAGCCTCCCAGCAGCCTCAGGCAACTGGTTTCCCCAGGCAATGTGCAGGGAAGAGGAGTGTGCAGGTCCCAGCGATGATGAGCATCCCTGGGGCACGGACACCAGGTAAGGGGGTCCCTAGTGTCTGGGGGAGGGAGTGGAAAGGACAGATGGACAGACAACAGAGCAGTATCCAGGCACCTCCAGGGGCCACCCCAGCTCTGCCACCCCCAGTGTACTCTTTTGTCCTTGGGATGTCCAGCACAGCCTCCACCCGGGCACTGAGCATGCACCACTGCGAGAGCCAACCCAAGGAAGGGGACAAAGAGACTCCCCCCAGGAGCAATACCTCTGTGATGGGAAGGAGGAGGACAGCACTTTGGGCAGGACCCAGCAGGGACCTCCTGCCTCTCTGGGGTGTCCCGCATATATGGTCCTTTTCCTGACTTCCAAGTCCTAGTCTCCCACTTCTGTGAGCCTAGTGGGCTCTCCTTGACCACCTGTCCTTGCGTTCAGTTTAATTCCAGCATGGCCTTTGCCTCCCGCTAGTTTCAGGCTCCTGCATGGTGTAACTCAGCACCGAAGCAGTGACACCCCGCAACAGCAGCCTGGGAAAGGCAGGTGGCAGCAGAGGCACTGTGGAAAAGTCTCCAGAAGTTAAGTGGGTGCAGCAGGAATCCCCAGTGCACCTGAGCATTAGCTTGGGGAACTGGAGCTGCAGCGATGAAGAGGACATCTGCTGTGGCCGGCCTCTTAAAACGCAGGGGATTGTTTTAAAAACATGATTTTAAGTCGAAGTATTTTAAATATACATGTATAGATAGACGAACATACAGGTGTATGTATGCACAGGAAGTGGCCCACTGTACACAATTACATTCACATGCACATACAGTGGCTTTTGCTCTATGAGGTACTGGGCTTTTTTGCCCCATTTTCTGGAGAGATTTGTTTGATATTTTCAGGTCTTTCATTACAATTCCATCAGGTGGGAAGTTTCCTTTTGTCACTGACTTTTAGATTCTCCCTCCTCTGCCTCTAAAAGCTAAGGAGGGCTTGAAGATAGCAAAAGGCTCCCGCTGAAAGGATGAGAGGGAGAAAATCTGTGCTCACTTGAACAGCAGCATGCAAAATGCTATACAGAAGTCCAGCACCGTGTCCCAGTAGTGCAAAACAACATTTTCACCTTTAACTATTCCTAGTACAGTGAATATCCAAAGGCAGTTTCACATTAAATAGTGTGATCATTTTTTTATTGTCCACATAAAATTACATGTATCCTTTCTGCTATATGATTAATCAATTCTTTTCTCACTATTGGTGTAAGAAGTTTTAAAATATTCCTGTTCCTTTCAGTAACTTTTAAGCATTCTTTTCTCAAAGATGAGGGATGTCATGCTTCTAAAAGTAGTATTTCAGTGGGACACCCTCCCCCACATCAGTTATTAAACCTCTGCAACCTTGTTGCCATAAAGAAAGTACACTTCTACTTGAATCTGTGCTGTGGATCTGTGCTCAAAATTAAAGTGCCTGCAAACTGCTGTCTAAAATTTATTCCAGCAGAAAAACTGGATTTCATGAAACACCCATTTCTTCCCACGGAAACATCTTACTCAATGCTTAAGTTACTAAAACTAGAAATCCAGAGCATTCCAAACTATTTTAATAAAGGTATTTTCTGTTTCAGTTTCAAAAGCTGAGGCTTTTCCCAGACAACAAAATCCCTTTTTCAGTCCTGTATACACAGGCTGAATACTTTGTTCCCCAGAACTACAACTCCTACTTCAGGGTCTGGGCCACAGCAACCCAAAACATCAGCCATGCAGAGTGGTGCCTTAGTGCTGGCAGCCTCCCTGACACATCAGGTAACCCCAATATCTCTGGCCTGGGACAGCCTTGCAAAGTGGGGACAGATGCTTTGCCAGTAGGATAGGAAATGGCTTTTTCATGTTTCTAGCTGTTTCTCTTAGCAGCACTCCAACCCATACCCTTGTGTCCAGCACATATGCCCAGAACCAGCCCCAAAGCAGGCAGCAGCAGTGGCAGCAGCATCTGCCTTGGTAGGTGTTTTAACAAGCAATGAAATAGTCCTGCAAGTGGTACCTCCAGCCTCCAAGAGGCTCAGCACAGGCAGGAGGAGAACCAGCACTAAGACCTTGCGACAAATCCTCCCACCTCCCGAAGGCCAAACAGCCCTGGAAAAATAACTTTACAAACCTAAGGCACTGCTGTGGAGAACTAGGAAATATTAGCACCTGCTGTGACGCAGCCTGGCAAGAAAAAAAAAGTAACAACATCCTTTACCATAGTGTTCTTTTCATTATTTAAGAGGGTTGACTTTGAAAGGAATTAAAGGAATTGAAAGGAAAAGGCCATCTGGAGAACTAATTTTATGAATGCACTAAAGAAACAATTTGTTGCTCTCCGCAGTAACAGCAAGAGCTACACTACTTTCATCACCCTAGAAGGGGCTGGAAACTTGATGCATTTGCCCTCATGAGATTTATTTCAGAGCAGAACAGGAGAGGTCAATCTTTTTAAGAGAGTGAACTGTCAGGATAAGGAAATTGAGCCGGTTTTCACCTCTTTCACTGACTCTGGAAAATAAAGCTTCTGCTTTAGGTGCCCAAAAGGGTCTAAAAAGTTTGCTTATTCTCAAAAAGTTATAGTCTTGTAATTGCATCTCCCCCACATCCTTGTCATCCTGCTCTTCCCCAGCCCTGTTATCTGTGAGACGTGGGGGAAGATGGAGAAGGCAATTGGGACCTACACTTACAGATGCCACAGCCCCCCCCCCAACACCTCCCATCAGGGCTTCACCACCAGGATCTGCCTGTGAAGCCTCACTGTGCCGCCGCTGGGGAGCAGCCGAAGGCTGCAGGAACGTCCTGGTTTTGCAGACGCCTGCTGCTGAGAAAGCATCATCCTGCTCTTCCCAGGTTCTGCGAGTTATCCCTGAGACCCTGAGAGAATGCAGAAGGAAATCCGGACCCCCACTTGCAGATGCCATAGCCCACGGCCAGCCTTACAGCACCCCTGTCCCACATCCCACCTTCCAGCCACCACAGGTTGCCACCGCACCCTGCTCAAAGCTTCCCTGGACCCCCGTTGAGGTGGGACAAGGTGATACAGACTCTGCTAGGATGCCAGTCCCAGGTTTAGCCCAGGACAGGATGGTGGTGGGGAAGTTTCCTAGTCCTGGTAGCTCTGATCTGGCTCTGAGGCTCTGATCTTTCCACCTTGGGAGCAGAAAGGAAAATCACCACCAGCGGACGCCAGTAGGGCAGAAGCATCTCCCCAGGGTCGCAGGCATGCAGGTCTCTCTGGGGGACAGCTGTGCTATTAGGACATTAGGGGCTTCCCACTTGGTGACACACACACTCATGTGCATGCATATATACATACACATATATACACATGCATATATAGATTCTCATACACCTATGCGGACATTGAAGGATTGCTTCCAGTCCAGGATTGCTTCCACACACAGTCCACTAGTGTGTCTCCTGCCAGGCAGGTCCATGAGGTCAGTTTATCCTGGACATGATATTTAAAGCAATGTGGAGTGCTGCTGTCTGCCCTTGCTGCAGGTTATGGCTGAGAGTGTGGCAAGATGGGCAACCCACCCATGAGCAGCTGAGTGTCCCTTGCACAGATTGCCTGCAACGATTAAGCAACACTGTGGCTGGATAAGGGACAGTGTTCACCGCCACTTATAATGACTGCAGATTTAATTCATCATTATAGATGTCTTGTCAGCTCTCATGGGCGGTGGCTGACCCTTCACTGTCTCCTCTGGCCTCATCTCTGTGCCCCACCATGCTTTCTGGCACAGTGCCTGCACCCTTCACAGCAGTGACAGTTATACATGCTTCTTGCTCACCTCTCCAGCAAGTCCTGTTTTCAGTCAAGCTGCCACCTCACACTAACATGTTTCTACCCCTTGTGACCAGGACCTGGCAGAAAGCTCGAGGGCTCCTTACCCCAGAATAACTAGCTGGCCACACTTTGACCTTCCCCAAACAGAAGTAAAACTCTTTGCAAAAGAAGTGGTAGAGGTCTTCCTTTCTATTCTGTTTTGCCATCCTCTACTTAACAGCTCCAAGTTCCTCCTTTCCCACACCCTGTCTCTGGTTCTGGATTCAACACAAAGAGCAAACCCCTGGCAAAGACGCATTCTCACTGTGTCCCTCTAACAGAGTAAAAACCCAAATAATGAGAAAAGGTCCTCCTCTTCCAAAAGCTGCAAAACCAACACTGCTGCAGCATCGCAGATACCCATCAGCATCACATCACTGCTTTTAGCTGCTTAGTAAGACATACCAAGAATAACAATAGTCTTTATCACCTCTTCTCTAGATGCACACAACTTCACAAGAAAACATGATTCATTATTGCTTGAAAAAGCAGCCTGGCTTTATTTAACATGCTCCCAGAACAGTTCCTCCTCACACAGCTTTGACTGGTTTTTAGAAGGGAATTTAGCTCTCAGATTTCTAACAGTCTGCAGATCTTTCATCCTTCTCTATGTACTGAAGGGTGCACTTGGGCATTGCTGCTAGGCTCAGAGCAGGGACCAGCTCATACACATCACGGCTTCTTGTCCAACTCGCCATGCGTGTTCCTTCCATGGGGCAGGTTGGGATCTGGGTACACTCAGTCCTCAATGCCAGAAGCACAGCTGGTGTCCTGGACCAGAATGCCCTCCTCAACTCATTATATTGCCCTGGAGTCACTGATGCCTGTTTTCCATGTTTGCATTAAAACCTTACCTACTTTGATTGCTCCAGACCTGGGGCAACAGTGGAGCCCCTGTGATGTGAAGCACATGGTGAAGGCACTCATGCAGGAATCAACAGCAAACCTTATCCTCTGCCAATGCTTCCAGGGTCACCTCTCTAATGACTCCAAGCAGTACTGAGAGCTGCAGGGAGACAAAGGAGGCCATAAAACAGGCCAATCTGCCCTCCTCTCTGGCTGTCACAGCAGATCTTACTTATTGCCAGTGAGCAATAAAACATTATAACCCTGGGACAGCCTGTGCTCTACACATCATCTCCCTTTCTTGTTCCCCAGCAGCTTTGAACAAAATTAAGGGAAAAGAAGCCACAAAGAAAAAGAAATGTTGCTTAAGGAGGAGAGAACTGGGAAAACACACAGTTCTCCCTGAAACCTCACCCAGATTCCAGCAATCAGCATTTCTTGAGCCAGACAAGGTGTCTCCATCTAATAGGCCTTGATGGCTTTTTCTTCAAGGTATCCCTTTTTGAACTCTTGCAAACCTCAATATTCCACAGCAAGGACTTCCTCCTCTCAGCTCTGCACTGTGGGCAGAAACCAGCTCCGCTTGTTTCCCTGTAACAGGATGCACAAGAGCTTAACCTGGTGAAGGACAGTTTCTCCTTGCCTGCTCACAGCTGCAACCTGTCTGTCCTCTCTAGGCTCAATAACCCTGCCCTCTTCCCATCCCAGACCTTTGAAACTCCTTCATGCTCTCCTCTGGCATTAGATGACCACGGTTGTGCAGAGCATCTGAGACATGGGCACACTGCTGCAAGAGGCATTTCCATTTTGTTCTTTTCCTAGCTATTCCTAAGGTCTGTCTCAGATATGGTAGGGGTTAATACATTCCTTGGCATCCCAAGAGCTGCAGCTAGCAGGTGAAACAGGGCATCCCCTCTGCTGGCATATACCTACACAGCTTCCTGTTGGTCAGGTGCTCTGCTGGGATATGGTGTGGCCAACCCTCATTCTTCAGCCAGAACAAAGGCTTCTCACCTTGCACCATCAAATCCCAGCTGTAGGATTTCATGTACCCAAGCACTCCTTGCATCTCTGCTTCTATCATGCAATGATATTTTCAGGCTAATTCTTCTCCTCCAAAAGCTCTTCAGAGGCAGCCAAGAGCATGTTGTGCTAAACAACCGAGTTACCTCAACCTGGCACACACACACACACACACACACAGATGACAAGACCAAGTTAGCACTGCCTATGAAAGCTCTCCCATTGCCTTGCAGGATGCTGCTCTTCAGCATCAGCACTTGCACTTACGGGAGCAGATGGCACTGTGCACACCAGGGCAGAGAATGGCAAGTGCTGGAGACCCAAACTGCTTTAAAGTAAATGCATGTGTGGTTTTGTTCATCACAGCCCATTCATGTCTTCTTTCTTGATTGGCAGTGCTGGAAACAATGGGAAATGTGCCTTGCTGTCTGCTTCTCATGCCACAAGAGCATACAAGACACCTTTTGGTGTGAGGTTCCAGAAAAGGCATGCTAACATCAGGCTGTCCACAGATCACCTTGAGGATATTAGCCTAGGAGATCCAGCAGTTGTGATCATTCCCTTCCAATTCTAGCCACTTTATGATTCTGTGGTCATACTGGCTGTGCTTGGCACAAGCACATATTTTGCCTGGGGACTTTTGTCACCTTCCCCTCTCCTGCTAGGCCTCCAGACAGTAGGATTAAGAGATGAAAAGCAGTAGGATGGAGCCAGCCCCCTGCAGTTTGGCATCACCATGCAGCCCCTGCTGTTAAAGTCAGCCACCAGCAGCTGTTCTTCTTACCTAGCAGATACCTGGAAGGTGGGCAGTTGGAGCAAGAAGGGCATCAGCCCAGGCAACTACAGCCATTTGTGACTGTAGGGCCCACATTTTGCGATGGGCTTTCATATGTGCTGTGTTTAGTCTTTGCTGTTGCATGTCTGTTTGCTTCAAGTCTGAAACAAGCAGAGAAATCCCAATGCTCAAGCAAAGGGGAGGAGCACTCCAGGAAGATCTGATGGGAGCAAGAGACATAGGCAGGGTTGGTATTCCTCCCTAGAATCCTACCCTAAATCCTACTGATTGCAAAAGTCTCATGCAGGATGAGCATTCTGGCTTTATTTCATGACTCACAGCAGCTTTGCTCTCTCCCAGACCAAACTGCACTGCATGCTGCTTCACACTCACTGGGCATTTAATCCCATGCAAAATATTACTGTACTGCCCAAGAGTAGGCACCAGGGGAGCTGGGGCTGTGTCCAGAGCATCTTGCTTAATCCCACGAATACCAGTCCCCACAAAAATAGAAACAATCGCCTTCTCACAGAGGAGCTTGCTGTATCAAGTTTCTAGTGCGCACAGCAACCAAGATAAATCAGTATTATCTTTGTGGCTGCTAGATTAAATGGTTTCTTTCCTGTAATGTCAAATAAATGTGTGTTTTGGGGAGGCAGGGGGGTTTGGAGTATCTCTGTGGCTTTATGACATATTGTGCCCACTGAATTCTTTTCAATGATGACATGGAAAGTGTGCTTGAAGCCAAAAATGGAGCGTTTGCCATACATAGCGAGCGTGTTGGCAGAGAGGCTGTCCAGCTCATCAAGCTGCCCGCATTATTTAAAACAGTCCCAAACCTCCAGCAGGCCCTGCAGTTAGCACATGATCTCCAGAGCTCAACATCTGGGACAATGCTGCTGCTGCGGCAAACTCACTGGGATGAGACTGGGAAATAAGCAGAGGAGAGAGCCCTATAGCCACGACTCTGGCACTGCCTCAATTTTTGTATAAGAAGCATTCAAATGGGCTTGCCATGGCTGCTTTGGAGGCTAGTCTCCCATCTCAGGGCAGGGTTTTCATTTCCAAGATGAAGTCTTTCTTTCATTTTACTGCCAGAATTTTAATGCATTTCACATGAACAAATGCAAAAGATTTGCCTACATGCTCGCTACTGCTTGCTGTAACCTCATCTTGTCTCAGGTGGCTGTTGGTAAGATGCTCCACCAGCTCTCCCTGGAAAACCCGAGGGAAGATTTTTACATCTCCTGTAATTTGAGCTGTCTGTTCAAGCGGGATGCCCAGCAGCTACCGAGGTCCTGACTTTTAAGGTGCGCAAGGCCTTTCTCAGAGACTGGCAGTCTCCCAGAAGGTGCCCAAGTGCACAGGGAAGTGCTGGCACTCTTGGGAAGCAGGCAGTCTCTGCATTTTCCCTTTGGAGCAATGCAGGAGTGTCGGCGCTGAGCATTTGTTGTCCCTTGGAGGGACTGTGCCCAGGACATAAAGCACTGCACTCATTTTCTTCTGATAGGGTGGCACCCTCTTTCATTCCTCCCAGCTCACTCTTGTTTAACCTCCTTTCCTACAAGCAAGAGTCGTTTGATATTGACCATTCAGGCAGTGGGTCCCTTTCTCAAAACCTTTTAAACCCACAGGCCAACAGCAAGACATAAGTCAACATCAGACACAAAGTAAAGGTCTTTAGTACACCCCAGTTCCAGGACAATCAATCCCAGTACAGGCAGGAGACTTCCTGGCAGGACCTCCCTTCATCCCTGCAGTGCCATCAGCCAAAGACACAAGGCAACGTGGGCTTCTAGCTCTGCTAACCACAAGACCACTTGCTTTTCTCCTGCCCTGAGCACCCTCAGGATACACTCTTGCCACCACAAAGGAAGAGCTTTGCAGGGAATGGTAGGCTTGTGACCTTCAGCACATCTCTTTCCTTCAGTGAGTGGGTGCTGCCAATCCCTTTGGAAAGCCCTGGGGCTGGCAGTAGCAGCATGTCTACCGCAAACTAGAGCTCTGGGCAGCCACAGATTGCAGCATCTAGCACAAATGCATGACCTGACTACTTCTGATTCTGGAAAACAAAGACGTGTGAGCCTTGGGACCATGACTGATGGGCCCTTGTTTCCCAGGAGTGAAGCTCCACTGATCCAGCCAAACATGCTCCCTGTGGCCTTGTGGCTTTTTAGGAAGTACCAAGAGGCAGATGACACCAACACGAGCAGGCAGCGCTGGGGAAGGTGCATGGGATGCTGTCATGCAGGAAATGATGGGTTGTGATTGGCATTGCACCCCACATGATTGGGAGCAGAAGCTGTCCCGAGCAGGCTGTGTGGTGTGGAGATACCATGGTAAAGACAAAGCAGCCCAAAATCTTCAGCATGTGTGAGCTGCCCAGATATCTAATGTATGCCAGGATGCAGATCTCCTTATTCATGAAGAAAACACACATTTAAACTAGCATCTGCCAACACAGCCCCCATCTCCAATTAAAGCTGTCCCAGGCCCTTTGGGGAAATGATAAAGGCTATAGGAGATGAAAGATAACTACGACAAGCTCAAGGGCTGTGAAACTTCCTCCCCCATTAGCCGTGTATGTATATAACTTGTCAGGCTGTTTGGCTTTTCAGAGATAACCCTGGGGTTACACACTCAGGAGCACAGTCTGTCTGAGCCTGCCAGCACGTCCCAGCCTCCCTGAGAGCCCCAAGCCCAGGCAGCCTCCAGGGCGGAGCATAGCACAGCATGGGGACCAGAGGGCATGGTAAGTAACTGTGGCTTATTTAAACAGTCCCACCCTGGCAGCAAAAGGTAAAACAGCAGGAGTGAGGCTTTGGCAGCTTTTGGTCATGCAGGATTATCATGAAACCAGCTGCCAGATGTTTCCTCAAACACCCTACCTACCTCCAGAAGAAGAGGAGAAGTAAGATGCTCAGTCTCAGTGCAGACACCCAGGGTTTAGCCCCTCCGGGGGTAGCTGGTGTTACACAGCCACTGCTGAGCCATGCCAGCCTGGCAGGGCACAAGCACTTTGTCCCAGGGGTACCCAAGAGGCAATTTAGCACCCGCCAAGGCCTGGCTGCATGCCAGCAGGATGCCAGAGAAGGCTTCTTCACAGAGGGCAGCCTGACCTGCCAGCCATCTGAGAGGGACACGGGAGCCTGGCAGCTCCTCTCTGCAGCTGCAGCTCAAGGCCTGGCATGGGGCTGTGTTGACTTTGTGCTCCAGGGCTGCTCAGGCACGTGTGCAGGGCTCACCACCCCGCACAGCAGAATGGAGCTGGGACTTCAGCCCTGAAGCTGGCAGCGCTCACAGCATGCAACCTCCACGTGATTGGCAGTCAGCATAGACCCCACAGCTCCCTTCCTGCTCCCCTGGCAATAAGGGCAGGGAATGCTCCAAGCCAGGCAGGGAAAGGCCTGTAATACGTGCCACCTACAAACAGGGAGCTTCAAGACCCTTCCTCAGATCGCCTGTTTCACCATCACAGTCCTGCCATTGGATGAAGTAGAGGGACTATTCCCATCTGAAATTCCTTGATGTTCCATTTCTGGCTTTTGGAGCCTACTCTCTGGCCATGCTCAGTTTCCTATGCTTCTGTGGAGATAGCAAAGCTTTCTACTACTATGTTCAGCCCTTATTTCACTTTGCGCTTGAATGCCACTACATGGTAGAGAGAGATAGAGAGAATGGAGCCGGGAGAATAAAGGAGGAGAAGGCTGGGCAACTGCCTGCAGCTGGTTTCCCAATAACTCTGTGTGAGTTTGGGGAGAGGATTGCTGCCAGAGGATTTTCGGCATGTTTACGTTGCATCTCCTCCGGATATGAAACAGGCACTTTAACTCAGTGGACTCTGCCAGCCTTTCAACCACCCCTGCAGAGCTGGGACTCCCATGTTCCTCTTGCATTTACAAGAAGGGAAATACGGGTTTCCGCTGTCAGCCTCCAGGCCTGCCTAAAGGAGAAGTCTGGGTTAGGCTAAGCCCTGTGCCAATAGGGACCCCGAGGAAAGGGCTGCACAGAGGTACTTGCTTAAGACACAGCTGCCTGTGCCTGAGGTGGATCAGCAGCAACCTCCCAGGGAGCCCAGACAGCCAGGGAAAGGGAAACCTTGCATCCGCCAGAGGGATGACAGGGAGGCCACAATGCTGCTCGCTGGAGGCATCTTCTGGAAGGCATTTGCTCATGTTTGTTTGAAGCCTCAGCTCAAGATTGAACTAATCAGACATCAGCCCTAAGCACCCCAAAGAGCACCCACCACCAACACAGGGGACTTTGTGACAATATCCACAGAGCACATGTCTTTGTTGGCTACAAGTGCTCAATGTGATCACCTTTTCCTCCGAACTGAGTCCGGGCTGAGACTGAAAGGCACTGAAGAACTGACAAATAATTGGAGAGAGCGTGAATATCCTTTCTCACAAGATGAAAGGGAGAGCAAGGTTAGGACACAGTTTACTTACAGATTAAAAAGTAGTCTCCAATAGTCACATGGCCACACAGTAAGTTGGCTGCCACTGTGTTTGGCACTGGGCTTATCTAGCATGCTCCTCCCAGCTGCCAGCCCACGCCTGCCTCTCGCAGTGTCCAGCTCACCCTAGAAAGGAGTCTGCTTTACCCCATGCTGAGGTCCATAGGCCAACATGTCTCAGATGACCCAGTAAAAGAGCTCAGGAAAGCTCAGGGACTTCTTTTGGATGAACTTGGGTCACTGCTGGACCTGGTCACTGAAACTGGGTCACAACCTCTGGTAACACCAAAAGTCATCTAGCATAGGTAAGGCAAACCACGAGAGAGCCTCCAGTTGCTGCTCCAGTTTTTGGAGCTGAAACCTGACTTTGATCTGCTCCTGAATTTCCACCTTGCTCTGATGCCAGTGTCTACAGTGGCTTTGGGTCAGACGCTTCAGCCCAGTCTCCAGGAGATGACCTGTGGACAGTACAATGGTAAGCACCACCGCAGAGTTCTGTGAGACATGGAAACTTATGGAAACCATCTTTTCCCTTCTCCCTGTGATGTTCCCTAAACCAGGCCAGCAGAGCAACAACCCATGATGGGAATCCTATGGCTGGTCATGCCTCCAAAACCTCACGCTGGGAGGCAAAGGCTGAAGCTGGGGAGCTTGGAAGGGCAGCAGGGATAGCTGTGCCCCACCATGAGGCCTGGGACATCCCAGAGGGAGAGCTGTGCAGCTTCTGGGGTCCTACTTGGTGGCCAAGCTTCGTGACTTCTTGCATGACATTTAATGCTTTTGCATTTGAAGCATGGGGCGTGTGCCATTCAATGCTTTTGCATTTGAAGCATGGGGCATGTGCTGCACGGTTTGAAGGGCTGCCTGGCTCTCTAGGAAGCAATGAGAAACACTGCCAGCAAGCAGCTGGACTGAGAAAAGCAGTCCGGTGTGCGTGGCTTGGCAGGCAGGGCCTCCTCATCACCCAGGGGTTCCGTGGAGGCCAGCTCAAGCTCTGCGGAGGGCCCAGGAGAATGATCTATCTCCTCTTGCAGCTCCATGCAGGGCAGGCAAAGGACGATCTCCACAGTACCTTTGAGACACAGCACATGTCACTCACCTCATGCGAGCCTCCTCGGGAGGGAAATGTGACACTGAGTGTGTGGGGCAGGTGTCACCTCCTTGCATACCAAGCCCCACGCTCCAGCCCGTGTGTCCATATGAGGCATTCCCCAGCTGCTCTTATCACTATTTCAGGACCACTTGAATTCCTGTCTCTTATCAGGTTTTTTCTAGACACATGAGCCCTTAAGCTCAAATGCCACCAGGCCACATCTGGGCCCTTCCCTGCCCATGCGCTGAGCCAGCTGCACAGAAGTTGGGCTGCCAGCACTGACATAAAGAGCAGCTTTTGGATGATGAACTGGTTTTTTTTCGCTCATATCACAGCAATCACACGCTCTCAGGCTGCAACTTCTCATGCCCTGTTTATTATTGAGCAGAGACTCATTTCTCCTGCCACAGGGCAGGCACCCTTGCGTTCTACACTAGTAATGCTCACCAGTGCCCCCATTGCTGGTCCCAGCTCTCCCAGTACAAGGTGCTTTGAGATACAAACGATGCCCAGGTTCTCCAGCTGTGGGTGGGGAAGCATCATCTCAGGATGGTCATCACTACCTGTCCCCACAGGTGATTTCTGGCTATTTACAAACCCCACGAGCATTTCTACCTGGAAGTTATTAGGTAGGGAGGAGGAGCAGCCTTGCTCTTTGGGCAGCCTTGCTCTTTGCTCTGCAGCTGTCCCTCTGCCCATGGGATTTTCCCTTCTGTGAAGATTTCTAGGGAGAAACTCCAATATACTTGTGACACTGAGCAAGCTTTTTTCTGAGTCCTTAAACTCAAATGTGGTCCATCTCCTCCCGCACTGTCTGGTACGGAGCTATGGCAGATGCCTGAGGAAGAGAAGAGCTGGACAAGCCTGTAGTGATTCCTCTTTGGATTACTTTCCCAGCCAGCTCAATTTGCAGATCAAGGATTCCCTGAAAAGGTGGGAGCGTCTTTATGTGCAATGGTGACATTTTTGCTTCTGTGAATATGTCTGGTCCCTTTTTGAACTCGCCTCAGTTTTTAGCATCCACAAGGTCCTGTGACAGGGAGCTGCACATTTTACATACACCTCCTTTACGATGGAAAAAAACCAAGAGTGGTCTGATGCTAGCAGTGGATGGGATGACAGGATCTCTGATATAATCTTCATTCACATAGAAAGTCAGACCAGAGTAAGCGGTGAAACAAACCAGCCCAATTAACTTAAGACAACAGCGCAGTTGGCAGCTGAGCATGTTGTGGCTACCAGCGATACCCAGCATAAGCCCATAGTGGGAGCCAAGGCAGGCAGGAATCTCCAGAGGTGCAAGAGTCACATCACGTGCTGTGGGCAAAGGTCTGTGAGCCGGATCACTTGCACACAGCCCAAAGATAGGTTTATTTGCTTTATGCAGAGTAAGATACCTCTGTATTAGTAAGAGATGCATGTGTTTACCTTAGATCAGGGTAACTTGGCTTTTGTATATTTGATTGCTTTGTAGAGATTAGGACAATTTTATATCAGTAATACATTAATTAAAGGTTTTTGCTCTGAGACAGTCTAGTGAGCCCATGCTCATCTACTACTTTTAATCTGCAAAAGCATTGAGATCTTTACTAAACCATTTTGAGAGCCAGCCTTTCTTTCCACCTATCTCATCAGAGGTCCTTGTGCTGCAGAAGTGCCTGTTGGCTTTTGTGCTTTCACTGGACAGCTCTGAGAAGGTTTGGCTCTGCATTCCCTGTCTACCTCCCAGGCAGTGGAAGATGCATCTGCAGCTCCATCAGCCATCTCCCCTCTGGGCTGAAGAACCCCAGCTCCCTTGGTCTCTCCTCATATGCCATGTGCTCCAAGCTGGTGGTTGCAGCTTGTCCCCATTTCTCTCACACTGGGAACCCAGACTGGGCACAGTGCTCCACATACAGCCTCAGCAGTGCCTGGCAGGGGGGAACACAGCCCTGATGATGATTTAAGAGCCTCAGACTTCAGAATGACCCGGAAGAGGCAATTAAAGTCGGCATGCGGCGCAATGCCTTTGACACATCACAACTGCGCCGTCTGATCATGAGATGTTAACACACCCATAATGGAGAGTGGGCTGCCAAACAAAGGAAGTCCGCTCAATAAATAGGATGCATGCTCATGCAGATAAGAAATGCTGGGGGCCAGCAGCACTGTGGTAGGCTGTGGTGAAGCCCATGATAGACTGTCCGCTGTAGTGTCTGTACCAGCTGGGGACATTGGCTGCTTTGAAATGCTGGTGTCAAACGTCCTCCCTGCCCAGAGGTAGCTGCCTCTAACCTTTTATTTAGAGATTTATTTTCAATATATTATTTAACATTAGAAATCTCTACAGTTTGCTTTGAAATTTATGCTTTACCTTTTTTATTACAAATTGTATACTACAGTTATGTACAAGCACATTTGTTGTCATACATGTGTATTTTCATATTTACAGGTGCCTAATGAAACATATGCCTACCCCCCCATTACCCAGACTACAAGGCAGCACTGAGCCAGGAGTACTCATGAACTTGGCCCCCAGCTGGTGTGAGGGCTGACAGCAGCCAAGCACTGACACGCAGAGTCAGCTCTGTGATCAAATCCCCTGGGTTAACCAGGGGCCACTGTTTGCTATTTATAGCTGCCTTAGCTCACGTTTAAGCGGAGGTTTAAAAAAGCTTGGAGGCAGTTAGGGTGCCAGCATAGCTCTGTCCTGCATATGTGGCACAGGGTTCCTTGCACAACCATGGTGCAAAGCCTGTCACTGCACATGCTAGATCAGGCCCTGGCTGTCCACGAACAGTTTGGGATAAGCTGTTAATCGAATAGTACTGGATTATTTGATTTGGTTGAGCTAACTCTGCCTGCCTTTTGGAGGACCCAAGCAAATCCCTTACCTCAGCAAACCCTACCACTACCACAACTCTAGTGGCTGTAAGACCAAGGGCTACAAATGTTATCCTAAAATTGTCAAATAGCTCAAACCTATCTCACAGCAGCAACAACCTGAGCTGCATTAGGCCTTGTAAGAACTCCCATAGAGGATCCAACAAGCAATGACCTTGAGGGAGTGGAAGCTGGAAGACTGGGCTTGAAGTCCAGGATGAAGCTTTGAGGAACCTGGTCTAGTGGAAGGTGTCCCTGCCCATGGCAGGAGAATTGGAACTAGATGATCTTTAAGGCCCCTTCCAGCCCAAACCATTCTGTGATTCTAAGTAATTTCAAGACCACACAATCAAAGAGAGCTGAGAAAGTTGCCAGGATATGAGGTGGGGCAGCCTTCCATTGGGCAGCCAGCCTAGATGTACAGCCCCTCTCCAGGATGTGACAGCATGTTCCTGTCTCTGGGACATGCTCACAACGCTGAGTCTCAGATGATAAGGTCACAGCAACCAGCTTCAGAAACAGAGTGTTTCGTGTTTTCGAGGTTGTTGCCACACTGGGAGCCTGAATGTCACAGGAGACTTTATGTTCTGAAGTGACCCTTACATGAATGGAAATAATTAGCACAGATAGTTGAGTGCTGCCTGCAAGTTTTCAGCATTGCACTTTGAGTTTTGATGGAGTGGTCCTGCACAATATTGGACTACTGTGGTGGGGATCAAAGTATTTTGAAAGATTAGAAGAAATGGCGTATCAGTAGAGATCAAGTGGCATTTGGCTTTGGGAAAGGGAAAGAAAACCTGAGTTATCACTGCAGTTCTGGAGGTCAAAAAAGATCAAAACCTAAGACAGCTCGAAATGCCTGCAACCAGGTTTCCTTTTTCTCTGCAACTGAAAAACTCAATGGTAGATGATGTTCTGCTCTTTGAGCTTATTTGAGCACAGTGCAGAACACCAAACCCTTACATTCTTCCATGCACATCTTTGTGCAGGAGTGTGTTGATATGTACGTGTGCCTATGTATATGTGAAAGTCGCACTGGTGCCCACATTGCACGAGACATGAAAAAGCAATATTGCATTCACTTCCTTTCTCAGAAAACAGCCATCTGAAATACAACAGTAAACAGGGGATGTTCAGCTGCTATGCACTATTGCACCTCTTCTAGATTTGTGTCTCCTTTATCAGCAGCAGGTAAGTCAGCAAATTCAATTCCCAGACTACTTGTGATGACTTTCAGAACCACCACATGTATTTCAGCTTACTGATTTTTCTGCAGTGCCTGCCTATTGCTGCTTTTTTCCAACCTTCCCCATGCCACCTGGTTAAGAACACTATAAGCTGGTCTCCCATCTTACAAAGTGAAATACCTTCTCCTTCACCACCTACTGTGTCTGCTCCACCTTGACTTGCCTTTTAGCACTTTAACTTCTGCTCAGGAACCAGTGGCATCCAAGGAAACTTGATGGAGACCAAGCAGTTTGTTTTACTTTTGGGAAGAGGTTGCATTTTCCTTATGCTGGTTTTCAGTCGGATCCTACTGGCTGCCGCTGAAGGCTGGCAGCACCCTCCTCTTCTGTGTGCCATCCCATGCAGAAGCGAGAAGCTGAGCAGGTCAGTAATAGGAGATGAGCAAAGACTAGAGGAGGAGGGATGAAGGAGACAGCCAAAAATGTCCGCAGGCTCCATGCGCTTGGGACATGCACTGCTCCCAGCTGTCAGCACTGGAATGCTGCTTACCGGACCATCCGAAGGCCTGACTTCTTCCTTCCCAGCCAGAGCCAGAGGCATGCTTCCTATGAATAACTAGCCTGCTTTCCAGGTCCCGTCAGAGTTATTCCTGCCCTGGGTGTGTCTCATCCAATCCAAGTTTAGAAGTCCTTGCCCTGGTGCAAAGATGTTGTGCATAACTGATTCCTGGTAGGTGCAGATGAGATTAGTGACATCACACAGGGCGAGAGCTGTCTCTGGAGGAACCTAAGCACTCAGGGAAGGAGACAGTGCCAAGCTACCTGCAGACAGTGGAGGTATTTGTATGCACCAAACCTGGGATCTCAAGTGACCTACTTAACTGCATTTAATGTGCAACTTCATATGTACAAGAACCCCAGAGGGCTAATTTTTGCTAGCAGTCTGCAAGAAGGAAACTTCAAGTTCCTGGTTAATTGGGTAAATCCTTGAATATCGCTATTTTTTTCCCCCTAGGATTACATTAAAACTTGCAAATAACAAGTCTTGTTTACACATGAAAAACATTTTCACAGAATGCAAAGGCTGATGATGGGCATTGCTCCAGATAACCTCCTTCCCCAGCACCCTCTGCTCAGCTCTTTTACCACTGACATTGCCTTTGGTACTTACTTGAGATACCATTTAAAAGTGAGGCATCTTGTACATGCTGATTTTCAGATTCCCTCTATAGTGAATGCACAGAGATAGGCGAGCCCAG
Source organism: Strigops habroptila (assembly GCF_004027225.2). NCBI lineage: Eukaryota > Metazoa > Chordata > Aves > Psittaciformes > Psittacidae > Strigops > Strigops habroptila. The sequence goes on from NC_044283.2 coordinate 46,763,944, forward strand.
AAAGTAACAGGTCCATCTTTCATTGACACTAATCTTAGGATAAGACAAAATGCTTCATGGAGGCATGGACCATTCTCTGCTGCAGCAGAGAGAGGCTGGATACTGACAGAGACTCAGCTGAAGAGCATGAACCCCTGAAAGGAGCTTTGGATAGTATTTATCATCAAGATCTACATGCACTCCTTAGTCTGGCCTCTGTCAGCATACAAGCGATTTTCAGGCAAAGCACAGACTCTCACACAAAGATAAGCCCTCTGAGTCCCCAGGGCTGGACACATCCAAGTTTCCAAGACATCTGTCCAACCAAATAACGTTTGCAGTCTTTGTAGGGCACCAAAGTTAAAATATACATTGCTTCACTATGACTTGTGCTTCTAGGGCAGATCCAAGTCCAGCCAGCCAGACACTTGTACAGTGTAAACAAGGCAACCTGTCAATGCAGCCAGACTGATTCAGCCTGCCTGAGAGGAGCTGAGCATCCCTCTGTCCCTGCAGTCACATCAGTGCACCAATGGAAATATCCCTGGTTCCTTTCCATATTCTTGCCGCAGCAGCCCAGCCCTTGCTGTCCCTCTCCTGCAAGAGCACATGGGGAAATTGGAGTATTTGAGGTTGTAGCCCAGGCTGTGTCTTTATGCTCCCATTTCACTTCATGTAGGAGGCAGGTACTGCTTACAGACAATTTTTCTTTTATTAAAACACCATATCTCCACAACCAGATATGATGTTTTAATAGAAGCAAACAGCAGAAGGGATGGAAAGATGCTGTGTTTCTCTGCATCAGCCGAAGAGTAAGAGAGAAAAGTTCCTGGGAGGTGAAGCCAGACATCTGCACAGTGCATGGTCACTAGGGGAAGGAATGCTCTCAAGAAAAAAACAGTAAGGATGAGTACACAATTGTTGTGCTGCTTTGTGCAATCTTGGGGCAACCGGCCTCCTTTCTTTTGCTACCATCTCTCCATGAGTTCATGGACAGGAATTAAATCTGCAGACTGAATGAAGGCATGGTCTTGGAACAGCTCTCTTCAGAGAACATCACAGATGTTGAGAAAGCAGGAGGTACTCTTCCTGGAGGGACTTGCCCACTCTTGGGTCCAAATCCCTGGGGACGAGGTTGTTTTAACCTGGTACCCTGCATATAGTGCCTCACCTCATCTTAGCACCGCTATAACATTTTTTACAGCACACTTATGCCTGGCCAAGGACTTACCTCTTTGTTGTTCCTGCCTATCATTTAGTTGTTCTACTGTCATTTTGTCTCCTTGTGCTGCCCTTCGGGCTCTTCCTTTGCTGGAAGACCATTCCTTTTTTCTCTCTGGGTAGCAGCTTTCTTTAAGGCATTTGTAGTAATTTATTTGCATTCATTCTCTCCCCCTTTTTTTCAAGGATTTTCATGGTCTCTCTTGCTGAACATTTTTATTACTAAGAACCACAGTTTTACGACACCCAGTCTTTTTCTACAACACACAGTATCATGCCAGGCTTTGCATCTGGCCCCACACTACCTTCTCTGTGCCCATTGGGCTGAAAGTGAAGGTGCCATGGTCTTCAGCTGGGCAGAGTACACGTTCTGCTCAGTGTTTGACCATAAGCACATATGAGATCCAAAGGAAGCAATGCCAAGGTAAATATCCTACGTGGGGACAGAGTCAGGAGAAGCAGTGGGGCCTGTGCCTTGGAGCACAGCTCCCCAAAGCCCAGTCAAGAGCCTTAACCCTGACCGGGATATTCTTTGATACTGGGGCACATTCAATGCTCTTCGCTTGATTTCCTGGGATGGCGACAGGAGTTTGAGACCTGTGGAAATAAAAGAGGGGAATCCCACCAACCAACAGGACTTCTCAAGTCTTTTCTTTGGTGGAGCTGTGTTTGCTGTGTCCCTACAGGAGCTGGACGGGGTCCTGGGACCACAAGGAGCTCCCAGGCAACACATCAGGCCTCAGCACACAGTTGCAGCTAAGACCGAGTTGATGGTGAACCATGGAGCGAGAGAAGCCATGTTTCCTACAGAATTCTCTCATGTTGTCCCTCTCTCCTGCTTTTGTTATCCCAGCTTTTTCCACTGCTCCAAGACCAGCCTCATGACATGTACTATAGCTGGCCAAGAACTGTCAGTGCTGGCTGGCCAGCTGGTGCCAACACTGACTGGCCAGCAAGCCACCACAGCCAAGCTCCACTCTACTTTTGCTCAGTGAGGACACTTACTGGGTCTCACCCACAAGCTGCTGATGCTCACAAAACTTAAGAAAGGTCTGTAAGCTTACCTCTTCCCTGTCAAGTGTGACTGAAACCCACCAGTACATACAGAAGGGACGAGGAAGGGCTGACATCCAGCCATGGCCACATCCTTTCTGGAGGATGGCACATCATGCTGCCAAATGTCACTGCTCCTGGGGCTATGCACTGACCTGTCCAATGCTCTTGCAGTGCCCCAGTGCTGCCCAAAATTACTCCAAAATTTGTTTATCCCTTAGCATTTTGATTTGAGGCAACATCTGATCAGAATTACTTCAGTTACCCTCACAGCCTTGTCACAGGCAGGTGGACTTTAACAAAACCCCTCCTCTGCTTGGTGCAAGCATTGTGGCCTGGCTCAACATCAATGATTTGGAAATTGCTAGGAAGCATCAACATTGCAACAGCATCAGTCACACCACCACAGTGGGCACTGTCTGCCTCCATGGGCTGCTGTGACAAGCACAAGGAGTGTGGCACCTTTGCCACCACCCCAAGGACTTCCAGCAGCCAGGGATGGATACTTTCCCCCAGCCATGCCACTGGATGCTCCTGGTTGGGCTGGGATCCGAGTTGGGTGTGGAGGTGCCCATTGGCAGTGATGGGGGATAGCAGGGAGATGGCAGGGAGAAGAAGGTAGCAGGAGGGGGCTGCTGAGGTGTGGGTTGGGGTGCCCCATGGCAGCAGTCCCAGCGTAGCTCCCTGGGCAGCGCTGTTTCATCAGCCACTCCATCAGTTTACAACACTCGCCCTTGAGCCTTGTCCCTGCAGCCTGCTGCAGTGTGGACATGTTGCACAACACTCCTGGCCCTGCTCCCCTTCCCCGCCGGGGCTGCCCCGTGGCCGGCTGCTGGGAGGCTGAGCTGTCGCAGCAGCATGCCACTTCCCGACAGGGAGGAGAAGATGTTCCATCCACCCCTGCTTCTAGCAGGGCACCACAGGAAGTGGCAGGACCAGGAAGGGTCCCCAAGGACCCTCAAACTTGTTGGTGGAGGCGACTCTTGAGGGACAGTGGTGGTGGAAGGAGGGCTGCCCCACAGGAGGGATGGAGAAGCTCTGCCTCCCCTCCTGCAGCAAGGGAGCAGGACCGAACCCCAGCAGTGTGGGAACCACCATGTCCTGTCCCAGAGGGGCCTGGGGTAAATCCTCCTGCTGAACCAAGAACAAAACCCAGGTGAGACCTGATGGGAGAGTGGGACCCTCATTCCAGAGCTGTCTGTCATGGATGGGACCAGTTCTGCAATGTCAGGGAGAGACACTCTCAGAACCTTTTCCCCATGCCAGGGAGCAAGATCTGCCTCTTCCCTCAGCAAGGCGGGAGGGCTGGAAAGCTGTGGGGAAATCACAAAGACCACTGTGCAAGGGCCCAGCACAGAGCTAAATATAGCCACTGTTTCGGCTCCCCAGAGATAAGAGCCTGTGTCCACAGCCCGCCACAACGCCCTGGCCCGACTTCCACCCACCTTTGCTTCAGGAGCAAACACCAAGCAGCAGTTGTGAAACACCCTGCCCCACTTATGGCAAACAGGGCTTGTATCGCAGGGCAGAAATGCGCCCTAAGACACCTTGCATGCATTCCTTCCCCATGCTGGGGGCTGGCTGGCCAAACCCCACCAGCTCAGAGGCTAATCACATCTCCCTCAGCATCTCAGTGGTGATGAGCAGCCAGCGATGTGCAGGAGAAACCTGTGGCAGAGCAGAGTGACAACTGTAAGCAAGCTCAGGGCTTCCCAGTTTTGGGGCTCATCCCATTAAACTCACTGCTTCTACCTGAATCTCTCTGGTGTCCTAAGATCAGGACCACTGAGCCAGGGTGCAGTGGCCCTGCCCGGAGAAGGGGAGGCAGCAGTGGAGAGGGCCTGTGGCTAGTGACCACCTTATCAGGTCACTGCCTATTGCTCCAGGGCAAATCTGAACATGGGTCCCTCATCCCTGCTGTAGACTGTCACCAAGTAGCACATGCTGAAATCCCACCATACCCTCGGCATGTGAAATACTGCAGGACTCCTGCAGTAAGCACATCTTTCAGGTCTGTCTCTCCAACTTTAAATCTTATCACTGCCTATATCTAAAAAGGGTTTATCGAACAAAAACAATGTGGGGTTTTTTTTTTCCCCTCAACAAAACTCTTCTGTCTTCCAGAGTAATAAGTTTATGAAATGGCAGCTTCCAGCAGGAAGTATCTGGCTTTAACAATAGCTCTGTGTGTGTTTCCACAAGTTGATTGAAAACAAATGTTGACACTTCAATCCTGCTTTTATGCTCTGTAAGGGAGGTGAGAGAGAGCAGCAGCATGCACAACTGTGCAGTTAGAGACCACATGTGGCACAAAAAGAGGCAAATACTATTAACCCCACCATGAGAGGAGGTAGATGCACCATCCCCACCTCACAGCAGGCCTTACAGCCTCTGCTGTTTGCCCATGGAGGTGGCATTTGTCTCCACAGCTGCTTCCCTGCCAGGGCAGCCAGCTTCATGTGCACTTTTCATGTGGCTGAGGACGTCGGGCTCTGCACTGAAGGGGACTCAGGAGCAGAGATGGGAACTGGTGGCAGAAGGGCAGCTGAGAAGACCCCTTGGCCCAGCGGCGCTGGGTAGTCCATGTCAGAGCATCAGCTTGCCTGGCAGATGTTTGCAGGGTGTCAGAAGCACCTTCCCAGCTCTGCACATGTGCTGGGACAGGGACTCCTGTAGGCCAGGTCTCTGTGCCAGCTGGGTCCCGCAGGTGTTTTTTCCTACTGTAAGTCACCTTACTGTAGTAATGTTTTCCACTCCACACCACAAATAGTGTCTGGAAAGAGGATTTTGGAGTATCCTCTGGAGCTGTCTACCCAGTGCCAGCACAGACCCACAGCCCAGAGCCGTGATCACAAGATGTGAGTAACCCTCCTCCCCACCCGTCTCTCAGCACCCAAACACCCTGGCCCAGCTCAGCGGAGAAGGTCAGTGCCTATAGAGGCTTTCCTGCCTCAAGAACACATTCCAGTCAGTTTAGCCCTTATCTGCTTATCTGCGACGCCTGCACTGCCCCAGTCTCCCCTTCCTGGACACGTAGGGACCGCACTGTGGCACAGCAGCCATGTGCCACCGCAGGACACAGAGGGGCCATCAGCATCCAAGGCCTGACACAGAGCTGGCACCCTCTTCCACAAGTGCTGTGCTCAGCACTGGTGAGGCCATACCTCAAATACTGTGTTCAGTTCTGGGCTCCACATTACAACAAAAGCATTGAGGTGCTGGAGTGGGTCCAGAAAAGGGCAGCAAAACTGATGAAGGGTCTGGAGCACAAGTCTTAAGAGGAACGGCTGAGGGAACTGGGGGCGTTTAGTCTGGAGAAGGCTCAGGGGTGACCTTATTGCTATCTACCAACTACCTGAAAGGAGGTTGTAGTGAGGCAGGGTCGGTCTCTTCTCCCAAGTAACAAGCGGAAACGGCCTCAGGTTGTGCCAGGGGAGGTACAGATTGGATATTAGGAACATCTTCTTCACTGAAAGGAAGATCAGGCATTGAGACAGGCTGCCGAGGGCAGTGGTGGAGTCACCATTCCTGGAAGCATTAAAAAACTGTTTAGATTAGGCCCCTCAGTGACGTGGTTTAGTGGTGGACTTGGCGGTCCTGGGGTAAAGGTTGGGCTTGATGATCTTAAAGGTCTTTTCCAACCCAGTTGATGCTATGGTTCTATGAATCTGCCCAGTGAAGGGCGGAGGGACTGACTTCACAAGGTCTTCCCACAGAGGACAGGGTCCCTTAGGTCTGAAACACCTGGGAAGCGCTGCCGCCGCCCCGAAGCAGCTCCGCTGCTGCTGCCCGGCCCAGTCCGCTGCCCCTGCTCAGTCCCTCGGGAGCAGCCGAGCCCGCCGCTGCTCCGCTCCACGCCGCTGCCCACCGGCTCCCCTGCCGCGGCCCACGGCCCTCCTCGTGCCGGGTGCCCGGCTGCCGATTGGCCCCGCGCAGCGCTGGGGGCTCGCTCATTGGCTGCGGCGCGGGCTGGCCGGGCGGGCGGGGCGGGGCGGCGCCCGCGGCCGCCCTTAAGGCGGCGGGTCCAGTGCTGTCCGGGCGGTGGCGAGTTGTAGGGTGTCGGGGCTGGCTTCATGTACTGCACCAGGTATGGTCCCGTGGGATCGCGTTCTCCTGCCCTCCGCCGCCCTTTGGCTGCCCCCGGGGCCCGGCGTGATCTCCGGTGCGGGGTCGCAGCCCCTTCGGGTGTGCGGGAGTGGTACCGGTGCTTCCTACCGGGGGGAGCGGGGTGCTCCGTGCTCGGATCCTGAGCGTCCCCGGGGTCCCGCTGTCTCCTCGCCGGGGTGGTCGGCACGCCTCGGTTCGGGTTTGCAAGCGGGCCGGGCTGCAGCAGGGTTAACGCATCGCATCAGGGAAATGCTTGTGAGAGCTGGGCTGTGTCCTCGGAGCAGCTCGGTCTTCCCTGATCAGAGAGGAGGACAGAGAACCCGGGCGCTGCTTCATCCAGCAGTGTGTCACGTCTGAAAGCTTCTGGCTTAGCAGCTGCTGCGTGTTGAGCCCTTTGCAAGAGGATTACCTGTTCATAGGCAGCGCTGGAAACAGAATGGAGGCAATTGAAGGGGCTTAATAAGCGTAGCTGTAAATAATTCCTTTACTGTGACTTGCTTCCCCTTCCTAGAAATAGAGGAAGAGGAGAGAGGAGAGCTGTGGGAAGATGTCCAGAGGCAGAATCTAGTCTGGGGCGGGGGGGAAAGGAGTCGGCCCCTGCACCTGCATAGGGCTGCCTACCTTGCACTGCTTGCTTCCTAGAGCTCGCTTTCCTGTGTGAGTGCTTGGAAGTATATCCCTGCTCCCACCTTCAAAGCATCTGAAATTCAAGACAGCCAACACTAGCACCAAAAGGGAAACCTTCTTCTGCTGGCTGAAGGTCAAGCATCAGCAGACTGTCTAGTGCAGAAAGACATGTCTGGGGCATTAAATGAGCTAAAAAAGACAATTTGTAAAAGTTCAGAGCTCAGTTTAATAGTAGGTATGAAAAGCTTTTACTATAGTTTGTAGCTTGGAAAAAAGCTCCAAGTGATGCAGATCACACTGGTTACTTCATGCCTCTTCCTTCTAAAAAACTGTGAATAACCAAGGCTTACTAAGAAACCTGTCTTCTCAGCAGTTATGGGAATCCAGCTGAATAAATTTCCCTGGGAAAAGATGCAATGCAGATGGAACTGGCCCAAGTAAGAGGAAAGCATTGGAGGCTGTATTAATGTAAAGAAGGAAATGACATATATAAAGCGTGTGTGAATAAAAACTTGGTAAAACCAGGTAGAGATGAGCAGAACGGTGTTAGCAGACAGGTGGATCTGCTTTCTGTCTTGTACGGCTGCCCTGGAGCTGAAAGGAGGCTGAAGGAGGCATTGCAGAAGGAGTTAGCTGGTGGGTGTGTTGGGAAGCAAGCCTTGGCACATGTACTTTCAATAAGCAGATGCCCTTGCTGAATGGATGCTGTGAAAGCCTGCTCAGAGCTGCTCTGTTGGTGTTGCAGGGTGGGGAGCTAAAGCACTGAATTGGATAGCGTAGGTCTTGCTTTTTCTTGGCACAGGGCAGCAGTCAAGTACTAGAGCTGGCTGTGCGTGGTTTTGGCAGCTAGCACTCTGGCGGTCACTGCTACTGCTGCTGGCTCGTCCAGCTCTGCGCGGTGGGAGCAGCTTTGGAGCCTGGCCTGCAGCCAAACGGGGGATTTTTATTAAGGGAATACTGTGTTTAAGGTCAGCTGCAGCGCGGTTGATTTAAGGGGGATGTGTGCGATAAATCTGTCCAGCAGTTTGTCCGGAGCCAGGCCAAAGACTCTGCCAAAGGCATCCAGCCTAACCTCAGTGTAAGGGCAGGAGCGATAGGTATGGTGTTCTGGGAGCTGCCTGGCTGCAGAGGCAACTCCAGGGCTACATTTAGCAAGGAGCTGCGTGGGAGCTGTTCTGGAGTGGGTAGTTGAGGGGGATGGTGCTGCATCCCTGGAGGAATGGGCTTGGTGCTGGCAGAGGAGAGGTTGTGGTGGAGGGGCACATGGCCTCCTGCCAGGGAAAAGACTTGTTTCCAAAGGCTTGGTCAACCTGGAGTAGGCGAGTTGTGTTTGGCGGACCCCTGTAGCTATACAGGTGCTTCCCAGGGCTCAGCGCAAGCATGGTGGAAGCTTGAGGTGTGAACTCTGCTGGCGGTAAAGCCTGTGGGGCCATCCGAGCTGACATCTATTTTAAAGTGCAGTTGAGTGAAGAAAGGTTCTTCTGTAGGTGCAGAGTAATGTTGGCTAAATCTCTACCCTGCTGCTGTATGGGACTGTTGCTATCCTTATAATACCACTTGCAGACATTTTAGATGGAGCAGTCCTGGGAGACAGTGATGAGCAAAGTATGTAGTTCAACCAAACGAGGGCTTTGTAGCCTCTAACAATACCAGACATTTGAAGTTTTACGAAAGGAGGGGTCAGTTGCATACAGCAGCTTGTGACAAACTGAATTTGTGCTCCTACAAAAGCATCCAATAGCCTGGGGAAAGTCTCTCCTTGAAGGCAGATAGCACAGCAGGAATACTGCTTTATATAGCATTGAAATTTTATAATTTCTGGGGCTTGTGGACATCAGCAGGACTGAGCTATGGGCTTTGATCTGGAGCCTGTTATTGCTAGCCTAGTAGAGCAGTGCCTGTGTGAGTCTTCAAATGATAATTCTGCCCCTGTAGCAATTGGAACAGATCTTGTTCAGGGCACAACAGGATCTGCTTCTGCCACTTGTGCTGTAGTACGTTTCTCACTGGGTATGTAAATCTTGCTGTGCAAATACCTGCCTTCTTAAGCTTGAACTTGTGAGGCTGATGGAAGCAAGCTTCTTTGGGATGACTGGGGGAAGTGGTGTAGCACTTGTCTGACAAAAGTCATATTAAAATGCTTTTCTAACATCTAGTGACCCTTCTTATCTTCCAGAGTATTAGACTATTTTCCTCACAAACAAGCAATGGCTGTGGATGTAGCAATGCAGCTATATCTTTGCTCTTCACCCTTGCGAAGAGACAAGTGTGCCTGCAAAATTGCTCCGAAGCCAAGCAAGCCGCTGCGGCCCTGCATCCAGCTGAGCAGAAAAGCTGCACTGACCGGACCAGAAGAGGCAGCAAACTCCTTCACACACAACAAAGTGAAGAAGAGGGTGTCGTTTGCAGATAGCAGAGGCTTCGCTCTGACGATGGTGAAGGTGTTCTCAGAGTTTGACGATCCACTAGATATTCCTTTCAACATCACCCAGCTGATAGACAATATTGTGGGTCTGACAACAGTGGAGAGGGACAGCTTTGTCCTAGATTTTGTTCAGCCTTCTGTGGACTACCTGGACTTCAGGAACCGCCTTCAGGTGGACTGTGTCTGCCTTGAAAACTGTATGTTAAAGGAGCGATCCGTTGTGGGAACAGTGAAGGTGAGGAACCTTGCTTTTGAAAAGACTGTGAAGATCAGGATGACGTTTGACACCTGGAAAAACTTTGTAGATTACCCATGCCAGTATGTCAAGGATACGTACGGAGGGTCAGATCGGGACACATTTTCCTTTGACATCAGCTTGCCCGAGGGAATTCAGTCCCATGAAAGAGTAGAGTTTGCCATCTCCTTTGAGTGTAATGGAAAAGTGTACTGGGACAGCAACAGGGGCACAAATTATAGGATCATACGGTCGGAACTGAAGTCTGCCCAGGAAGCTGTCTGCCCCCCCCAGGGCCCTGACTTTGGCAGTGCCTTTGACCAGTTTGGGAGCCCTCGGTGCTCCTACGGCCTCTTTCCCGAGTGGCCCAGCTATTCAGGCTATGAGAAGCTAGGGCCTTACTATTGACCCCAGGACGAAGTCCTGACTGACTAACTGTTGCTGGCGTGTCCGCAGGCCTGGGAGCTGGTCTGAATGCGAGGTGTACGGATAGGTGGAAGATGTATGGCTTCGGGCAGCTCTGCAAAAGCCTCTGAGCAAAACCAGTCGTGGAATGCTCTGCTGGCAGTGGACTGAATAGCCAGGGAAGTGTCTCTAGCACAAAGGGCTGCCTTCCCTGCCCCAACTTGGATGACTGGCTCTCCAGATGCTCAAAGAACCAGGAGCTGTTGCTCGTGTTTCTCTTCAGTGCTGCTACTCCTTCCTCTTCTATAAAGCTGCTAGTCTCCTGGGAAACACTACAGTGCTTATATCACATGTCCAGACTATGTAGTGGTGGCCGGTTTGTATTGCTTGCCTAGTGCTAAAAGGCTTTTTCAAAATGTTCTATTATTATAATTTTAGTGAGCTGTACATCAGCTGCAGGGTTCTCCTTGCAAAGCTGGCCTGTGCCTGTCAAGTAATAGAGGGGTTGGCTTGCACGGAATGGGGTACCCTCCTTGCGCGTGTCCTTCTAGTGTGAGGTCCTTCCTACTGGAGCCAGAAAGGGTATTTTAGAAGTGAAAATGCAACTGTGATGACAGGAAATGTGGTCCTACAGCCTGCCGTATTAGGAGACGTGTGTGTCCGTGGAGGAGGATCTCATGCTTAGTCACCAGCTGTTTTATCAGCTGATCTCTGAAAACTCTCATGGTGTTACCAAAAATAGAGATTAGCTGTAGCTGTGTGGTGCTTGTAACACAGCTGTAGGTTGACAACCTTGACTGACTTCTTAAACTTTCCTGTTTCTTTAATCACAAGTCATCAGTGATGCTTTTTCCCCTTGATGGACACATGAAGTCAGCTGTTGGCCATGTTGGGCCCTGAGAATGCAGTTCTTCCTCCTGTGGACTGTAAAACAGGGCTTTGTCTGGCTGGGGCCCAGAGTCCTGTGCAGGAAGCTGTGCTCAGGTGTTACAGGACCTAAATGCAAATGGACCACATAGCTACTCTGTGCTGTGTCCTGTTACAAGAAGGTAACTGTTGTGTACCTACTGTGGTGGAAGTGCCTTGACTGAGAAAGGGGTGGTATGTATGATCCCAAGCAATGTTTTGGGATAAACAGGCTTTGGAAATGACACTGCTTTTAAAAAAGATCTCATAATGGTTTGTTACTCCATGCCATGGACTGCTTGGCACTGCTCACATTGCAAGGATGCTGTGGCTATACTGGATGAACATCAACATGCTGGGCTTCCCTTGCTGTTGTAGCAGTAGCTGCCATTTCAACCTGTAAATGCCCAAACTTTGCGTCTCGGTGTCCATAAGAAGCAGCCCCACAGGTGCAAAGAATTAGCCATGAGGAATGTGAGATGTGGGGTTATCCTGACACCACGCTGGATGTGAAATAAATCGTGGATGTGGGCCATCCCTATCCTGAAAGAGGTGGCTCATCATCTGGGCCTGTGCTGAGGTGAGGTGAGGTGGCCAGCTCGTGCAGTGCCAAGCAGCCTCACAAAGCTTCCTGCGTGCTAGTTGAGCAGAGTAACTTAATCCCTCATCTCAAAGCTAGAGTGCTGAATAGTTTGTGGAAATAGAGGTCACGGGAATCTTATTTTTTTCTAGTGCATAAACTTTACATAATTTTTGGGGTGCCTATAATAGCCTGGGCTAGAGGCAATGGGCTAGGCTACTTACTTTTTTAAACCCAACTTTTAATTCTGGAGACTACTGTGTGAAATACTTACACGTTGTTTTATCCTAACCTAGAAGGCATACTGTGATCACTGTTGGATGCTGAAAGGAACAAGAGCTTGCAGGAAGAATACTTAGCCTTTAACTGCTGCTTTTTCAAAACCCAATATCAATGCACGTCATCACTGTGCTTGATCACTTAGTCAAGGTGATAAATCTATTTGCTAGCCCAGAGCTCATCAGGCTTGTTTCCTTTGTTTAAAAATCTTCACGAGTCAGCCCTTATAACCTGCATTGGGTCTCTTGAAGAGACTGTTGCCTAGATTGGCATGATCCTTGTTTTAAACTTAAAGCAAGTCCGAGTGACACTGATTTTCTTTTTTTTTTTTTTTTTCTTTTTCTTTTAGTTTAAGGTGTTAATGCTGTAAGACACAGACTGTAGAAAAGTCATGTTCTCCTGGCATGTTCTCGTGCCTATGGAGAGCTGTTTGTGAGCCAAAATGAGGCATGTATGTCTGGGGTGCTGTGGATGGTGGTATCTACTTATGGGGCCTGTTTGCTTTCAGGCTGGGGCTGGGGCATGCTTAGGGAGGAACATGGAAGATAAGCTAGAAGAGCAGTGCCATAAGTAAAAGCTAGGCTGGGAACTGACTATATGACCAACAGCAGTTTAAAAATACTACTTGTGGCCTTTCCCCTTTTCCCTTTTTACATTGCCAATGTGAACATAGAAGTGAGGGATTGCCCTCCTCGCTCTATGCCTGGAAGTGCCTTGTGGGGTGTTTTGCATGTTTTTAAAGATATTTTTGTACACAACATTCAAGTGGAAAAATGCACTTTATAATTGCCATGTAATGACTCTTTTAAAACTATGGTTCTGTTTTTATCTGATTGTTAAAATAAAGGTGGAACAAAACGTTGGCTGTGTATCTTGCAGTCATCTTATTTAAACACCCACGGGACTGGCGAGGCGATTTGCACACGGGACTAGCTTCCTGCAAGTGGCTATTGGTGGGGAGGAGCACACATCCGCAGTGGACTCTGCTGGCTGAAGCAGGAAAGCGCTGCCTATTCCTGCCGCCTTCCTGCCAACACAAATGCTTCCAGAGCCTCTGAGGCCACTGGAAGGAGGAGAGGAGGCAGTCCCTGGTCTCTGTGCTCTTAAGTTTTCCACTAAGCACTGTGTTCCTGAGCTACTCTTCACTCTTCACCTGTTTGCAGTGCCAGGAACAGCCTTTTCAGGTTTTTCTGTGTTTGCTTTGGGTCAGTCTTTGTCCTTCCCCACCTGGCTTCCTCTGAGATTAATGCTTTCTCTCTGCCTGGGCACTGGGGTGTGCTAGGAGAGGTGTTGCAGTAGGAGTGTCAGGCTCTTTTCTAATACCAAGATCGAGTGAAAGCTACATTCTTCTTCACCTCAAACTGGTTGTTCCTGTTACCGCTGCAATAAAGAGCACTGGCAGGAAATGTGCCCCTTTGCAGAAGGGAACAACCCTGCTGTAAATGCCACCAGGGGTGGTTTCAAGATTTGACCTGGCTTTGACCACAGGGACCAGGCCTTGGTGATGCCCTGAAGGTGCTGCTACTGAGCTGGGTGGCTTTTGTCACTTACAGATAAGGAAAGCTGGGGTGAAGGAAGGGAAAAAGGCATGGTCTTGGTGTGGGCTGGCTTGAGGGGCTGTGCAGACAGTATTTACTTTCTACAAAGCCTTGCAGAGAGTGAGCTTAGCCTTTCCTCTATACAGAAATAAACCTGAGCGCCTTCTGACTGTGGCTATTTCTGAGTCTCTCGCTTTCATAAGATAAATCTGTTTTTCCAGGGTGCTTTGCTTTCTGCAGCAACTGGGTAAGGTAAAACTTTAGGTTTCTCAGGTTCCTTCCCCCAGTCTTTGTATTGCAAAACCAAGCATGCTGATATAGTGGGGTGCAAGCTCTTCCACTGAGTTGTGAAAAGAGGAGTATGGGATCTGGATGCACCTGGGAAAAGGTAATTGCATGGTGTTTCTTGCTGGTCTATGATATTTTCCTCTCCTGTGGCTTGGGGGAGCCTGTGTTGGCTGTCACACACTACTGTTTGTGCCCAGAGGCCCCTGTGGTGGTGTCTTTGGTGGGATTCTTCCAGCTGCCCACACTCCCATAGGAGTGCTTGTGTCCTGGGCAAGGGAATAGCACAGACTCAGGGGTGTGTTGAAGGGTGGAAAAGTTAATGTATGTGATTTTTCACATGCAGATGGGACAGCAATTATGCTGTGAGAAGCAGCATGAGGCAAAGAGCTTCACTTTCTTGGTAACTATTTTCTCCCCAAATTCTTTGTCACCTCCATGTCTAAACAACTGCTGTTAAGCACTGTTAAAAATGCTTCAGGGTTGGTTTTTTTTTTATTACTACTGTTCTCTTAATCAAGCCCACAACACAGATCTCTCTTAAAAGGCTACCTGCTTGTTTTTCTGGTTGCAGGGGAAAAAAAAATGTATGTTTTTAACAGTTATTTGTGCTCCTGCCCCAATGCATCTCCAGGTGGTTTGGGTGGCTTGGCCAGGGCTGCTTTTACAGATGAACACCAGCCCAAGCTCATGAGTGAGACAACTGCAGTCAGCCCTTTCCTGTAGCAGTTTTGTGGCCGAAAACCCTGTGTGACAGCAGTTTCTGAGAGATAAGGAAGTCCAAGCTAAGCCTGATGACATCTGGGGCAGTCAAGGAGATGCACAAGCACTCAAAGAGCTGAGAATGCTCTTGGGTTTCCCTCCTGATGCCCAGGTGTGACTTGCTAGAGGATATAGACACTGCAATTACTGCATTTATAAAGCCTTTGGTGGCAGGTGTGGTTGTTCACTTGCTGCTCAATAAACAAAGATTTCTTAGAGTGCTCCTGGCATCTCCAGCCTTTGCTCTGAGGTTCCCAAACCTCTGTATCCTGAGGGGTTTTGGTGCCACCTCTTGGCAGTGATAATTAAGTTGGAATATCCTGATCTCAGCTGAGGTGTTTGAAGATTCAGGTTTCTTAAGTCTGTGCTCCATGGACAGCTCTGTAAGGGAAAAGGGGCAGGTGTTCCCCTGGTCCATATCCAACTCCCTCTGCCAAGCGCAATCTCCCAATGGCGCAGGGATGCTGTCCTACAAGTCCTGTAGGCAGTGTGTGGGATCTCTGCACCTCCATCCTGGCAGAACAGGGTCAAAATTGCTTAGTAATATTGTTAAAAGTAGATTCAAGCACCCCAGGAAGAGCACAGGTGAGAGTTGGCTGCTCTTTTCCCATTTTCATGCTTGCCAAGAGGGTCCTTGATAGGGAATGTGGACTGCTAGAGTTGTCCCCAGCCTTGTCTGGCTTCCAGTGCAGGGCTGGTGATTGGCTGAGAAAGTTTGCTCTTTGAGGCTGCTCATGCATTGAAGGAGGTCCTTGAGTTCAGGTTTCAACACATGCTTAGCTCACGGCTCTGCTTAACCAGAAAGTGAGGCTCTGTTGCTAACTGAGCACTAAAGAGTGCAAGCAGAGCTACAGCTGAGACACATGAGGAGTGGATGAGCAAAAATGTAGGAAAGCCAAGGTTTGGATTTCCTTTCAATCCCAAAGGATGGTTCAGCCTGCTGTCTGTGCCTGTACATGTGCTGTATGAGCACCCCACGTTCTTGCTTTAGGTATTTGCCAGGCCAGACTCAGCATCGGGGACGCTCTGGTGAAGAACTGCCCACAGCAGGGTAAGATGCAGAGGGTTGGGAAAACATCACTGTCAAACTATGGGAGTGTAAATGCTTCCAGATAGTACTTTGCTGCTGGAGCAAATTTTACTTTGGTGTTAAATGTAGCTCTTCCAAGCACTCAAACTGAAGAGTGACCCATGGAAGATGTGTTCGTCTTGGTAACAGAGAGCAGCAGGAGAGTAAGAGGAGAGGAAGAGAGAGTGCATCATTTCCCAACAGCAGTCAGCATTTCTTCTTTGGTTTCTCCTTCACAAACTGCCAGCAAATCAGCCTTACTAAGAGACAGGGTCTTTGGGGGCATTTGAAGTTGCTTCCTGTTGCTCTGTAGCGTCTCCCTCATGCACTATAGCAGGGCATTGCCCTTTTCTTTCACACCATGATCCATGATGCTGTTTCTGCCATTGCCAGCGTGACCATCACCAAACTTAAGCATGAGTTTGGTTTCACGTTGTCTTCCACAAGCTTGTGTGTGGCCTGCGGGCAGGAAGGGCACTTGTGTGCAGTGGGAGGAGGCTGCACGAAGGACACAGCTCTCAGGAGCACTCTGCACCCCTGGAACAGCTCGGAGCTTCGCCATAAAGCCAGCAGCATGGGGCTGGGTTGCGATGCTCTGAAACTCCCCTGGTATTTCCACAGACTTGCTCCTACTGGGCAGTTCGGCTGGCTCTAAGCTATTGCAATAAAACATATTTATGTCCTTGTCTCTTTTTGATGGAGCTAAGCTTCAAACCAGCTGCTCTGGCCCAGCAAGGTTCTGCCACGCTGCATCCAGAGAAGCTGCCTAGCCTGTCTTTATCCTCCCCCTTGGAGGGGTACTGTGCCAGGCAGTTAGCTGTCTTTAAAGACTTGTTATTGACATTTTGCAAGGCTTAAAAAAAAAAAAAAAAAAAAGAAAAAGGGTGCCTTTGTCGGAAAATAATTGCATCTGGCTGTTCCTTTGGTACAGATAAGTCAGAGCAGTCACCAAGTTAAGTACTTGGCTTCTGCAACAGGGATACAGGCAAGCCCTTCAAGCTGATGCATTAGTCACAGATATCCCCTCTGCTCCAATGCTGCTATGTGGTTTTGGGAGAGGGAAAGCTCAAACTCCATAACACAGGAGAAGTATGCTCAAAAGAGCACAGGAAGAGGGTGAAATGCTGAGAATATTTCCATAAATGTTTTTATAGCTTCCAGCTGTTTCTGGTGTGGGTGTTTTCTTGAGACCATGGTGATGTCTTTATATTTAATGAATACTAGACAGGTTCAAGTGGGAAAAGACCTCTAGATGTCTGCTCCAAGCACGACCACCCTCACAGCTAGCTGAGGTCAGTCGAGGCCTCATCCATGTGGATGCTGATGACCCCGATGATGGAGATGCCACCACATCTCTGCGTCCTGTCCCAGGGCTGCACTGCTTTCCTGAGGAAGAGACACGGTCCTCAGGAATCAAAGATGCTCTGAGCAATGGTGCAGTCTTGCTGAAGCACCTTGTTTGTTCCAGCTCCTGGCTGTATTCAGGACTTATAGATGTGAGGGGACAAGGTAAGTGGCGAGAGGACAAAAATATTTCAGGGTTGGTGAGCCCTAACCCAAGTGTAATTTGGGGCAAGGGAGCAGCTGCTGTTTGCATACAGCAAGGTACTTGCCCATCCCTCAAGGCATCCTACAGTATATGTCAGAGCCATATTCCAAATACAATTGCTGGAAAACCTTGCTGTCAAGAGCTGAAGACCTAAACTGACCTAAAGCCCACCTTCCAAGAATACAAATCAAGGTCAACCTGAGCAAACCAGACCCCAGTTTTCTTCCCAGCACTCAATACTCAAGAGTAGGGAACTCATGATCTCCTGCACCTGCTTTCCATCTTTACGGTCCCTACCAGAACAAAACTGGAGCATCATCAGCAGGAGTGTAATTCCTCAGTGTTTGTGTGGTGACACTCCAGTGCTATGGAGCGTCATAGCTTTTTTAGGAAGAAATATAATAGCCCTCTCCAGCCCCATAAAACTCAGGGGTTTATGGCCTTCCCTTTTCACACAGTGTTCCCCTGGGCACCTGATAGGTGTTTCTTCTCCTGCATTTCCCTACTTGCTGTGATTTATTGGCATCTGGGTGGCAATCAGAAATGCAGACCATTTCTTCATCTATGAGTTCAGCTGAATGTATCCTTCATGTCATTGCAAACTGGGGTTCACAGTAGCTATAGGTGATGTGGTGACAAAAACTACAAGTGGCACCTCCCACCCCTCACTCAACACTACACTTGGTCACTGGGGTAGGAGATGTTGGAACAGGTCTTCCTCTTGGGCTGAGGACTGTCACAGCCCAGCTTTCCTTTCTCCAAGGAGTTGTCTCCAAGCAGATCAACTCACAATAGGAGGCAAACTAAAAATAAAATAAATCCATTGAACCCTCCTGCCTCCACGGTGGCTTCTGCAGGAGAAGAACTTCACTTCAGAGACCAGAACAATTATCACTTGAATGCTTTATAGCCATGCAAGCAATTATAGCAGACATGCACTAACTTTTAAGTTGGTGGTCTACGGATTTCTTAGACAACCAATGAATCTACACACAAATCTTTCAGTGCTTCTAAATGCCCTGCAATAACAGCTCAGTGCTGGTAAACAGTGAGCCATAAAGCCAGCAGGGATGCACTCACTGGGGGTTACAAGCAGGATGACTGAGCATTTTAGTCATTTTTCCTTTTTTTAGTTTCAGTGGTACTGCAAGGCAACACGGCTTTTGTTCAGGCAAGCTGTTTTGTGAGTGTTATTTCTGCTAATAGGTATCCCATTTTAGTCTAAAATTGAGTATTTGTTAACAGTTCAGTACAAAAAGCTTTTGTCATTACTCACCTGCATCAAACTGGATTTAGTGTTTAACCACTTACCTCAACAAATACAGGTACTATACACTTGACTTGGTGGCCCGCTCTGAGACATGGGATGCCCACAGCAGTCTCCAGCTGCTTACGACCATTAGAACCCAAGGATGTCTGAGGTGGCTCCAGCTGGCCACCCAGGAGAAGCTGGAAAGGAAAGCAGAGCTATTTCCCTATGAAATCAGAGCAGTGTCTGCTAGCAAGGAAAGAAGATCTTCCAGGGCCTTGTCCTGGCCACAGTAATGCCTGTAGGATGCAGGTGTTTCCTGGGTAAGGGGACCAGGAGCTTGTATTGACCATCCTCCTCTGGCACACGGGCAACATGGAGCAACTCAGCTGTGCTGGGAAAAGATCTGCACCTCTTGCTATCATGCTACCTGCCAGCAGCTGAGCTGTGGTCCCCCAAGTCTGCCTGTCCCCTTCCCTGCCAGATCAGGTCTCAGGTAATGCGTGAGCAACACTGTTCCTCTCCAAGAATGTCCCCTGTCCAAGAGCAGAGCATCAACCTGCCTCCCAGTAGCCAGGCAGAACCACTGACAGGCAGAAAACAATGCTACAGTTAGCCTCAGGTTGGTGTGCTTCCTGTTGTGCGCATCCTCCAAAACAGGTCTTGTGCTGTTCCCCAGGATGGCTCCATGCTGTTTGGTAGAGCCAACCCTTCACTTGCCTGCAGCCTGGATTATTCACCCATGGATGTCTGCTAGACCAGGCATTATTTCTGGATGCTTGTTGTAACTTGTCTTGCTGCTGCATTGCTGTCTTGTAGGATGTGTTTCAGAAAGCACGATGAATTGAGTGGGGTCCTTTCAGCACAAGATGTAATTCCCTCTGATCCAGCAGCAGTACCAGCCAGAACTGGCAAAATAGCCCTTTTTATAAAGATGGCTTGCTAGGCTGATTTGTGGGTGCCAAGCTGGAGGTGGCCAAATTCTGGCTACATTAACCAACCTTCAAATATACATACATATAACATCATACACATATAACTGCCTTACCAAGTAAAACAACGCATAAGGAAGCCATGGCTCCAGGTCATCTCAATGAAGCTAAATACCCTGTGTAAGGCCATAGGATGGGTTACACTCCTACCGAGGAGACAGAGAAGCCCAAGTCCCAGGGAGGTGGCAGGGCCAGGCCATCTGTGACCCCTGTCGTGGAGTGGAGAATGTGATCTCAAGTTGTAGGGCCTGGGACAAGTCCCTTGTGCTGGGTTATACAACTAGGCATCAGAAACACTTACTCCTCTTGCCTGCTGTGTTCTGGAAGGTCTAAGTCCATCAGAACTGCAGCTGGAGTATGTCAGCTTGGGAAAATCCTGCCTCATGGATGAATGTCTGAGATGAAAGAGTGCCACCATGCCTGCACACTGTGCCAAGCTGAGCCAGCACCGGCTCTCAGGTTCCCTCTGTCTTACTACAGCCAAGTTCATGCTCAGCATTGAAGCATTGCTTAGATCCCCAGACATTGCAGTTGCACAGCCACACTGCAGAAGGTGCAGCTCCTCTGAACACCCCTAAGCTACCTGTCAAGTTGAGCCATGCTTTTCATGGGGCCACGAAGGAGCTGCAGGTCAGTCCTGACTGATCTTCTTGGCCTTCTCTGTCTTAGTGGTCCCTTTGCTGAATGGAGGCAGGATGGCATTCTGGCACATGCAGTTATTTGTCTTCTCTTGCCATGAGCCAGCTCCTTACAGCAAAGCCCCCCAGCAATGACAAGCATCTTCCCCCATCATGGGCAGGAAAAGCATGGGAGGAAGAAGGCCTCAGATCAGCTTTCTAATTAACGAAATGAGAAATCTGCCAGTCTGGAAAAAGCACCCATCTGGCAGGACCCTGCTGCTCCACCGCAGGGAATTTGCATTCCTGACACTCAATCTGCCTACTTGAGAGAATACCCTTCCAGCATCAGCTGCGAGCACACAGATTTGTGAGCCTGTTCTGTACAACTTACTCTAAATAAGGCTCCACCTAGCTCTAGCTGCAGCCAAACGAAAGCAAAGGCTCTTTTCTTCTGAAATACACAGGAGGTCGTAAGCTACCTTGGAGCTGTATTTTCAGCTCTGACGTTGCTTTTCAGCTCTGCTGCTTGTGTTTGTGCTTGGCTGCTTCACCCTTTCCAAATTCCAGCAGTGAATTGCCTTTGTTTTCCTTAACGATGTGAAGAAGTTTGGATATGGTCTTACAGGAAAAAAGAGTGGATGCAATTTACAGCATCTTGCACAAAGGGGGCACTGAGGACAACTAGGAGTCTTAACCCATCTGAACCTAAATAAGTAGCCAGATTTTTCCAAGGTGCAAATGACCCAGCAAGAGGAATGGGTGAGCAGTGACCAAGGGGAGTTCCTAGTATAGAAAAGTTCTGCAGTATACAAAAGACTGGCAAATCTGAACCTTGGTGAGATCTCCAGAACTCAAACTTTTCCACTGATTTGGGAAAGTGATCAGAGGATGGACCATTTGGTACAGAGTGGCTCTGTGGCCCAGCAGACCAAGCCGTAAGTACAGCCTCAGGGAACAGGACCACTCCAAACTGGTGCAATTACTGAACTGTGGGGATGAATAATCATCCAAATAGCTTTCTCCAGGCGATGCAGGGAAGAAATGTCACCAACCATGTGAAAATTGAGACCACATGTTTCTGGGATGCTTTCTGAGAGGAGTGTGCTTGACAAAACTGGTTCCCAGGTCAGGCCCTGGCAAAGCAGTCCCTCCTCTTCTGGTCCAGAGACACTCCAAACTTTGGTCATTATATTCACTGCAGCCAGTGCCTACTTTTCTGAACCACCTAGTGAAAGGCTGCAAGTCCTTCAAGGCCAAGACAGTTTCTGCTTTGTTTATTAGGAAAAAAATGAAGGCTAGGAAAAAACAGATGCCAGAGAACTGCCTCTGGCCTCCCCCATCTGCGCACGAAGGCAACTCCTCCATGGCAGCAGCAGCCTCTTGTTTTGCTTGGCAGGTGTTGTCTGGACCAGTGCCATAGATGCAGGATCTATTTTCTTCTGAGCATGCAAAGGAGAAGCAGTGGCGTGGCACAGCCCTTGCCAGAACACACTTCACTCTTATCACATCTGATAACAGATCTCTGTTCTCTGTGCTTCATTCCCTGAAGAAGCAGGGCAATGGTTGCTTTTTCTTTCTGTGAGGAAGCTGTGAGACATCACCTAGCACCTGAAAGGGGTTCTTCCACTGTGCAGTTAGTTTCTGGGAATTTGGGGTTCTTTCATGTCCTGAAAGATGGCATTTTCTAGCTCTTGGGAGGGCTGTCTCTCACCCTTTGGCTCTCTGTGTGCCAGTAATGGAGCCACATATGCATGTGCTGGAGCCTCTCCCACGTTCTGGCCTGATTACCCCATTCTGAACAGCCTTGACTACAGCTCCCACATCTCTGGAAGGCACGCACCAAAGGCTGGGAAACTGGGAGAAGGCAAAGCAAGCCCTAATCAAGCAAGGCAGATAGATAGTTATTACCAAGCTGCTGTTTCTACTGCAAGAAACCCTGGAGCAGCAAAACTGCTCTCCTCATCTATGTTCATTAGCAGCACAGATAAGAGCAGCATTGATTGTAGGCTATAATTAGATCTCTGGAACTTTTCTGCACTGGCTTTCTCTGTATTGTGCTACTTTGAAAGCACTTCAGATTTCTTTTCTAATTATTTTTTTTTTCTTTTCTGAATGGTTGGGATGGCATTTCCCTATTCAGCAGATTTGGGACAGTTTCTGTTTTTTCCATTGTAGCTCACAGAGCTCTCATCAACTTGGTGTCACAAGCCCCACACCACAGTTAGCAAAAGCTCCATTGTTTGACCACTCCTGGTCCCTTGGGCTGTAGAGTTGGCCAGGCTGTAGCTCTCTTCTTAGCACTGCATGGCTAACCTGCCAGGCAGCCCTCCCTGCTCTGGTCAGCTTGCCAAGTGTAGTTTTGTGAATATCTTCCTCTGATGGTGACTCTGATTTTCCTGGAATCACTTTCTTAGCATGTTCTGCTCAGCCAGTCTAGAGCACTCCCAGGAGAGATGGACGCAGGAAGCCAGTGCTAAGCACGTACTCCTGGCACAGTGGCCTACACGGAAATTATTACTCCTCCCCTGGAGTGCTAGAAAACAACACAGCATCCACTCAATGAAAACGGGGGAGGAAGACCCAAGGGAAAGACCCATGGCACAAAGCCCTGGTGTTCATATATGAACACTCCACATGGCAAATGGAAGCCAGGGGTCTCCCTGCTTCTGGCTTCCCCTCCAAAATGCTGGTGTGCTGGAGACAACCACTAAGCAAGGTGCTGTGGTGGGCATGGGCCTTCTGGACTGCACCACATTCATCTTTCTTCACTACATCCACAGACCATTCCTGTATCTTCTGCTGCGCTGCCCACACGGCAGCTGGGGGCAAGGGATTACAGAGCCAGAGGCAAGCACGCATACCAAACCCTGGTGACCCATCATGTGCTGAAAGAGACTATCCGAGGAAGCACGTTTGTACCTCTTGTTTTGAACCCAAGCCAAACCAACTGAGATTAAAGCATGTTTTTTTGAGTGGCACTCTCCTTGAGGACAGGCATTCACCTAGGACAAAACATTTTGGTGATGAGCTCCTTTTCAGCTTCCTGCATTCCCATTGGAGATGTGCTGGCCTCATCCTGACGTGTAGCCCGAACTAGATATACTGAGAGCCTGCCTCTTCCCAATGCCTTCAGGCAGCAATACAAACTCTGACCCACCCAGTGCAAGTTAATCGTGCTATTTTCTGCAATGTCAACATGAATTTTGTCCTATTGTTTGTGCTTCAAAGCTGTGTGAATTGTTAGAAGCAATGTAATCTTTATTCCTTAGCCTCCACTAATCTTAAATTGCTTTTCTGTTGGCTTAAAGTTAAAGCAGTTTAAAGTTAAAGCTCTGCTCTGAGAAATGATTTTGTGGAAATCTATCTGCTTATGTATTAAATTTGTTTGCTGTGTGAGATCTAAGCCAGATCTGGTGAGGTTAGTGGCTCTCATATGGGTTCATTGCTTGTTGCTCCTGTTGCTCCTCTGAACCCAGGAAGAACCAGTCCAGCACAGGGAGCAGGTGTTTTATTCTAGGTGATTTTCTAATTACCTGTGTCAACTCTGCACGTGCAAACCACAGTAGCTAGCCAAAAGGTCATCACTGGCAGAGCATGGCCTGACAGGAGCTGAGAAACTTGATTGTAAGCAAGGGGTGAAAAAGAAACTAAAGCTTGAATTTCAGAGCCCAGCACAGGTTCTGACCTAGCTCACACTGAGTAGCAGCCAAAAATTTAAGGTCAAGATCTCCATCTGTAGGTATGGCTCTAAACTGAGCAGCACAAATCAGGTCTCCCCAGTGACTTTTGATTTTTGCTCCACAAAGGCCTATTTGTGCCTAACTCCCCATCTCCTCTGTAGGTCTTACAGGTTGTCTGGAGCAGCCTGTGATAAACCAGGCCTGGCAGGCCTGCCAAGTGATTTCTAGCACAGAACTGCCCAAATGGTAGGACGAGAACATTTCTAACCAGCAGGGGCTAAGGACAGAGCCTCTGTCTCCCAGGATGACCATGGGTTTTTGGCAAATCAGTCTGGCAGGAAGAAGAGACAGCCACAACCACTTCTGTCTATGCATTTGACAAGGCAATGCGCAGTTTGCACTGGAGCCAAAGTCCATTAGTTTAGCAACAAAAAGCTGGCAGCACCTGACTTTCTAATGGAACTTGATACCACTATTTAATGTCTACAGTGTGAATTATTAACAGAGTCCCACCCAACGCCTTATCATTGAGAGACTGGAAAAATCACCTACTTCCAAGGGCAGGTTCAACTTCCTTCATCCAACCTAGATTCTATAATTGCTCCCCTCTGTTAGCCTTATATACACTTTTAAATTGACACGCATGACATGTGGCTTACCGCCCTTCCAAGAAAAGGTGAACAAGGGGTGAAGGTCACTGTTACCTGTCTATCAGAAGGGGGCAAACTGAAGGGGAGGCAAAGAAAGAGGACAGTTCTGTTTTCTTCTGATATAGTTTGGCACTGAAAATGCACATGCCTAAAAAGAAATCAAATATTTAAAGGACACTATGACAGGAACAGGTTTGCGGGGTAAAGACAAATCCTCTCCTGGCCAAAGAGAAACTCAAGTTTCCTCTGCCTCTCCCAGGTCACTCTCTCATGCTCCTGTCTTCCCCTTGCCCTGTGCTCCCCTGGCAATCTCCCTGATAAAATCCCCCTGGAAACCCACTGCTGATAGAGAAGCCCATCATATCATCCTCACTTCTACCAGGGGCCAAGCCGTGACCCAGGTTTCCCTGTGATGTCTGCAGCCAAGTGGTACCCGAGCATCCGGATGCTCCTGCTGCCCATGCAGGCTGAGCAGCAAGCCATTCCATGACGTGAGAAACGTGACAGCCATGCTGCCCAAGGGCCTGGCTTCTCGCCCGATAATTGGCTCCAAGAAGGAGAAAAATATTGTTTGCGAGAGTATCACGGAGAGACATCAAGACGGGGCTATTAATAATAGGCGAGATGTAACCTGCAGGCCACATGTCACAGGGCCTTATGGTGAGGCCATCATCATGTGGTATGTGCAACTCAGTGTGCCTTCGTGGGGAGGCAAATGTAACCCTCGCTCCCGTAGACCTTCTCAACCTTTACACTGAATATCCTGGTGCTTTGTGATGTTCTTGGGAAACACCGCAGGACCCCCAGGAGTGTTTGTCTTCTATGAACAACCTTTGCTTGGTCCTGTGGCAATACCCTACCACCGCAGAGGATGCCACAACAGGCAGGCATCATCCTTCTCACTCCTCACTTAGCTGAGCTGCTGTACCTAGACACAGATAAGAAGAGCCTTTGGCTTACTCTGGGCAATTGCTCCTGCAACTGCTCCATTGGCAGCTCACCCTGCAGGGTGCTACAGGAGCACACAGAGGCTTGTGGCTGGGCAAAGCAAGCAGCAAGTCCTGCAGGCAGCAAGTCAGGCTTCCCTCTGCAGCATGTGGATCTTGGCTCTGGTGGACACAAGACATTAGGCCAGCGACCTGCCTGCCCATCCACTGCAGCTGCTCACTGTCATGGAAGTCCCTTCATCCTCAGGACTGCAGATCCAGATGCTTTTTCTCTAGAATATACTGCATTTATTTGTAGTACCTGAATAATTTTCCTTGTCTTGTTTTCTGGCCACCATCCTGATTTTTTTCCAGAGCAACTTGGGTTGTTGTTTCATGCCATGTTCAAAATCCTGGAAAGTTATTGCAAGTGAGTCCCTTCTGTTGCCATCAAGATGTGCAGTCTCAAACTCCCCTTTACACAACCCTTGCTTTTGCACACAGACCACAGCCCATAGGATCCAGTCTGCTATCCAACACCTCATGGACCTATGGTGATATACCCAGCACAAACCATTCCTCTGTGGAGTCTGAGTGTCTACGTTTCCTGCCAGCACCATGCAGACACAATGGCACACTTCTTCCCAGCAATATTTTCTCTTCTGCAAACCGCAACTGGCTCCTGCTTTACAGCAGTAAAAGCAGATCTCTTTATTTCATTGTGCTATGAGGAAATGAAATTATTTCACAGTATTTGCCAAAATATCCTTCTTCCCAAGTTTCAGTTTGACCAGAAACAGGACGAAGATGCTGCTCTAGTTTAATCTACTTGAAGAAGTAGATTAGCATGTAGCTGAAGAGCAGAACATAGCACAGTTAAACAAGAGCAGGCCAGATCTGCTGGTGGGCAGGCTGCCTTCAAGAACAGACACAATCTGCCTAGAGAACCAGCTTCTTGCTTTTCATGGCATAGCCTCCAGGGAAAGCCCAGCTGCCCACATAGGAACTGCCTTCCAGGACAGCTTCCAGCAGTACTTGCTCCCCATGACTGTTAGAGCAAGAGAGGGGACAGTCTCACTGGTGACTCCATCCACGTGTCCACCCCGCTGAGGTGCTCTGCACAGGGCAGATACTTCGGAGCACAGCTAAATACCTTCCCCCACTTCATGGAGAGAAGATACAAAGAGGTCAATGATCTGGGAGATACTGGCAGCTGTGCAGAGGGACAGGAAGGGCAGTCTGGGAGGGGCTGGAGAAGGCTGATAGGGAAAAGTGGAGAAAACCCCACCCTGCTCCTCCTTGGTGGCTTTGCTCTCCCCTCCTGCCACTTCCAGTATACAACCAGAAGGGAAGTAGCTGTCCTGGTCTGAGAGTGTGTTTTTGGTCTCCTAGAGTAGGAGGGAGGGACCTAGAGAAGAAGCACCAAGGCCAGAAAGGCAGGTGGAGATGCCCCTGCACCACCAAGTGGGAATGATGGTAGACTGAAGGAAATGGCAATGGGAAGCCTTTTCTGTTTGCACTGCACGGCCTCTCAGGTCTGAGGAGGGAGAGCAGGGTTCCCCAGGCTCACCACCATAGCACTCCCCAGCAGAGAAGAGTGAGGAACTAGCGAGAGGTCACTCCTCTGCCCAAGACACAGCAGCAACCACAGATGAGGATGCCTCAAGCTGAGGTAAGATGCACGTTTCTCATCCGCCCAGCAAACAGCTCTGCCCAACAGATTCCCCTGAGGAGAAAAGGAGAAAAATGCATGTCACACCCTGACCAGAAGCCAGCCAGCAGCTCACAGTCACATCAGCTGTCATAAAGCTGCAAAATAACCTCGTGGCTTAGCTGAGCCAAACCCCGCTGCTCCGAGATTCATTTGGTAAAGCATATGCAACTCCAGTCAGAAGGCCCACGGGAAACACCCCAAAAGAGAGACATAAAGTGTTCTCAAAGTTGCTTGTAGGGTAGGTTGAGAAGGCATTCCTCGGATGACCATGAATGGTAGCAGAATCAGCTGTGATTTTGCTGGAGCCAGTTAGACTTCGGAGGCAAAAAATTCTCCCCATGAGATATCCAGTATCTGAAGGGGGCCTACAAGGATGCTGGGAGGGACTCTTCATCAGGGACTGTAGCGATAGGACAAGGAGGAATGGGTTCAAACTTAAACAGGGGAAGTTCAGGTTAGATATAAGGAAGAAGTTCTTTACAGTGAGGGTGGTGAGGCACTGGAATGGGTTGCCCAAAGAAGTGGTAAATGCTCCATCCCTGGCAGTGTTCAAGGTCAGGTTAGACAGAGCCTTGGGTGACATGGTCTAGTGTGTGGTGTCCCTGCCCATGGCACGGGGGTTGGAACTAGATGATCATAAGGTTTTTTCCAACCCTAACTATGCTATGATTCTATGATAACATGAGGTTGCTTAGGACCAAGCTGTCATAGGAAAAGGCTGGGCCAAGCAATGGCTTGGTTACGAGGAAAAGCATCAGATTTTTAAAAGACCAAACATCAAATATCCCCTGAGCCTTGATTCATTTACTTTGACACCCCATCCTGGTTTGGGGTGAGGGAAGACTGAAAATGTAGGGGTGCATGAGCACCCCCTCTCCACAGGGTGTTTGAATTTACCGTGAGAGAGCCATGCAGGCTGGCAGGGAGCGGTGCCTGCATGAGGCACAGCTATGGCTTTCTCCCCACTGAAACACAGGCACTCAACTTAGGCCTCATGTTTGCTCTTCAGGGAGGCTTTTAGCAAAAAGAAGGATTAGCATGGAAAAAATCACTCTGTGGGTACTGCGTTGGAGTCCAGGGCTTCCTTGATTCATAACGCTGGCAGAGCATCCCAAGCTGGACCTCAAAGTTGGACTCAGGCCCTGGAGACTTTAAAATCCCAGTGGGACTCAGGCCTCGCTGTCTGGAAGGGCTCTGCCAGGCTCCGGGCCAGCTCCTCCCTACCCAGGGCAGGGTTATTACTGCTTTTTGGCTCCAAACCTTTCCTCTGGTGAAAGCAGCCGTATTTTCTCCAGCTGCTGCAAATGTCCTTTCCTCAGTGGTTAACCCTCACACCAGAGACAGCTGTGTGAGCACTCACAGGTTACCTGTCCTCCCCTCAGCATCAATCCCAGATTTCTTTGGGTTTTCCCAGGAGATGGACAGAACACAGCCTTCCTTCTTACTGCATCCATGGCACAGGCTAAAGAGAACATGTGCCAGCTATTCCCTCCTCTAAGATACAATGAACAGAGCCCATAACAGACACGAGACGCATGTGGCAGCCATCCCACCTTTCTCCAGCAGTGTCAGGTCAGCCATGCTGTTAAAGCACCAAAACCACTGTCTTGCATGGAGGAAACCAACACCAATTCACAGACCTTCCATAGTGAGGACTGATCCAAACAGGTCTGAGACCTGGAGATGGAAGAAGCCTGTAAAGGCAGGGAAAGTGAAGTTTACCAAGAGGCAGGGAAGAAATGGTGTGAGGTTGAGACGACAGCCTGCAAAGATGTGAAAGGATACTCCTCTGCCTTGATGCAGAGGAGCCATTGCTCCCACAGACAGCAAAAGCCCCATGAAAAGGGGTCTCCAGCTGCCTAGACCCAGCCTGGAGGACCTCAAAGGATTTCAGGATGAAAGAAGTGGTAGACAGATCAAGGGGTCATGCAGAAAGCACCAGTGCAGCCCCAGACAGCCTCTTGTGCAAATGACTGAATGGAGACAGAACAAAGGTCAAACAGGAGATAGAGGAGAGGGAAGCCTGGACATCTGCTCAAGACCACTGAGGAGCAGTCTGACTGGGAAAGATCAGCTCTATGGCCCAGCACCCCTTCTCTGGGTTTGCTTTTGCAGTAAGGAGTATGTGACAGGCTCCCAGTTCACACTGATGGACCTGAATGTGACCGCAGAGGAATGCTGAGAAGCAAAGGCATTCCCAAGAGGTGGAGGCCATGGTGGACATTTTGGTGATGATTACCAGGTTTTAAGCCTGTTGGCAAGGTTTCCAGACATGGAATTTTCCCTGTGAAGTCATCTGATGGATCCGTGCTGGAGCCAGAACCTCACCATCTTCCATATAGGGAATCAAACCTTGTGTAACTCCCTGCCCCCCCTTCCCCTGCATTTCTTAATCCTGTTTAAAAATAGGATGTTTCTGATTTCAGCCTCCCCTAGTGAAAGCCATATGAACAGTTGCTATCCAAAACATTGCTGTCATGAGTTGTGTACACTGAAGGACTGTAAAACTGGAGTGCAGAAAGCCAGTGACCTCAGAAGAGGCAAAAATGGCTGCAAAATTACTCTGTCTCCATTCAAATGTGTTGCTTTCTCAGCCAATGCCTGCCAAAGAAGACAAATACTTTTAAATTATTTGCCTCTCTGCAAAGCCATTAAATAGGCTAGTACCAACTTAGCTGAAGTCCGATATCTTTGCCTTTTTCTTTAAACAAACATACTACACTTCCCTCAAAAAACATCTTTGCTGTGCAAAAGAGCAAAAGCTAGCAATCCATGTTTCATTGGGTCTCTGCATGTTTGGCTTACACGCACTTTAGGAGAGAGAGAAGTATGCAAACATGGGAACGGGGCCAGCATTTGCAAAATTAATGAGAAAAACCCCACAGTCACTACTTCCGCAGCAGCACTGCCTCCCGTAAAGTTATACTTACACAACCAGCCAACAAAAGAGAAAAGCATGCAGCACAGTCACTTGTGCTTAGCTCTCTTGTTTCTCCCTCCAGCAGCACAGGGACATCAGGTCTGGGTAGTTTTTCAGCCCGTGGTGCTGTGAGATAGGAGCAGGACAGCTGAATAAGCTATCTGTAGTCTTTCTGTTAGTCAGATCTGCCTTGGTCAAATACTGCTCCTAGGAAGGTCAGAAGACTACAGGAAGGAGGGAACTGCTACAGTAGGCTTTCAGTCTGCTGCAGCAGAAAACACACATACAACTTTTCAAAGCAAAAATCAAGGCTGAACATACCAGTAGTGGGAATCCTCTAAGGTCTTCACACTCCACGTGATTTGGTGCAGGACCACTGATGGTGAGAGATTCCCTTTCACTGCTGGTTCCTGTTTGCAGAAAAGCCAGGCTGGAAGTACTGAGATCTAGGATGCTCATGTTGCCCCATGCCATTTGGCAACCACCACAGCAGTTCTCAGCCCATTCCCAGGAAGAGGGCAGGGAAGGAAGTCCTGGTACCAAATCTGAGATGATGTGACCTACTGCCAGAGCCCCACAGTGACTGCAGGTGAGCACTGGCTAGGAACACTACATGCAAGCACACCAATGAGAGACACAGCTGGGCTGCTGTGCTCAGGCCTCTGTCCATCATAAGGTACTATAATTGCACAACATGAGACCCCCAAGAAGGAGTTAACGTATGCAACTGACGGTGTGTCCAAGCTGTAAAACCAATGACTTGCCTCTGGCAGGATACATGCTCTCCACTCTTAACTCTGAGCAGTTGAGCAAGGTGACCTCGCTGGATTTTCCCACTCAGAGACCTTTTCTTTGTTGCTGAGGGCAAGCAGAGTACAGACCACCTTGCCTCTGAGTCAAACACTTGCCTCTGAGTAGACCATGCTAAGCAGAACCCAGAACGAGAGCAGCTCACCAGCAACTGGAAGGCCTTCTCAAGCAGAAAAAGGCTCTCAGAAGTGTTGAAAAATATCTAGAGCCCTACACCCTTGTGTGGCAACACCAGGAAAACAAATTCTGAAGACAAGACTTAGTACTGGACAAAAACAGACAAGGGACTGGCCCTGAATTTCCCAACAACCCTGAAACCCAAAGCTTCCTTCTTGGATGTTATTTTCTGTTAAGCAGAATCCTTCAGCAGAGAGTGTTTTCAGCAGTGCAAGTAGAAACTATTGCAACTGGGTGATGCGATGGACAACCATTGTGAAAATGCCTACAGTGGTGCAAGTACCCAGTGGGACCTCTTTTCTGGAGGTTACTGCCCTCAGATAGATCAGTGTTTTCCATCTCTCACTGCTCGTTGTGCTTGCCTCTCTGCAAAAGACTGGCTGAACTCACCTGGCCAACATTTTGCTCCAGTTAGAACTGGGAAAAAGGACATCTCAAAATGCAATGACCTTTCTCAGGATGAGACCCTCATCATGCCAGGGACATTTTCAGATGTTTGATGACATCTTGAGCATGCACAACGTGGAAATTTATCCTCAGCTGATTCTTATGAACAAGCAAGAACACACAATGCCTCTACAAAACTGGTACATCTCTGCAAATACCTGAAAATTGGCATAATGTGTAGGGTAAACACTGCTTTGCCACTTTCTTATCTTTTCCTTGCTAGTGATGAAGAGAATTTCTGTATATTAATAGAGCAAGAATTCTCTCTGTTTCAGTAGTCCATAGACAAATCAAGAGCCTCTGGCATCAAATATTGGCAAGTTTAGAAAAGAACCTAGGGCTGGACAAAAAGAAAGGCACTAGCAACTTGGGAAAAACTCTGATGCTTTTTGGGGAGCCTCAGGAAAGGGTGAAAGTTAAAATTGGCCTGAGCATCTCAAGTAATGCTTAGGGGTACACGCCCTCCTGCTTTTCTTGGAGAGCTGGCTACTAGCACTAGCCATAATTTGGAAGCCATTGGTCCTTCTCACCTTTGGGTCCCTGTTGGGTGACCTTGGAGATGTACTTGGGGCCACTTCGGACACCTAAAAAAGGGCCAGATAAAGGCACTAAGTAGAACCGTTAAGCTCCACGTCTTGCCATGACTCTTTCCTCGGTCCTGCCTCTCTCTGAGCACGTTCAGACCCTCCCTGCCTGACGTGACATTTCCCCAGGTGCTCAGAAGTGCCTTGAGTAAAAGACGGGAGCAGCACTATTTCCACACACCCTGCCTCTCCCCTGCAGTTATGGCTCAGGAGAAAGGCATGTCTCTGTCTGTCACACGTACACCATTTATAACAGAAACCACCCTGTCCAAGGACTGCTCCTGCCTTACCAGTGAGGAGTGTGGTTTTCTGCCAACTTATTATTTTTGGAGCCTGTTTACACATAATCACTACCTGGGTCACTCCAGCTTGTTGACATCTTTCTTCTGGAGGTCCTCAAACTGGAAATCATGCTTCTGATACAACCCTACAAACACCAAGCAGAGGGAGACCAATCATTTCCCCAGCTCCCAGCACCTGGGTGCAAGCTAGGCAGGAGAACTCACCCCTTAGGACAGAAGATGTGTAGCTCCAGCACATCAAGGATACTTTTTGGCTCATCCAAAAACTGGAGTGAAGCTCGGTGAGCACCACCTAGGACTGTAGTTACAGGTATGGTGGTTATTCTGAAAGAGAGACTGCTACATCCCAAAGCTGACAACCTCTGCAGAAGTCAGGGCAGCAGCTGGGAGAGAGGGTGTTCTTGTGAACACCGAATCCCTAGGAACATGGACTGCAGGAAAGGCTTAGTCACTGGCAAACATGCATCTGGGTGTTAAATTTATGCTAGAATTAATTTGCATATTATCTATTCAGAAGCCCCTTTCTTTTCCATCTTGTGATATGTTGTTTTATGAGTCCCTTAGCACTCTCTTAAGACTCCTTTTCATATTGAGCCTGACAGTAGTTGGGTTAAGATGACCTGGAATGAAACCTATAGGTAGCTCTGTGGACAGAGGATGTCCTACAATCATCAGGAAAGGCAAAGAGAGGGGTGATGTGACCTACAGAGACCTTGAGAGGATTCAGAGTCTGAGAAATGGGTACTAAGTAAGCTCTCAGTGGACCCTGAATGAATACCACCACCAATGGTAAGATGGTGATGGGAAAGAAAAAGTGCCACCAGGCTGAACTCTGGGAAGGTGTTTCAGATGGCAGCCTGCAGCCAGCTTCCCCCCACACCCAGCTCTGTTCTCAGTCTCTTCCAGAGTAACGTTGGCTGCTTTACAAGTTTGGTATTGGCAAGCTGGTGAAAGAATCTGTGCCTGGTTTGTCAGGTAGAAAGGGGACCAGTTTGCAGTGATGCTGTCACACAAGGTCAAAGTCACCTGTGTAACAGTGCTGGCCTCAGGCCAGACACAAAGACAAGCCCACAATAGCATTAGCTGCCAAGTTCAGAAAGCCTTTTGACTGGAGCACTATTCTCTAAATTTAAAGGCAGCAGTACTGGTTGAATTATTCATAGCAAGCAAACTCCCTGGCAAACCTTAGCCTGCTACCTGTTAACAGACTGTGGGCAAACTGCCTTCTGTTTACAGATGTCTGTTATGCAGAAGTGTAGGAACTGTTCATGCAACAGCCTAGGAGCTGTCTGCCAGTCCTTTACTTCTGCAACTCCCTGCCCATGAGCTGTACCATGTCTCAGATAATAGAGTGGTATCCCTGCAGTACCTGTAAGTCCTACCCACGGGCAGAAGACAGATACAGCCCATGGAGGAGGAGGATTCTGCTTGTGAAGCATGAGGGTAGATTTCACTGTCCTTTTTTGCAGATGTTTATGCATGTATTCGCTTGTATCCATTTTCCACTTTTTCTTGTTCTCCTCT
The DNA here is from genome assembly GCF_004027225.2 of Strigops habroptila. Lineage (NCBI taxonomy): Eukaryota > Metazoa > Chordata > Aves > Psittaciformes > Psittacidae > Strigops > Strigops habroptila. The sequence goes on from NC_044283.2 coordinate 46,797,559, forward strand.
GGGAGACTATCCTCTTTCTCCAGAGGATTTGGGTTTGGTTTTTTTTTTGGATGACCAGACTGAAGACAGTGCTTAGAGTCCATCATTAGATGCCCTTCTACTGCTGTCCCTCTGTTTGCAGCCAAAGCTCTGTCCCTTTCTGCCTTCAACAGTCTCACAGCCACTTCCAACTCTCCTGGCTAAGTAATCAAAAAAAAGTACTCCCTTGCTTGTGGAAGAGGCTAGTGCTCTGCTATCAGTGTTGCAGGCATATCCCTTTGAAGCCTTGCACTAACCTTTCCAGAGGCAGCGCTCTGTTACCAGGGACAGTCTTTAGCATTGGGAATTGCTTTCTGGGAAGAGGAGGGATGGGGCTGAAGGCAGCACTGAAAGGCTGGCTGCTCCCTTCTTATGTAGGGACAATAAAGTCCAAAAATACTCTTTTTGTTCTTCTTCTTCTTCTTCTTCTTTTTTTGTCTTGCCTTTTTTGGGGCATTCTTTCTTTTGCAGGAGAGGGCAAGAGGTTCTCTTGCCAACCCCCTTCACCTGTACTCAGCTATGTCTGTGTCTTTCAAGGCTGGGTTCACTGCCTAGCACACTAGTTTGCTCCACTTGTTCTCATGCAGTTGCGCAGGAAGCACCTTGGTCCTGCTCATGCAAGATGTGCCTTTTCATGTTCTACCAGCAGAAAGGAGACAAGAGTCTTGGGCTCTGTGGTTTGTGCAGACAACCACAGAGATAGTTTGGCAGGCAAAAGTTGCCCTGAGAGGGAGTGACGCCGAACCGCAAAAGCACTAAGACAAGGCATCCCAAACAAAGCATTTTGCTCTAAGAAACTGAAAAACTGAAATCCCTTCATCCCGGCTTAAATACTTGCACCAAACCACTACCAAAAAATAAGCATCACTCTTTCCTCACTTCAGCAAATGCTTCAGAGACTCTTCACAACTTTGAGTCAGTTCAAGAACTCCTAAAGGCCAAAGGCTAAGCACCCCAACCTGCAATTGAGGACCTTGGCAGGCAATTGATTTCCACGAAGATCAGCTCCTCCATCACTCCTTTGCAAACAGGCAGTATAGCATAAGGCAATCCCAGCCTTAACAATTGTATAACAGCTATCTCTATTAATTTTCACTGAAGTGCAGAAACAAAACAACTAAATCCAGACTTGGGGTGTTGGTTAACGAGAAGCTCAACATGACTTGGCAATGTGCACTCGCAGCCCAGAAAGCCAACTGTATGCTGGGCTGCATCAAAAGAAGCGTGACCAGCAGGTCAGGCGAGGTGATTCTCCTCCTCTGCTCCACTCTCATGATACCCCACCTGCAGTGCTGCATCCGGCTCTGGGACCTCCAACACAAGAGGGATGTGGACCTGCTCAAGTGAGTCCAGAGGAGGGCCACAAAGATGGTCAGAGGGCTGGAGCTCCTTTCCTATGAAGACAGGCTGAGAGAGTTGGGGTTGTACACCCTGGAGAAGAGAAGGCTCCAGGGAGACCTTGTAACATCCTTCCAGTACCTAAAGGGGGCCTACAGGAAAGCTGGAGAGGGACTTTTTACAAGGGCATGTAGTGACAGGACAAGGGAGAATGGCTTTAAACTGACAGAGGGGAGATTTAGATTAAAGGAGGAAGTTCTTTACTATGAGGGTGGTGAGACACTGGCACAGGGTGCCTAGAGAAGCTGTGGCTGCCCCATCCCTGGCAGTGTTCAAAGCCAGGTTGGATGGGGCTCGGAGCAACCCGGTCTAGTGGAAGGTGTTCTAGATGATCTTTAAGGTCGCTTCCAATCCAAACCATTCTATGATTCCTCCCATACTTCTTGGGAAGGCTAGTGAGTGAGCCAAACGGAACACATCCTCATTTCCCAAAGGCTTTGGTGTTTGGGAGATGATGTCTTGGCCTCTGAATTGCATTCTCTCTCCTGACTGCCTGAAATCCCCATCTCTCTGGCAAAGGGTCTGTAGAAGCTCATACACTGCACAGCAGCAGCACAGATTCTACCTTACAGCTAAGTTATAGTAAGAGGCAGCCAAGACCAACAGGACAACTCATCCTCTGGTGGCACTTGTCTCTTCCTGTTAATCTGACTGGGCCACTGCCTTGCTCGAGGGGCACCATTCCAGTGCCCACACACAGCTATGAGCAATAGTGCTGCTGGAGATAATCTCAGGTCTCCAGCCTGGCCTCCAGCTGCTGCTTCAGAACACAGGAGGACTCCTGCAGGTACCATATGGTATCTGCAGGCTTTGTGCAGACAGCTCAGATACCAGAAGGCACCAGACACCTATGTTTAGGCAACTAAGCCTTTCCCCTAGCAGGCCCTACAGGTCTAAATCTTAAAGAGTTTAAGATAGAGTAAATTATATGCTGTTTGTGCCAAGTTCTTCTGAGATAAGAAGAAATAAAGTGGAATTGGAAACAGGACTACAGTAAAAACTATAAATCTATGGTAAACGGAGCAAGCAGGAACCATTTCTAATCAACAGGAATCCCGTTTCCTTGAGAAAACAACCTCCATTTGCCCACAAAATGCACACTTCATCGTGCTGCCTTGAGATGTTCTGTAGACTATGCCTGGAAAGACTCATGGGCTCCTTTTCCATTTCAAGGCACACCATTTGAGGTTGTAGGCTTCAGAGTGGACGACCAAGCCTGTTTTGTAGTGGAACAACGCAGGCCCCTGCCATCATTTGAGTTTGCCCTTGTACTGGCAGATTATGGATGGATGGTTCCAAGCACAGCCAGATTGCTCTCTATACTCTGTGGGATCCCAACCGTCCAGTAAGTCATTGGTGCCTTAGCAGTGTGCAAAGTGGTCTACATACATCTCACAACCTGAGGATTTGGCTGCATATATGCTTCCAAGACCGCTTTTCAGCCATTCTTTTCTCATCCAACCAGCATATTTTTATGCCTTGAAATTTCAGGTCTGTGTTGGTTTGGGCTGCCCCTTGTTCATCCCATCTAGGTATTCTAAGGAGCTATAGGTGCACTGTAACACATGTGCCATCAGTGCCTGTCATTCCCATACACCACTAACACCTTCCTTCCTTCTAGACACTCCCATTCCTTCACCGTTTATATCAATGTGTCTGTTACAAATCTCAAGAACTGGTAGCATGAAAGAGCTGAAGAACAATTGCTGATGTTCCTTTGCAATCATCACAAACATAGCCTACAAGGTCTTATGTTGTCAGTCCAAGTGACTGCATCTACTCAGAGCTCTTGGAAGTCCTAGGGCTAGAGCCTGGGCAGGCAGACTGCAATGTCCCATTGCTCCAGAAAGCATGTACAGAAGATACATCCTCTATGTCCAGAGCTGAGGCACAGAGCCAGCTGCTCTGGAGACCAGGAGCTTGAGTGGAATTCCCTCAGGCAAGGGACTGTCTCCAAGAAGAGCTCAGCCAAAATCACGACAGCAGTTGCACAGCCTCTTTCTCTAGTGGCAACCTACATTAAGATGTTGTCTACTATGAAGGAACAGTAGAGGGTTTTGGGGAGACAGCAGCTGAGGAGGCAAGGCAGATGATTTCCATTTCTAACACTATCCTTATTCACTGCATAAACCTGAACAGCAATTTAATTCTATGCCTGAATTTCATGCTCTTTAGAAGAGGGCTAGTAACTTTACTGTAAACCACAGCATATAAAACTTACTACACTTGTCCCTCTTCTTAAAGTAAGCATAGGACTCATCCCAACACACATACTTTGGGAGGTTTTATTCTTGACATTCAGGGGCTGCTGAACTATGGTAAGATGCCTTGGTCAGGACCACCGCATAAGGAAAAGAAAACAAGAGGGAGAAAGGGAAAAAGAAAAGGGAAACCTTAGCCCAGACATGAACAGCACAGCTGGTGGAGGACAGGGGGGAAAGCTTGAACAGGAAAGCAAAAGGAGGACACAAAGCAGTCAGTTGTTCTTCGACGTATGTTACAGACGCTTAGTCCAGCCAAAAACCTACAAGTGAACGAGCAGTGGTTGTCTGCCTGGTGGAAGAGTAGTTGGTGTGAATGGAGGAACAGAGGTCATGTAGAGTACATGAAGACAGTTCAGTCCATCCCACATGTGCTCCAGAACTCAAAGATTGGAGGGGGTGGCAAGCAGAAGCACTTTCAAGACTTCTGAAAGAGAGACAACTGAATGTACAAAGGACTCCAGAGCATGAGGAACTGCTGAGCTGCAGGATGTGCTTGAGTTTTAGGGCAATTTTTAAAAGATGATGCAGATGGCAGAAGAGAAGAGAAGGAACAGATGGAAAGCTCCCCACAGCAATGGCCTGCTGGCTGCAGCCACCAGCTCAGATGCTAAGCTGTGAAGCCCTTTCATATACGTAGTTGGACAAGCTTCTTACCCAGCGGCACACAGCCAAGCTCTATGTTCTTCAGCTCTCAGACACAAAAGCTGATGTTTCCACCACAGAGTATTTTGCTTCCTACCACAGGGAACAAAATCATAGGCTGTTACAGTGATTCTGTTTTCATAGTGAAAGCGCATTGTCTGAGGATCATTCATTTTGGAAGCCTTGATCTGACACTTACGAGATCATCACCATCTCTATGATGACTGAACTATGGAAGAAAACTTCCTTCTGATAATTTGAGGCATAGTATTTATAATACAATTGACTTCTCCTATGGAGCTGCCACCATCTCAGCCTGATAATATCTTCCACTGTGCTAAAAGCTGCACTCCTGCAGGGATTGCTCCACAAAAACAGCCAGCAAGGCTGATCAAGGTCCTCCAGAGCTCCACAATGCCACACTCCAAAGTGTTAAGCAGCTACACAACGCTAAATGCTACACAGCTATCAGAGGTACGTCTCTCTCCAAACAAAATCCATTCTGTTTGTCACATGTTCCAGTACTCCACAGCACAAAAATACTTTCTCAGCACTACTGCGTTTCTTCTAAAGTGCTTCGAATTTCCCCGTTCTCCTGAAACCATATGCAGATCTCTTCATCTTCCCAATCCCTCAAATACAAGCTTTAAAAACTCTTTTTGTTTTTGTTTTTTTTTTTTGTAAGTTTAAAAACATTATTTTCTTCTTTCAAGGCTAACGTAAGTTTTCCGTGCTGGAAGGCTAATGACAATATGTCTGAAAAAACAAAGGCATTCTGAATGGGCTTACTCGCTGAACCTAGTGAAGCACCACTGTACCTCCTCAACACGATGCTACACTTACCAACGCAGCTCTAGCATAGAAGCAAATACCCATCACACAAACAAATGCCCAGCACACATCTGACTTCACTGGCATTCAGTTTCAAAATGATCCTGTCCTTGCCATGATTTTTAATCACTGATGGCGGCAGCAGCCCCAGAGGAGATGTACGTATGATAGCATGCATGAATGAAAGCACCATTAAACCATGAGAACTTGCCACAAGCTTTTTGCCATGACTTGTGAAGGAAGCTGAGAGACTCTCCATTTACTTACACTGTTAGTATCTGTTAAATGGCTGCAGTATTGAGGAACTGCAACACCGCACTATACAAGCTCCTAACAAGGCAGCAGTCCCTGCTCTGATAAGGTTTCTGTAAGACCTGCTAATAACAGTTATGCCAGCAGCACAGACAAGATTACATCATAGAGTACAGCTGCTTCCAGACATGGCTTGGTAGAAAATCAGTACAAGCAGGGTCAGGGAAGGACTATTTCATGTAAGGAAAACAAGCAAGAACAAGGAGCAAGCCAGTAAATTCCAGAGAAGCCATCCCCTAAACCAGCACATTTGAGGTGCGTGAAAAAGGCCTGAAAAAGAAACATGCCCATGTGGCTCTGCAGATTAACAGGGGAGACAAAGCACCAACATAGCTGAAGAAAACTGCTCCCAAAGATGTACAGCACACCCACAGAGGGGCTTTGCAGGCACCACAGCAATTCCCTCCCATGCTGGATAAGGATGCCTGATTTCTTTTTCAGCCATGCCCCACCCAGGCTTCTCAGCTCAAATAAATGCCCCTTATCTACAGGGCTGCCTGTTTACCAAAGACTGCCAAGTGTGGTGACCTGCTGTGGGGATATTGCTCTCAGGCAGGACATGGCTTAACTTTCCAAACTAATACATCGCCAGACACTGTTGGTAGGAAAGCACAGCTCTCTATCAGAAACAAGAAATAGAGTCCTCTGAAGAGTGAAGCTGGTCTGAAGGCTCTGTCTGTGTCCAAACACATGTAAAATTCCTAAGAAATTAAGTGATGCCAGCAGATTAAGACTGCTAGCTAAAATACCCCTTGTTTTTCCCTTGACTGGTTTTCACAGAACCAGAGCCGTGTCATTTGGAAAGAAGGTGGGGAGGTCTCTTGTCCAGACTCCCATTAGGAACATAGCTACCACTAACACAAGGTTGGGGGGCTAGATCCATCTTCCCTCTCTTTGTGGAGGACAGCAACATATGACCGCGCTAATCTCCAGATTATGCTTAAATACAGCCAAGCTTAGTGCAGAAGCAGTCACTTACCCCTCTGCACATGGCATTAGGCATCCCAAAAAGCCTATTCCCAAAGTTCATCAACCATACTAAACACTCAGACTATACTGATAGGTATAAGCACACACTTGGCCTACCCTGCCTGGATCAGCTAATAACATATCACTTCTCCGTCTTTTTAGGTCTCTATCACTTTAGCCCATACCTGTGTGAATGGAAGTTGATTGCAAGCATGGAAGTGTTTTCATGTGAGAAAGGGAGGCACTCTGAGTCTCATACTACTGGCTGCTACACCTGCCTCTGATTACACATAAAGCACATAAGTATTCAACTACTTACCAGTTCAAACTGTGCAATGTTATGAAATAAAAGACCACAATAAGGAGACCTCCAAATCGCACTGATTGAGTCGTAAGTGAAAATAAGAGATGCCCAAGCATGGTGTTTTGCTGAGCATGTAAGCTGTCTGGGAAGGTGTGTCACGCTTCCTGGCCAGCCTGCTGCCCAGGACCTGCACACCACCCCAAAGCTGAGCACAAGCACGATGAAGCAATTCCTGCTTATTGGGACATCTCTGGGTCCATTTGGATACACGTGCTCTTCAAAAATCAACATCGCTGAAACAAGGAACATAAACAAAGGAGATCAGAATCAGTGCAAGTACTTTACCAATGCAAGACCATTATTACCATTCACTTCAAACAGCAAAAATCCCCATGATTAGCAATAACTTAGCCAGGAAAGCAGGCAAAAAAACCCCAAACCACAATATATCTGCAAGCAGCATTACAAGATTTACAATTATCATGCGCAGTCATAACCACACTGAGTTAAGATCACAGGAGCAGGGCATGGTACTACCCATGGGGCACCTCTGGACTGAGTGGCCACAGAGGAGAGCTGCCTAAGCCATCCCTAATGCAATAATATCCCTAATCAGAGCACACCCAGAGGTCACCTCTGCCATAAAGAGGTGTCTAAGGCTCTTGTCATTCATTTGAAAAAGCCTTTCCTCCATGTGCGGCCACTTGGTGCAAAGCAATTACACTCCTTAAGTTTAAGGAGCACACCCCTGAAACTATTTCAGGCTTTTCTTCTACCACACAGAGTCCTCCAAATTAAAGAGGGCAAAAGCCACTCAGAGTTGGAGGCTGTAAACATGCAAAGACCAAACTAGAAGGAACCCAGGAGAGAAATGACTTCTCATCCTCCAAAGCCCTGTGTACATCCATACTTCCAGATCAGCACCCCACTCTCCACTGGATGAACAGGAAGAGATTCTAAAATCAAGTGTTAGCCAGCTCCCTACTACATAGGGATAGGCCACACCTCAACACAAGACAGAGCAGAAGCATTGACTGACCACCACCTTGCTGCTTCATGTTTCTCCATTCCTTGTGGTGTGCTGCACTGTTACCCATGGGGCTGTCAAATATGAAGCTCTTGAGAGGCGGCTAGAAGGTCTTGGCTGAGCTAGAATGACCTTAGTTGCAACAGAATGATGTTCTATACATTTAGCCCATTTCAAAAGCCTCCAGTCAGTAACTGGGTCTCTTGACAACTATCCTCCAGACAGGTAAGACTTCCCATTTCTTTTGGAAGGGCTTGTTTGTTTGTTTTCCCAGATTAAAAAGAGCATACAAACATCTTAACTAGGACAAACTTCTTTCCAGGGGAGGCAAAAGTTCACTAATGGAAGAAAAAAGGAAAAGGAGGCCTTAAGATCAGCCTTGGGTACTGAAGGGTGAGAGAAATAAATAGCTTTTCGGCAAAGCTGTGGTGAAAAAACGCTGCTTCTGCAAGGTCATGAAGAGCAGCAAAGGTTGCAGTGAGGCGCCGGGAGCTCTCCAAGGGCACGACAACCTCAACTCAAGGTGAACTGGGGTTTCTACTTACTTCCACTGCTGAGAACAGTCCCCTCCTCATTGCAATGTTAATTTCCAACAAAATATGGAAACAACCACCTCCTTGATAAACTGAATCATTAAATTACCTTACTATAAGACAAGCACAGGCAGGAGCAGTTTCTATGGACAACTGACCTGCTGAGGCTTGCCCCTGTAGCCATACTGCACTAGGAATTTGATGGGAGGCAACAAGCTGTTGTGACCTCTTCTTCCCCATGCAACTAGCCACATTTATTCCAGTGTTTGTTCATTGCGAGAGGTTATTGCCTTTAACCTGCCTGAGAAACCTTTTTTCTCTCTAACACAACCCCAAGATTCTGTGAATGCCTCTCATATCCATATAAATACTTATTAAGAAATCTGCTTGAAAGTGCTTGTGTTGAAATTTGCCTGCAACTCCTTTGTTTAAAGTTTGTGAGCGGTTTTTCTAAAGTCTGTCTGCAGTAGCATTAGAGTTGCTCAAATATAGCTCCTGAAATGTGAAATTAAAGACAACAAAACAAGGCCTCTTACTATCTCAGCAGGAGAGTGTCTGCATGGGTTTTTTCTGCATAAAAAAGAGATTGTTTCTTACATGGTTGTCAATTAGTTTTTCCAGCATGGGATGACTCCTCTAATAAATAAAAGCATTCATTACAGCAGAGATGCACTCAGCAAGCTTCTGTGGACAAACAAATGAGATCAACCTGAAAAAACACTGTTTGGCTGAACACAAGTGTCACTACTAAAATCATCATACCACATTTTTTTTTCCCCTCAAGTGCCTCCTTCCTCTTTAGTATGAACCATGCAGGAAGATTTATCCTGTTATTGGATGTTGTGAACTAGTTACGTTTGTGAGATTTAAGCTACCTGTACATGGCAATGTTACTAGTCCATCAGAGAAGACTAACCATGGGCCATGCTGCGTCCAAGGCCCCCAGGACTGCTGGAGTCATCTCATGCTTTGTAGAGTGAATTCATATCCTGACATGTTAATAAATACCAACTTATTTTAATAAGTTTCTTTACATTTCAAATAAATCAGCAAACATTCATAAAATTCACTTCAAAGTCACCGAATCGGACATTTTGTGAAAATAGTTACAGCTTAGTTTGACATTAATTCAATTTAGATAAAATAATATCTGGAATAATTCTATAGATTTCTGCAACTCACTGATAAAAAACTACTCAAGCAGTAAACAGAAAACAATTATTATTCAACCCTTACCTAAAAAATATCTTTCTGAAGTTATTTAACAAAAATAAACAACTCAGTACTTAAAATAAATGATGTAAAATTACAACAGCTCTTCACTTAGGAAACCTGTAGTATAATCTGTAACAAAGCTTTTCATTGGTCTGTAAGCCTGGTTATAGACCTGTAAATAAAAGACTAGTGACAAAGTCTGTGATACTGCCCCCATCCCAAGGGGAGATCTGCTGAGCTAGACTCAATTTTATCATAGGAACGTGCATTGCAGTAACTCGAAAGAAGTAAATTACCATGGTTCTTCAGAAAAGAGGAGTGCGGTTGCTATAGTGAAAAGCAAATATGTAATTAACAATTTGTACAAAACATGGGCTAACAAATGAATGGTATTTTCAGAGTAAGCATATGAGAGATTTGGATTTTATCATTCTAAATAAAAGAATAAAATAAAAAAAATATAAATTCTGAAAATACATCAAATACAGAAAGGAAACTTAGAAGTTTTAAAGTAAAAACTCTGCAAGTTCAACAAGTATTTACTTTCAGAAAAAAAATGAACATCATTCTAAAGCAGTTGTGGCTGTCCAAATCTGTGACTCTGGAAAGAGAACTGCTTCCACCTACATATGAGCAATGGAGGCTTGACCAATACTTCTCTCTCTTACATGAATTTGAAATAAAGTTTTCACATTTCCATTGATCCAATTTAGCAGTCGGAAGAGCAAGGGGAGCTGGGAGGAGTTTTAGCCAAGCAGCGAATGTTCTCAACAAAGCTTTATTATGACTTGGTTATTTTGTTTCCTGGATGTAAGTCATAGGAAGAATGACTGAATTGTAATATAGAGATACCAAGCTAACTTCTTTTTTTTTTTTTGAGTAAGAGCAACCAAAACACAGCATTCCACATTTCAGAACAAGCCATTCTAATCCAAAGCTGATCACATTAATGTTGTACTTCATTAACAGCCCATGGACGCAAAGCAAATTAACACTGTGGCCTCTTTCGAGTACCACCGTATCTGGGGCCTAGGACAAAAGCAGAAGTTGTTACTTATTAGATGTGGCTTTCACTAATAAAATTGTATTAAAAGGCACAGCTTCATGGTGGCAGAGGTGCAGGATGTTACCAAAAATAGTTGAGCATGTATTTAACTATGAACTAGAAGCTTCTTAGTTTGTTTTACGTAATAACCAAATAGGACAAAATTTTGTTGACCTGGCATGTTTTGAACCTATTTTTACTTCACTCATTTCCAAATGGCTGACAATGTCTAAAAGTGACATTAAATGAAGTGCAGCTATGAATGTAGCAGGAATAGGAGATAAAATCCTCAAAGGGAAAATCTGGGTCCTTCTCTTTTTAAATACAAGTTAAAAGGAGAGTACTGCCATGCCACATCATTAATGGAATTTTTATTCGATACACAGTTCTTCTATTTGATGTGGAAGCAGACAAACATATCCCTCAAAGGAAAAAAACCAAAACCAACACCCAAACAACACAATACTTTTCTACTGCTTTAGAACTGATGAACATTCTCCCATTTCTTCTAGACTTTGTAAAAAAGCCCCAAAAGTTACCAGCAGAAGCCCTTAGAAGACTGCCTTATCAGGAAAGGCCAGCCCAACCACTCACTATTTCAGTTCTTCCAGCCATGTCTTATTTGTGTGCAATGAATAATCAGATGCTAGATATCATCAAGAGTAAGGCTTAGCGAATACATACTATCCACAGGCTGGGGTGGAACAGCCGTGCACAGGCCAAAGCGATGTTTGCATGTGTTTAAATTACATGTTCTTAAAAGCTTAACACTTTGCCTGGATCCCACATATCAACCTTACTGCTGGGTTAAGTTGCAAGCAACAACAAAAAATCATCAGTAGGAAAAGAAAACAATGCTGTAACACAGGCTGCAAAGAGCGAAGAGCTTCCACACTATTTCAACAGAGATGATCAGTTAAGGTGCTTCTGGATTCTGCACTGCAGAGAGGTTGGCAGAGGCGTCTGTTCAATAAGCTTTGTAACAGTCCTTCATGGCTATCTGGGAGCAGTTCCTAAGGCAGAACCCCTGAACTGCTAGTTCCTGTAGCGGGGCATCTGTGGAGCAGGGGCTCCCTCTAAGGGGGCCAAGGAGGAGACTGTCATAAGCTGTCCAGCATGCATCCTCTCATTCACCCGCAGTTCACAGCCATCCTGTAGCATCCTTATAGCTATCCTCGCAATGTTTTTAGAGTCATCAAGTCCACTGTGAGGTCTCCCATCATAATTCATACCCAGATTTTCAAGCATCATTGTCAGCTTGGTCTGGTTCCTAGGAACCTGATGGAGAAAGTGAACCGCATTCAAGAATTAGGTTCTGTACCAAGTCTTTTACATGTAACACAATGCCGCAGAAACATATGCAGATTTTAAGTTTACTTAAGTCACATACTACTTTCATGTTGCCTTTTGACAGATCACTAACAATTTAACTTCAAAGCACCTTGGTGAGACAGACACTCTCATTTTTACAGAGGAGACATAGTCAACAGGGGCTTGTCTAGACTCAGAATGATGTCAAGAGCCTCTCACCATTACCAGCACCAGCTCGAGATGTCCCAGCACTGGCAACAGTGGAAGCCATGGTCCAGCTAGCTTTAATCATCCTCATATAAAAGGAATTACCACCCAAAATGGCATTGCAGGGGGTATCAGATTTTGGTTTTCCTTTTAAATGCTAAGCAATTAAAGAAGCACCAGGCTCCTGATTTTCACTGATTTTCACTGATGTCAAGCTTCTGGATGCCTCCAAACACCAAAGGAACTGATCAAGAACACCTAGAGCAGCCCATGCTTACACAGATCAACAGCATGAACAGACAAGGAAGCTTAACTGACTTACCAGTGCAAAGTGCTACACCAGCAAAAGCCCCAAGTGTTCTTCTGATTAACCACTAAGTGTATTTTTGTTCTTTGGAAGGGTCACAGGAAAACATAACTTTAAAGGAAAATTTGAGTTTGCTCTCGTGGTGGTTGGGGTGGGGGAACATGGGATATGACAAGTTCCAGGATATTGCACCATACTACTGGATGTAATAGCTAGGAGGAATGGTGACTGCACAGTTGCAAAAACCTGGCAATATGCAACTCCAAAAACAACACCCGCAAACTGGGCAGGGGAGACATACTGCATGTTGTGGGATATTCCACAGGAAAGTTACAATACGTTCCTTGTCATTAATTTTATCTATTATTATTACTCAACAACAGGTTCAACAGCAGCACGGAATAGCTAAACAGAAGCACTGAACAGCCATAAATGCTTAAATAGTTTGCATGTAAAAAAATTTCACAGAAAATAAAAAGAAACTGATTCCTTCTCAGTTACAATCTTTCATTGCTCTTCATTGAGCACTTACTGCTCAACACAGAAAGGAGAAAGGTCTGTCCAGGTTAAAGCTGATAGGACTAACAAGACTGTTCTGTGCTCCAGCATGTTTCCAACAGAAATGCGTATGCAGAGAAGGCACAATAACAGAAGGAGACATGGACTAACCCTGTAATATTTGCCCAGCACAAAGTAAAGCTTTTCTCCTGTTAGATGTTAACCTTTTTTTTTTTCCTAAAGGTTACAGTAAGTATGGAAAAGCCCTTCAAGAGAAGATCATAAGCTAGGCTGAAATCATGTTCAAACAAATAGTTTAGTGTAGACTGACTAGGAATTTGCTAGAATCTCCAATAACCCCTTTTATGGCAATCTGAAAGCAGTAATAAGGTCCAGCACTGAACTTGGTGCTACTTTTCTCTTGACAATTTGATTCCGCATTAAGTATCCCCTAATCTTTCTCTCCCACGTCTCCCATTACACGGTCAAAAGCAGAGATATCTGAGGGTAGTGGTGCAAATCAGTTTTATACGATATTACAGGAAAACAGGAAAAAAATGATGGAAAAAATCAATACAGAGTCTTTTCAGGTGAACTACTTCAAGACAAACTTGATCTAAGAGCACTGGTATGACATCGTTAGGCAATCCTTCGTGGAGCACCTCATTCTTGAAAACAAGATTACAATCAAAATGCAGTAAATTATATGATCTTCAATTAGGAAAGTAAGATTTGGGCATGAAGAAGATTTGAAAATCAGGCCCCAGGCAACTTGCTTAAGTACTATAATTTTATACTACACAAGTAAAGATGACAAGCACAACAGGACATTCTAGACTTTTAAACCAAATCTTCCCGCAAGAGAAACAACAATTTGTACAAACCTTATAGAAGTTCCCATATGATTTGCGAATATTGATCCACTTTTTGGCAAAAGAAGGGTATTTGATACGGCTAATACGGCACTGGGTGTTCAGAAATTTACTCATATCCCAAGACCTTAAAAAGTCAAAAGAGAAAAACATTAGCAATACATAATTCATACGCCCTGCTTTCTACATATTGCACACCTGTAGCACAAAAAGCTGTCTTTTCTTTGGTGACTAGTAGAAGGAAAAGAGTTTAGGAAAAGCTCCTTTCCTACAGTCATGGTAAAGAATTTTTTAATATGAATTTGTTAATCATGGCGAGAACAAACAATGACATGAGCAAGGTTTTCACTAGTACGGTTTCATGGCCAGCATAGTTAAAACAAAAAACAGCATGCCAACTTCTCCACCTGTAACATCTACTCCAAAAACTGCCAATAAACTAGATGCTTATGCAGCAAGTGACACCTTAAATTTTCCTGATTTTCCTGATTACTTGGATATGCATTCATCTCTCTACTTCACATAGAAACAAGACTGCATTTAGTTGTAGGAGAAACCAGACCTTTATGGAAAGAAGATGAAACTATAACCCTATGCACTTCAAGCCTGCATTTCTGAAGGGAACCACCCCAGCAAGTTTCTAGGCTTCAAGCTAAAATAAAGCCCTTTTCCCCCCCCTTGCAGCTATCTATGCAGTCTCACCCATATGACAGAGGTTTTGCTGCACCTATATTCCTTGAGGAATTTCACTGAGGGGATTCCTCTGGAGGGGAACTCCAGACACATTCTAGGCCCAGTAATATAACCAGTCTCACAACAGTTTTGCTTTAGCATTTTCTTTTTTTTTAAATTGCTGTTGCTTCCAAAAATAGAAACCTAATAATAAGTAAAAAATTAGTCAAATAGCAGTATTTACCACAGTTTCTTACATTAGTTAAAGTTGGAATGACATTATTTTAATTCCTTATTTTTAAGGTGTCACGGATCTAAACTGTACACCTCCAATCTTGTGTGACAGCTTCTACATGCCTTCACTGTTCACACTGGATACAACCACATTTCAATGATACGGGTTCTTCAGCTGAAAAGACCTGTCATTTATAGTTATTGCCCAAATCTTTAGGAGTTTTGAGTAAGAAGTCTCATGACTAAAAAAAAATTCCTCAGTCGCTAAGATGGGTTAGTGAAAAAAGCTTCTGTTATGTATCCATTCATCTCCTATGATACCTTATTTTCCAAACCACTCTTTATCTGTGTTTTACTTGACAGAAGCATTAGGAAGTCATACTAAGATCCCCCACGCTCTTTTTTCATAAACTCCAATTTTGTTTTGGGATCTATCTCCCTCTGTATCAATATTGTCATTGTAGCAGAGCAGCAGAGGACTGCCCTTTTAATCCAGAACAGCAGAATACAAAAAACAGGCACAGAAACGTGAAAATGCATCATCCCTCAACACAGCTGTCCTGGTTTCAGCTGGGATAGAGTTATTTTATTTCCTAGTAGCTGGTGCAGCGCTGTGTTTTGGATTTAGTCTGGGAATAATGCTGATAACACACTGATGTTTTAGTTTTTGCTCAGTAGCACTTACCCTGATCAAGGACTTTTCAGTCTCTCATGCTCTATCCATGAGAAGGGGCACAAGAAGCCAGGAGGGAGCGGAGACGGGACCCCTGACCCAAACTATCCAAAGGGATATTCCATGCCGCAACATGTCATGCCCAGTATAGAAACTGGGGGGAGTTGGCCAGAAAGGATCGATTGCTGCTTAGAGATCAGCTGGGTATTGGTCAGCAGGTGGTGAGCAATTGTACTGTGCATCACTGCTGTTTGTTGGGTTGAGGGGCTTTAGTTTGTTTGTTTGAGTTCCCCCCTCCACCTTTTAGTTTTATATCTCTCTCCTTTATATTTCCCTTTTCAGCATCATAATTATTACTAGTAGTATTATTATATTATATTTATTGTAATTATTAAACTGTTCTTATCTCAACCTACAGGTTTTACTTTTTTTCCCCAATTCTCCTTCCCATTCCACTTGGGGTAAGGAGTGAGCAAGTGGCTGCGTGATACCTGGTTGCCAGCTGGATTTAAACCACAATCACAGCTAATGTTAAAAACTCCCTGTTCTACTTAAATACCTCATTCCAAGAGAAGGAGGAAAGCAGACACATTAACAGAATAATAACGTTTCACAGCTAAAAAGCAAGCACCACGTACAGAAAAATTCCCTCGCCAGTACTACATAAGGCTCAACAGTTCCTTTCAACATGTAACAGAGCTAAGGTCACAAGAACAATATTGCACCACAGATACATCTAGATCTCAAGATCTGTTCACTCTGCACTCATTAGGGAACTTGATTTTGCACACAGACCTTGCGGGAGAGCCAGTTCAGGTGGCAGTTCAAGGACTAGTCAATCCCTCACACACAAAAGTTGTCAGAGGTGGGACTCACCAAGAGCCACACAGAGAGGTTTCTGTGCTAGCCATTTCTCCTTGTTCTATAAACAGCATAATCCATTAGCGCTTTCTGGAGGGATATGCAGGATGTATTAACAGTAACAGTGACACACATAGCATATAACACAACCACCACACATCTCTGAAACCTCAGATTCAGGAGAGCATGGGAGGTGCTTAGATCTGAAACTGCACAATGTTATCTTCAGGTATTATATGCCATATGAAAGCTAGAAGTAAACAAAGAATCACAACAACAAAAAAGGAGAAAAAGTCAGTTCAGTATCATTTAGTTGCATAGAGAGAGTTGGGAAAGAAACAGTGCCATCTAATGGATTTAAGCTTCATTTCAAATTGCTTAGTTCATCTTATTTTCCCAAAAGCTAAAACTGTAATAAAATGGCAAAATGGCAGTGTCATGATCCACCTTTAACAATGTTCTCACAAAGGTTAAGCACTGTTTTGCAGTTTTTAGATTGTGCGGAAGGTTGCATAAGGACATACCCATCTGTCAACATGGAATAGCTATACTTTGTTCCCAGTTCTCGCTGTCTCATCCACTCTATGACATTCTGCAGAACTTGAGTAAATGTCTCAGCTTTATCAACAATGTCCTAAGAGAACAAAAGAAACCATCAGTGAGGAACATTTTAAAATAAAAAGACCCAAACCAAACCAGCATGAAGTGTAAGAACTATATTGGTATATAGGCAGTCAGCGAATCACTTATTCACTAACTGGGCTTCACAAAAGTCTTTAGAAACAGATTACACACTGAGATAAGCAGACAATTGGACAGATTTTTCTAAACTTAAAAACAGGCACCATAAAAGCATCACTAAAAGAGCCGACCTCCAAATAGCATCTATAAAGGTAACAAAGTTAGTCAGCTGTTGAACTTGGATTACAGCCTTTGAGCTTGTTTCCCAGAGTCCTTCCTGCTCAAGTCACTTGATCACAAGCCATTGCAAGACTCTAAACCCTTTAGAATAAAAATCTTAGAAGAGGAACCAATGCAGTTCAAAAGGTGGTTTCCTCTGCTAAAGATTAATTTTCTGCACATGGATTACAAAGTAAACGCTTTGCCCTACAGTCCTTTAAAAACATCTAAATGACCAACTTAGGAAATCAATTCTGTGATAATAAGGAGAAAGAGGGGAAAACAAGAATTAAGGAATAAGTCTTACAGAAAAATTACCAAGAAAGATTACCAGTCTGGAAACATCAACATCACATCTCTTTTATTTTTTTTTTCCTGAAGAAACAAAAGTGCAAAGTACCTGGGTGATTCCTGTCAGGCTGATGCAGAAGTTTGAAAGCTTGGGATTAATCTCTGGCTTCACGTATTGCTGAAAGGTGTCCTCCTGTAATAAGAGAATCACTCACTCAGCGACAGCACACTATATAGCCTGCAAGGCAACTTCTTGGGCTTGCCTGTAGCCAAAAGGCAATAGCAACTACTTGTGTCCTGCTGGAAGCAAAAAGGTGCATGCACTTCCCAAGCCAATATGAACCTCCTCACTGACCATCGTGAGATTCCCAATGGGACAGACAGATGGCTCTCCAACCAGAACGTCCTTCCTCTCAGCCAGGAGACACCAACAAACAGGAATGTGGATAAGAGGGGAGAAGGACAGACTGCAATAAAGGGGAAGACTCTGGAAAAGGAGAGCATGAGTAAGGAAAAGAGAAGCGAGAGGCATGATGAAAGCCTGATACTTTAATTCAAGGAAGGCAACTGCCCGCACATCTCAGAGGCTGCAAGTCACACATCTCTGGATGCCAGCCAGAGATAAACACAATGACCTCACTCTGGGAGACTAAGCAGTGCAAGAGTAAAGACTGCATGCAAGTTCCATAGCAAGAAGAAAGCCCCAGACCTCTGCTGCTACACAAACCTTTTTGGACAGAGGGGAAAAGACCCACACTGTTTCCTACTACTCTAAAGGTAATAAAGCAATCTTGGTAACATGCACAATGCTCTTTCTGCAGTTAGTGATAAATGCAGCTACACTCTAATGCAGCATCACAGTGGTTACTGGAAATCCTCCTCCTCTTAGCAGTTCTTGATAAATGAACCATTAGGTAGAGGTGGGTGCACTTCCTCCGTTTCACTGAGTTACAGTTTCAGTTAGACAGCAAGTCGTTTTTCCTAAAAGAAAGCGGTACTGGAACAGAGCACTCAAGGCTGCCAAATGCCTACTAAGTATGTTTAAAATCAGGTTACACAGCTGGCAATCTGGCGGGTACACTGTGGATATAGTCTAGCCTGCCAAGAAGGAATGTTAGTTAACTCAACCACCTTTTCTAGGCCTCTGCATGACTCTCTTCTAGATTGCCTCACACAGGACCACTGAATTTGCCAATTCTTGTTTATGGTGAATCCCTCGAGTCCTAGAAATAGCTTTGTGGATCTGAAAGCAGGGAAATGGGCAGGGGGGGCAGGATGACTGGGAAACTGAAAGTCCCTCATATCAATAGGAGGAGTCAGCGGCAAGAGCATGATCTATTCCAGAGGCTTTAAGAACAGAAAGAAAGTTCTGTGTGTACGTAAGGAGGCACAGAGGATAGGTCTTTATGGAAGAAAAAAATAAATCAATAATCAGATCACTTACTATTTTCAGGGTATGTGTGTTTAGTAAGACAATAGGAAACTCAATTATTTCATGTACAAATTCACGTGGGTTTCCTTCTTCACATGTTGCTTCAAAGTCAACAACACAGATGTAGTCATAGCAGCTGTCTCTATTAATGGGTTCCTTCTGCATTAGCTTCTGTTTCTTATAATAGTTTTTCAGTCTCTTTTTCAGCACATCTTTCACTCCTCTAAAGAGATGAGGAAAATAACAAAGATCACACTCACATTTAATTATTTCATCATTGAAGAACTGAAGCACTGTTTAACATTTGGACGTTTATCATTTATGAACCTCATTTTGAACATGAACACTTACACAGTCTGAGTTCAATTTTACCATACAGTTAATGCTCTATTATCTGGGGTAATGCAGAGGCTGCAATACCACCCACCCCATCCCCAAATAACCCAGCAGCCGAAGCCTTTGCAAAGCCCAAGTCTTTGTAGATTGCTCCTAGATGACCTCTGGACCTGGAAGCACAATACTGCTTCACCTGTATTTCCCTGTGCCCTCTGCCTGAAGTGACTGATGCCCGAGATATTTCTGCATCAGTGGCACAGATAATGCAGAATCCAGCTAAAACAAACACCCACATCTTAAATTCATCTCAATTTAAATTTAAAATTGAGCTTGAGTAACTCCATTCAAACAGAGTACTTGAGACTTCAGCTGTCAGAAAAACTTCCTGGTCGAGATCCTGCTTTTCAGGAGGTTTGTGGCCAACACAAGAATTCACAGTAGCAAGTGATTAAAGTTACTTACTGCATCTTTTTAATATAAACATTATAATATGCAAGTGCAGGTGCCAGAACTGCCATGTACCAAACCAGAGCTGAATAAACCAGGATAATTTACTCTTCCAAGAAAGTTATTTTAAAGTTACACATTGCAAATGAAATCACAGAAGCCGTAATAGTTACTTGTAGCAAGTGGTATTATCAGAAAAGCAGCCCAGTGATCCACAAGGAAAAAAATGGAATCAGACTACTAAACCTGCATTTGAGAACATCAGCTGCTTCTGCAAACACAGCTAAGTCTTTTTCACTCTGGTTTATTAATCTAGTTTAATTCAAATCAGTTCATTCACAGTTGAGACAGTATGGAAGGCGATGGAAGGGAAAATCACCTTTTTCTTCATCAAACTTATAAAGGAAGTTGACAGAGGAGATGATCTGCTATCAAAATAACCCCAAGGAAAAGGATTGGTGTGTGGCAATCTGCTCAGCTCACTACATTTGAGGTGATGCACTATTTGTTTACATGTGTCCTGGGTTCAGCTGTAACAGTTATTTTTCTCCTTCTTAGCAGCTGGTGCAGTGCTGCGTTTTCAACTTTAGCCTGAGAATAACACTGATATGTATGACATATTCCCACCAACTGAACTGAATATACTGATAAGTCTAGCTTAGCTAAAGTTTAAAGCTTTCTGCATTTACAACTGAATAAAAACAAACAGAAAATTAATAAGTGAGGAGTAAACCACGAACACATCCTTAACTATCTGAGTTCTGCTTTCTGGTTTTAAATCAGAATAACTGCTCAATAGCTGTACAAATCTAACCTGGTTAACAAAAAAAAAATAATTATCAGATAATGGTAATTTTTTCCCCCCTGAGGAGCTAAATCCATTTAACCAAAGGAGGAATTAAAGAAACCTCTGCATCAGAACATGTGCAGACAGACTGCACTTCCCACCCACACAAGTCTTTCTTTTCTGTCACTCTGTTCAAAGGAACCTCTGTTCCTTCCTTCCCCCCCCCAACATCCTCTCCCCTACAGTCGTCGTCTTCTCTAGAAAGCTAGACTTCTCCTTTCATACTCTCACCTTTCATATTCCCTCCTCCTCCAGAGCAGTAGCTTCTCACTTTGCTACCCCCCCCGCACTACCACTTCCTCATTCCTGCTGCCAGTAGACACAATACACTTTGTTTTTTCCCAGATGACCTTTTCAACATCCCAAATTTGCCTGGCCACAGCAATATCAAAGGGTCTTGCAGGTCATTTCAGACAGAGCAGGAAGCACTCTATATTCCCAGCCCTTTCCTCCTCCTCAGTGAGCACATATCCAGTTAATAATACGTTCACCTACTCTCATTATGCTATCATCTCATCTATTCAGATTAGCAAACCCTCCATCTAAAGGTACCTGTCCTCTGCATCGATTAAATTCCAAGCCCTATCACCACAGCGGTTCCAGCCAGTATCAGATCTGTAGTGTGTACAGTAAATAAAACCATGTATGTTCTGAAGCGAGTTTCTATACCCTGAAGGTCTGCACCACCACCTGAGAACCCTTGCAGTTCTTCTTGACCAAATATGTGTTGAGAAGTACCCTACAGTTACATATTGCTCCACTTCTTTGTGTTAGCAGTTGAGACAGCACACATTCCTGATAACACATGAAGCAGCATCACATGCAACAATCCAACAACAAAGGCTGCATCACGACTGCACACAAACCAGCTGGTGTTTGGTGAAGTGTCTGCTTTTTGCTTTGTGGTGTATTTTTAAACTTTGTAATAACCATCCCCTGTGGCTTGGCTGCTCTCAAAGATAAACCAAAAGGTTTACAAATCAGCCTAACCTGGTTTCAAGCTTGAACTCTGCAAGTTTACTTCTGAGCTCATCTCTGGTCATTCTGTTGATATAACCATTGGTCATGGCAATTTCTTTGTAAACCGGATCACTGAAGTCATTTGGACTGGCAGCTGACTTTTTCCCATTAGTTTCTTGGTCACTGATCCTACAATGCTGCCTACCCTAGAAGAAAGAGAAACGTGCAGGTCAGATAAGGTGAAACCAAGAGGCTAGAGCATTAACATTTACACATCATTTTGGCACCAAAACGCAGTGAAGCATCACTCTGCTTCACTCGTGATCAAACTGGCTGAACTAGCTTATAGACAGGCAAGGAAATCAGTACTGAAGCCTAAGTGTTGACAGACAGAATAAGGGGATACCAATGCACGTGTCTGAAGTCATGCTGGTCAGCAGCTCTGAGAGACAAACCGTGAATGGGTGTCCCAGTTTCAACAGAAGAAATTAGTTCTCTGGTACGACCCGGCAAAATCTTATCCAGCATCAAGAGATTCCTCTCGGCTCCTTAACTAACCAGAACCACAGACTGGTTTGGGTTGGAAGGGACCTTAAGACCATTCAGTTCCACCCCCTGCCACGGGCAGGGACTCCTTCCACTAGAGCAGGTTGCTAAGGCCCCGTCCGCCCTCTCCAATTTACTGATTCCACACCGACTGAGACACACGGGCAGATGTCCCATATGTGCGATATAAATAAAAGAGTAAATTAAGAAGAGGAACTACAGGCACTTCGACTCCAAACGGTTATTCGCGCCCTCTGTGGGGCTGGCACAGAGCGGGGCCGGCCCTCCCGGGCCCGCTGCCGCCGCCGGGGCCTCCCCAGGCTGGGGCGCAGGCGGAAGGGCCCGCGGCACCGAAGCGCCCCCTGGGCACCGGGGCGGGCCCCGCCGGACCCACGGGGCGCCAGGGCCGGGCCGGGGCGGGCGCCGTGTCCGCCATGGGCGCGCCGCGGGGCGCCCTCCGCGCATGCGCGGGGGCAGCGCGGGCCGGGGGCGCGGGCGCATGCCCGGCTGAAGCGGGGCCGCCCGCCGCGTCCCGCCGCCACAGCGCACTCACCGGCGGGCGGGCGGCAGCGGCGGGCGGCGCCGGCGCCTCGTTCGGGGCGGCCTGCGGGCGGTTCTCCTTCTGCTCCTCCATGGCGGCGGCGGCGGCGGGACGGGCGCCCGTCGGGGGGCGGGGAGAGAGCGGGCCCCGCCCCTGGGCGGTGGGACGGCCCCGCTGCCGCCGGCACCACCTCCTCCTCCTTCGCTGTGAGGTCCCCGCTCCCGCCTTACCGCTCTGGGACAGAAACCTGCTGCAGCGCCTCAGCCCCGAGCGCCGCGCCTCTGCGGCAGGTCCTCCGCCGCCGTGCTCCTGCCGTACCCGTCCCGAGCTTTGGCGGAGTAGCCTCCGGGGTTTGGGGTCATAGCAGCTCTCTGGAAGCTCTGGTGTGTTATGGGGAAGTTACACTGGACAGACACCTTGTTTATGCTTCCACGTCCCTCTCCTTGTGAGAGGGACTTTACACATGGTATCCCAAATGTGGATCTGGGACACCCATGAAGTGTGGGAGGCCAGGACGTGGCTACCGGCGTGATTCAGCTGGCCCCATCCCCTCCCTGCCCTGTGAAATTGCCTCGCATGCTCTTCCCCATAGCCCTTCATCTGCAGCCAACAAGCGGGTAGGGTAGATGGCACAGGGGTCTTTGCAGCCAGGAGGTGAAGGCAAAGGCAAGAGGCCTCTCTGTTGTGTGTCAGTTAATTTTCCACTGGTGCTTTCCATAGCTCTGCAGTACAGCTCAGGCCCATCCTCAGAGACACCCCTTCAGTCCCTCAGTGACAGGCAGATTGTGTATGTGGCACCCACCTGACTGATACAGCCACCCCAACACCTCCACACATGCCAGCCCCTAAATACCCAGGCACCTCCTCATCTGCCCTCTGGTGGCTGGGGGTCAGCCTCGCCTCCTGCCTCACGCTGGCACACCAGCAGCTTGTTGCAGATGCTGCCATCCCTTCCCCATGACCTGCTATGCAGCACCACTGTGTTCAGTGGGATTGCCACAGAGGTCAGTCTTGTCTCCTCCAGATGAGAGGTGATGGAAGTGGGGTCACACACAGCTGCTTGGGGCTGTGTGGGAAGGGACTTGCATCCTACTTTTAATTCACCCTGCTGGCACTGCCGCTCACCCATGTTGGCAAGCAGAGGGCCATCAGTCTTACTGCTTTTGCCTCTGAGAAGTGTGGCACTTGAGCAGGGTTACAAGGAACCAAGCTTTGCAAGGAAACAGACATGGTACCAATGAGAAACTGCACTGGCCTCACAAACCCACAGATACCCTGAACACGGCAGGGAGAAAGTCGTTGCCCAGAAATCACCTTCCTTGCTGGAGCAGGCAGTGGTTCACAGATGTTAATCCAAACAAGGGCTCCATGCTCAGACCCACTCAATGCCAAATCTCTTGATGATTTTGTGAGTCATTGCTAACAGTGCTCCCAACAGCTCCAGCTCCTGGGTTTGGGAACCCCTGGATATACAATTAGGCGCAGACCCTTCCAGAGGCAGGGCCCAAAGAGGTGCTGGAAGAGCAAAACCAAATCAAAGAGCCAGACCTCTCCTTGAGATTGAGATCACTTTTATTCTCAGTCGTTTTGGCGAGGATGTGTGGGCAAGTGTGGGTGTGGTGCTTGTGCATCTGGGCATGCATGTACGTGTGCGCAGCGTCCTGCCCAGTGGTGTCGAGTATATGAATACCTGCAATTACAGTCCGTGAACTGAGCCATGAAGCGCGTGATGAGTGCTACACGGGGGCCCACTTGTGGCTTGCCTCTTCTTGTGCTTACTGCAGTGCAGCATCCCCACCTCCCCGCACTGCCGTTCTGAGGATGCCAGCCCAAGATCCCATCCAAAGGGCGCGCGAGGAGCTGGACTCTGGGATCTGGCTCTGCAGAAGGGAGCTGGCGGGTTTTCACCTCACTTAGCGAGCTCCTAAAAACCATTTGCAGTTCCCTTTAACACAACCGTATCTGACTCCTCACAGTAAGGAGCCACTATTACAAACTTTAACTACCTCAGAGGTACAAAGAGAAGAGAACAGGAACCCCATGTAAGCTCTGGTGCTACAGCACAGCCAAGCACATCTTGGGTTCCTGGGAAAGCAGCACCCACATACACTATTGAGTTTTCATAGCCACCGTGGAACCGCAGCATGGGGGATGCTGCAAGGGAGATAACCCATGCTTCCGCAGCCCCACTCTTTTCCATCTGATTTGAGAGACCACAAGGCAGGTTAGATCCCAGCCTGGTCTCTAGTTCTGTTTAAAGCTGAGTCCCCCAAACTCAGAGCAGAGACAGAATACAGAAAGAACACAAAAGGAGACTAGTCAAATGCATCCTGAAGTTGCGACAGCTTGGAAACAATTGTATTTCTCTGACCTCTTTGCCTTTAGCACAGTAAAAGCAAAGGTGTCCCATCACCCAGGACCCTCTGCAGTTGCCAGGGGCCTCCAAGCACCCTGCAAGCCCTAAGATGAACTAGATGTGCAGCACCACTCTTGAGGCTCCCTCTCACTCTACCTCAACAAGATGGTGTGCTGCTTAGGGACGTGCAATTTCTCACGTTACACAGACCCAGCAGAAGGCAAAGCTGTTATCCTGGGAGTTTCACTTGGACGGATGCAGGTTTGAATCCCAGGTTTTGCTTCAGAGCATAACACAGGGTACTCTAGGACATGATCCAGCTGCTAAAAGTCCTGCAGTGCAAAGCAACTTGCCAGCTCTGCTTCCAAACCTGTCTGCACCAGTTTCAGTATGAACTGGTCAGCAAACATGGGGTCTACACACCAACAGGCAAAACCAGCACAGTCCTCACGAGTGACGTAGACATCTAGTACCAGGAGATTCTTCTCCTGTTCCAAAGAGGTTAAATTCACTGTCAGCTCCACAGGGGGACAACTATGCCCCAGTCCTTTCTGCCCTATTCATAACACACTTTCAGTAAAGGCTGCAGAGTGCTCTGCAGAGGCCTTAGTTGTTTCAGTTTCAATAACTCTCTGAGCAGGGACAAGAAAAGGTATATAATACAAGCTCTGAACTCAGGTATCTCTGCTCTTAGGGCACTGCCTTCAAGCCCTCTTTCTTTCTGGCTTGACTCATGAAAAATGACAGATCCTTCAGAAATATGGGGCCCTCATCCTTGGGGCTCAGGGATGTTAAGTGGGCTCTAAGAGGCAGGAGCTCAGCAAAGGGACACTGTGTGCAGAGGATTCCAGGATGCATCCTTAAAAGAGAGCAACAGTAAAATCAAAAGGACTCTCGGCCACTTGGCTCGGTTCTCCTGCACAGATCTCCCACCTGGCAGTTGCAAAGGGGAGACGTTTTTGAACTGCATAGAAAATTAAATGGCTTTTGCATATTAAAAAAATACAGATGAAAACACAGTTACACCAGTTACCAAACAGTGGGCGGATGAGCGATCACTATTTTATATTAGATAGACCCAACTAGGTTGATCTCCACACTGCCTCGCTCCCGGCGTTACGGCTTCAGCGCAGACCGAGTGCCTGCACAGGCCAGGTGCTCCCGCTGAGGTGGCATGCCCCGGCAGGAGGGCTGCGGTCCCAAGGAGCAGGCTGCAAGACGTCTGCTCTGTCCTCTCACTCTTTCAATGCTCACGCATCCCAGACCAGATGGGCGCACTGGGAAACAGGCCTCCGGCTGGAAAAGGATTCCAGTTTGTGGTTTCTTTACAATGTGGTTTCCACGCAACGTCACAGCAACAGATCGCTAGTTTCTTCCTACGGAGAATGGAAAGAGAGAGGTGAGTAGCAGCAAAGAGGAGGAGGCTGCCCAGCACAGGAGGTGACAGCAGGGAATGTTCTAACACAAGTTCTGACTATACCAGGGCCCTTTATGCCCCATAGGCAGCAAGACTCCAGACAAGGGAGTTTCCCAGCGCTATTCCTGACACCATTCAAAGATCTCACCCCCCTTCCACTCCCTCCAGATGCCACAGGAAATTTCTAGTCTCTAAGTTATCTACAGTGATACAGAAGCACAATCAGTCAATGCTTGTGAAAGAAAGGTTCAAATGCCAGAGGTGGCAGGTCAACACATGAAATCTGAGCGCAAGCTCTCCTCCCAGCTGGAATGGTACCCCGAGAATACATGAAGCTGATGGAGCTGATAACTTTTATTTGGCAGTTTCCCCCCCTGACATGAAGCACTATGGTTCGATTTCTTCCACCTGGCCTCCACAATCTCCTGGCAGAGTGGATTCTGCCTTGCATTTCCCAGTGTTTAGTTCCTGCTAACAGGGTTGTGTGCAGGCCCGTACAGGAGACTGGTATTTGAAGGACCAGAAGCCAGGGGAATGCCACCTGTGCAACAGCAGCAGGCGCTGGCAGGATGCATGTCACTGTCTTGTACTGGCCTGGCCAGCCTGCATCCGGGTGGGGACTGCCTTCTACTAGTATCACCCATCCCAGGTCTGCCATCACAGGGCAAGGGTTTAAGTCCCTCATCTCTCAGACCTTCACCAGCATCTGATGAAGGGATCCTGGCTCTGGAAATGCCTGCCTCCTATTTGATTTACACTAAATCAAGTATTTGCATGGAGCAGGACTCATACAGCCCAGCTATCAGGGCTCAGCTGTTGGACACAAACTGACAGCAACATCTCAGAAGCTCTCAAAACCACCTAGTCAGGAGAGAAACCAGTGGCTGCAGTGTCAGTGCTCAACCTGCCCTTTCCCACATCTGGCCCAGAAAAGAATGGCTGCTCATGAAGCATGGCTGCCAGGATCAGCCCAGGGGGACCAGGGACAGTTTGTACAACACAGGCACAGGCTGCTTCACTAGATGTCCACGAAAAGATGCCCGGGTAGCTTTGCTAGGAAGAGGACCCAGATCTAGATTTCTACTGGTCTAGGGGCTGCAGCGTATGGAGCGTGCTGTAATGGCAACTCCAGAGCATCCAGACATGGCAGACCACGACCTATTGGGGGCTACCAATAAGGAAGAAATGGCAGGTGGCAAGCACACAGCGACTGCCCTTCTTGGGTCCCTGTGTGATTACAACACATCCTCACTGCTTCATGGCATAGTGTATGTGGACACACAAGGCGGGAAACATTTCCCAGCCTGCTTCTCCTCCCGCTCTGCCGGCTACTGCCCAAGCCTGTGTGTGGGACACAGCCAACTGTTTTGCAGCAGAGCAATTTTAAAGGCGTCACAGCATCACCCCCCTCCCCAACAAAGCCTTGTCCAACTGCCACAAAACTCACTTGTCCAGGAACAAATCCAGGGAATCCCGCTACAGCACATTTCAAGAGACTCTCCTCCAAGCAGGTCTGAATTAAATGGTACCAAGAACATTTTTACATTCATCATGAGATCCAAATGGGTTTTCAACATGTGATCAATGGGTCCACAGAATCCTATCCCCAGTGCTTTCCGTCTGGCCAGCGGCCCTGCCATCTGCAGCAATCATTTTGCTTCATGCCTTGTTGTCACCCCCAACCTCCAGGTGACTGCGTCCACTCCAGCCACGAGGCCCCCACCTGGGAGCTCCCCCTGCCCCACAGCATTTCAGAGTCCAAAGTCCCATCAATCCCCGTCAGCATGCAACTCCACAACTGGAGAGATGGGAGCACTGCAGAGCATCAGCCATGTTCTGCCCGGTGGAAAACCTTTGGCACCAGCACTGACAATTTATCTGGAAGGTAAAGAAAACATAATGTAGCACGAGCAGCAGGGTTCATAGTGCATGTGATAAATAATCTAAGAGACACAATTTTCTCTAGGCTTCTAAATAGAGAGGACAAGATCTTTACAAGTAACACAGGCCTTCCTGAGAACACAAGTTTCCTGCCAGCAGAGTGACTGTGAAACTGGGACACAGTTGTTAGACGCTGTGGAAGGCAGGCTGGAGGACCGAGGGCAAGTGCACAGGCACAGCCTGACAGCACAGTACAACACAAATTGCAGCCTTGGGTTAGAAATATGCTGGGCCAAGTACACACATAGGAGGAGCAAATGAATAGACCATGGCAACTTGTGGCTCGGTATCAGGGCAGCTGCCTTGCTTCCTGCCCCAGGTGGGCACTGCAACTTCACACACAGCTCAAGAGCCCTCCACCACCGAAGCTACCCTCCAGCAGGAGAGCATACTTTGGGGTGAAAAGGTACTGAACAGAGAGCAGCATTCAAAGTACTTTCAGATACTGAAGAGAAAGTAATAGACATTCACATGCAGCATAGCAGCAGCCACTAGCAAGACGCTTGGCTTGCTTCTCTAAGCTCCCTGCCAAATTTCCTTGTGGCACCCCGAGGGGAACAGATCACGGCTGCATTTCTGTTCTGCAAGAAAACCTATGCATCAAGAAGCCAAGGCACTGGCTGGTTTTGTCAATGTTGTTCCATATTTGTTCCCACCACACCACAGCTCTGTTTTCCCAGCACATCCCTACTTTTTGGAGTGAAGCACATGCACACTATTGATAGAGAAGAGGGCAGAGCTTCTGCCCAGAGAGACTTCACCAGGTCTGGAGGACTGGGCCAACAACAGTACTGTGAAATTCAACAAGGACAAGTGCATAACCCTATACCTAGAACAGGACAAGCCCATGCACCACCACAGCCTGGGGTCCAGCTGGCTTTGGATGTAGTGGAGAACATGTTGACCACAAGCCAGTAGTGTGTCTTTGTGACAATGAAAGCCAAGATGGGAGACTCAGATGGGACAGAAGGAAAAAAAAGTTTGTGTTCAGGAGCATGGTGTAATTCTATAGTCCAGAGAGGTGCTGGCACCTCCATCCTTAGCAGTCATCAGCCCTTGCCTATACAAGCTCCCAAGCAACCTGACCTGGCTGTGAGGGTGGCCCTGCTTGGAGCAGAGGGAGCACAGAGACCTCTTGAGTTCCTGACCTAAACCTGCCCATGACTGTATTATCTCATCTGCCCTGACCACTATGTGTCTTGCATCTGCCACAACACAGCTGATGGAACACCTCAACCCATTTCACTGCACCTCTTATCCTTTGAGCAGGCTGTCTATATCTACAACAGCCCCCAGGCTGTGGGGCTGCTCCCTTCCAGCAAAAGTGCTTAGTGAGGGCATGTGTTATGTAGGCTTTCTGGTGTCTACTGACAGGGGAATGGGGGTCTGCTTTCAGGTCTCACTTGGAACAAGGGCTGATCACAGTAGGAGTGGGGGGGTAAACCAAGGCAACATTAACTCGCTCGCTGCCGTTCTTGGGACAGATGATCTCCGTCAGTCCCTCTGGTCTCGGCTGACTCAGCAGTTCTCCTGTGAATAGGGGAAAACAAGGAAAACATTTAGCATCAGCAAGGCAGTTTTTGCAGCTTTTGCTTTTAACATGCCCTTCCCCTCTGCATCACCAGGTAAACGTCCATGACCAATGCAAGTGAGCACTGTAAGAGGGCTTACTGGTCCTTCAACCCAAGCAAGTCTCAAGCATGTAACCATAGTGAATGTCCTGGTGATTACAGCTTGGAGACATACTGCTGAACACAAATGTAACATCTGCCATTGTTCCCATCTCTGCTTTGAATCACTGCACACAGACCTGAGAGCTCCTTAGGGATTCATAGCATCTAGATGGAACCTAATGAGATGGAGGTTTTAGGAGTAGGTGTTTTAATTAGGCTTTGGAGGCAGATGGGATGCAGAAGTTTGCATTCAATCTCCATGAAAGGGAAGAAGCTGACCTGCAGCATCAGCAGCAAATCAGTAGACAGATACAAGCCTTATTATTCACATCTGCATACTACAGCTACCCACATCCAGAAAGCTATCCAACAAGCAGCTGTCTTCCAGTTCAAGCAGAACAATGCTACAAGGACCCTGCCAAGACCACCTTCTTCAGCACGAACCAGAAAGAAAATAGCTTGAAAGCACTGCCACAAGCATAATTTTTGCATCACTTATGTATTTCTTCTCTAAGAGATTCTAGGGAGGACCTCAAACCAGCCACAGACAAGTGTGCTTGGCCTTTTCTGAACCTGTATGTCACCTCCTGCTGCGTCCCTGAGTAACCCTGCCCACTGCACCTGTCCAGCCATTGCTCCTGTACTGCAGTTTCTAAGCTGCAGCTAGGTAGGAGCTTGAGACGCTGCTGCTCTGAGATGGCTGGCCAGCTGCAGGGTGCCTCTCTTAGCTTACCAGAGGATTCCCCAATACCCCTCTCCCTTGGTGCTGTGGGACTGCTGCTGTGTCCTGTCAGGGCTCTGGGCCACACTATACACTGCTGAGCGCACAGATCCCAGCTCCCAGCCATCAGCTATTCCCTAATGGAGGCAGTACCATATCTGTATCGAGTCAGTAGCAGTGGGGGGCTCTCGCACCGCATGGTATCCCCCTGCTAAATGAGTGCCTTAGCTCGGCTGCTAAAGTGCCAAATTGGCAGCCTGTCCTGGTTTCAGCTGTAACAGTTATTTTTCTCCTTCCTAGTAGCCGGTGCAGTGCTGTGTTTTGGCTTTAGTCTGAAAATAATGCCGATAACACACAGATGTTCTTAGTTGTTGCTCAGTAGCACTTACCCTGATCAAAGACTTTTCAGTCTCTCACGCTCTGCAAGTGAGGAGGGGTACGGGAAGCTGAGAGGAAGCAGAGACAGGACACCTGTCTCTGTTTGGCCCAAACTATCCAAAGGGATATTCCATACCACAGCATGTCATGCCCAGTATATAAACTGAGCAGAATTACCCGGAAGGCCCAGATCGCTGCTCAGGTTGGGCTGGGTATCGGTCAGCGGGTGGTGAGCAATTGTATTGTGTATCACATGTCTTTATTGGTTATTTTCCTTTTCCCCTTTAAGTTTTATATTCTCTCTCCTTGTCATTTCCCTTATTATTATTATTATTAGTAGTAGTTTTATATTAAACTTTAGTTATTGGACTATTATTTAGTTATTGGGGGAGTGAGTGAACGGCTGCGTGGTGCTGAGTTACTGGCTGGACTTAAACCACAACAGCACCAGCTATTAGGAAGGAGAAAAATAAGTGTTACAGCTGAACCCAGGACACGGCTCCCCACTGCTGGCACCCTTGCAGCACGTAGTCCCAGCCAAGACGAGCCCAGCACAGCGAGAGGGGAAAGCCAGGTGCGGAGATGTGCCCAGCTCCGAGGAACGCTTCCCCAACAGCTTGCTCAGAGCAACTCAAGTTTCCTCCTGGCTCCACTCCACACATGACTGGCCTCAGCCGGGCAGATTCCCCGGCCATCAACATGCCATGTCCTCAGTGTAGCCCAGCCACAGCTGAGATCCAATAGCACCATCTCTTGATATCAGTTTGGCAGGTAGGGTCTGCTCTCAAAGGCAATATGGGATGGCAGCATCCATGCCCAGCAAGGGCTCAATTCTTCTGCTAAGCGTGCCCATATTGATGTCGAACAGACCTACCTGAGGCAGAGGCACCAGGCCAGAACTGGCTTGTGCCAGCTAGATCAGTGACTTCCTTTACAAAGGCAGAACAGCTGTAAGCAGGCTG
Source organism: Strigops habroptila (assembly GCF_004027225.2). NCBI lineage: Eukaryota > Metazoa > Chordata > Aves > Psittaciformes > Psittacidae > Strigops > Strigops habroptila. The sequence goes on from NC_044283.2 coordinate 46,829,500, forward strand.
CAGTCACTGGTAGACACAAAAACTCTGTACCCATCCATCAAGCAGCCACTGTGAGCTGTCCCTACTTCCACTAAAACAGTCAAGACAGATGGTCCTTAGACTTCCATAGTTCAAAATGTACTTGCAATAAATTCCTCTGGTGTTTAAGAATCAGAAAACACATCCCTGTGTCCAGCTGCGATTGCCATGCACCCCAGGAAAACAAGAAAAGAAATCATTCTTTGAAGTACTGCCCAGCCTGTGCATCAAAGGCACAACAGTCAGCCCCACCATGCCTGAAGCCTCCCAAATGCCACTTCCCTCCTCTCCTCCTCACTGTTTCTCTTCCCACTCTCATGAAAAAGCAGATCTAAACCACTTTGGTTTCCCCAAAGCAAGAACACATCACTTGGTATCATGAAAGCAGAGGGGAGGGCTTGGCAGGGAACACACGCAGTTCCTCTCTTGAGAGATACCCTACCTTGGGGGCCAGTAATTCCAGTTTGCTCTCATGGTCTGCAATCTGAATTCACGTTTGGTTTGAATATCTACCCTCGTCTCACACCCACACTCAAACTTGAAGCAGCAGAGCAGCTTTTAAGCCATGCAGACACCTCTCCCAAAACAGAAGAATCGTGATGGTATTTGCAATTCAAACTTAAATTTGCAAGGCAGCGTCCTCAATTACATGAGCTGTCACACACTAAAAGCAGCATTGCACATCAAGCACGTATGCCACAGGGCTGCCAGTGATTCCCAAGTTTCCAACCCCAGGTTGACTTCCAAACTGCAGCATTGCTAATAGTACTGAAAACACTCGCTGTGAAAGATGAGTCATAAAATCAGGGCAACATTATGTACTTTAAAGTCAGGGCTAATAGCCATTAGATCTTAAACTAGAGGAGTGCAGTAGACTGGTCTCTCTGCTTGAGCTTTCATTCCCATTTCCAACACCCCACTTCAGGAATCCTTGGATGGAGGTTTCTCAAACAGAGGGTAAAACAGATGCCTGATTTGCAGGCAAACCCCTTCCCACAACTCTTCAGTCAACCCTACCTCTCCTCATGGCTCCTCAAGGTGGCCTCTGGGATAAAACTCACCTCCCTCTGCCTCTACTCACACTTCCTGCTGACATACATGATGCTCCCCAGATGAAAGACTTTCTTGCAGTTGCTCCATGAGATACACCATGCACCAAGGGGTGCATCCTTGTGCACCTCTGCATCCTTCCTTCCCCCAGCCAAGGGATGTCCCACTGCCTTCCCACCACAGCATTCTCATCCCCTTGTCTCTGCAAACTGCTCATCTTTGCTGCACAAACTCATCACAGTACTAAACCAGGCAAAACTATCTAAATCGTACTTCATATCACTGCTAAACAAAAGCCAATGCAAATTCCATTGCAATACGCAATCTTCAGAACTGTAACAAACTAACATTTGGACACCACTTGGATGCAACTCCCCGAGCCCAGAATCTCTTGGAGGTTCCAGAAACCTCACATTTCTATTCAGAAATTACTCAAATTGCAGAAGATTAAAAATAAAAGTATTCAGGGCTGTGGCAGGGTGGGAAAAAGGAGATCAAACAAAGCACTGTGCTGATACAAAAGAAAAAACTAAGTGCTTGGCATGCAGTGGTGTTTGCTTGGTTTAACTGTTAAGTTTAAATGTAGCTGGAGCAGCCCATGTCTGCAGCACTTGTTCTGCCCCATGTACAGACTAGCCAGGCTGTATTTTGATCGCACATTCCTTCACAAGCATGTCACAGATTTTACTGGAAACCTCAGTTCTGCCTGCCCCCTCTGAAAGGTTGCCCTGCAATAGCACATACAAACCATGAAGCTTAATCTAGTCTTGACATGGCCCTTTAATGCTATTTCTTTAAAGACTAACACAGCTGAGTCTTTGAACAATCCCATCTTCCAGGAAACAAATCTCCACCACTAAGACTATTCAGCTGATTTAGGAGCCTGAGACCTACTTGCAAAGGCACTTTAATGCTGGGTTCTTACTGACTAACACTTGATTTTTAGATGCATCTAAGCCCCAGTTCCAATGACAGCAGAGAGGCACCCCACCAAGCCTGGTTAAAAGCACCTGCAAATAGACAGCAGATGTTTTAAAAGATGCTCCTTTGCTGCGTCTGCATTTACAGTGGCACAAATGGTGCAGAAGACTTGTATCTGTCCAGTGGCTACCCTTATGGCATTTTGGCACAGAAACGGGTCTCCACAACTGTGTAAAGTGTGCTGTACAGAAAGCTAAGGCTGAGACACAGACCAAGACCCTGTCATGAAACTACCATGGTTGGGCTGCAGTATTACCTGGTTTGTAAACTCCCCCAGGCAGATGGGCTGAGCAAATCATGCTGCCCACACCATATAAGAGAAACTGCTACGTGTCAATGGTCACTGGCAAAGGTAGGAACAAACCTTCAGCCATGCCCAAAGCTCAACATGAAGGACCTGTTTCCTGTCAGCATTAGCCAGCTCACCCAAAGCAGGTATTTCTATGTCAGCAAGACGTTCTTTGCTGCCACTGTTTTATTCCAGAACAGACAGAGGCATGGCCTACTCTGACCCACTTGCACTGGTTCCTAGGCCAGGCCATTGCCTGCAAGGATAACTGCATGTGCAAGATGGAGTTCAACCATATATTGACACTCGGTGCACAAGGAAGACACTTCTGCTGCCATATATGCCTAGGAATACAGACAAGCATCGGTGTACAATTTCTGTTCAAGTGCAGTTAGGGACATTATTCCTTCTGTCTGTGATTTACTGTGATTTGGAGAGGGATGCCTCCCTCAGAGCTCATGCCAGCGACCAGACCCATGCATGCTGCAAAGCACACTTCACTGGCCTTTAGGGAATACCCGTGAAATGCCATATACCCATGACAAATCAGAGAGTTAGGAGGGAGGCTGACAGCAAGAAAAGCGAGTACTTGCAGGAGTGTTCGGTTACACCGTGCTGGCAGCCAGACAAGGCAAGCTGTAAGCCTACTTGGCTGCCTAAAAGAGAGGAGGATTTTGCACACAAGGAGGAAAATCCCACCCGGACCATTTGCCTTCACACAGTTCCCACTGCTATGGCTTTGCTAAGTGGCGCAAGGTCCCCCGTTCATGTGCCAACAATCTGCAGCAAGGGCACAGGGGTGAGAGATTCTGCTCTGGCCTGCCATGCCATCTCTTCTCTTCATAGAGCTCACAGGAGAACGTATTTACACAGTATCAGCCTTATGGTGCTTTTAATTTTCATGCTGTCATTCCTGCTGTCAGGATCTGGGCTCCACAGGGACCACCAACAAGCAGTGGATGAGCAGGACCCTGGCACTGGCTCCATGGTGCTGCTTCTCTCTCTTCAGTCTGCTTGGGATCTTGAAGATATGTCGCCCATGCGTCACGACAGGGGCAGCCAAACCCAAGCTGTTCCTGCCTCCTGTCCTGCCTCAGTACTGACCCGCTCATTCCATCCCACGGCCCAGAGGTGCTCTAACCATGTACCCACTGTTTTTGCAGCCCCACTGCTCATTTGCTCCTAACTTCAATTTCTACTCACTCTTCCTCCTTGCTGAAGGCCTTCAGATACCAACCACTGCAAGTGGGGTTGGCAGGAGATAGACTTTATATCTCAGCCTCAATTGCTTCTCTGTCAAGCCTCCTTTGACTAATCTGTGCTTGTGACACCTCTCAGCACAGCAACTCAGCAGTCATGCCTTCAGGAAAGTAGAGAATAAAACACTTCAACACTGCCTGTGTACCAAAAACATGTGTCCCATGCTCGGTTTCCAGCAGCAGTCAGAAAGCAGGGCTCACAAGAGCACCCCAGGACACCCCTCTGCTTCACATGCAGAGACATGAGGGTTGAAGAAGCTGCAGCTTTCTCTGCCTGCTGTTAGCTGCTTTGAGGTTCAATAGCTGGAGAACTTACACAGATCAAACCTCTCACAGAGGCAGGATGAGTTGAATAGCCACGTGCACAGATCTCCCCCTCTGCTGTAAGCACAGGCAGCGTCCTCATACACTGGGACTTTGCAGCCAGCTCTACAGTAGACAAGAAATCTGCCAGGAGTCTTGGCAGGAGGATGGTGTCTCACACCAAGCCCGCTTCTACTCCACACCATTTAAATCTTGTCTTCACATCTCCTTCATTTCATCCAAGCAGAGAGTGGCTTCCTGCAAATGTTGCTGTGCATGATGCACAAGCTTATTCCCAAGCACTGCACACAGAAAACACTGTTCTGTATTGGTATGAATTTTTAATATGGCCCTCGCAGCACTGCCTGCATGTCACGCACAAACATATTCCCCAGAAAGTTAGAACTCTGCACTCTCCTTGATTTATTTCTGGAGTCCTGAGTGACTTTATCTACCTGGCCTACTTGAGACAGCTGGATAGAGACCTGCAAGTTAGGACTTAATTTTCTTCCCACTGGAGGCTATTCTCTTGGCTGCAATTGCAACAAAAATAAGGCATCAGAATGCAGAGACATCACAAAAGGGAGCAGAGTAGGATGAAATCCACCTTATGAATAAAAGTTTCATGACACTGCAGTCCTGGTTGAAAGAGCTTAAAACTAGCAAACAAATCAACAACAAAAATCCCAGCCTGTCAAAGTGCTCCAGAGAGAGAGACCACTGTAGAAAAAAAACCTAGCAGTTTTGGATTTGTGCTCAAAGAGTGTTGATAGTACAGGGATGTTTTAGTGATTGCTGAGCAGTGCTTACTCAGAGTCAAGGCGGGAAGCGAGTGAGCGGCTGCGTGGTGCCTAATTGCTGGCTGGGATTAAACCACAACACATTCACAGCACCATCTGCCCCTCCAGCCAGCACCTCATCTCACAGCTCCGGCTGTGGACATATATATGGCTCACCTTGATTATTTTCCCCAGCTGGCTGCAGAGGAAAATATTTTCCCAAGGGCCTTAATTCATGCCAGCTGACAGAAACACGAACAGCCTCCATGGTGGATGTCTGGAAACAGGCAGGAGTGCTTTTCAGCTTGGAGCTGAGAGGTCTAGGTCAAGCTTCAAGACCTAGAGCTATGGTTCCCCAGGCCAGGAACCTCAGACCCACTGCAGTGGCTGCACTCTGCTCAGCTCAAGCCCAAGCAGCTTTCCCCACCGCAGCAGAGATCACTGTGCACTTTACCTCCTACCCAAGAAGCCACCAGGCTAACTTCCAACTCACAAAACCTTTATATTTATCCCAAAACATTTGTTAATTATCTTTTTCTCAAGCACACAGAAGTTAATTATAGTTAGAACTGGAATGCAATTAAAAGCAAAACAAAAAACCCCACACATTCCCCAAACCACATAATTTGGTACTTCCTATCTCCATAGTCACAAACCAGAATTGAGAGAGCAGTAGGAAATCATCAAAACTGCTCCATCAAAATAACTCCAGGAGCAGTCATGAAGGTTTGAGCTTTTCTGTCTTCTTCTGACAGTATGAAATAAATAGCTTGGAGATGGTTGACAGCTAACTTATTCCTAAGCCAGTACGGGTAACTGATCTAGCACCAGTGTGCCTACATAACACATGCAACATCTCTCTCTTCTTTCTGCAACTCATGAAATACTGAGCACAGAGAGCATTTATGCCAGGTTATACTGACACCTCAGTAAGAGACTTGCCACGAGGAGAGAAGGCTGTGACTTTTGACACCACTGCCCACTCCAAAAAGATGAAGGGGTAGTAAACATGATGCCATTTCTCCACTCTGTCCCATCAAACTCATTCTATTCCAACTAGTATTTCAGCATGAGTAGCATCCCTTGTCCAGCTTCATCTCTAGCTGTTCTGTTGGGCACTTCATCCTTCTCCTTGTGCAATGGGGAAGGTGCAAGCCACCTCCACCCATGAGTGACCAGAGCAGACACCAGAGAAAGGAAGTAACCAAAGGAGACAAATAAAGAGCACAGCATAAAGGCTCAGGAAAATGAGAGAGGGGACTGGGGAAAAGTTGAAATAGAAAACAAAGCATTCTCCAAATTGCTGAATATTTTGCTGCCCTTATAATATCTAAAAAGATCCTTGAATTGGCAGGTTGCAATACAGCACTTTCAGATGACTGCAATACAAAGCCATGAAAAATTGATTTGCCTCATTAACATTTTAGGACCTTATAAGATGGAACGAAATTGACTGTCAAGGCATTTTAAGGGAGAGTCATGGTGTAATGAGCTCACTGTGAATTATCCTCATCCCAAAATAGAAACTGAGTAACCAAGCCCAGAATCTACCTTTCGGTTATTTTTAATTCTACTCCTTCAGCCATATCTGCCATAAGTACTTTCTCATTCTGCCAAGGCAAGGCACCAGCTGGAGAGAAAGCTGCAGCTGCAGCTGCTGTTACTTCTGTCCTCGCTCAGTAACAGCAAGGCAGGACTGCATGCAGAGCATTACCTGAATGCTAGACACCACCAGCTGCAGCCAGTCCAAACAATTCCCAACAGCTGAGAGCCCACCTTTCCAAACAGTAATTCCAAAGCTATTACACCCCCATCACAGACGAGATGCTGAGTTTCTCTCATCCAGATGATTAGCATGTTGCAGGTCCCGCTAAAGGGAGAAAATAAAGAGTTTAAAAGTATTCTCAAAGCCATTACTATAATAGACAAACTTCAGAGGCCAGGTTCACCAAAGTCTGCAGGGAGCTACCAGGACTGGTCAGCATCCTGCTAGCTCTGGCTCTCTGTGCTTGGGTCACAACATGTTAATAGCTAGCCATATGAAAAGCCAGCCACTGGAGGGGGGACTTACAAAAGTCAGTCCCATGGACTTCCAGCCTTACGAAACTGATGAGGCAGGGCCAAGCCTCAGCCTGCCCCTCTGCTAAATTTAGAGAGTTAGGCAAGCTTGCAAGACATTTTTCCTCACAATAGTTTGGCTGCAGTATTGCACCAGAAGTGGCTGGTTGTTTTCTGCCTGCTCCAACACAAGAAGTAGGCAGCCTCAATGCAGGTAATGCAAGGTGCACTTGATGAAAACCAAAGGAAGTGGTCCAGCACCTGACATAGGCTGCAGAACTTGCTGCACCAGGCTGTAGGTTCAAGAAGCTCACGAGGGTTCACAAAAAGACTGGACCAGCAACTGGCAAAGTGTCTTTAAGAATTCCTAAAGAGACAAATCCCTGTGCTGAAGATAGACAAGGGCTGGGAGAACACTTGGGACAAAGTTTTTTCCCAGTTGGCTTGCTTCTTCCCCACAAAATGTCTATGCATGCCATGGCTGAAGGTAAGATCCTGGGCCTGCAGCCCCTTTTCTGAAGTCCAGCAAAGTCCAGCTGGGGAGCAAAAGACCTGCAGTTTCCCTTGTAGTAGCTGTTTACATTCTGCCACAACCACTCTCTCTATTTTTCTTCTTTAACTTTACGTATCGCCAGCCAAGAAGAACAAACCAAAACACACATGCAAGACATGCATGTACATGTGCTGCCCAGCAATTTTCCCTGAGATTAAATAAACTCCTTCCTGGGTAAAATTAACTTGGCTCCATGAGCTGCTGTTGCCTTAGGGCCACTCCAAAGCTTCAGTGTGTTCTGCAAACTGAATTGGAAGGAGCTATATTTTCAAACCTGTGTGGTAAGTGTTCTCTTCCAGATCATTTAAAGTGAGATGCATGTGCAATACTTCTCTGTAAAGCTATTTTGGGCACTATAAACCCCTCGGAGTTCAGCAGGACAACCACAGAGCTCACTTCAGCAACGGAACACATTTCCCCCCTACCCCCTTCATCATCAACTGGTCTAAGGAGCAAAGTCTAAACACCATAAGTCTGACTCAGATTCACATGTTAAATCTAGTAAGTGTTTTACCTGTTATTTGAACCAACTTGAACTCATCCCTGTTTTGAACTACTAACATGATTTTCTATTGAAATCACTTTCCTGTGGAATTTGATCTATGCATATAGATCACAGAATTTATTCTAGGCTTGTGCTTAATTGGAGCTAAATACCTCCTTGGTGCTTCTGTTACTAACTTCCTGCTAGTTAATAACTAACACCACACTACATGCTGACCACAGGTATGGCTTTAGCTGAGTAGAAACCTGCAGGACCACAGAAGTTTCCGTAATTACAAGGACATCAGATCTAACTTGTTTCTTGCATATGTTTTCTCCTTTACAAGCAAGCTTCATGAGTACATCCTTAGGTCAAGTGTTTCTTCCTTGTGAGACAGATGTAGACTTGCATGAAGCTATACATCTGAAACCAGAGCAGCAGAGCACTGAGACTAGTGGCCAACTCTCCTCTTGGTTTCACAGGTAAGGCTGCCTTCTTCTATAAAAGCATTACTGGTGCACATGGCAGTGTGTGGTACACCCATCATAGAGCTCTGAGCCTGAGTTTCCCTGTGCCAACAGACACTTGTTTCAAATCTTCTTCCTTTATTTGGTTTAAAGTATTTTTGTTATTACCAAAATTGCTGTCTTTGAAGTCAGAGTCAGTTGCTGGCTTTGTACTGCTCAAGGGTCAAGAACAAAGCTCTGTCCGTCCTTCTACTATTAAGAACTTCTACTTGTCCCTTTCTCCACAGGAGATGAGAACTAATCTTTTAAATATTTTTTCTTTTTTTCCCCCTTAATGATTCCTTAGCATTTCCGATCATTTAACCATTCTTCTCTGAACCCTCTCATTCCCTAGTATCTAAGCAGGTGACAACTAACAGCTGTAAATCAAGTCAATAACTAGCTTTTGCTTACAAACACCTTTTCCCCAAGGGAAAGAGCTTATTTATGGAATTAACATTATAGATAGTTTTACTACCTCTGCTGAAACCAATTCTTAGCACTTTTTATTCTGCCACTGGAACACTTTCCAACAATAAGTCATACAAGTTCAGAAACAATAGCTTTGCTACTTCTGAAGAGTTCATTGCCTATTAAATGCCATCTGGTCTAGGATTCTCAGTCCCCAAAAATAAACTGCAATATCCATCTTTGCTGTTTAAAAATCACTTCTATGGTAGTCATGTTTGCTACTGAAACAGGAAGGAGCCCTGGGTGCTGTAAAGAACTCATCAGCCTCCCAGGGAGGCAGCAGCATTGCCAGAACATTAAACTCCACCATCTCTTCTACTCCCCTGCTTCTTCCCAGGAGCTGCTGGGTCCACCGTGGGGCTCTGGGACAGAGCTGAGCTCCTTCCTGGCCCCTTAACTATTTGTGATGCAAACCTGTATTACTCCCAGGTGTTCTCCAGGAAGGTTTCCACCAGGTGGATAACTCTGAGGCACTTACCAGTGTCACTGCAACAGAGCATCTCCTTCAGAAGTATCACCAACCCACCTGAAGTGCAAGCTGGCTGGCTCTGCTCTGGACATGCCCAGCACTGAGCCCCTCAGAGGCATCCACTTCAGGAAGAAATAACCTTAAAATTTCCTGGCCATTTACTTGAACTGATCAAAGAAGAGAGACTCAGGGAGATCTTAACCATATGGTCAAGATACCCCAAGCGTGACAACTATTGGGTCCAGAAAAGTGGGAAACAGCAGGATGCTTGCTCGCAAGTGCCATTCAGCATTGGAATTCAAGCCCCAACAAGGCTTGCTTTCAGGGGTGGTGAAGCAGATGTGACAGCTCAAGAGACAGCTGCTGCCAGAAAAGTGGGCAACACACTGGCATACAGGAGAAGATGCCACATTTCAGAGCTACTCAGAGATCACGTTATACAGTACAATTTCCACAATAAAAATGGCAGAGCAACAACCAAAGAAATAAGGTCAATTACACACAAACTCACACAAAAGGCCGTTATAAGAGAAGCAAAGAGCATCCCCTCCTCTGCTGAGCTTTGTCCAGGATCCCAGTTTGTTCTCGGATACAGGAGGCCCTGCAGGACCACCAGTACTTTGGACATTGAGTTTAAAGGGGGAGCACAAGCAAGACTAGACTAGAAAGGGTCTTTACTTCCCTCCACCACAAGATTGCTGTGTGAGGGGGAAAAAAATTCAGAGAAAGCACAGACCTGCTGGCTGCTTCTATCTGCACATGTAAGGATTTTGCATGCTTGGTGCTAGTGGAAACATGTCCCACAGCTCTGGACTTCACCAGCAGCCTGCTGGGGGCTAGAGGCACCTGTGTCCCTTCTCCATGACCTGGTTCCCTCCCACCTCCCTCAGCTCCCTGCATTTTTCCTTGAATACAACAAGCCAAGAGAACAGTCCTCCAAGCAAGGCAAAGCTTTAATAAAAATGACTTCTGATTAAAAGGAGTTTTAAATCCTTTTGTAATGATGACTGGATTATCTGCATCACACTGCATTACACAACCGGGATAAAGCAGCACAGAGCAAGCAGCAAAAATGCTATCTCCAGCAGAGCCACAACTCTGTGTGCTGCTCCCAGTTCCAACACTCACCTGCAAGGCTTCCTATCCCCGGGAAGCAGAATCATGTGCAAGACTCATAAGAGGCAGCAGCTGCAGAGCAGAAGCTGTTCTGCAACATGGCAGAGGGTTGGAACTAGATGATCCTAAGGTCCTCTTCAACCCTAACCATTCTATGATTCTATGGCTTTCACCCATAGAATCCTTTCCTCTTTCAGCGGAATACTGCCATTAAATACTTCAGGAAACAGACTGACAAGCCTCTGACCTGAAACCTGGCCATGGGTCTGCCATAAAACATGACAACTTGTAATGCCATATTGGCAATGAACTAGAGGCCTGGCAAGAACTGCTCTCGAGCTGCCCAGCCTCCCTACAAGGGCCAGCATCCACCCTGCCATTCAAGGGTAGGAGCAGCCATGCAGCGAGCCAACAGCCGTGCTGCTCAGCTTCCCCTGGCCAAAGGCACCCAGCCATGCTCGCAGCTGACGGCTTTTCATGGGAAATATGTTTTTAGCACCTGCAAAGTGCTGTGACAGAAATACAAGTCACAGGTTCAGAGCGAGCCTACTGTGCTACACAAACCAGCCCGTCAAGCATCTCTTCTCATCACACTGCCTTCAACCCAATGGTTTGGGGCTCTTTTTTTTATTTTATTTTATTTTTTTTTACTTATCAGATCCCTGTGTGAATCATTAACTTGAGCATGCTCTTTCCTTGTTTGGCAATATTTTCTTAACATCTTCTTTAGCTTCACTGAAGACACTCAAAAATGTGCATGTACATAACGTGCTAGGCTCTCTTTTGTCGTAGAAGATGTGATTTATTTCTTAGAAGGACGAGGAACAAGTTAAAAATAACAGGCAGCTTCTAAAGCTTTGTAGTAGCTTTCTGTTACAAAAGACAAGAGAAAGGTACTTCCCAAAGGAAGGTTCCCAAACTTTTCCTTCATCCAAAAAAAGTCTTTACTTTGGCTCAGCCAAATACACTGCTTGGGAAAAGACGCAGACAAGGCTCAACTCCTGCTCATTTATTTCAGCATGTCATCCCAGGAAGGCTCCAAAGCTGACCACAGCAGCCACTTGCTGAGCTGAATTACTTGCCCACACAAGCACCAGTTAAGATCCGACCAGAACCCAGTAAGAGCCTGTAAGGCTTCCTCCGGGCACACGCATGCTCCTCTAAGAAATGACAAACTTCTCACTTACTAAAGCTGTCATGAAAATGTCACTAATGCTAGATCACAGGTTTCTCCTTCACCATCATGAGCAAGACTCCCTGCCCAAAACCCCTGACAGTACAGCTTCAGGTACAGAGATCTGACCAGACCTATTATGGAGGACAAAGCACACGGATGCTTCATTCCAAATGTAGCCCTCCAGCGTTGCCACAGTACTTGGAGATGACCAAAGTTCCAGGGTGAGGCTTGCATCGCCTCCATCTTCACCCACTGAACGTTTCTGCACAACTATCTATCAGAAGCTTTAAAAATAATAATAAAAAAGAAATAAGTTCTTGTTCAGCAGATCTCTGGGATATTGCAACCAGCAAGCAATGGCATCTCTTCCCAGGGTCCCCGTTGTCTCCCTTTACTCCCAATCTCAATGTGAAAGCAAGAATGGGAAACAAGTCAGACAGCAGCTGAAGCAGAACAGACAGCTATATTAAAGCATGAGCTCAAAGCTCCAGAACCAGCTTTAACAAAGGAGCTGGCTTAAAAACAAACAAAAAAGCCCAACACATCAACAAAATAAAAATAAAAAAGCCTCAAAAAAACAAACCACAAACCAAACAAAAACCCCCACCAAAACCCCAAAACAAAGCCAGTAAAAAGGTTTGAAAGCTTGAATTACATATTCCTGACACCAAGAGCTCAAGATGCTCCAGCAGGGCATGATTCCAGCAGTTCATTTTCAAGCATGGGATGGCTCAGTCCTGGTCCTTGACAGGGCACAGTGAAATGACATTGGTGTGTTGGAGAGACCTGTGAAAACAGAGGCATGGCTGGTCCCCACACAAACTCCCATTGTGTGCGCAGTTGTCTCCCTACTTTGATGCCAGTGAAACACCATCTTCCTTACGCTGTCCTCCTAGAACCTGGAGGATGGATGTGTGTGTGTGAAAATCTATCACCACTGCCACTCACTACACCTTCCAAGATGCTGAAAAAGTTACCTGTTATCAGAGTGAAGGGCTTATTGCTACCCTTTTAAAGAGAGCCTGAGCCCAAGACCAAGGTGGGGAGGCCCAGAGACCCTCTGCCAAACATTCGGGGCTCAAGAGAGCTGGGCAGGGCTGCCAGCACTGGCACAAGCTTAGCAGCAGCAGACTGTCCTCGGAGCCGCAACACGGCTGCCTTACTGCACAGTAACAAATTTCTTCTTTCACACTGCAGCCATCACTTAGTGCCCAACCAAAATAGATTTAAGCTGTTCCACAGTAAAAATAACAGTGACCAAGAAATGTTATGCGGATCACAGGAAGGGGAAGCTCTTTTTTGATAGATTTCCTAAATTTAGCTGCTATGATCAACCAGAGAGAGTCATACGGACAGTAGAATTTTCCATACCCAGTGTATGCATCATTATCTGAAATAAGAGCATGAAAATCTCTCTTGGTCAAAGAAGGAGCCTGCGAAAGGAAGAATTAGAGAAACACAGAGGGAGCTGAAAACTCATCTGGTTACACAATGTGTGTAAGTAGGCCTGGTGCTTGCTGCAGACTCCCTGGTTTGGAAACCTGCCACCAAGCACTCTCTACTTCAGCACATTTAACCCCATCCAGCAGTTCTGCCTGTAAAATTGTGGTGAGTTGACCCTGGTTGGATGCCAGGTGCCCACCAAAGCTGCTCTATCACTCCTCATCCTCAACTGGAGAGAGGAGAGAAAATATCACTAAAAGCATGTGGTCGTAATAAGGACAGGGAGAGATCGTGCACCAATTGCCATCGGGGCGAAACAGACTTGACTTGGGCAAATTAGTTTATATTACCAATCAAATCAGAAAAGGGTAACGAGAAATAAAACCAAACCATAAAACACCTTCCCTTCATCCCTCCCTTCTTCCTAGGCTTAACTTCATTCCTGAAATCTCTACCTCCTCCCCCCAGTGGCAGAGGGGGACTGGGACTGGGGGTTTGGTCAGTTCATCACACATTGTCTCTGCCACTCCTTCCTCCTCAGGGGAGGACTCCTCACACTCTCCCCCTGGTCCAGTGTGGGGTCACTCCCACAGGAGACAGTTCTCCATGAACTTCTCCAACATGAGTCCTTCCCATGGGTGCAGTCCTTCAGGAACAGACTGCTCCAGCGTGGGTCCCCCATGGGTCACCAGTCCTGCCAGCAAACGTGCTCCAGCATGGGCTCCTCTCTCCAGGGGGACACAGTCCTGCCAGAAGCCTGCTCCAGCGCAGGCTTCCCATGGGGTCACAGCCTTCTGCAGGCATCCCCCTGCTCTGGCTGCAACTGCTGTTGCACAGGGGTTTCCCCCACACTTCTTAAATATGTTACTGCAAAGGCTCTACCACTAACACTGATGGGCTCAGCCTTGTCCAGCAGTGGGTCCATCTTGGAGCCGGCTGGCAATGGCTCTGTTGGACACAGGGGAAGCTTCTAGCAGCTTCTAACAGAAGCCACCCCTGTAGTCTCTCTGCTACCAAAACTTCATCACACAAACCTAGTACAAAAATACCACCATACACAGCAAGGGGGTAAGAAGCACCATGCAGACCCGGACAGACACCAACCCCTCCATCTCTTCTCATTGCAGCAGCAGAGACTTATCGACAGGACACAGTCTGTGCCTCTCTCCCCACCTGGGATGCCCTGGCAGTACAGAGAAAACTCCACCTGGCATGTTGCCTTCCTGAAGACACAGCCCAGATGAGGCTTCCCCAGGAAAGCCAACTCATCCAAAAGACTACTCAGGGACTGCTCTGAGCCAACACTTATCATCCTAGCTCTCACTGCTTGGTCAGCGATGCGGTGGTGCAAGATGGGAGTCACTCAAAAGGGATAACAGTGGGACAGAGGCTGGCTGGCTCAGAGCCTGCATTAAGGCAGTAGAGGCTAAGCCAGCAGTTGCATCTTCAACACGCAGTGCTCTTTAAAACCAGTTTGGGCCCAGGAACAGCCCCCCATCGCTGAGTAAGAGTTTGGCACCACGTGGCCATTGCTCAGACTGACACCAGTTTGTCTGGATTTGCTATTCCCTGTACCCTTGGGCAACTCCTGGGTGAGGCTGCAATTTGCAAGACACCTTCCACACTACAGATCTCTTGACAGATATGTGCTGAGCAGCTCAGCTGCCTTCTTGCCATCTCTTCTGCTCCAGCTCCTACAGGTCCCATCATGACTAAATTCCCCTGCCAAGGTCATCGCTCCTGTGGGGCACTCCCTGCTTCACGGACAGAGGAATTACAAAAGGAAGGGGACACCTAATTTATGTAGCTGCCCCAAGTCCCCTTTGCTCCCATACAGACAAGGCCCCAGCTGCTGAGCCCTTCTGAGAAAAAATCAAAATGAATTGGACATAAATGCCTTGAAACATTCGCTATCATACACTGCAATAAATACAGCTGCATCTCACTATCTGTTGAGGATGTAATCCCAAAAAGTGCAAATGTTAGCAATCTGATAGACAATTATGCTATTTTTTCCCCATAATGTAGTAGAGGAGAACACATGTACAGACTAGGGAATTATATGCAGTATAAATACAGAGGCAGGGTGGAAAGTTACAAATGCAAATATCAGGATGGTTAATATCACAGAATCATAGAATGGCTTGGGTTGGAAGGGACCTTAAAGATCATCTAGTTCCAACCCCCCTGACACAGGCAGGGACACCTTCCACTAAACCAGGTTGCTCAAAGTCCCGTCCAACCTGGCCTGGAACACTGCCAGGGATGGGGCAGCCACAGCGTCTCTGGCCAACCTGTGCCAGGGTCTCAACACCTTCATGGTAAATAACTTTCTCTAATGTCTAATCTAAATCTCCCCTCTGTCAGTTTAAAGCCATTCCCCCTTGTCCTGTCACTACACGCCCTTGTAAAAAGCCCCTCTCTAGCATTCTTGTAGACCCCCTTTAGGCACTGGAAAACTGCTATAAGTCTTCCCAGAGCCTTCTCTGCTCCAGGCTGAACAACCCCAGTTCTCTCAGTCTGATTTCATAGGATCACTATCCCCAGCCATTAGGACCATTATTGGTTCCTTTATTCTTTATTGATCTTGATTTATCTGACAATTTTAATGAGAAATGAAAATGCAACTGTTCAGAGGCAACAGCAATAGTTACAGTAAAAGACTGATGTCAGGCAGCCAGTCTCAGGCAGAGGTCCCTGCCTCTCCATCCTCCACACTGCACATCCTGTGCTGTGCATTTCAGCTCTGCACAGTGCTAAGTCCTTGCTTTCTAACATTATTTGTTCAGAGAAAAATTGCTTGCCATCCATACCTGACCACCGCATCTAAGAAGAGGCCACAGTGAGTGGAGAAAGGTATTAAGCAGCCACAGAGCTCCCCAAGAACAGCTACCGATGCAGCAGCGAGCTGCTGCACCATGCGGCACTCCTGGCCTGTGCTGCAGGACAATCCTGCAGTTCTGTTGTGCCCACCATAATGTTTCAGAGGCCGCACGACAAAGATGCATGTTTCTTCTGCTGCAGGAAGCTCACCCTCTGCTTGTTGACCATGCAGCAAGGGATCTTACTAGATATGAGGACACTTGTTCTGGGGTAGGATTTTGGTGCTATGGAAACCACGGCAAATTAATCTTTTTGGAAGCTCATCAACAACCCTTCCCTCCTGCAGGGCAGGATCTGTCCCTTATCACAGGCCACTGCTCACTCTGTGTTGCTGGAGAGGAAAACGCCTGCTAAAAATGCAAAGAACGTGCTCCAAAAGGAATTCAGCATACTGAAATTTGACAGTTACTGTGTACAGATCATTCGGGAGAAAGTCTTGAGCGAAGCGTGCCATGATCTTGAATTCTGTTATGACATACACCTACAATATTAATTCTATCATCAGTCACATCATGAGGCCCACAAATTCCTGTCCTACCGTTGTTCTACCTTTGTTTCCTTCCTGCTACACTGCAACAGGGGAAGCCTGAAAACTCTACAGAAACTGGTGGGTACCAGGTGAAAGAGGAGGGACCTCTCCCAGAATGGTCTGGGTTCCCTCCCATGTAATACAAATAAAAATGCTTATCTAAACTGCACATTTAGCAAGCACCACCCTACAACCAAGCAAAGAGGAAGACATCCTGGTATTGCTTTCATAAAGAGCCTTTTCAAGCTGCACTTTTCCAAGCTTGTGAAACCCCACTAACAAAGCCCAGCAGAAGTCTCCTGTCACCTCATCAGCACAATTCCATGTAGCTTAGATCAACAACAATACAGCTCCTTCTGGGAGCATCACCTCCAAGTCAGAATGGGGCAAAGCAGGGCAGGTCTGAACAGGATTTGAGATGCAGCTTTGCTTTGCTCCAAAGGTTACTTGCCTCCACAGTTCAGTTTAGTCTGATCCTCACAAAGCACTGTTTAATGGACTACGCCACAGAAGCACCTAGCTCACCTCAAAGCTGTCATCTGCCTCAAGCAGAGCTCGCCACACTGAACTGTCAATTCAAAAATCAATGTCAACTTGTAAAGTCTGTAGGTCCTAGGCCACTTTCACACATACGTCCCCAGAGTCCAACCTAACCACAGCTAAAACTAGTAAGTAAGTACACTCAGTACACCTTTGGAAGAGCCACAGAGCTCTTGAAAATGACCACTGGGAAAAAAAACAAATCTGAAATTAAGGTTTTGCTTTAAACCACAGCCAACTCGAGCAGGCAAGCACTCACAGCTCAGTCTGAACACAGCCTCCATCCTCTGGCCATGGGCAAGTCACCCCTGACCATAGACTCTGCATCAGTTCTAAACCACACTGCCCCTGACCATGTTGGCAACCTAATCAGCACATTCAGGACCAAGCTTTAGCCAGGAGAACACCACAAGTACAATATGAATTCAGCCAGACCATCTTTGAGGGCTTATGATTTTGCTGCTGAAGGCTGAACACCCCAAATTAAGTTTCTCTCAAAGCCAACCAGACAGTTGTTTCACAGGTCTTGAAACCGCCTTCCCAACCCCAGTTCTTACATCTGGTTCCCAAGAAAGAAACCACGAGAGGACAAATCTCTCCTGGCTGCTCAACTGGAACAAAGACCACATCCACAGAGGTGATCTTCCTATTACAGGTTGTAAACTGCATCCACTCAACAGCTTCTAAAAGCACCGAGGCCTTCTCATCCACTGTATGAGACAGCTCTTTCACACTGTGGTCACCAGAATGCCATCAGCTCTCCTGTTGGAGACAGGGAGACCAAGGAGGCAGGCAGAGACTCCTATAACCCAGCTGCATTGCTTTCTCAGACCCATATATGTACTTAGCTAGTCAAAAGCATCGACACATTTTGTTTGCTGCAGCAGGAGTTTGTTATAATTGACACAGTACTTTAAGCACTCCCTCCCCACTCCTCATCCCCATGAGGAGCTCCCTTAAATAGCACATCCTTAAATTAGCATCCCATAGGCTCACCTGGGAAGAGGCGACCTTGGTTGGCACCAGCCAGCCTGCTTACTCTTACAGTTGTCCACATCTGTATGGCAGTAAAGATGGAAGGAAAAATGGAAGGGAAAAAAGTAAAATAGTACTTTGATGACTTCAAACCAAACACAGACCTTTCCATTAAATACATTATCTCTCTTCTCTGACAAATTGCTTTCAAGAGCCAACTAGCCTGCACTATTATTAGCAACTCACTAATTGGAGAGCATGCAAATGCAAAGAGACTCCAGAGCATACAGGAGAATTACCTACCAGATGCATTTGTATTTAGCTTTTAAACTGATACTTGTTCCTTCACAGCTCTATCCCATGTCAAGCAACATGTTCACAGTATCACCAAAAGGCAACAAAAATCCTGCACTGTTGGTGATTTCTCACCATCCTCTCCTGAGATGCAAAAGGAGTAGGACCTTGAAATGTATCTGCAAGTGTACCATGCACATGATACATCTCAACTGAACTTACATGGGAAAACCTTTCACACCTAAGTGTTTTTAGAAAGGAAAGGAAGCAAAGCATGTTTCATGACATCTGTGTCCACAGCATGTTAAGCAAAGCACAAATCACTCCTCATGAAACCAGTTGACTCTGGAGAGGGAAAAACTTTTAGTAGCTTTTAAGTAGTTCTCATGCAACGAAACAAAGAATCATTTGGCAGTGAGCATCTCTTTTATATGTCATTTCCTGCAAGGGCAAGTTTCAGCAACTGTAAAAATAAAAAACACAAACCAAAACCAGAAACAAACAAAAAAGTAATGCACCAGAGGCCAAGAACTCGGCTCTGCTTCAATAACCAAAAGAAAAAAAGATCCACTCAACCAAATCCAATATTTCCCTGGTTCAGTGATGGCAGCTCAAAGTCCAGAGGCCAAAAGCCCAGAGACAGCTCCCACGGGGAACAGGGCAGGGCAAGACAAGCTGTCAAGGAACAAACCAGAAGAGCATTCTTGTCTGGTACAAGCACTGGTTGCTGGCATGCCAAGAAACCCCTTCCTTCAGCAGAAATGCATAGGAACTTTTTGCATAAGGAAGAAGATTCCTTCAAGCAGTGTTAAATGTCCATGTTGCCATCCTAGTATCAAGCAGTTTTAGCAAGTTCCATGTTATGAGCCTTAAAAAAGCCCCCAAACACACACACACACACACACAGAGCAATGCACACAATACAAGGTAACCAGACACTGCAGGCAGCAGGACAGCTTTAAGGTGGCAACGCAAAGCCTCAGCCTCTCTTCTAGCATCCACAGTTGAGTTTGTCTCTCTGTTCCTATGTCCTTCTGAGCCAGATCACCCATCAGGAGCCCAGCTCTGCATTGGCTACTGCAGTTCTCCCCAGGGACTGGTTCCCACATCTACACCCCACCTTGCACAGTCCCACAGCAGCCATCCATGCTGCACACACACTTTTTCTCCAGCAATTTCTTTGCACCATCCAAGATCACAGACTGTTTATTGCCTCTTTCCCAAATCTGTTGTTTAAATTGGAGGATGCCCCACCACAGCCACCAAGCAAGGGGACCTCAGATGCTCACCATGCAACACACAGCTTAATGTGAAGGAAATCTCTAAAAACCCCCAGTGGTAATTAGGCTGTGCTTCTATACCATTATATACAGCAAGTCATACCACTCAAGGTTGTCACTTCAGCAGCACAGACATCAGCTCCAGTTGATTATTTAGTTCAATAAATAATCAGGTCTAGAGCTACAGAATCACACTAGCTTCCCAAGTCCAGCAACAGATTTGTTCTCTTCTCCTCCTGAATCATAGGGCCCTGTTCAGCTTTATCCTGCCACCCAGATCATCCCTGTCCAGTGCTCACAGTGTGCTGAAGTCTTGCCCCACTCTCTCTGGTTACACCACAGCCCTCTGCTGAAGCCACAGCCTTCAGGAGAGCATGACCATAGCCTCAAAACAGCTGTAGCATCTACTTTGAAAGTGAGGGAAGAAGGACTCCACCCTTAAATGGGGAAAATAAAAGGCTGCCAAATGCTAGCATCAGGCTCTGTAACAAGCAGGTGTTGCTCTTCTGCAATTGTGGAAAAAAAAAACCCAACAGCTCCTTACAGTTTAATTACAAAGCACAACTAGATACCTGACATCAGCCTTTCAGCGAGTGGCAGCTCAGATTTCAGAGCTACTTCTGAGCCCTTCTGACAAAACCAGTCCCACCTGCTCCTGCTCCACCTTGCATGGCTGACCTGACAGCATGACAGATCATGGGATCTTTCACCTTTCCATCTCCTGACTCCATCCCAGCCACCAAGGGAGTTCATGCTCTCAAAGCTTCTCAATAGCTTTGCAGCATCCTTTTGGAGAGGGGCTGCTAGGCTCACAGGCAGTATCTTTGTCCATAGCTGTCTCTCTGTTGTCATATTCTTATTCTGTGAAAACCCAGACCATCTCATCTTGCTTGTGACAGCATTTTGCCAGTTTTCTGCAATGGATACAGCCCCCAGCTTTCTTATGTCTGTGTTCATACAGGCAGGAATAAAGGAAAACCACTGGTCAAACATAATCCCCCCCATCCCCAAACACCAAAAGGATCCCATGCTGGACATCAGGACACCTTGTACAGACCACAGCCTGGAAGGGCCCAGGATGGCCCAGCCCCAGCCCAGCCCAGGGCAAGAGGAGACAGCAGCAGAGCAGTCAGCAGGTGCACACAAACGCGAGCTTGGAAAATCCAGTCACGTTTGCCTAAACAAAGCACACGTCTACTATCAGACAGATGGCAAACCACCTCCACCCCCAAACCCAAGCCACTTAATAGTTTATGGGACATGAATAACATAAAAGCTCTTCAGTCCAGGGGCTAAAAGGACATCACATACAAAACCACAGTGTTTCCTAATGCCAGTGACAACCCAGTCAAGGTCTCATCATGTTGGAGTGGTGAACCATTCTTGTTGGTCTCTCCAAGCACAAATATGCCTTTCTTAGGCTGGCAGGGATACTTTTATTTATATATAGCGCAGATGTAAAAGAGAAAAAAAAGAAGGAAAATCTACACACTACTTATCAGCTGAGTGGGTTACTCCAGCCTCAAAGTACACAGATTCCAGCTCAGATGCCAATTCAGTTACTACTTCACCCAGCTACAAAACCATTTCAAACATGGAAACTTCCTTAAAAGGACCCTATCAAGGCATTTTTATATCACTTTTATTCACTGTTTGCAATAAACCCTCAGAAGACTGAATCCAGAATCTCAATTCTTACTAACCATTTCTATGCACATGAGCTTGTTCTTAGAGAATTTCTGTGTGTATTATCAATGGAAGTTACAGAGTGTGTGCATGCAGGACAGAAGGGAAGGAAAGGAGAAGCAAGGACTGACCCCCAGCTCATGAAAAACTAAGCCCCCACTTTGAAGCGGATTCTAATGAAAATTTTGGATGACCAAAGAATGCCCCATCGGTTTCATGAATGACGACACAGATTGTGCAGCCAGACACACAGCCACACTGCACTTCCATTTTTGAGCACAAATTTGGCTGCGTCTCCACAGAAATATTTCCATTATTAAGGTCAACAGGCTGCAAAGCAGCTCTTCAGTGCAGTCCTAAAAAGACCACAGCCCTATTTCAGAATTAGCAGCGTTGCACTTGCCAGGGATTTCCGCTGGAGAAGCTTGAAAAGAAACACAGACATCTCCCTCACTACATATTTTCATAACATTAGACCCATCGCTTTCCTACACCCTGTCAAAAGTGACGCCAACCACAATTCACTTGCATGAGAGCAAGCTTGGCAGCATGACTTTAAACATGCATACCTCCTCATCAACAAAATCAGGAGGAAAAAAAAAAGTCTTCAGCTTCTCAACTGCCATTTAGGGACTCTTAAACAGCCTTTTATTCAGAGCAGATACACAGCAAAGAATATTTTAGGTTAAATACAGATTTTAACCAAGCCAAATCACAGTTCACATTTTTCATACAATCCAGGTCATAGCTGGGCTAGATTTAAGCATCATCCAAGAGGACAAGCAGGATTCTTGATAAATTGCAGCCTTTAATCACTCTTCAGCACTTCCACAGATTAAATCTGTCTTTGCAACATGTTTGCCTTCTCAACGTTCTCTTTCCCCAGCTACACTCACAAAGTATTCGTGTTAAGACAGTCATCCCCTGCCCCACGGCAGGGCTACTTGGGATACTATGCAGCAAGGCCTGCCTTCTTCCCTGGAAAGTGCTGGAGACACTGACACCCCCTTTCCACAGGCACTATCACCCAGGGGCGTTTGGAGCCCCTGCTCCTTCCATGCCCAGCCACACACTGCTTACTGGTGCCTCCGCTTCCCAGCACACCCAGCCTGGGTCTCAGGTGACAGCAATCCTTTCCCATCTCTGAGGAAATATATGCAGCACAGCCAAATTCCAAGGGAAAAGGCCATTCAATTTCAATGTCCCCCTTATGCTTCCTCTGCCTGTCACTGGCCAGCGAAGATACCAATCTCCTGTACAGTCCAGCTCCTATTTGCATTTCACTTTTAGAGCATCATCTACTTACAAGGGAAAAAGAAGGGTCAGCCACAAAGCATTTACATACACACACTCCTCCCATCCTCCCCCCCCAAAAAAAAAAAAAAGAAAGAAAAGAGGAGATATACAACTGCAGACCTGAATTATTCACAAAGCTAAACCTTCAACAGCCACCCGTCACACCTGCACACAGAGTTTGCTGTCCTGGTTAATTCTGGCAGGGTTTTTCTGTTTGCTTTAGGGGTTCTGTGGTGGTGGGTTTGGGGTTTTTAGTTTTCACAGGGTTTTTTGGAAGGCAGATCACATTGCTCCAAGCACCATGTCAGCAGCAAGACCCAGCATGTGGATACCACTCTGTAACTCAAGCAGCAGGGGTTCACCACCCCCCAGTCCAATGGCTCTTACATAAGCTAGCACAGTTAGAGGGAGATACAACTGACAGAGCTAGGATGCAGGCTGAGGAGAAAAGAGCATCTCCTTACTCTCAAGGTCCAGAGAAAAAACCCAAAACAAACCAAACAAAAACCAAAAAAACCCAAACAGCAACAACAATAAAACAAACAAAAAGCCAACCCCCAAAACACACCTTACAATTCACATTTGCCTATAAACCAATTCAGCACCACTGCTTGCTTTAATTCAAATCATACTCTAGTTCCCTGCAATTTCAGACTATTCGTAAATAATGTTCCAACATACTTTTAACATAGGTGTATATGTGTGTGTGTAATGAAAATGCACACTTCCAGAGCACTGCTTGCAGTGCAGAGTGTGTTTTGAGTTCATGCAGACCTACACAATGGAGCACATTTCCCATGGCCTCCCCCAAACACCAGACTGGGTGCAGGGAGGACACAGGTTAGGAGGCAGTACCTGCATATACACAAAGTAAACCAGATGCTGCTGGAAAACACGAATAAAATCAAGCTTTAGAAAGCACCACAACTAGTCACACTCCAGAGGAGAGAGATTATGCTTTTTTTGATAGATGAAGGGGAACAGAGGAAGGAAAATAATTGCTCTTAAGAATAGCTCCAGAAGGTGCAGTCTGGGAACCCCTTCTAGGTGAGACACTTAAACAAAGAACATGGAGTACCCCTCTTTCTTCAGGGAGGAAAGCTTCCTGCTAGAGACAGGGCTCAGATATGAGAAAAGGCATTTTATACAGAGCTATGGAGACCAACACACCCATTGTCTTCCAGCAGGAGCTTTCCTGTGTTCAGAGAGGCTGCAGTAGCACAGGCCAGGTTTTGGGGGTGAAGGATTGAAGGAGGAAATAGGGGATACCTGAGGTCCTTTAAGCATCCCTATGTTTACAAATAGCCCCAGGGAAGGGGGAGCTGCAGGGTAAAGGGAATTAGGACAAAAAAACCGCAGTGCTATTCAAAGGAATCAAAACAAGGAGAAGAATAGGTCGGGGCCTTTTCAACAATGGCACTGCCAATGCCCAGGGCCAAACCCCAAAAAGCAGAGAGAAAAGGCATGGACAAAGGGGCATGTAACACCCCCCTCGTCTCAGAATAGGGTTATTTTAAGCCTGTCTCCTTGGAGCTACCCTAATATTTTCTCTCATGACTCAAGTCACCAGGGAAGGGAGTTAGAGCAGAGGAAAAAGAAAAGAGAAAAAGAAAAGAGACAGAGCTAAGACCAACACGATAAGACTCCCTCCTAGAAGGGGTGAAGCCTCAGGAGGGCTGGAAGGCAAGCTGGGCTGTGCCTTACCTGGAAAAGTGTGTGGGTTAGGTGACCCTCTTTTAAGGCACTTTGAACAGAGGACGTGCACAGTGTAGTACAGGCCCGGCCACTCCTGGAGCAGGACATTCAGTTCTTCCACTAAAGGGGTAATAGCTTGCCAGGCTGTCCAGATATTTGGTAGGGACGCATGACTAGCAATAGATAGAGTATCTGGCTGCAGAGCTCCCCTGGCAGGCCGGTAACTCACCACCACGGGC
The DNA here is from genome assembly GCF_004027225.2 of Strigops habroptila. Classification (NCBI taxonomy): domain Eukaryota; kingdom Metazoa; phylum Chordata; class Aves; order Psittaciformes; family Psittacidae; genus Strigops; species Strigops habroptila. Next base: position 46,853,873 of record NC_044283.2, read on the forward strand.
ACCTTTCCCCGGTAGGCATAGATCTGGTATTTGCCATCCGACCGCTGAACCACGTGGCCGTTAATCTGGACGCTGTAGCGTGCAAACAAGCCGGGTGGGAAAATGAATGGAAAGCTATATTCAATCTGCAGCTGCTCAACCACGAAGGACTGTCCACTCAGATTGGCGCCATTGATCCATGCCTCTGCATGGGGCACCTCGTTTTTCACGTAACAGGGAAACTTGTACCAAGCGGCCGCCCCATTTAAGGGCTTGCATTTGGGTTTGTTGACACAGTAACAGAGCCCCATCTTCTCCAGCAGCTCCAGGATGAGCTGCAGATCCTCGCGGCTCTGGATGTGGGGCTTAAGAAGGAGACGGATAACATGAGCAGGGAGAAGGCCGTGCAGCAAGAAGCCCTCCACATAATGATGGAGCTGAGTGGCCCTCAGTTCATCTATCTGGGTGTCGCTAAGCAGTTTCTGGAGCAGCACGGCAGCATCCCGCTGGCAGAAGACGTTGAGGATGTCAATGAGCCGTGGCAGGTTGTGAAACACATACTCCCGCAAGGTGAGGTGCTCCTCAAAGTAGAGCAGCTTCCCACTCTCATGCAGGTAGGACAGGGCGCTCTGGAGCCGATCCTCCGTCAGGCCTGCCTGCAAGCCCAACCGGGCAGAGTCCCACCAGCTAAGCCACAGCTGCTGAGCTTGCGGCTGGAAGTGCAGCTCCTCCAGCACTTGCCAGGATTTGGGCAACACACGGTGCAGGTTCGGGAAGATATCCCGGTGCTCAGCCACCGAGAGGAGCTTGTCCCGCAGGCGATGCACCTGGCAGCGGTCCCAGCAGCTGAAAGGCAGCACTGGAGAGAGGATCTGCGGGCGGTGGTTGAGCAGGTACTGAAACTGGGCTTTCTTCCGCCGCAAGTTCTTGTCCGAGACCCCGTAAAAGGCAGCGTGGGGGCTGGAGCAGCGCAGGTCAAAGTCCTGTCCCAGAGCCTCATCTACCTGCTGGACCAAGCTCTGGAGTCCCTCAGCATCCCTCTTCTCCTGCTGAGCGATCTGGTGATGGATGTCCAGGCACTTCTCTTCCAACTCCCGCTCCGCACAGAGGTCAGCATGGGTTCCCACCATGCACACCACGGCATGGGGCACCTTGGAACCGAGCCAATGCAAGAAATAGCCTACAGAGGGGTAGAAGTGCTGAGGGACATAGGCACTCAAATTCACCACCAGCACATACAGGGCTCCGGGAGACAGGAAGAAAGACTGGATAACATCATAGCTCGGGTCCCCCGCCAGCTCATACACAATGAACGTCAGACCCCGCTCTGCATCCGCTGTCCAGTCCATCACCTCAATGCCCTTGCTGCCTCCTGACAGTCCCAGTCCTGGTGGTACTTGCGGGGCATTGGGTGGCAATGATGGTGCAGGGCGTGGTATTTCCCCTTTCACTCGGTGAGAGGGCATGTGAGAAGGGATGTCCTGCCACTCAACGGGGAGATGTTCCAGCTGCTGCATGGCAGGTACCCCAGCTGAGGAAGTGTCCTGTGGCTCTGGGAAGGGGCAACACCCAACTGGCACTCTCCCACTGTCCTCCTGCTGCCCAGGGCACCCCCTGGGCTGGGTGCTCCCCGCCTCCAGACTTCCCACATCTTCCTTCCGCCCATCCTCCTCCATGAGGCATCGTCTCAGCAAGGTCTTTCCTGCATCCTTTAGGCCCATAAGGACCAGCTTGAGGCGGGGTTTGAGGGCAGGCTGGGAGTGGGCTAGTTCCTGCTGGTAGGCTGCGATGTAGGGGATGCCTTTCATGCATACCTCATAGGGGGGCTGTATGAGGGGGTTGTCTTTGATCTTCCACAGGGTGACGCGGGAAAGCTGCCCGAAGCCTTCGGGGAGGATGGCAATCTGGTTGCCTTGCAGGACCAGCTCCTCCAGGCTGTGGAGGAGCACGATGGAGTCAGGCAGGTAGCGGATGCGGTTGTTGTCCAGCCAGAGCGTGCGGAGCTGGTGGAGCTGACAAAGGCGAGGAGGCAGCAGGGTGAGCTGGTTGCGGCTCAGGTAGAGCTCCTCCAGGCTGGGGAGCGCCAGGATGGCAGCAGGGAACTCCCCCAGCAGATTGGAGGAGAGGTTCAGCATCTTGAGCCGCTGCAGGCTGCCGAAGCCAGCGGGCAGGGCCTGCAGCCGGTTGCCATCCAGCATGAGGCTCTCGAGGGCACTCAGCTGGCAGAGACCCTCGGGCAGGGCCGCCAGCCCGGTGCCACTCAGCCAGAGGATCTTGAGGCGGCGGAGGGCAGCGATGCCCTCGGGCAGGGCCCCGAGGTGGCGGTTGCCGGAGCAGTCCAGCTCCTCCAGAGCAGTCAGCTCCAGCAGCGGGGCGGGGAAGGAGGGCAGCAGGTTGTGGTCGACGTCGAGGGTGCGGAGGTGCTGCAGGCGGCCCAGCCCCTCGGGCAGGCGGCGCAGGCGGTTGAAGCTGAGGTCAAGCTCCTCGAGGCGGCCCAGCTCGGCGAGGCGGGGAGGCAGGCCCGGGCCCTCGGCGCCCAGCTCGTTGTGGCTGAGGCTGAGCTTGCGCAGGCCCCGCAGCCCCGCCAGGGCCCCGCCGTCCCCCAGGCCCCGCAGCCGGTTGTGGCTGAGGTCGAGCTCGGCCAGGCGGCCCAGGTGGCGCAGGGCGGCTGCGGGCAGGCGGCCCAGCCGGTTACGCCGCAGGCTCAGCACCCGCAGCCCGCTCAGGGCGGCGCCCACCTCCTCGGGCAGCTCCTCCAGCCCCCGCCCGCTCAGGTTCAGCGCCTCCAGCTCCCCCAGCGCCGCCGCCGAGGCCGGGCGGCGGGGAGCGGGAGCGGCGGCGGCGGCGGCGGGGGGCGGCGGCGGCCCCCCCGGCGGCCCCGCGTCCGGCTGGGGCTCGGGCTCCGGCTCGGGCTCGCCGGGGCCGCTCCGCAGCTTCCGTGCGCGCAGGGCGGCGTCGCGCCACAGCCGCACCGCCTTCGGGGGCTCCGTCTGCGCCATGGCCGGGGGAGCGGGCCCCCGCCCCGCCCGACCCGACCAGCCGCCGCCGCTGCTGCTCGCCATGGGCGCGGCCGCCACCGCCGCGGCGGGCTCGGGGCTCCCCGCAGCTCCGAACCGGCACTACCCGCCGCGGCGCCCCGCGCACGTAGCCGTAGCCGCCGCTGCTGCAACCGCCCCGCCGGGGGCGGGACCCGGGCACGGCCCGCCCCGCGCCACCCACCGGGACAACCGGCACCGCCAGCGCCGCCCCCCGCGCCGGGATACCCCGCCTCGACACCCCGCCTCGACCCGGCCGGGCCCGGCTGGAAGCCCCCGCCCTCCGGACAACGGGCACTCCGCCGGGGCAGGAGCAGTCCTGAGCCCCCCAGCCCGCAGCTCGAGCCTTTTGCCCTGTCTGCACGGCCCGAGAGAGCGGCCCCGCCACCTCCGTACGGCCCCTCTGGTGCCCGCGGTGGGGGGCAGCAGCGGTAGCGCTGCCGGCGCTTCCCCGCGCCCCCGGTGTGTGACAACAGACCCGGGGCTCATCCTGCCCCTGGGCTCGCTGCGGGATGTGTGAGCGGAAGCTGCTGCATTGCCCCGCGTCATTTCTGCAGCAGGCGAAGGCTGTTCTTTCACCCAGCCCTGCAAGAAACCGAGATTAGCCTTCCTTTCCATTAAATAAGTGTGTTTCCGTATCGGAGGGTGCGAAAGCCTGTGACCCTCCGGTTTGTCAGAGCAACTCTGCCACCTTCCTGCCGTGCTTTATTTCCTCTGCTGCATACATCTGGTCAGATCCTAAACACTGCCTTCCTCAGGAGCCTCAGCCAAGCTTTGCTCCTAGGGCTCAGAAATACGCCTGGAAATTTCCACCACTGCTGCAGGGGGAAAACGGAGCCGTTTTATCGCAGGGCCGCGAGGTAGCCTGTGTACACTCATATCTCTCGAGTTGTGTGACCTTACCCTTCCAAATACCAGCAATGCACTGTGGCCAAAGGTTTAAAAATGTCACTGTCTTTGTACGGCACTGAATACTCAGGAGTGCTCTGCGGGCTTGAGAAGGGTTGCTTCTTCTCACCTTGTCATGTTGTAACAGCTACTGTTACAGCAGGCTGCAAGTTATCACTTCAGAGCTATAAAGAGAAAGAAAAGCATTTGAAAGGGGAAGTGGTCCACGCGGCAACCAGTTTCACAGCCTTTATTACCTTCTTTATTGTGGACATCCCTCTCAAGAACAATGCCATCTCTTTTGGATGGCCCTGTGCATCCAACCATGCTCCCACTTGGAGAGGAGCTGAACTGACCCAGTGCGGAGTCATAGTCATTGCACTAAATTACTAGATTTACTACTTGCTAAAACTACAGATCACAAAGGCTCAGGTGCAGTTGCCATCTTTTCCATCAGTAACATACAAGCAGGAGAAAATAATCTTTTCAAGCCCTCTGAGTCCTAAGAAACCTTCACCAGGATCCTGCTAAATGCCTTTCTGAGCATGAGGTCACCCAGGGTAGGGAAAACAATTTCAGCGCTGGCTGGTAAAGCCAAACAAACGATGTGAAGGACAGGGAAGAAAGGCCAGGGGCCCGGGAGAAAGCGTGGCTGTGTGAAGGTAAGAACCAGCTACAAGCAGGGTTCAGAAGCTGCCCAAAACTAGCAAAGACAGTCCTGGGGTCTGGACCCATGGTTTGGCTTTAGAACCATCACTCAGGTTCAGGGGGAACAGGCATGGAGGGTTACTCATGACCCAGGAGGCTCTGCTGGGCAGGACTAAACCTGGGGATAAAACTCTTCCCATCCTTCCTTCGTTGCTGGTGTCAGATACTGACCCTGGGAAACAGAGATACTTCGTGGCCTCTTGTTAAATTGTGCCCATCTAGAGCTAGTTTCCAGGCTTGCACTCATTTATTTTCAGAGTATCCCTGCATTGGGTCAGTACATCTTTTATTTGGGCTAACCCAGTTTTTGCGTCTTTTCTTTTCCTGCACATCACTTGGGAAGCAGCCCTTCTCCGCATGCAGAAAAGAGCGCTGTCCTTCCCCACTTTAAAAGCAGCACATTTAATTCCTCCTGGGGAAAGAGTAATTCTCTTCCCCCATCCTCTTGCCCAATTGCTCTTGTGATGCCAAGTCGATGGTTGCATTTCCAGCTCTCTACATGCAAAACCACTCAGCCTGTCACTATCAAAGTCAAGTTTTTAAATCAAGATGATGTTTCTAAAAAGAAACGATCTCTGCAGGGAAAATTGACCCCACCATCAAATTTGCAGCTGATTTTCTTCCTCCCTTGTGCAGGTAAAAGCAGAGAAAGCAGCATCATTATTGGGGACCACCCACCCCATGATGCCCATGGGCACTGCAGATCCTCTCTGAAGCCAGGGCAGGCTCCACCTTGCTCTGTGATTTGCAGCAGTGTAACCTGAAAGGCTGCCATTCTGCACTAACCTCTGCTTCCCACAGGACAACTGCACAAATCCCTCCACTGGGGACACTTCAAGCAGCTGCTTGGCTCAGCCAGCTGAAAAATACCAGGGAGAGAAGCGCTTATCTCTCTTTACCCACTATTAGAGGTCATGGCCTGTATTAAACGCATCTTTCTGACAGCATGCAAGGACACCCAGGGAGGAGCTGGCCTGAGCAGGAACAGTTTTGACTGTCAAAACCCCTATTACAAAATATGCAAAGCAGCAGGAGCTGAATGCCTCCCCAAGGTAATGAAGAGAGGGAGAGAAGTCACGCAACACATAGTCAATCTTTGATGATCTCCTGTAGATAGTGAATGCAGCTAAGCTAGAAAAACCATGATGAGCAGCATGCTCCACAAGGATGCCCCCAGAGCTGCTCAGGGGTTGTCCAAGGAGGAAAGCTCTAGTGCTTTCACATGAACCTTACATTTTATCCTACTGTATATTTACACAGGTGTGCAAATCTGTAACTTCAAACAACCAGGGATGGGTCTCTTGACTTCTTAAACACATTCACCATGGTTAAAGCTGCCAGTTGTGAGCAAGATAGATAATTTCTGGGGAAAGGGAAGATTTTATATTTCAGAAAATACAGCTTTTGCTGCAGACCTAGATGACCCCTTGTCCTCCTCTCTGCTTAGGCAGAGGAGATGTGGTTCTCCAAACAGGACTTCCTCACTTCCGCTTGATTTACCTGTCGGCATCCTAGAACTCCATTAAACATGAGCACCGGCATGCTGGATGCTGGGTTTGGAGCCATTTCCTATTTGTTGGAGCTTAAACATATTCAGAAACATATTCAGCCCCTCTCCTAGCTGTCATCAGCTGGGGCTGAGAAGCAGGTGGCTGTAAAATTGCCAGCAATCCATTTCAGTGTGTTCTGTTACATGCCAGAATTGCATTTGAAGTTATTAATTTTAAATAGTGGCCCTGTAAAGTCTTATTGATGGCATTTAATTATTCAGCTGAAGTCTGAGGTGCCTCCACTTCACTGAGCCTTGCAACTGCATCATTAATAAGATTTCTATCTAAAGCACCTCTCTCCTGGGTCAGGTAAAAGACACTGAGTTATCAAAGACATTTTAGAGCCTGACTCTGGGCTTTGCAGGACAAGAGGTGCAAATGTAATAAGCCACTTGTGACACGATGTGAACCTAACTCAGCTCAATAGAAGCATCAAGGCGCTGGGGCATGTGGATGCACTTGCCACTGCAGAGTGCATGGGCTCTGGCACCAGCACTGAGCGAGGCTGGCATCCTCGTGGGAGGGTGCTTGCTTTCCACACCACCAGACACCCACCCCAGATGGTAAAAACCCCAGGTTCCTGCTTTGGCAGCGATTGAAGAAGCCATGTTTCAGTGGCAGGCCTTGGAACAAGCAATGGATTAACACTCCTCTCCATGTTTCTCCTCAACCTTAAGTAGAAATCCTGTAAGGATGGCGAAATGTTGCCCAGAACTTCATTCTTTTTTTTCATTCCATTTGCCCGCACTGTTTTGCTTACTGTTTCTTCAGGAATTATATGGATCTACCCTAAGGCACACCAAGCCATATAAAAATGTTGATGGCAGCACCTGAAGGGATCGTGGCCATGCTTTGGGCAGGGGAAAGAGAGGGACTGGGATAGACAGCACTGCTGCTTGCCTCATCTCTCTGGAGGGAAGCAGTGCTGCTGTACATGTCGGGCAGGAAGGTGGAGGCTTGGCGAAATTGGGGCTGCAATGGGATAAGGACCCCCAGCCAAAGGTGGGGATCTGAAGAGGAGGTGCTCTGCCAGAACTGCTTGGCATCACACCCCATGAAACCCAGGTCCAGGCCACACTTTCCCATGGGCAGGTCTTGTACCATGAATGCTAATCCCTTTATTTGTTCCTTCCCAGGCACAGCTTTCATATAATCACAGAAAGGTTTGGGTTGGAAGTGACCTTAAAGACTATCTGGTTCCAACCCCCTGACATGGGCAGGGACACCTTCCACTAGAGCAGGTTGCTCCAAGCCCCATCCAGCCTGGCCTTGAACACTGCCAGGGATGGGGCACCCACAGGTTCTCTGAGCACCCTGTGCCAGGGTCTCATTACCCTCATTGTTAGAGAATTCTTACGTCCAATCTAAAGCTACCTTCTCGGTAGTCCTTTTGGGAGTTCTGAATTGAAAGAAGACTGAAAAGCAGCAGCTATTTGGATTCAGGTGTCAGGGAAGCCTTGCTGAGCTCTCTCAGTGCCTTGTCAAGGCCCACAGCTTCAAAGTCATGGCATGAACAAGGACGGAGCCAGCACATTTAGGTGGATCTTCATTTACTGCTCCACCAGTTTGATTTCATGCCTACCTCTTCATCACTGGCAGAAAGGTACTTAGTAGTGCTAGACAGGATCTTATTTTCTTCTGAATTCCCATTTTCTGGTTTTCTGTGCCCTCAGCATTAGACCTGGCCATCATTTCTTCAGCACGTCACACAGTGCTATGCAAACACTTCCCAAAGATCTTTCCCTGCCAGACAACTGAAGCAGATCCATTTGCCAGTACGAGTTGGCTGGCACTAGCCATATTCCCTCCCTCAACGGAAATTCCTCATCACTTTCCTCATCCTCACCAGTGCTGGCAGCCCCAGGACCTGGTGTACTGGAAATTCTCCAGGAATTGCTGCTGTTGATATTCCTGTCAATGGAATCTCCCTTGTGCTCACAGATTAAAGCTAAGGTAAATGAACTGGAGATCTCTTGGTGACAGTTTTTGGAGCTTCCTGACTTAATCAGTTTACCCGTTATTGGTGTTTATATCCTTCCTAGATACCAGTAAGCCAGAAGCACTTTGTTCTCATCATCCTGCTGCTTTTCTAATCCAAACCAAACTCCCCATTTAAATGCTTCTGTTTATTCCCTCGCAGTTCAGACCTATCTGTCCCATCCACGGAGGGACTCACGGGCTCTTTGGGTCCCCACATCCCTGCACTTCTCTGTCTTACCCTCAGCACTGACAGCCACCATCTGCCTTGCTGCCCAGCCCTCTGCACGTCACTGTTTCTGATGCGGGTGGAGCTCCTCACTTACCTCTCTCTGCCATTGCTGTATGTGGCTTTCTAGTGGCTGCTTTGCCCTGGAGAACAGGGCTAACCCAAAGCTGCTTTCCTCCCTGCAATCAGTGAAGAGATGGCCTTCCAGCTTACCTAACCAACCAACTTGTAGAGAACTGCCAGGCTTCACTTAGCTTTCTCCATCAGCTTGATCTCTACCAACTCCATCGTTTGGTAGCTTTGGGAGAGGAGCTGTATCGACAAGACACCACACTGCGAGGGGATGGCGTGCGGGGAGCCGGGGTGAGCGCCCGGCCGCGGGCTGGGCTCACCTCACCGCGGTTGGCGTGACCAAGCCGGCTGGTGCCGCCCTCCCGGGCATGGAGGCAGAGGAAGCTGCCGCTCACAGCCGCGACAGGGGGCTCTGGAGGGGAGAGAACGCTGCCGCCCGCGCTCCCCCTCCGGGCTGGGGCGCTGCCGCCCGGCGCTCCCTTCCCGCCACCCTTCCTGCGTGCACCGGCGGCCGCGGCGGGGACCCGGCTCCCGGCGGGGCGGCACCGCCCCGGGCTCCGCCCGCTCCGCCCCGCCCCGTCCCGCTGCACCGCCCGCAGCGGCCACCAGGGGGCAGCCCCGAGACGCTGCCCCGCCGTGGGGCGTGTCCCGGTGAGGCCGCGCCCCCGCCCCGCCTCGCTGGGGGCGTCACTTCCGGGCGCGGCGCGTTGTGATTGGTGTTGTGCGGGCGGAAGCGCGGGCGGGGACTGCCGCCGTTGCCGCAGTGACGGGGCCGGGCGGGGGGGCGGCGGGGCAGCGGGAAGATGGCGGCGCCGCGTCGCTCCCAGCACCACCATCACCACCACCACCCCCCGCCGCCGCCGCCCGGGCCGGCCTCGCCGCCCGCCGCCGCCTCGCCGCCGCGCAGCCCCAGCCTGGCGCCGGCCGATCTCACCCCCGCCGCGCAGCGCCACAGCCTGGCCGGCCCCGAAGGCGAGGCTCCCCCCGACGCCGAGCGGCCTCCGGCCCCAGAGTGCTCGGAGGAGGCGGCCGCTGCCGCCGCCCCGGGCCCGCCGGCCTCGGGCAGCAGCTCCAGCAGTTCCTCCTCGTCGTCTTCCTCGTCTGCATCGTCGTCGGTCGCGTCGAGCCCGGCGGCGGAGAGTCCCGAGGCGGCGGGCCCGGGCGCGGCGAGCGGGGCCTTCCGCGAGCTGCTGGAGGCCTGCCGCAATGGGGACGTGACGCGCGTGAAGCGCCTGGTGGACACGGGCAACGTGAACGCCAAGGACATGGCGGGACGCAAGTCCACGCCGCTCCACTTCGCCGCCGGTAGGTACCGGGACCGGGGAGGGCCTGGGGCCCGTCCGACCTCCCATTCCCGGCGAGGGCAGTGACAGTGAGTGCGTCGGGACGGGGAGGGTGCAGCTCCCCACCTGGCTCCCAAGGAGTACGTCCCTAGCTCCGCGGAGGGGCCCTGCAGCGTCTCGGTGGGTCAGGAGAGCTTAAGCTGAGAGGACGAGCGTGAGCACACTTCCCCTTTAGCCTTTCATTGCAGATTGTGGGGAGGCGGCTGTTAAATCTCCTGTTTTCCCCTCGTAAAATGGAAAAACAAGTGGGAGAGGAGATTGTGGAGGTGTAAGGGAGACTGTATGGGCCTTTTTCTCTGTATTTGGCACATACGCTGCTGCAAACTTGTGCACGTGTGCTTAGGAAGTGAGAAACGAATTCAGGACAGAGTTGGCTTGAAGTCACGTGTATTGTAGTAGTTCTTGAAAGTCAGGGACCGAAGTGATGCATGTAGACTTGATAGGAACCAAAGTTGATACCTTGTACTTTGCAAGTTTTTTCACTTTTATTCGGGCATAGTTGCTGCTGGATCTCTGCATGTCTTGTAGTCTGAGTGGGCTGGGGAAAGAGGTGAAGTGGAACAACAGTACTTGATAGAAGCTACAGATGTGCCCAGAAGAGAATATGCCTCTTAGTGTAGAGAAGAGATGTTACTGTGATCAGAAATAATGTCATAAAAGCAGTTATAAGGGAGGTCCAACGGTTTACATTAATGGGAAGTAAACAGTACCTTCTAGCAAGTATAGCTATTGCAGGTTAGTGTAGTCCATAGAGAGAATGTTTTGTACAGGATGTGGTCTTCACTGTGGGCACAGGGCACATGAAGTTCACATTAAAAGTAAAACGAGGGTATTTCTTTAAATCATCACCTCTAACTCAGGACTTGCACAATTGCTAGGTCTGTGGTCAGGCTGAGGACTTTCTGACGTGAGCCACAGTGCTACGGGACTGGACCTTATGTAGGAAGGGGCACGGATCTTGTTTGAGCTTTAGCAGTGGTACCCATAAACTAAGATAACTAATAAGACTGTTTTGAGCTGTCAATATTTAAGTGCTAGTATATGGCTCTAAAGCACGGTTATTGAAATCAATAAAAATGAGCATTTTGTGGCACAGTGTTGCCTGGAACTTTGGATAGTGGTGTTCGATTTTTTTCAGTCAGATAACACTGTCTGAGATTGTATGAGTTTGTTTTCATTTTCAAACTACAGTCAGCATTTCACAATACCCCTAAGGGAACTTATAGTCCTGAGCTGTTCCTTTTTCATTCTCTGATCCCCAAGCTCTACCAGTAAAGCATGACCTTATGCAGGTGGATGCACAGTGAATTTCTGGGGTATGGAGATGGACTTCATTTTAATGAACCCTGGAATGTAATGCTGGTACAACTGCATGTGTGAGCATAAAGTTCTTAATGTTTTGGAGGGCTCATCTTGAGTATTTTTTGCTTGGTTTTGGGTTCAGACTTAAAATTAGACCTTGCTGCTTCTGCTTAAACTCAGATATCAAGTTGCAACTTCAGTGTTATTACAAACTGTAGTGCTGAAGCTGTGGCAGTAACTTCTACTTTGATTAGAGAAGAAGTGGACAAAACTTACTTAAGGGGGATAAGGCTTTGAAAGTTGGTGGTGTCAATAAGATGTTACTGTAATAGCAGTGGAAGGTGTTTCCTTGTAGCATATAGAAAACAGCAGATGAAGTTATCGTTCCTGACAAATTTCTATATCTGTTTTTCTAGATTTACGGATGTTCTCGGCTACCGTACATATTTTATGTCAAATCACTGCAGTATGTCTGGTCCAAATGGGTTTGACCTGTAATAGCGTTAGACAGATTTCTTAATGCAGAGTTCTTGGGGTCCTGTGTTTTGAAACGGCCTGTAAGCACGTTGTTTGAATGCAGCTGATTTTAGGCAGTATGTATCTGCCAGCGATAAAGTATGTTTATTTGATCTTCTCCTTTGTGGGCAAAAGGAGAAATAAAACTTGCTTGCTTATAGGAGTCTGCTGTATATATGAAGCTGTGTTATGGATAATAGCTCACTTTTTACGAGCCATAGCTAAGTGTGAGTTGTATGGCCTTCACTCGAGGAACAGGAGTTGGAGAGTGCAATATGCAGTGTTCTGAACTGCTGCTTTCATACTTCTTGAAGCTAAACTCTTAAATGACAGGAAAGAGAGTTCAGCTTCTGATCTTGTCATTTGTGGTAGAGGAATAATTCTTGTAATTTCTTCTTCATTTCCCAATTTTGGGGGTAGCTGGATTCTATTTTGTTGTTGTTTCAGGTTTGTTGTTTTTTGTTTCCCCCTGGGGTACTTGGCTTCTCTCTAGCTCAGTCTGGTTTTCTCAGATGTCCTTTTTGGCAGGAATGTCAAGCAGTTCAGTTACTTTTACTGTAATAGGGAAGGACAACTTCCTAGCTCTAGTTTCTTGTTAAAAGCACTAAGTTCAAGTTTCCTTAAGCTCCATGAGGTTTCTAGTTTCAAAATCACCTTTATCTCCTTTCTCACAGCAGAAGTAAGATAAAAGGGGTGACTTCTCAGAATGTTCAGAATCCTTAACACGTATGTAAGCTGGGGATAAGATGAGAACTGAAATCCCTGTAATCAATTATTTAAAAAGCTGGGGATAGATCTGAATCTTTTTCTAGAAGTTTGAGTAATTTGTCCATTATCCAATTCTAGATGAAATGTGTATGGGCACATCAAGTGGAAGCAAGTGTTACCCGGATTTTCTTTTTCCGGGATACCTGAATTTTCAGTTGATCTGAACAAAGGGGAATCAGTTCTTCAACTTTGTTGAAATATCAGCCGGTGTGCTGAATAAATCTGACCTGCTTTGGTTAGCTATTAATAAGGCAGAAATTAATATTAAGGCCATATCAGGGTCATAGAGACCTCTTTTGCAAGCGGGAAGGTGTTGAACAAAGGATCATTTTCCTTTCATCCTTCGACTGGACTGTTATTCTAGCAGAGCCTCTCTTTGAAATTCTGAATGTCTTTCAGGATGTGTGGTGTTCAGCTTTTCCTTTGCAAGTGATTTGAGATACTCTTCTATAGAGATACATGTGCTTGGAAAGAGGAAAACTTAGTCGTGTCTCAACTGCTGTGTGGATTTCAGGATATTTGGGTCCCTGGGAGCAGTGCAGGCTTTGGATGTTGTTCCTCAGCACCCAAGAAGTAGATTCTAAAGACCTGAAAGCGATTGAATGACTTCAAAATACAAAGAAGAAATTAAGTGGAGATCTTAATGTATTCAGAGCTTTAACATTTTTTCCCCCCATGAAAACTAGCTTGCTTATAACAAAAGTAGTTAAGAAAGCAGCTCTCCTGGGCACAAAGGTATGTTTGGCTCAAGGTTTTATCCATACTGGTGGCCAAAAGCAGATATCTAGGGAAGAGTTATACGCTTGCCCTTTTCATATATAATACTTCTGTGAGTACTCTTCCTGCAGTTTGTAGTTCAGCAACTATTTGAGCAAGACCCGGTTTCTACATGTTAGTAGAAGCTCATCCTGTGGTAAGTTCACTAAATAATGGAACTGTTAATTTGTATTAAAAGTAACTTGCTTCCTCTTGTATTTGCCACCCTCTTCGCTGGAATACCCTGTGTTCTTCTTAATGGTTCTTAATGGTTCTCTTCTTCAAACTGCATTGTATGAGACAAACTGTTCCATCTTGCCTTTCCACTGCACTCCTTCGACCTACAGATGTGTTACCTCTTTTCCTTGAGAAAGACCTTAACTCATTGATTTCACTGGTTTATGAGCATTCTTACTGTATTATGCCCCTCATGAGTTGAAAAAATTTATTATGCCTGTGCTATCTGTTCTTGTAAACTGGCTTGATAATCCTGCATTTGGTGATGATGTTACATAGATGACAAAATACCTTTTTGCCAGCATAACCAAATGAGTTGGTGGTTGTGTTTGAGAGGTAGATTCCCCCTTCTCTCCCCCCCACCTCTATGAGTTACCCATAGAGCAGTGACTGAGTTACCCATAGAGTGAGTTACCCATAGAGTAGCTAATGAGTTACCCATAGAGCAGTGAATGAGTTACCCACAGAGCAGTGATAGAGGGGTACCCTGGGCTATGTTATTGACTTTTTTACTTATTTTTTATGGATGATTTCAGTCTATGTGATAATGTGTCACATTTTAGGTATACTTTGTGTGGGGTAGAGCGGGACTTCACTCTCAGCCTACATGTTTTCTATGAATCACTGAGTGGGACTGCCTGTATTGGCCCATTGTGTTTGAAGCAGGTTGGCAGTGATGCTTTCATGGCTCTTTTTTATGTGTGTGTCATCCTCTATAGCTTTCACGTACCAAGGTTGGCTTTCCAAGTCTTTCCCACCTTTAGTATGCCTGGATGGGGATGACTCCTGTGAGTTTTTGTCTGAAATCCCAGCTTTTTCTCAGAGCCAGTAAGAATTTGTAGGAGCTGGCTTGGTGACGGACCTGCTTATTTCCTTCTGAAACAAGGCGTAGCCTTACAAAAGGATATATATGTATTTGCTGCTGACACCTTGATTGTTATGTTTTTGGACATAGTCCTTGCTGGTAAATCATTAGTAGTAGGACCTATTTCAGAAATGAGTAGCTGGATGGACCTGATAGAAATAGGCTGAGTCCTAGCCAGTTTCTTCATATAGCCACAGTCATAAGCTTGTCCAGTTCCACACCCATGTAATGAGCAGTTTAACTTCTTTTTTTTTATCATGAAGTTAGCCCCTTAGGTTAGTTCTTAGGCAACACATTCTTGTAGTTTTACTGTTATTCTCTTTCTAGTGTTTAACCCAAGTTTAGAGAGAGTAATAACAGTAATTGCTGAACTGTGGGTTAATGCCCACTTCTGTACTGAAGAAGAGGTAGAGGTTTCTGGAGTGGCTTTTGGGAAGTGTAGAGTTGGGATGACAAGTTGAAGTGCTCTTGGTGGTATCAGCCCAAACTCAGGCTTGAAGAAACATGATTTAAGGTGATTGGTTAGAGCATCAGTGATGCTCCTTTGTTTTCTTTCTGCTTGGATCTATAGTACTGGCAAAAAGCTGTTTGGGGAGGGTAGTTTTCTGTAAGCATGTTTTTGATATCACTGGTAATAACTGTTGGGAGTAAGATATTTTTTTGAAGGCTAACATGTATAACTGTTCTTTGGCAAACTTCTGGATGACTTTAGTCCTGAAGGCAAAGGGATCTCACTTGGGTTGGAGAACAGTCAGTGGTCAGAGTTTCAGAAGAGAGCTGATCAAGCTGATTTGTCAACTAGCAAGCTATTAATCATAAACATGCAAGCTGCTTCAACATGTGTAAGCGAGGTAAACAACTGAGGAGGCAGAACAAATGTAAGTAGCTACAGTGTTCCTTGAGGAAGAGCCAGGAAACAGCAAGAAGCAGTTGGTAACTTATTACAGACTTCCACTTTATGCAGAGATACCCGAATTGACCACTCCACCTGTGGTGCAGTGTACATTAAATTAGCTTAAATTGCCCTGGAAGGCCTTGCTTGAGATACCATTCTTAAACTACTCTGACTCATTTTGTTGCTGTTGTCTGATACATCCTTGCCATAGATGAGATGTCTGACCTTACTCAAACAGTGGTTTGTAAAGCTAAGTCACTGATTAATTCTGCCTTGTGCAACTTAAAGCAGGAATAATAATAATTTTCAGCTGCATTCATATAGATAGAATGAAGAGTGCAGATTGTGTAGTCAATTAGGAAACATCCTGGCAGCCTTACAGGCTCAGAGCCTGCAAAATGCAGACTTTTTATGTAAAAAGAGGAATTGATAAATTACTGGCCTTGACCTTGAAGTTCTTGTTTTTATGTTTTTGTTGCATTTGTAGTACATGAACTCTGTTAGTGTCACAAGCATATTAATTCCTAGGAAGTTTCAGCTTGCTTTGTGACTGGTAACGTGCTCTCTTGAGTGGTCTTGCAATACTTATATCTCCTTCCCATTTAAAATCCTTTGAAGGAATTTACAAGAGGGTATAAATGCAAAATCTCAGACCTTGTACTATTGAAGCAGATGCCTTTTTTCCCAGCTTGAAGGCTCTTCAGTTTACTTTGTTAAACTAAAGTGAATTGGGAGAAGTGCCTGATGGCTTTTGGAAGACCTGTCTTGGGGGGGAAATCTAGTGTCAGAACGTGTAGTACTAAAGCAAAGAGATGTACAATGACTTAACTTGAACTTCTTCCACCCTTTGCTTACTGTTTAAAACCATTCTCAAAAGGTCATGTGTCTCTAAGATGTGTGCTTCTCCACTTGAAGGGATTATATTCTCATGAGAGTTACGTTTAGTGCTGTAACAAGTGGATTACTTTTAAGGAGAGCATCTTTCCTGCTTTGCCTAAGATCATAGTAATACCTGCAGGTGTGCTTAACCTGTGATTATGTACTTCTATAAAATCTAACTCCTTTTGGAGTCAATGTGTTCTTAAGAGCAAACAAGTGAAAGGAGGAGGAAAAACGGCTAGTGAGAGTTAGGGGTCTTTCATGTGGTAAGTTAACCTTTGCACGTATCAGCAGCTTTTCAGAGGTTGGAATTGGCGTTTGGAGGAATTCATGCTATGTTGTGGTCAAGTGACATTAATTGGGCAGTGGGTGAAACAGTACAGCTGTACTTAAACTGATCAAACTGACTACTTGATGTATGGCCCTCACTGGGGAAAGCATTCTTCTGATTCTGGTGGGAAGCCCATATATGTGGTTGGTTTTTTGCCAAACTTTCTGATAATGAGTCTTGAAATTGGGCAATGATTTATGTGGCATCTTGGAGTATTAGTAATTGTCTGTAAATTGTTACCATGTGAAAGCTTGTGACTAACTGAACGCAGGTTTAATGTAGTAGTCCTAACCGGAGCATGTAACAAGAGGGTATCAACTGATGCTCCTGTTGCTTTCCTTGCATCGCTTCTATCATCAGTTATTCAACCTGCTCACTCTGTTGCTTCTTGCTACTTGGGTTCAATGCCACAAGAAGAGATGGGACAGGACAACCTTGTGGGCTGGGAGCAGGATGTGACGGGGGCACAGGACTAGTCTTGGCAGTAAGCATTTGGTGATATCTAGGTGCCGTCTTGTCTGACAGCACTTGAAAGTTTTATTTAGTTTAATATTCAAGCTGCCAGTTTACTACCTAAAGCCTTTTTTTCTCACTTTCAGCCTCAAGTGACAGGTATAGAATACAGCATTGGCAAAGAACTAGTTAAGCGGCATTTTCTCCGAATTGTCTGCCTGTCTTTTGATATATGTGAAGCTCTCATAGTTGTGTCCATCTCTTGGCTTTCACCACTTCAGTTGTTTCTGTGAGATGACTGGAGAAATTCAGAGCCTGTCAGTCACTCTGAACTTTTGCCTTTTCTTTGGTTTGGCTCATGCGCGTTTCACCCTTAAATTTCAAATGTTCTCTTGTTACTACTTTATTGTAATAGGATTGCTGCTTCCTTTCTCTTCTGGACAGTATGTTTTCTGAGGTACTACGTCTTGCTTGAAACTTCTAAGTTGTGTAAAGAAGCTAAAGTGAGGGCAAAGTTTGTGCATTTTACTCATGTCAGATTTCCGAGGCTAATAAAGGGCCCCTGCGCATGTGTGTGCTTTGGAAGCTCGGAGGCGAACCTGATCAAAACAAGCTTGCATTCTGGGCCTTTAAGTGTGACTCTTCTCTGTAGTTACCCTAATTTTGGATGTTATCTGCAGGAACCTTCTTTTTGATCATCTTTGAGGATCTTTGATTACAGGTCCTTTCTTGGGAACTCTTAGGCTTTGCAAATTAAAGTTGCACTGGACGTACACAAGAGTAAGATTTTTCAAGTCATCTTAGATGACATCACATTAGTTTCTTCATTTTAAACCAAATTATATGTGCTTTATCTGTCACAAATGGCTTGGTATGTGCCTTGTTTTTTTAAAAAGGTGACCCCCACACTGCAGAAGTTTCAGTAATTACAGCCAATTTGGCAGATTGGATCGTGTGATCATTTTAAAGACTTTCTGGTACTTTGTCAATTCAAGTTTTTACAGGTTTGATTGTGGTCAAGATGGGGAAGCTATTCCCATAACTGGTTACTTTATCTCTGAAAGATGGGTGGTCTGGTGGGATAAAATCACAGTAACCTTTACTGTGCCTTTTGAGGACTGAACTGAAGAGCCAATTCACCAAAATCTGTAAAGTGTTTATTGCTGGCATTTCCAAAGATACCTTTATCTAGGCTACCTTGAAGAAGCATGTGTGTAGTCCTGAAAATCGCAACACTGAATAACTTGGAAAGGAATCTGGGTTTGCAGGCACTCTAAGGTGGTTTTTCCTCGAGAGACCAGGAGTACGTGCAAAACAAATGCTAATTTAGTTTCAGCACTCTTTTTAGTAATTCAGTCTATAAAAACTAAAGGCTAATAAAATCTGTTGATTTGCTGTTTAGTTGAAAGCATCCTTTCCTAATTCATGTCTTTCTCAATTTTCCTTTGCCAGTCAAATGAACAATATAAACTTGGGAACCTTGAGGGCTTGCTGCTTGGTATTTATGCCCCAGGCCTGTTAGCTTTGCTATGGGACCAGATACCCTTTGCTGCGGTACCCATTTAAGCTGTCATTTTCTGTTTGAAGACTTAGAGGTGATGTTCCTTGACTGTTCCATAACAGAAACAAACAAATCAGTTTTCACATTAGGAGCTGCAGTGATTTACAGTAGCAGTGGCCTTGCTGACAGTTCAGTTAAGAAAAACGTGTCTTCTGTTAGCAGTTTTGTCATGGTAAATAAGTATCACTTTTAATAATACCAGTTTTGATTTGCAGGCTTCCATTTCTGTAGTGTAATTTCTAACGTGAAGTGATTGGTATATAATGTACCAGAAAGCTTTGACTCATCCGCAGTGATGGACTAAAATTGGATTGCTGAGGGGGGTGCCAGTCTGGTTGTGGGCCCCTCCCGGCAGCTGGTACGGCACAGCAGCTGCTCAACTGCTGTTCAGCCCCATGTATTAAAGAAAACACACTTTGGTATCTGCTAAGTGTGCTAACTTGTGATTTGTAGTGGTCCAGCATCTGTGCTTCAAGCAGCTGAAGTCTCTGTACAGTGGGGACTGAGGAATCCTTACAGCTATCCAAAAGTAACCAGGCTGTACTTGCTCACTGCTCCCCTTGAACTACATTACAATACAGGATTAACTGAGTGTAAACTGCTACACTCTCTACTAGATGTGAGCATCTGTGTGCATATCCATGATGTCTTCCCCAGACTGTTCTTCCACCTGCTTGCTTGGATGTCATAGAAGAATACTTCTTTAGGCAGAAATATAGATATTGCTAAACCGTCATTGAAACTGTCAAACCACGGTAAGCCTTGGTAAAGGGGCTTTTTCCTGTGGCTGTGCCTGCCTTAACCATAGCATTAGTCAGCTTCTAGAAAAGTTCTGTCCTTCAAGAGAGGATGTTGAAGGACTCTGTGCTTCACTGAGGAGACTGTAAATTCCTGCAGAATGGCTAGCCTGCAGCTTGACCGAAAGCTGGATGTTGTGTTAGAACCTTAGCCTTAACTGGATTAAGCTAGTGTGGATGCAAAGCTGCTAGATCTGGCTTAGAGATCTCACCTTATGGACTGGGGGAAAAGCATGCTAATTCTGTGCCATAAGTCTGCATAGCTGTAACTAGTGCAGTACTCTGGCAAAAATTCATTGAAATGGAGGTCTTATCCAGGGACTTGCTGATCTGGAGTAAACCATAGCGATTTGTGAAGTCTTCGTGCATGAGTTGTTGCCTGCCGTGGAGGGTGCTGACTTTTGAGAACCATTTCAGTCATTTTCAGCAGCATTTTCTTGTGGTCACGTGGGGGACAACTGGTAGCTTCTTTGTCTCTTCCCTTGAGCTTTGTATTTGCCTTCTAGAAGGGAAACAATGTCTTTAGTTATGTTTTTGTACAAACTCCACAGATCACAGATCAATCTATAAACTGCCAATTAGCACTACTGTGATGGATTTTCACTTGCTGCAGCACTTAATTCAGCTGTTTCAGAAACACAGTTCATATACTTGGGATTTTTCATCCTTAAGCTGGTTGGTATCCGTCATTACCAGAAGACACAATAACTCCTAAAGTGTCAGTCTTTTGAATTTTCCAGTGATACTGCTTTTAGCCCTGAGGTTTATAAGAAATGCAGTCTGACCTTTGAGATGCAATCTGGTGCAAAAATGAACACTTGTGTTTTAGCTTAAACTGTCCCTCTTGAACCTCACTTTTGTTCCTATCCTCTACGGCAGTGATCTCCACAGTGGAGTCTGCAAAGTATTTCGTTGGGGTGCAGGAAGAAAATATATGTTGAAATAGAAATTTAATATCAGTGTTTATTTCATCTTTATCTCCTGCTAATCTTTTCTTGAAAAAGAATGTCAAGCCTATTGTAGAACCTTTTCATGAGACAGTGGCAGCCAGTCAGGCTATTTATAATACAACACTGTGCACTCTGTCATGAGTGTAAGTGGATCTTCCAACTGTTGTTTGGGCAGGTGAATATAGTCACACTTTATGCTGAAATGAACCAAGCAGTAGAAGAGGGAAATGAATAATATAATTTGATGTCTGTATACTGGAGTAAGCGAATAGTTTTAAATATTAAATCATGTTGTTTTACCAGATGAATGAACAGAAATATGTTCTTTTACAGGTTTTGGAAGGAAGGATGTTGTAGAGCACTTGCTACAGACAGGAGCCAATGTTCATGCTCGTGATGACGGAGGGCTGATACCCCTTCACAACGCCTGCTCTTTTGGTCATGCTGAAGTGGTTAGTCTGTTACTGTGTCAAGGGGCAGACCCAAATGCTAGAGACAATTGGAACTACACTCCTTTGCATGAAGCTGCTATCAAGGGGAAGATAGATGTGTGTATTGGTAAGTGCCTGTCACTTCTTAAATTGAAATTTTACCAGATAAATGTATTGTGCAGTTGTAATTGTTATCGTGCTGAACTTGAGATGAAAGATATTGCTTGTTCTTAAAAGATTCTAAGATAGCAGGTAGGTATAGCGATAGTCATTTAAGACTTAACTTTTTCATGGTGTATAGTACAAGCTTTGCTGAACTTGCATATGAAACTAAGCCGGGCAGGTTAGGTAAAGTCTCCTTGTCTGACAGTATTTAAAGTCTGAATATGGAGGTTTGTCTCTCTTGGTTGCTCTCAAGAAAACTAGCTTTATTAGGTAGAGTCTTTGCTTTTTGGGCTGCTCTATATGTTGTCTTAGTGGTTAGGAAGATGGTTAACCTTTCACTCTGTACAGTATGGGGAAATGTCTCATGAGTCCTTTGGAGCTTTCCAATACAAGTTACAGGACACCATTGTTCACAGTGGTTATATATCTTCAGTGTATGTGCTGTAGCCTGGAGCCAAAGCAATTTCAAATCAAATTGAACACTTCAATCATTTTAAATGTGTCTAGAACATATAAAGAGCTCTTCAGTCAGGATGTCTTTAATGTTTATAGTTTTTCTCAGTGTACTTAGTATTACTTTTTTTTCTAAATGGGAACTTCTATTTTTACTTTTTTATTCGGTTTTTTTTTTTTTTTTGTTTGTTTTTTTTTTTTTTTTTTTTTTTACCACTCAGATCATTTCCTTGAACTTATTTGTCAATTCTAGTTCTTCTCACGTCTAGTAACTTAAATAAAATGGTCTACTCAGCATTGTGGTTTTTATCGAACATGGAGAGAAAAGCTTAGTATTTAGGAACCGCAGTTAAATTATGAACATAAGATTGCTCAAGGAAGAAAAATAACTGTTACAGCTGAAACCAGGACAATAACATATAGAACATAACAAGGCACAATTTTCAGAATTTCGGATAATCTCTGTTTGCTTAAAGACTTGTTACAGTCCAGCAGAGAAAGCTGCATAACTTACAGAACAAGTTCTTGCATTAGCTTTATTGCTTTGGGTGGCTTGTCTAAAGGCTCTCTGGTACTCTATGGAGGAGATTGGGCAGGTCAGATCAAGATGGGAGATTGTGGTACGTCAATTTTGATGTACAATGGTGGCAGTGATTTGAGATTATTTAGATCTAATTTTGGTGATCAAAGAACTGATGATACCTTTAAAGGTATAGTCTAATTTAGCAAGTTGTGGCCTTGGTGAAAGGAAGTACGGAATCAGATTTATGTCTTGTATTACACAGAACTTCATTCTGTGTTCCACGCTCAGATTTGTTCTGTGACTCTAGACGTTAGACGAAGGGGACAAAATTTATAAAAAATATATAAATCATGTATAATAATATATTTATATAATGTAATATTATTTTTACATGAATTTAAAATATTTATATCATATAAATAGATGAATATAAATAATATTTGGTATGTGGTACTGATCAAATCCCAAAGCTCTTCTGCTGTTCACTGCAGTTGTAGGGTTCCTTGGAAGCACTGAGCAGGGCTGCAGGACTAGATGCAGTTCTCCTTACAAAGCTACTTGCAGGCAGATTGGAGTCTTGGAATCCTTTAAAAATTTATTTCAAACAAGCAGGCATGACATGGTTGTGCTCAGTTTAGTTACAAATATCCATGTGTGGTGTTCTTCAGTCAGATATTTGATCTGTGAAAGTGAGCGTTATTACTGAAGGCAGTGTCACCAGTCACTAGATTTAGTATGTACTGTAGTATGATGCTACTTTGGGATTTAGTTGATTCCATAAACCTGCTACGACATGAGTAAAGATAAGAATTCTATTCTTCCTTGTTTCCAGTGAGTTTGGTTGCAGTTTACATCTAGTGGGCAAGCATGTTTTGCTGGTTTTGCCAAGTTCCTGTTTATTTCCAGTGGTTTTATATAAAACTTTTATATTAAGGTCTTTAGCTTTTATCTCAAAGTCTTTTGAAAGAACACATTATGCGTAGGGATAATGAATAATGATTACTTAGGGCACAAATTCTAACTAGGAATACTTGAATAGCTTTCTGGAATATATTTGTACAGTGCTGCTATTTATACCTGTTACAGCAGATATGATGGAAGAAAATAACCTGTAAAAAAAACCCCAAACATATTCTTAAGAGTGTTCCTTTTTAAAGAATCAAGGCATGCTTTTTAAAATATATTAATTGAAGAACAGTCTTTGGAAATCCTGGCATAACCTGGAATTTATTGCTGAACTTGGGTGTCTGTCTGAAAAGCAGGTTGTGTAGGATTTGGTCATCCAGCCTTATTATTTGGTGACCTGTTCTTGGCGTCTTCTTTCAAATGATTTAATGGGAGAGAATTTTCCACTTTGTCTTCTCGCCTTCCCTTCTTCTGTGCCACCCCAGTTTGCATCTTTTCTTTGTCACATCTAGCATAGGATGCTGTTCTTTCGGCCACTTTGCAAGTCAAAAAGGGGAAAAGAGGTAACTGAACAGTGTGGAGATGCAGCACATTCATGAATAATGATTTTTCAGAGGAATACTCAAGGCACTGAAGCAGAGTGGGAAGACCAGCAAAAGCTGGGCAGTGATTGCACTACAGCTATAGAATGTTCTTGTGTCTAGCACTAGCCTTGGAATGGAGTGTGCATATTTGTGCTCAAACTACTATGGATACTCAGCTGTACAGCCAAGTTCAGGCTAATAGGTACAACTGGGAAGTTTATGTGGAAATTCTTATTTCTATACATGAACTGGAGAAAACTCATCAGGTTATGCACAAACTTCTACTCCAGGAAACTCCAGCAAATGACTGCTGGGATTTCTTGTCCTTCTATTTTACTGGTTGCATATTACAATCATAGGACAGTGTTGGAACTTATAGGCAGAGAATACAAGTGTGCCACATTTGGGAGGAATAGGGACTGTGGCTCTTTTAGGCGGTTTGTGTCCTGGCTCTGGAAGTGTGGGAGGTCTTGGAGGGTGGTAAGCAGAGCTTAGCTGGTTTGCTGACCATCTCTTACAATATATTTAGCTGCCGCAGATTTGTTTAGTTGCTAAGTAATTGAATCCATTTAAAAGCGTTGCTTGCTATGTAATCAATTTTTGGGCTAAATGTATTGAAGCATAAAAACCAATTGTTAGATAAGCGTTCTCCAGTATTTATGGCTTCTAGGATTGCTTTATCTGTCAGGAAGATGTATTTTCGGTGTCTGTGGACTGCTTCTAGGGCTAATGAAAAGTGGTTTTGTTCCTCAGTGTCATGTTTGCTCATGGAATAATGAATGAATGGTGAACTCTGCACAGTGTTTGGAGGAATGCTGCGATGTCAGGTTAGCAACTGTTGTGCAGGTTGGGCTGGAGAGAAAGGATCATCTATTTCTTCATCTGAAGGACTGTACTGCAGTCCAAAGATCCATATAGCTCACTTTTCTCCAGCAGTGGTGTGTAGTGAAGATGCTCAGGGTTAACGAATGGCTTGAGTATATACTTCTTTCTCATGGCAATCAGCAGTTTAGGAACTTGATAAAGCAGAGGCTGCATCTGGGTTGTGTTACATAGCCATTGGTATACAAAATTCTTGAAAGACAGGTCTAGTAATTTCTTAAATGCTGCTATACTTTTGACTTTAAAGGTGTTCCGTAGCAAGAGAATTTTACATTTTAGTAGTCTTGTAGCAAGAAAAGAACCCTTCCTTTTCTTCAAAATGTTATTCGCTGTGACTTTTATTGCAAGTCATTCAGGACTTTCATGAGAAATAGTGAATAGTCATTTCTGCTTGCACTCTGCATATCCTTTGTGATTTTGTAGGCCTCTATTTCTTCTTCCTTCAAATGTCTCTTTTCCAAGCTGAAAAACTTAAGTCTTCCATTGTGTTATCCTGTTAAATATTCTGGAATTATTGTCTTTTCTGGTGCTTTTTAGGTCAGGGGTTGATATGGGGGTACAGACATCAAAACTGAGTGTAGTAGATTTATAGGGTAACTTCATGTTGTTTCTGTTTTGGTTTTCTGGTTGCTGAACACTGAGTGGGAGTAGCTCCAAGTTATTTCCTGAGTGGTAACAGCTTCTTTAAAACTGTGTTTGTGCAACACACTTATTTTTTTGTTTCTTTGTTAAAAAACAGGCTAAAAATAGCCTTACAGAAGCTGTGCTTAAGTAGTTTTTTCTGGGCTTGCTTTGCCCTCCACTGTGTGTGTTTCTGCAGAGGCTATGGTTCCTGCAGAGTTTTTTTGTTTGGTGGGTTAGTTTTGTGCTTTTTCCCCCAGGTGGATTTCCAGTTAAGCGTTGTGAAAACTATTACAGGACTGCTAGCCTAAAAGTGATCTCAGGTGTCATACATCTGCTTAGTTTTTAAGGGCATCCTACACAAATATGCAACCATGAGCATCTTCTATGGTGATGCCGTGATTTATGGATTTGAGCATACAGGGCACTTATTTATTTCCCTAAAATTACCAAATTCTAGCTACCAAAAAGCTCCCTTCAACACTGTACAAGACTGTAGAAGTTTTAAAAAATTACTTCTAGTCCATGCAATGCTAAGAATCCATCAGGAATCACTTAATATGACACTAAACCAATGTTTTTACTGGTTTCCTCTGGGCTAGTTATAAAACTTCCTGCAAAGAACCTGTGGCATGATGAGTTTGCTGTCCCAGTGCTATGAAGCAATCTCTAATGGTAGTGTCAAAGTGCATTTGTCTCTCTTCTTGACCAGAGGACTTCTGAGGAAGTCGATTTTTTCCATTACTCTCTTTGCACTTGAAAGATACAGTAAGCAAGCAAACTAAAACTTTTCCAACCTAGCAGGCTTTTCAACCTACAGGTCCTCCCCTTAGCGTAGGGATCACTGTTATTTAAATGTCTTGATGATGTCAAAACATTGCTCACCCTGCTGTGCTTCCTCACAACTGTGAAAGGAGAAGAATTCATCAGCTATTACCTTCTGCTGTTATGTATCTTTAGGCTGAAATATGTGTTGGGAATATGATTTGACCCCTTCCTGCAGGGCAGATAAACCTTCTGGCAAGACTAAAAAAATCTATGAAAGGTATTTTATGGGTAGAAGTAGTGCACAGTAAACCTTAAAGGAATTGTAGAAATTGTAATTTGCCCACTCATTCAACTGTTCATCTGTTGGTCACCTTGTAAAAAAGGCATGTACAGCAAATAGTGAAATTATTACAATTTATGACACTTTTGGCCCTTGAGATTTTGGAATGCTCAAAGCGTTTCACCTTCCAAGCAGAAGAATTGTATTGCTCTAAAAGTTAGAGCCGCATCTGATTTTACTACCTGAAGATAAATCAAAAAATCATAGGAAGTGCTCCCAAAGAGCAAAATCGTGCTGAAGCCAGTTGTTTTTGGGGGTGGGGAGCAGGGGTGTGGTGTGGTGAAGGGCAGAAGCTTTAGCATCTTAACTGAAAAATTGTTATAGTGACTAAAGATTTAGCTGCTGGATTGGCAGAAACCTGTAAAAAGACTAGTAGCTTCTTAATGCATATTAAAGGGGGATATTGCTAATTGAGGTGCATTGGGAGCTGGTTATGCATGTTTGGAGAGATGTACTGAATTCCCGATGATTCTGTTTGGAGAACTGGTGCGCTAGAAGGAAGCTTAGATTCAGAGAGACATCTCGGGAATCCAGCATTCAGAGGCTAGTAAGTTCATTGGGAAGTGCTCTCAAGTGAGGACTTTATGTAAAATGTTTATCTATTCACAGAATCACAGAATTGTTAGGGTTGGAAGGAACCTCTGGAGATTATCTATGTTGTTTATATCAGAAGTTCTTGAATATTGTTAATGTTCCTGCTTTGGCTACAGAGTTGGAGCATTTCTGCTACTAACTACTTAGAGTTTGCAGCGGGAAGACAGTGACTTTATCTGAACTTGTTAAAGCTCCAGAACACTAAAGAACTTCAGAATGTTCTTGTGTGCCAGAAATGTGAGTTTTGTCCCAACAGGGCAATACAAATTAATCCTTACAATGGGGGAGCTACCCTGTGTGTTGGTTGCAGTTAACATTGGCATACAGAGCAAAGGTACCTTGTGGTAAAGTCCTTGTTAACAGCATCTATCTATTATCTGTCAAGATACATGGAATAAAACCCCTAGCTATTCTCAATATTTATTACTCAGATGTTCACTGATCAAAGACAGATCTGTTGTGGGAGCAAGCTTATCAGACTATTCAGGTTATGAATTGTTTTGGTCTGTTTCTGCTCTGTGAGTGATAGCATGTGTGTGGAACCCTGCTGCTTTGAGTAGCAAATGGTTTTAGATCCCGTGCATACACAGTGGTGCAAAGACTTAATATGCTTGTCTACTCATACTGTTTCTTCATGGGGTCTTTGTGAAACCCTGCGTGATAGCAACCATAGGATAAAAATTTCATGTTTTAGGTTGAGTGGAAGATGATTTTGCTTTCTCACCGGAGTTCTTCCTCATGGTTTTAAATAGTTTCATGTCCTCTAACCACTGGTTTAAGCTAAGTCAGTTTCTAATCGTTAATATTCATCACAGAAATTAAAGCTTGTTGGACTGAATCTTAGTACATTTCCTTATAAAAGTCTGTAGTTCATATTCCCTATTCAGAGGGACCTGAGAATAAGGATTTCTTCTCTGTGAGCTGGTGGGGATGGAGGAGCCCATGATTGGTATCGTACATTGGTAATTTGGAGGCATTGTAGTATTGTTGTCATAGTAACAGTGGACTGGAGTGTGAGACAACAGGGCTTTTATCAACAGTCTCTACAGAAAATGATTTAGGATATTTTACTGTGGTATATACAACTGCAGTGCTCCTTGGTGGACTTGGCAGAAGGACAGAAAAGTTGATCAATGCCCATATGTGAAGGATACCTCTTCAAGTATGTGACATCTGTGTGCAGCAGGTCTGCTAATGCAGTGCAGTTCGCAGGGGCTACTGTTATGGAAAAAGCTACTAAAATAAGATGGGGTTGGTTGTTGTAGAGGTTCCAGGAGATCCTTTCTGCTGGCATTTTGCAGCTGTGCACGTGTGGCTGTGGAAGATGCTTTATGAAGAAAATCTCTGTGAGCAGTGTCAGTCACCCATGTGTGTCTGACAAAGGTCTTGGAGTGCCAGGAGCCTTGAAATGAGTGGATCATTGATGCAAGGTGGGAGTGTCCTACCACGATGTTTTTGTGAGAGGACCAAACATTGAACTGATTAATCCTCTTCAGAAACAAAATCAGCAGTAAACTTCATAGCACTTTATGTGCTTTGTACAGATTGGGTGAAAAAGAGTTTTATTTCAGTTGAGAAAGGCTTGTCTGCAGGGTTATGCCAATAAAATGACTTCTTGTTTTTGTATCTGGTACTAGCGGTGCTGAAGGCTTGTAAAACCTGTCATGTTACTGTGTTACTTACAATCCTTAAGGCTATTGTTTGTATTATGGTATTTGTATTGCTGAAAGTTGATTGAAATTCAATGTCATGAAAATTGAGAAGGATTGCCTTGTCTGAGGATCTATACACTGTATATTTTGAAAGCCATCTGTCTTTCTGTTAGGTTTGAACTGTACTGACAGTTAATATGCTACAACCTGTCTGTGGGTTTAGACTTTTTCCCAGTTCTTTTTCTTCTTTCCTAAAATTCAGGTATCAAGAAAATTAGTCTTTTTGCCTTGTTTGTCTGCTTGGCACAGGAGAATTTGTGAAGAATGAGAAGAGTCAATATTTTATGATGTTTCTTTAGAAGTGTTGATTAAAACACAATCTGGTTACTTGCAGCAAAGGAGGGTGTACGATAGTGTGCAATGTGTGATATTATGTTGGAAAACTTGCTGTAGGGTGTTTATGGGAAGTAAAGTCTTCAAAAGTTCTGATGTTAACTATTAGCAAATTGAGAGAGAGGCAAAGAGGAAGTTACATATTATCCAGAACAGAGTAATGAACAGATACAGCTCCTGCAGACACTGAAACAGTTTTCAGATGTTCCATCCCAGTTTACAGTGGTTTGCTGAATATCTTGAATGTCTTATGAGACTATGCTACTGATTACTGTAGCATTATTTGCTTTTGGCATCTGAGAGGAACCATATGGTCTTAATGCAGTTCATGTGTGATTTAAAATCAATCTCTAGATATATGTGTAGCTGTTAAGGCATAAATGAGTGGGGCAATTCTAGCAGAGTTCTCTTATGTTTTCCTAGTCTAATGGAAAACATTGATTAAAGTATTACTATGGGATATAAAGGTCTTGCTTGTAAAAAATGTGCATGCAATTAAATATTTGTCATAAAGTGAGCAAAGGAGGGTGTCTATTTTTAATGATCTGCTCCTTCTGAAATGTAAAGCAAGTGCACAAAATGAACTATGGATGACTGAAGTCTACAGAAAATACTGAGTGCTTGCCTCTTGTTCTGTGTGGTCTTCAGTCCTTCATCAGCTAGGGCTCATTTTGAACACAGACTCCTGTGCCCCAGTGATTCATTGTTTTTCCATGTTTATACAAATGCACCGTTATTCTTAGAAAAAGCTATTCCTTTCTAGGAAAGCCTGAAGTGTCTCGTGTGAATCCTGCTGTGCTTGCTGCTTCATGTTTTGTCCAAGCAAGCAGTACTGAGTAATTCCTTGGTTAGGCATGGTGCTCTTGACCTAGTTATGGTGCTGGATACTGAACTTACATGTCAAGAGTTCAAGGGAGCCAAGAGGAAGTGGCTGCAGCAATTTGTTTTTATTGGGGTGATAAAAGGGTGGCATAGCACACAGGTGTGACCCAGGAGAGGAACGCGCTGAGATGATCTAACATGTGCCTTTCCCTAGCGTGAGACCCACAGTAGTGATGGTATCTCGCTTGACAGGTAGTGAGATTTTTGCTGTGTAGAATACTTGTTTGTCAAGGACCTAATGTTAGGTGATAGGAGGTGACTTGCACTGCTGGGTATAAGGAGGGCATGGCAGTGAGCAGTTCTAGGACTGGAGAACAAGTGGATATAGCTCTGTCCTTTAAGAGTGTAAAGCAATGTGACTGTTTTACATAATAATGTGGTGTAAGATAGTGGCTGGCAAAGTTTCCAAGGCTAATACTAGTACTGCTAGCTAGTCAGTTGTTCTATATCTGCTTCAACTTAATGTATTCTTAGCTTCCTGATGTTTACTTCAGAAACAGAATTTTTGAGAATACCCATGTCTTCTGGCCAGCCTGTAGCTTTATCCATGATTTCATAGACTGATCAGCTTGGTTTCATGTACTGAGATTTCATGTACTTCTTGTATTTCTTAAATATTTGGTAACTATGCTGTGGACTAATGATGAGTTTACAAAATTGGCACAAGGTTCAAGTCTTACGTGAAATATGCAAAAGTTATTTGGCATCTTGGGGCTTCTTTAATCTTAACAGTTTAGCTCTTAATTACATCAGAATGTTACTGTGTGTGCCATAGGCTGTGTGACTAAGTCACCATCCCTAGTAACAGTTGTGTGCTGTTGAAAGCTGGTAGGCACTAAAGTTCTCCTCTGGAAAAGCCTGGAAAAGGCTGTGCTCTTGGATTGTGCTAGGGTTTGAATCTCTTCAATGCGTATTTTTTCTGGCACTAAAAAGAGAAACTGGTTTTGATTATGTTTGTATTTTCTGTTTCAAAAAATGGGTAGATCCAGGACAGGTTCTATATGTTGCTTCCTGAGTGTTAGACTTTAGTGCACTGGCTAGACTTTAGTGCACTGGCCTTCTGATAACCACATAGCTAATTCCACGTGCAATCTATCCTGACTTCCAGGATTTTTTCCTGCAAAACTCAGTGGGAAGAAATGGATAGCATAATGTATTAGGTTTGCATGGCAGGGTTTGGGAGGGGATACGACACCTACAGAAGGCCAGTCAGCAAAGGCAGTAGCACCTGTGTGATAATGTGTTTGAGAGAGAAAAGTTACTGTGTGGGAGCAATTGCAGCTGGAGAGAAAAGTGAGCATATGTGAGAGAAACAGCCCTGCAGACACCGAGGTCAGTGCAGAAGGAGGAAAGGAGGTGCTCCAGGTGTCAGAGCAGAGATTCCCCTGCAGACCATTGTGAGGCAGGCTGTCCCGCTGCAGCCCATGGAGGTCCATGGTGGAGCAAGGGGATGCCTGCAGAAGGCTGTGACCCCATGGGAAGCCTACGCTGGAGCAGGCTTCTGGCAGGACTGTGTCCCCCTGGAGAGAGGAGCCCACGCTGGAGCACGTTAGCTGGCAGGACTGGTGACCCATGGGGGACCCACGCTGGAGCAGTCTGTTCCTGAAGGACTGCACCCATGGAAGGGACCCATGCTGGAGCAGTTTGTGGAGACTCACGTTGGAGAAGTTGATGGGGGACTGTCTCCTGAGCGGGAGACCCCACACTGGAGCAGGGGGAGAGTGTGAGGAGTCCTTCCACTGAGGAGAAAAGAGCAGCAGCAACAACGTGTGATGAACTGACCAAACCTGCCATTCCCCGTCCCCCTGGCTGCTGTGGGGTAGGAGGTAGAGCAAATGATAAGTTAAGCCCGGGAAGAAGGGAGAGGTGGGGGGGCACCACACATATGCAGGAGGAGATTGGACGTGATCTTTCGTTTCTCTTAACTCTCCTCAATTCCTTTTCCTCTCAGAATGCTACTTGTTGACCTGATTTGCCTTGGTGGCTGCTTTTGCTTTTCAAGGACACTAAAAGCAGGGCCCTCAATCTGTCAAGTGGGATATCAGGTTTACAGCTGACATTTGTTTGAGTAAAATTTGAAGTAGAAAGGTGAATTCATTCAGAGAAAAGTGAAATTGGGACCAAGCAATGAAGACCTGTCCTTAAAGTAGTTTTCAGCTTGGGATCTAGATGAAAGCATAAATCGCTCAGACAGTAGGGCAGCAGTTAAGATTTCTAGCTGTTCAACAAATAGTATACTAAAACAAATGCTTGGAGAGTAAGCAGCTGCAAAATTGTCACTTGCAAGGAAAAGGGATGTGATTTAGTTGTTGCATAGTGAGGCCTTAACCTGTACCATCTACAAATGGGCTAATGTTGGTTTGGGGTTTTTTTGGGTTTTGTTTTTGGGGTGTAGAGGTTTTTCTTAAAGCTCTTCTGGTTAAAGGGTCTTCTATTCCATTTTTTACACTAATAACATACATGTTCCAAATGACTACTTGAACACACGGAGATGTGATTCTTAAGCCTCTATGTGAAATGGGCACAAACTGAAACATGTGAGGTTCCCTCTGAACACTGGGAAACACTTTTTGCTGTCAGGATGACCAACCACCAGCACAGGTTGCCCAGAGAGGTTGGTGACTCCCCTTCCTTGGAGGGATCTGGGGCCGCCTGTAGTCATCTGGACACAGTCCTGGGCCACTGGCTATAGGCGGCCCTGCTTCAGCAGGAGGGGTTGTTCCAGATGATCTGCAGAGGTCCCTTTGACCTCAACCATTCTGTGGTTCAGTGTGATTCTGTGAAAAGGAATGCATGTTCATGGCTGCAAATAAATGGGATTAAATAAATTTTTAGTGTGCTATCTTTTATTGCTTGTTAGCTCAAAGAAGGATTTTGGGTTTGTTTTGTTCTTTTGCTTGCTTGTAACTTAAGCTTCTAAGTTCCTAATAGAAGCCCCAAAGCTTCCTCTACAGAATATAGCTTTTGGTGTGGATTCTGTGCTTGGAGGGAGTGTTCTGGAATGACGGAGCCATCTCTTGCATGGTGCAAAAAAAAAAAAACCCAACAAAAAAGCTGCAGTCACACTAAAGTTTTGAGGTTGCTGACTAGAGGACTGCATTCTGCATAACCTGTATATACTTTTCTTTCCTCACTATTAGCTGAAATGGAAAATTTTAACTTGAAAACTACTCCATCGAAAAAAGGAAACAAGAATATTTACTTCATCAAGTCCAGGCAAGATCAAGGTTTTGAATTACTGTTCGTGTAGGCTGAGCAGTCTACCAACTCTGGCTCTTTCTCTGAGGGCAGAAGGATATTATCAGCCTGCTGTGCTGCCCACAGCCTCTGCAACTTTCTGCTTGTTCTCTCTCCCCCTGCACATATTTAATCACTGATAGGCAGAACTTGGTGTACCAGGGAGTGATTTTGTTGTGCTTCCTACGTATACGGAGCTAATCATAGTTAACATGTACCTACTTATGGGGAAACAGTTGTGGGCAGTCACTGGGGGAGGAGGGAGCCTTTTAAAAGGGTATCTTCTTGTCCTGCTGGAAGAGCTCTGACTGTTGCAATGATGCTTGTGGTTTTGGTTGTTTGGTTCAGATCCTTTTCCCCTACTTTACTGTGATTAGATAAATCTGATCTCTGGAACATCTAGTGCAAACTTAATTCTAGAATGCATTGAAGTATTTTTTTAGTGTTTTGGGAAGTAAAGTTTATAGAATCTATGTATAAACCAGGACTCAGGCTATCTTGCTAAGAGGTTGAAACTTCAGTGAGCAAAGTCTAAAAGTACTTCTGAGGCAAACAATGGGGCTGAGACTAAAGTCTCTCTGAAAAATTAGAGCTTGCGTGAAAATAGGATAAAATCCTTTTAAAGTGATGCTTTGTAATATTCTTTTTGTCTAATTCCTTCTCCCCTCAAAGCAAACAAACAAACAAACGAACAAGATTTTACTGGGAGACCTTGTTCATGCTGCTGCTTTGCATATTTCTTATTGGTGCCTTGAAGCGTGTTTCTGAGAATTGTACATCTAAACTGAAGCAAAGTCTGACCTCTAAGCGTTGTTTGTGTTTCATGTCTTGCTGGGCCTTTGCTCAATTTGGTAGTTGCATCCTGTTACTGCAGGGACTGGTACAGTTTCTGCAGCATATGGATGAATGAGAACCTGTCTTTAGAAGAGCAGATCTGTGTCACAGAAGTGGGATTTTTGATATGGCTGTCTCTGTCCTTTATTGACCAAGTGGTCATTTCAGCCATAAAGCAAGAAATGCCCTTGTGAGGAGCTATATTCTAAGCTGTCTGCATAGAGTGTTGGTCTCCTAGCCTGTATTGATGCCCCAGCAGTTATTGTTATTGCTTATCTAATGACAAGGCAATGAAACATGCAAGCAGGTTTGGGTTTTTTTTATGAAAAATGCTATGAGTTTATCTAGATTATGTCACATTTGGTCAAAGTACAATTTCCTTACTAGAGGTAAGTTTCTTTTGGTTAGAAATGACCATTTAAGACCATGCGTCCATATAAATTTTAAAAGTGTTATCTCCAGGAACTGGCCTGCAGGATTACAGTCATAGAATGGTTTGGGTTGGGAAGGACCTTCAAAGATCATCTAGTTCCAACCCCTCCGCCGTGGACAGGGACAGCTTTCACCAGATCAGGTTGCTCAAAGTCCTGCGCAACCTGACCTTGAGCGCTTCCAGTGATGGGGCATGTACAGCTTTTCTGGGCAACCTGTTCCAGCCTGACATATGTTCAGGTAGATGACATCTCTGCTTTTTCCTTTGACTGATGCAATCACTCCATCATAGAAGACTACCAGATGAGTCGGGCATGATTTGCCCTTGGTGTCTCTAATCAGCTCCCTGTCTTCCATGTGTTTTGACATGTCTTCCATAAGGATTTGTTCCATGATCTCACTGGGCACAGAAGTAAGGCTGCCTGGTTGGTAGTTCCCAGGGTCCTCCTTTTTACCCTTTTTAGAAATGGGCATGATGTTTCCCTTTTTCCAGTCACTGGGGATTTGCCTGACTGTCATGACTTTTTGAATATGATTGAGAATGGTTTGGCAGCTACTTCAGCTAATTCTCTTGGGACTTTGGGATACGTCTCACTAGGTCTGATAGACTTATGCATGTTCAGGTTCCTGAGGTGGTCTTCGCTTAACAATGGAGTGACTTCATTCTGCAGTCTCTGCCTGGAGGTTCAGGGGCTTGAGAGATGTGGGAAGGCGCAAAAGAATTGTTGAGTGCTTCAGCCTTCTTCATGTCAGTTGTCACTAGTTCTTATGTTTTACTTAGTCTTGCTTTTCTAGCTAACATTTCTGTAGAAGCCCTTCATATTGTCAACCTGTGCCAAATTCACCTCTAACTGTGCCTTAGCTTTCCTGATCCCATCCCTACACATCCAGCCCGCATCCTTATGTTCATCCCAGGATACATGTTCCTGGTTCCACTGCATCCCTGTTTCCTTCTTGCACTTTAGTTTGACCAGAAGGTCCTTAATTAGCCATATTTGTCTCCTGCATTCCTTGCTGATTTCTTACATGTGGGTATTGAGAGCTCTTGCACTCTAAGAAAAATGTCGTTAAAGAGCTGCCAGTTCTGTTCAGCTCCTTTGTCCCTGAGGGCAGTTTCCCAGGGGCCCCATCCATTAATTCCTTAAACAGCTGAAAGTTTGCTTTCCTAAAATTCAGAGCCCTGACTCTGTTCTTCACCTGGCCTATATCCCTCAAGATTGTGAATTCCACCAGGGCATGACCGCTGCAGCTCAGGCTGCCACCAGTCTTGACATCCTCAATTAGTGTGTTGGTAGGCAGTAGGTCTGTTAATGCTTCTCCTCTGGGTGTGCTGTCTGTCACCGGGATTAAGAAATTATGCTCGACACACTCCAGGAGTCTCCTGGACTGCTTACAGATTGCTGTGCTGCTTTTCCAGCAGGTGTCAGGGTGATTGAAGTCTCCCAGCAGGATCAGAGCCTGTGAGCATGATGCCTCCTGTTGTTGAAGAAAGAACTCTTCATCAACAAGCTCCCCTTAGTTGGGCAGCCTGTAGTAAACACCAGCCATGAGGTTTCCTTTGTTGGCTTTGCCCTAATTTTTACCCGTAAGCTCTCAACTTGTTCACTGCTGTTTTTCAAAGCAGCTCTGTGGAGTCAATCCATGGTTTTTTTACATAGAGGCAACCTGCCTGTTCTTCCTTCCTTGCCTGTCCCTTCTGAACAGTTTTGAACCATTAATTGCAGCACTCCAGTTGTGTGATTCTTTCTACCATGTTTCAGTGGTAGTGATTAGATCATAGCTTTCTAGCTCCACAGTGGCTTCTTTCCTGTTTGCTGCCCATGCTGCATGCATT
This sequence comes from Strigops habroptila, assembly GCF_004027225.2. Taxonomy (NCBI): domain Eukaryota; kingdom Metazoa; phylum Chordata; class Aves; order Psittaciformes; family Psittacidae; genus Strigops; species Strigops habroptila. The sequence goes on from NC_044283.2 coordinate 46,889,495, forward strand.
GGTATAGAGGCACTTCTGCTGGGTCATCGACTGTGTCACCTTTCTAGAGGAACATGCCCTAATTCATTTGAGGCATTTCGCAGGTGATTCCCTCTTGGTTCCTAATATGTCAGCAGTCCCTGGCTTTTTGTTCAAAACTCCATCGCTTTCCCCCACTACTTGTCTGCTGCTGTCTCCTGCTGTTGAAACTTTTTGTTTCTGCCTATGCTGTTGGAGAGCACTGTTCTAATTGCCTTTACAATTTTTTGCTTCAGCATAGTGGGGACTAGTGTTGCTTTTGTAAGCTCCTGTTCATCTACTTCATACTCCTATGGTTGGCATATTTTTCTCTTGCTCTGTCTGGCCCCAACAAAGAACAAAACCAACATGCTGGTTCACTGGGAATAAAGCCATTGTCTGGGGTAATGGGAAAATGAGATACCCTTGAAAAAGAGAAGCAGGGAAGGCAAAATGATGAGAAGTGCATGCAGCTGATGCTGACCCACCAGGACTTCGACTTGTAATGTTAGGTATACTCTTAATTTGAACAGCAAAATGATCCTTTTCAACTCCTGTCACCAGCACAAGTCCCTCTACCGTCCTTTCTGGTGCCAACCAGAGCATGTCGTGTCATTGCATGATGAACTGGATTGGGCAAGCGATCATTTTTCTCATCTGCCTTGTTGCCTGACCAAACATTTGCAGCCACCCAAAGCAGGGTGGGCAGCGTAAGGCTGGGGATGGTGATTCTGCCAGCCTTGTCTAGGTGAAACTGTAGCCTGTGAGAGTGCTGTTTTGCAGGGAGACAGCTTTACAATACTTTGTAGTCCTTCAAAGATAGGGTTTTGGGGTTTTTTTAATTGGGATGGGGGTATAAAGGCTGCATGCTCTCCTGCTCTCTGCCTCGAAGTGTTGTCTGTTCTCATCCTAATAGAGATGTTCCTTACTCGCGTGGAGCCTGGTGTTTGTACCCTTCCATCTCCCCTTAAAGTTAAGCACGGTTCTGCATGGCCCCTTTGTCCCAGGGGTCTTGAGACTAGCTGGACAGAATTTCTCAGCTTAGCGAGGTCCTCCTTAGTCTTTGCCTCAGAGAAAAAACAGCTCTGAGCCTGGAAGATCCACTTCAGTCTGCCATCTGAGCAGTAAAACCCTACAAAGCAGCTGTGGTAGCAGGTCTCTGAAGTCTTCAGCAGTTAACTGTTTGCAGCCACCTTTGTTGCTGGAGATCCTGTCGTCTGCAACTTTTCCTTACTTGTCCAACCTGTACCCATGGGGACTTCTACTGTATTTCTCCCCAAATTCTCTTAGGGATTTAATTGCTAACCTTGCCTTTATTCATCCTTTTGTGCTCTTTCATGTTTGTCTGTCTCCTACCAAATGCAATCCTATCCTGTCCCTGAACTGCCACCTGGTTATCATCTCTTCTTACCAAAAACCACCTGCAGTGCTCCCAGATATGTCTAGTTATTGCCTCTACCCTGGCTCTGAACTAAGTCCTTCGGTGTGCTTAGCCGCTCTGCTCCATAATCCTCTCTTCATTCAGCTTTGTCTCACTATAGAGGGACAGTCAAGAGCAGAGGACCTGCTCCTCTATTTTCTTCCAACTCCTCTTGGCTGGGCTAGCAGTGGTGTTTGAGGCCATGGATGTTATCAGGTCAAGTAGTGATACCACTTGCACAACCTATAGAGCTGTGTGCAGCCTCTGTGGTCATACTGCCTCTCATGTTTTCACCTTGTAATTCCAATGGCTGATGAATATAGTCTTTTTCTTAACCATACAGCCAGGACTGGGATTGCTCAGAGAGGTGGAGATTTATCAGTGATACAGTTGTCGTTAATATTATTAGCTGTGTATCTTATATTCAACTTAATGTTGTTAAGAGTAGGGTGCTACAACTTTTGTTATATAGAGTCATTTAGCAAAAAGGCTTATGTATCTGGTAGCTTGCCAAAATGGGGTTATTGGATCTGAATCACAGAAGCATAATTTCTAGGCAAGAGGTCGTTGTTCTTGTAACATGAGAAAAGCTTCAAAACCTCAGTAGTTTGATTTACATGTAGAATGAGTTAGGGGAGAAGATGCCTTTTAGCATTGGCTGAAAAAAATTGAATAGTTTGGATTCCAGTGTATTGTCTACATGTTCTCAGAATATGGAAGTAAATGAGCACATTATGTTTCTTGTCAAGTGTAATGTTGAAACATGTCCTGCGTGGGACTAGTACTGAGGTATGCATGTTCCTGGGACCTAAGGTTGGTGAGAGAGTGACCAGCTTTAAAGGTATCCTTTAGAGAGATAGTGCATATGTTGTAAGTCAAAAGGAGGGCTTTTTCTTAGGCTGTTTTCTCTGTAACTTGGTACGTTGGAGGTAAGTAGATAAAGCTACAGTAGTAAAAGCTACAGTGATATGGTTTGGAAAGGACCTTTGGAGATCATCTCCGGAAGGTGAAGTTGAAAAGGGGGAAGAAAAGGTATATACTAAAGCTAGGGTAGCTGGAAGGGACTGCAAGCACAAGTCAGTGGGACACAGCGATGAAGGAGCTGGTGGGGAGAGAGCTCTGAGGAACTCTGGAAAAGTAATTAAAAGCAGTAGGCAGATTTAAATACAAATGCTTCTGGGCAGTCTGTCTGTTGTTCTTGCTTTTTTCACTAAACAGTCAAAGGTTTGGGTGTGTTGGTTTTTGTACTTACGTGCATCCAGTTTGAAACCAAATGTGAACTTTCCATCAGCATTCCTCTAAGTACACTCAGGAAGCTCGTGGATATTAGACCTAGACAATCTATAACAGAAATATTCTCATCTTTGGTGCCTAATATTGGAACAATCAAACTCAATTTTATTCCCACTGTTTTTCCATTGTATTTTTCTTTCAATCTAAAACGTTTTCCTTTGGTGCACTTCTAACTGAGGCAGTATGAAGGAGGAAGGTCTGAGTATTTCGGTGATGGTCTGTGTGTAGACAAACTCCCACTGTTTTTTTTCTTCTAATAAAACTTACTTCTCCCTTGTTGCTGTGTAAAGGTACCAGAGAAGTTTTTGCTGTCCCTTGTTGGTGAAAGTGTGAAGGTTGAAACTGCCAAAAGTAAAAATGTTTGCTCTTGGTGGGTTTGTAATTTGACAGCGAAAAGAGTGTTGGTTGGCTTTATGGTTCAAAATACCTATGCCAGGAGGCTGTGGGCCAGGTGTTTAATTTTAGGATTCATCCTGCTGTAGCAAGTTGGCAGTGATCTGAAAGGGTTTGTGGTTGTAGTTCATGCTCTGTGCAATACTGTAACTTTTTTATTTTTAATTTGGTGGGAAGAATGTGGCCTTTCTTATCGCTAGTACTGATCTGGTATAATAGCAGTGTAATTAAATAAAGCATTTCAGATGGTATGTGAAGATCAGAAAGTGATGCATTGTGGCAGTTGCAGTGAGGGTAAAAATAGAACTCCATAGCAGTCCATGTTAGCTCTATAGTTAAGCTTACAGGACTTCAGTGTTCATATACAATATGAAGAGTCAATTAAAAGAAGAGCTTCTGTACACACTTTGTACAGTATAGTCTGTAGGAAAGGAGAGGATAGCCAGATAATGTTATTACTAGATTAAGGGCTCTGCCTGCAGTACAGAAAAATAATAAACCCCAATGTCCCCACTGTCCAGAGAAAATAAACCAGCATATCAAAATGTGCTAATTAACTTCGTTCCAGGAGTGAGTTTGTAAGCACACACCATCCTTATGCTTGCCAGTTAACAACAGTCTCTTGACAGAAACTATTGCCACATTTCCTGTTCAGGCTACTCAGAAACCATCGTCTAAAACCGGTGTGCAGCGTTTGAAATCCAGAATAGCTGCAGTTAGCTACAGTGGCTTGTTCTGTTGTGTTTCATTATAAAGAGAATGTTTTTCTCAAACAGGAGATCTGTCTTGACATTTTTACACATCCCTGGTGCATTGAAAAGGAAATTGAGACACATGCGTTGTATCTAAATCTCAAATACCCTGTGGTTAGAAGAGACTTTGTGTTGGGCTAAAGCGTTCAAGGTTTTGAACAAGCAGGAGAACATTCAATTATAAGCTACCTGTGGTTTGCAGGGTATAAAAGTACAGCTGCGTTACACAGCTAGGCTAAACATCAAATGCTGGATATCTGCTGTTAATTCATGTTGATGGCAACATTGCTCACATGGAGAGCTTTTTGTGAGATTATGTACTAAAAAAGTACGAAGAGGATAGAATGAAAAGAAGAAGATGAAAGAATAAGATTTCTGTTATGACCTGGGTTTGTTTCCTTTGTTTATCTGCATTCTAATACAGTCTTTATTTGTATGATTGGGTTGTTTTTTTCTCCCAAGGTGCTACTGCATTCAATTCACAGGGTAGATCAATCTCTAGGACTGAACAAGGGAGCTATCTGCAGGACCATACCCTTCGCTGTTGGAGAGGCTGGAATGGTTATGATGAGTGGGATGTGTGATTGCAGACACAAGGATAAGTCTCATGGTTATAGCAGTTGAGTTCTGACTGGTTCTTCTTCTGAACCTGGTTTGTCCAGTTCACGTGCGTGTTCCACAGACAATCACAAATTCAGGGTTTTTGCAGGCAACCAGTTTAAGCACTGATAGTAAATTTTTAATGCATTTCCCTAAGTTTTTTAAATAAACTAGAAAACCTGACACGGAAATTGTATGTTGCAAGTCCTACCAAAACCCTTCATGGTTCATTAACATGATTAAACAGGTTAGATACACAGCATAATCCTTTGTCATTTTAGCCAGGAGAGCAGCTGAAAGAAGTACTGTGGTGTTATCTTCTCTGTGTGCTAGCAGATGTAGCAAGGAGGTGCTCTTGCTTGAGTTTGGGCAGGACTGCAGTATTAAGAGGCTTGAAAATCTGTGCTTCTGTTTTAACGTTGGGCTCAGACAGTTGCAGATCCCTTGGACATCTCTACGCCTATTACCTCTCATTTTTCAAAGCCTTTCTTCGCACATAACCTGCCTCAGCTTGGCTTCGTATGCTAGTCCAATCCTCCAGACTAGTCAAATCCCAGTCATTCCTCTCTCCTGGTCTTTTTTCCTGGACTTTTTATCTGAAGTATTATCTCCTCCCCTGCCATGTCTTGTTCAGCTTTCTCCCCTAGCTCATTGTCCCAGGCTTTTTGCCATGTGAATCCTTCATTGTCTTCTTATCCAGTGCATGCTATCTCATCACTTTGCCTGCCTGCTTTCTCTTGGTAGACACTTAGTTGCTGGTTCCCTCGTTTAGAGTCTTACCCTGATGCTTTTGGGACAAATGGCTTCTCACTTCTCTGGAATATAAACTCACTAGCAGGGTCCAAGAGAGTAGAGAGACGGCATACCAAGTGTGTCTCCCCTCTCTCCATACTCACTTTCTGTACTGCCTACTGTGTTTAAAAAATAATCTGCAAAAAGTCCTGTTCACTTCCTGCTGGAGTGCGCCTGACTGGCTTGTGAGGCTGGCTCAGAGTCAAACCTGTCCGTGAGTAAGATCTCTAAGGGGGTGGTAGCATGTATGGCACAGATGGCATCTTCAGAAACATGGGTGCCAGGCCTTAACAAGTTTATGTGAGCACGTGCTAGCTGATTTTGTTCTGTTTTATTTTTCTCTTTATCTTGACATGGGGGGGAACACTACAAAGAAGAAACCTCCTAGGAGAAGCCCAATCTGCCTACTTGAATCTTCTTTCAAAAAGGAGGGATAATTGCACCTTCTTGGCAAAGCACAAAATAAGTGAATTTACTTCATCAAAGCACCAGACTTCTGCAAAAATTCAGCTTAGGACAAGCATGTAGCATAGTGCCCTGCAAGTTGAAATATATGAAATTTGGCAATATTAAAAGCATTTAAAGATGGAATTGTAAAAGAGGTTTGAGTAAACTACCAGTTAGAATTTTAATTTAGAGAAAAAATATTATTTTTGGAAAGTCTTTTGCTGGTTAAAGTGATATATGTAAGATAATATTGGTAATTACTTTTGTTTTGGATTGGATAATGTTATTGTTTTATTCCCTGGAGAATCCTGTCTTTCAAGTGTCTTTGCACCCTTAGTTACAAAAAGTGTTGGGAAATATTTTTGTCTTGACTCCTTCAGTCCAGCTGTATCTCACAGACATGGTCATATGAGCATAAACATCTGCTGGTTTTTGTCTCCTTGACATTGAGTCTCTGCACCTCTGTACGCTGTCCTGTTACTCACGCTTGTGTGAATTGTATTAGTGCTCTCAATTTGTGATACGTTGTGCTTATTTTACACAACATTGGGGAAATGGAGGTCTTTTTGTCAGACCTCTCATGTTGCTGTGGGCTTTGTTTTCCAGTTCTGTAGAAAATCCTTGATCTTGGGGGGGGGGGGGGGGAGCAGCGTGGATTGCATTGCTGTTAGGTTGTTTCTTGTCAAAAGCGTTCACAGGTGAAATAGTGTTTTCCTTTTTTAATGAGCTTTTCTAGATGGTAATTTACTGTATCAATGCCTTCCTAGCCATATGGTTGCATATTGCATGCTAAGTATTTTTATGTACTTGAGTTTTTATGTGTTAATAAGCTTAGCAGGGAAGAGAAAAACCAGTTAGAATAATAGCCTCTGAACATCCAGACTGCAGGGTACTAGGCTACACATCTTACCCTATTTGTTACACTTCTTGAAAGCAAGCTGGAATGCTGTAGTTAAGATTTTGTGTGTGAGTGATGAGCCACTGAAAGGCTGGAGTGTTACTGATTTACAGAGGCGGGGTGACTTGGGATATTCGGCATGAAAAGGAACAGGAGTGGTAACAAGCAGCAGTAGTGGTAGTAAAGGCAGGAGCAGGTTACACAGCAGACTTCCTGGTGGGAGTCAGTGAATGCACAGCTTCCCAGCAAGCTGTCAGGAGGAACCCAAAACTGAGTACTGCAAGAGATTCGGGGTTCATGTTTATCATGCAAAGTCATGTGATCTTACTATACTTTAACTTGCCAACTTAGCCTTATTCTGGAGAAGATCCTTTGCTGCAGTGCTTGACGAAAAAGGGAAAGAGAAAAAGAGAGAGGGAAAAAAAAAGGGAGGGAAAACATAAAGACAATTGTGCAATGTGTGTTTATGCCTACATCATGCCGAGGAGACACTTAACAGTAAATAATCTGTGCATACCTGAGGTAAGATACTGTTTCTGCTTTCCCTGCACAGTGCTGCTGCAGCACGGAGCTGATCCGAACATTCGGAACACCGATGGGAAATCTGCGCTGGATCTGGCAGACCCTTCAGCAAAAGCTGTGCTCACGGGTAAGATGCGTACATCTCTCAGCAATGTTACCTGTAGTTCGTTTTGTGTGTTGTACAAGTTCAGCATCGTAAGAGCCTTCTGAATTTTCTGTTGTGTAAGAGCATTTTAAAACTGTCTTTTAGCAGATTTCACATTGATGTAACTGTCGTTAATCTGCCGTGCTGCTGTAGGTTTGCTTATTCTACTTATGCTAATGCTGTATTTTTCTGTTAAAACATCATTCAATATTCACTTTGTTTCTGTGGGGTTTTTTCTTCTTAATTTTGCCCAACAGACATATTGAATAGGAGCCCCCAGCCCCTGCGAAAAAAGGAGATAAAAATCAGGTCAATTGTTTTAAGACCTTCATTGTTAAGCAAGCAAGGACGTTTGTGTAACTATAAAAGTACCTGTGATCTGAAAGACAACCTGCTACCGGTTACAGAGATCAATATTTTGCTGCATATTCACATGCTACCCTTTCTTTCCTCTTCCTAATTAGTTATTTTAGGTAGAACTCTTTCTCACCCACCAATTTTTTCATTTTTAGGGGTTATTAGCTGCCAAAAAACATTTCGTGAAAATATTCTACAGATACAACTTTGTTTTTACACAGCTTTGGTTTTTTAATAAATTAACTGTTGTAGCATACCAGTAAGCATTAAAAGTATAATATAGTAGCCTGTCAAATCTGTATCAAGTAATACATGGTCCTCTCTGCTGATTTTGACATCTAGGAAAAAATGTTTAGAACAAAGTAATCTTGGATTTTAAAATGCACACAATTAGATTTGTAGAAGGGGTTCAGCAGCTGAGTTTCATTTGAAGAAATAGCTATTTTTCTTTTTGCCTTTATTTCCCCCATTCTCTCTCTTTTTATTGATGGCTTAATTTATAGGTTATGTGCTGTGCAACACCCATATTCTTTCTTCAGACAATGTTCAGAGTACACCAGCTCCCTCGACTTTGTCAGGAACATTTCCTCATCTTCTCTTCAGCGCACTGACTGTTATACATAATTTTCTACAGCTCCGCAGTGATCCGAGAGTGCCTTTGGAACAGAGCACTTAAATACATATGATTTAGTTTAATTACTCACTGTCAAATTTAAACACGTTCCTACAGTGTTAGCACTAATGTTAGCTGTGCTAAGCAGGCTAATCTGACTTTTGGCTGTTAATGGGTCCAATTGTACAGATGCTGAGGATGGAAAGAGCACCAAGGAGTCAAGGTACCTCAAAGGTGTTAATAAATATTTGGCATTTAGTTGTGGGGAACCTGGTATACGTTAAGGGGTTCCATGCTTTGAGCTGCTCTTCAGGCTATGCTCAAAGGTCAAATTCAGAGGATAGTGGAAGACTTAAGAAGGTCTGTGACAGTGATTTCACCTTGGCTCCACTGAGTTCTCTGGGTACTAGGTCACCACCTTGTGCTTTAGGCAATAGGGAGGGCAATGTGTCACAGCCAGCAAGTGGAGATGGATTAGGAGCAGCCCTCTGAGAGTGTCCTGTCAAGTGCAGCAAGCGTCCTATGTCCCTGACCTCACCCCTCGTGCCTCACGTGAGCATCCAGTGACTGCAAGCTTCTGCAACCAATGGATGTTACCAGGTTGTGCATATAAACACACAAGCACAGAGCCACTTTTGCTGCTATTTAGGTTTTGTTGTTCATAAAAAGACGTAATTTTTGTATGTGTGCATTCTTCCTAGCAAGAAAATCAGCTTTGGTTTTATCAGCTTTGTCCTCAAGGTGGCTCTTGGCTACGCTGAGCTTTCGCTATGCTGTGCACCTGAGCTCCAAGCTGTGTAAACAGGGTTTGAATCAGGCTGTAGCTGCCGTATGATGCACAATAACTGAAAAAGCTGACACTGGATACCATTTAAATGGAAGCTTTCTATTAAGAGCTTTATTTTTCTGGATGCTTCCCTGCTTTCTAGTATCTATATTAGGCTGCTACTTTCTTATTCATTTTCCATATGTTGTTACCTTCAGGTCTTGCTTCATTCCTCTGGAAGAAGGGGGTTTAAGGGATTTCTTAGGATCTATCTGGCTTGGGATAATCTTTAGCTACAGCAATGCTTTGCAATTAGGTGCATCAGAACTTAAAGGTATTACTGGATTAAGGATGAGTGGGATGTATTAACTTAGTTTTCAGTATTTAATGTTGAATGGTGGGATTTTAAAAATGTTTATATTGAGAGCTTTTAAAAGTGGAGTGATCCTGAAAGCACAATCTGTAATTGTGACTTTGCATCTTTAAATGGCATGTGTGTCAAGGCTGTCCTCATGATGTTATTTTGGCTTCCTTTTTCTATCAGTGTCTGTGACCATGATAGACTTTTCCATATTGCTGCTGTATTGATTGTTGGAGAGCAAGGTTCCTCTTACAACTTTTTTTACCGATCATTTACATAAGTTCATGCATTGATGTTAATCGCTTTGAAAATGGACTGTGATTATAGTCTCTCTTTGATCTCCAGCTTAGCAAAAATGAACAGAAGACTTGTTGGTAGTTGATTAAATCTTTTCAGTTTGATGAAGAATTTGGTACAAGTTTTAAAAGGGACATTCTTGCTGCATAAAAAGCGTTTCTGGATGCTGAATCCACAGTGATTTGTTCTTTCCTGTCTCCCAGTCCAGAATAATGTATAGTATCTTTTTCTCCTGAATTACAGAAAGGATATATAATGCAGTAGTTTCTGGGATGACTTCCAGCCATTTCCTTGCAACGTTCTCTTAAAATGTGCATTTTATAAAGGATACCTAATGCAAATCAAAGGCTAATATTTTGATGGAAACAGACTTTGAAAACTTCTTTGTGGATTAAAGTGAATTTTATAGAAATTAAACACCCAGTTCCAGATTCTTAAAAAAAAAAAAAAAAAAAAGAGAGAGAGAGAAAAAAAATTTAAAATTTATATAATAGGGGAATTTGCTTTTTACTGCTTAAACAGGAAAGTAGGGGTTTTGGTTTGTTTTGGTTTTTTCCCTTCTGCAGGATAAGCAGCATTTGTGTGAGCGAAGCACTGATGGAGGGCGCGAATATTTTTTTGTTTTTTAGCATCTCTTGCTATTTCTGAATCAGGTTGTCAGAAGAGAATTGTAATCCCTTCGTTCTCTAGGCTGAAGTGGTAGTATGGGCTCCAAAAACATATCGCATCTAAAAACCAAAGCTGTTACATCAGATTAATATCCTAGTTCATTTTATTTTAGTTTAATTGCCTTTGGGTGTGTGGTTTCTGAGATGGGGACTCATCCTTGTTGCCATACACAGCACTGTGGGACTCCCATCCAGAACAGGGCCTTTGGGAGCTTTTGTGCTACAAGTCATATCAGTCTTCATTATTCTCTTACCCTGCTTATTGCCTCTTTAAACATTAATATCCTTTTATATCTTTCCTGTACAGTATATGGAGAGCCAACAATATTGTTAATGATTTATGTGAATGATTTATTTGATTTTTCACACAGTGATGCTTTTTGGCCACTTCCCTGTATTATCTGCTGTTTTGAAATGCTTTCTCTACATGAATGGTGTTCTTTGTTCTTGAGAGGTTTTCAAAGCTGTTAGCAGGGGCTGAAGGCAGTTTGGGTAGTATGTTCTTGACTCCTCCATGCCACTGTTTTGCAAGGTTGGTTTTGGTTGGTTTCAAGGATTACAAAAAAGTTTTGAAACTGCTGCACCTCCAGATTGAAGAAGGTTTCTTGGGTGTGAAATAATGTCTTATTTGTTAATAGAATCAATTTTCAAAATTAAACAAGACTGTGATCTCCCTTCTTACTATGGAAACTGTGTCCTTTACAAAGTGCTTAGGTCTGTTGAGCATTTCTCACTTTTGTTTTTTGGATGTGAAGGACAGCTTCACATGAGTGAGAGTACAGCTGGGCTCAGGTTGCTAGAGGTGTTAATGAGGATTCATCTATTTGTCATGTCAACTTTTTAATTTGTGGGGAGCATTAATAATTGTGGGAAGTCTGTTTATTGCATTTATTTATAACATATTTGCAGATATATAAATTGATAAATATATAAAATAATACATAAACATATATTTGCACATATAAATTTAGATAATGTATATAAAAATAATACAAAAATACATGTGTACAAATTTTTTAAAGTGAACTGCCATCTAGGTAGAACTTGCCTACAAGGAGGGGAAAAATCTGATATTTCACTACAAAACGTTTACTGAACTTTAGAGAAAATGGATCCTAGGTAGAATTCATCCATTTTAAAATTAGCAGGAAGACAAGAAGCTGTTTTAGTTTGGATTGATTTTATTTTTGCTGTTGTACCTTTACAGCTTGACAGTCTCAAATCCCAAACTTTGTCCTTCTGGGTTGCTGCTATTTTCTTTCAGGTACTCTAAGGATTTTGAAGTTACTCTGGGTAGACACTAGCACTTCATTTTGGGAGGTGCCAACCTCCTTTCCTTTTATTGATTGAATTCTTACCTAGTGTACTCTGAAATCAAATCGTTTGGACAAGGTGCAGCTTCTGTCTTTAAGAAAGAGTATAGTAAATATTAGTGCAAAAGGAGAAGCATTTTACTGGTAAGGAGAGCAGGTGCTGCTAGAATGGTTTGGGCCGTGGATGGCCTTTTCCAGCGCTTGTTTGTGCATTGAATGTATGCACGTTCAGTGTTGCACACTGCCAGTGTGACTGATACTCTTTCCACTTTCCAGCACTGCATTATTATTTCATTATAGCATATCTTGATGTGAGCACTTTGCTCTGGTATAACATCCAGTTGACTTCTGTAGTGATGATTTAATAGCTTTCATGGCATTTTTTAATTCCAGGTTTTATTCAGGCTAAGTTTGCTTTTTATTACCTCTGTGATTACAGAACAGCTGAATGTTTTATGGGAGCCTCTAAAGGAATTCTGAATTCTTAAGTTTGTGGCTCAGATTCCAGTGTAATTCCAGATGATTTATATTATGCATGCAATGTTTATTGTTTTAATTTGTCAATATTCCTTTGGTCTACCCATTTTATTGCCCATTCCCTCAGTCTGTCTTAGGTTTTCCTGATTTCTTCGGTTTTCTCTGGTAATTGAATAATTTAAATGTTTCCTTCAACATGATAGATTATTTAACATGTTCCAATGTGTTTTATCATAAACAAAACAAGTTACTCGTAGTTTTAAGTGTTGGATCCTTGGAAGTACTTCGATTCTGATTCTGTGACTGTAGCTTCTTTAATGTCTTAGTGAAGTACTTGTGCAAGAGCTTATGGGAGCCAGTCTGTATGTTCTGATGCCTAAATCTTCCATTTCCATGCCTTAGAATCATAGAATATCAGGTTAGAAGGTGACCTCAAGGATCATCTGGTCCATTCTTTCTTGGCAAAAGCATGGTCTGGACAAGATGTCCCAGCACCCTCTCCAGCCGAATCTTAAAGGTGTCCAGTGTTGGGGAATCCACCACTTCTCTGGGGAGATAATTCCAATGGCTGATTGTTCTCATTATGAAAAATTTTCCTTGTGTCCAATTGGAATCTCCCCAGCAGTAGCTTGTGCTCTCATCTTTTCCATGTGACTCCTTATAAAAAGAGAGTCTCCATCTTCTTTGTACCTGCCCTTTAAATACTGGTGATAAGGTCTCCCCTGAGCTGCCTTTTCTCTAGGCTGAACAAATCCGGTTCTCTCAGCCTTTCCTCATACAGCAGGCTTCCCAGTCCTTGGATCATCTTTGTGGCCCTTCTCTGGACCCTCTCCAGCCTGTCCACATGTTTTTTGTATTGCAGGGACTAAAACTGAATGCGGTATTGCAGCGCTGAGTGGGGTGATAACTTCTTTATCTCCACTGGTGATGCCTTTGTTGATGTAACCCAGCATTCATTTGGCTTTCTTTACCACAGCAGCACACTTCACTCACATTGAGCTTGTTTTTCACCAGGACCCCCAGGTCCCTTTCCAGAGAGCTGCTCCCCAGCAGGGCAGATCCCAGCCTGTGCTGCGATCCTGGGTTGTGTTTACCCATGTGCAAGACCTTGCGCTTTTCCCTGTTGAACTTCATCAGGTTCTTGTTAGCCCACTCTTCCAGCCTATCCAGGTCTTCCTTGCAGGGTGGCTCTCCCTTCCGAAGTGTCCACTTCCCCAGTCAGTTTGGTATCACTAGCAGACTTCATCATTAGATCCCATCACCCAGATCACTTATGAAGACATTGAACACCGTTGGGCCCAATATCAATCCCTGGAGGAGCCCACTGGTGACAGGTCGCCATCTGGAACAGGAGCGATTCGCCACCACCCTCTGGATGCAGCTGGTCAGCCAGTTCCCCGCCCACCGCACAAACCACTTGCCAAGACTAACCTGTCAGTTTCTCCAGGAGGAGGCTGTGGGAAACTGTATCCAAAGCCTTGGACAAATCCAGGTAGACAATGTCCACTGCTTGCCCCACATCAACCAAGCAGGTTACTTGGTCGTAGAAGATGATCAGGTTTGTCAAGCGCGATTTACCCTTGGTGAATCTGTGCTGGCTTTTCCCAATCATGTGCTTCATTTGAGTTGTAGTAGCCCCCAGGAGGATTTGTTCCATAACTTTAACAGCGACTGAAGTAAGGCTGGCCTTAATGTACTTGGATTTCTTCCTAGTGTAAATTTAGCTCTGGATGCTCTTGTTTCATAGAGCTTAGTTTTAGGATAACAAGAGCTTCTCTATTTCACCCTGCTCTCTATTTTAGAGATGAGTGCTATCGTCCTCTTAGTTGTGTTGACTTGAATTGGTTTCTTTGGAATATGGCTCTGTCTAGGTCAGACGACTTTTCCTTGGTGCTGTGGGATTTGGGATTAGCACTTTTATGAAAAGCATGGGTTTGATTTACACCATCCCCTTTGCCAGGTTTTTCGCTCTTTCACCTTTAGTTTTTACCATGATATTCATTTAGGAATATTTAATAAGAGCTCTTTGAATGGAATCAAACTCTTAACTTGTCAAAGGAACAAGTTTTCCTTTCAAAGCTTTCACAAAGCACCTAAATGCAGTCTTCTAGTTCTCTGATTCTCAGCTCTGCTATTGTATAGAGTTTGGATGTTTTGAAAGCTTTCAGAAACCTGATGTACACAAATTTACTTAGCCTATGCTACACACTGCAATTTAACAATATCAAACTCAAAAGAAGCTTTTCTTCCTAAGATTTGTTGTTATTCAAATGGACAGAATAACAAATAAGATCTCTAAACCTTGGAAGTAAAGAGCCCAAAATGTATTTACCGTGCTGCCTTAGGAAAAATAATTGCAGAAATGTGTAAGGAGCATTTCTATTTCTGTAGTACTTCAGAACACTCATCTTCTTTTTTGTTTCTTTGCCTTGAGCACTGACCAGTCTTTACTGAAATTTTTTCTTCTCTAAATGTTGATTAGATAATTTTGTTTGTTAAGTTTAAGATTTGGGTTTTGGGGTTGTTGTTGAGGTTTTTTTGGTTGGTTGGTCTTAATGGTTTGATGGGGTTGGTTTTTTTTTTTTCATTGTCAATTTTATACATTTCTGGTTATTAATAGCAATTTCTGCCAGTTGTGAGACCAGATACTACTTTGATCTCTATTACATTTTTCCATTGCCTGTGAATAACTTCTGGATTATTGTACCAAAACAGCCTTTTTACACTGTATACTGCATGCGATAATAAGCCAGGATTTCGAGTGGTAAGAATGAGTGGATGGAGAATGTTATATGATGTAATTTCTCATTTGTCGGTTCTGTTCTGTTGGTAGGGTAGCCATGTTGCTGTTGTAACTGTTTTAATATAGTTTTTCTGGATTATCTTTGATTTTAATGTGTAATCTAGTCTGTAAGCAAGCCAAAAATTTTTAGCTAGCTGGATTATTCCAGCAACCAAAAGCTCCCATTGCTTTATCTCTTGTACTGTAACTTCAAGAGCAGTCTTTCATATTTGGGCTGTTTTCTTCTGAAAGTGAAGCCATGTTTAAATTTTTAAAGGCACTCACAAGTGTGAAATCTGTGGGGTCTCTGAATGTGTAGACAAAATATTTAAGACTATTTTTTCCAGGCTGAACAGATGAATCTGAAAGAATGTTAATGTTGTGTAAGGAAAATACACTGAGTAGGAAGTGGGAGAGGCAGATAATCGTAATTTTACCTTTTTATGCACGTATTAGGGGACAGACTCTGCTTACAAGACTGCTTACTGTTCCCTACTGCCTCATTCATCAGGACTGATGGCTGTGCACTGGGGAGGAATCAAGACTGCTGAGTGAAGTACAGTATTGTCTGTATGGCTCCTGCTTCATTTGCTGCAAAAGTTGAAAGCAAGAGTGAATGGTGCAAGACAGGGAAGAAAAGGTTGCATATATGGTTAAGGCAGCTAAATATTTCCTTTGGAAGCAGGATCTTCTTCTTGATTCTGACCAGTATTTCAACATGGTCTGGAGTGTCATTCTAGCATGGTGAAGAACAGTGGGTTTTTTGCTCTTCTGTTCATCTGTACTAGGAACTGAGATTCGTTGTGTCCTGCTATAAAGCATGTAGGTTTGAAGGTGGTCATGTGTTTACTTCACTGCCTTCCTAGAGGAGGCACCGTATAAAAGGTAGTGTGCGGTAGAAGAAATAGGCTGTGTTCCCCATTCTTTCTAAACCTGGTAACACCAGCTCATGCCTAATGCTGTCTACCTGCTGGTCCATTTCAGAACGCAGGCTTGTCCTTCTTAAGCTTCTTATTTTGGTCCCTGCTTCCTGCTGACACATTTACATGCGTGCATATGCGCACCCCTTACTTGAGATCTCCATCCTTTACTCTGCCTCTTACTAGGCCTGTTAGGTTTGTGGTGGGGTTTTTATGGGGGTGGATTGGGTTGGTTGTTTTTTTTTGGTCGGTTTGGTTTTGCTGTGGTTTTTTTTTTTTTTTTTTTTTTTAATATGTTTTGGGGTTTTTTTGGGGGAGGTGTTTTGTTGGTTTGGGTTTTTTTGAGTTGGTTTTGTTTTGTTTTGTTTTTGGGGGAGTAGTGTGTGTGTGTGTCCGTCCCAGCTCCTAATCCTGGTTGTCTTCTAAATTCTTTATCCAGAATCCACAATCACTTCAGTTTCTCTATCTGTCTAGCTTCCTTGATTCTACATCCCATTCTCCTCTGCCTCCCCTCACCTACATATACCGCAGTTTCTCGTATGACTTTTATTCTTCTTTACTTGAGCTAGCAAAATAACTCATTTGAGAGTGTTAAATAAATGCCCAGATTTCAAAATAATTTTAATAGCATGTAGACGTTATGTTTCGTATTGTTAATTGTTGCAGCTTTTCAGCCACCCTCTTCTATGCAAGCCCCTTTTTATTTTTCCATCCTTCATTTCCACAGGACCTCTTTTTGAGTTTGAAGGAGAATACAAACTGTGGAATTACTTTACTTTAAATAATTTGTTTCTTTAAAAATAACTAACCTAACCAGATGCATGTGGCTCCAAAGGTCGTACTGGAATAATCTCAGTAAGAAGCATGGTTCTCATGCCCTACTTGCAAGCCCTTACTCAACAGAGGTCTCCTAATAAGAAGCTCTGTCAAACTTGAATGTATGCATTTAAGGAAGATTTGCTATGCGTGTATGCCAAATTTAATAATACTGCTAAAAGTAAATCCATAAATTGTTCCAATTGAGAGGGGATATGTCAGCCTATGGGAAGGTTTTTCCCAGTTCTTTCAAAGTGAAGGAGAGCTGAAAGTGTAAGTGCTTGCAAAAGCTCTTGGGTTGGCTCTTAGAAAAGCTCTGAGCACGTGGCTGTGTTGGGACCTTATTCTGTACAGAGCTTCTGCACCAGTTTTTCTCTGGTGAGAGTGGGCTTATTCTGGCCAGCTGAGGAGTGCTCCTGCCTTGATGAGTAAGGGGCATAGGGTGCATCCTGAGTTCTCTACAGTGCAGGGCACATGGCTGGGTCAGAAGCTTTTTCCCCCCTTTAGTTTTATTACATGTGAGCTAGATGTGATAGAAGTTTAAGGATAAAACTTTTAAAAGTACTTAATACTCCTGAAATTTAAAGGGACTTGGGTTCCTGAGTTACATTTTGTTAATGAAAATGATCAAGTGTTTTTAGGGCAATGTTTAGAAAGGAGAAATAAAATTCCATTTTGCTTCCATTGTTTCCTTATGAGGCATTAAATGTCTAAAAGAATTTTTGTACAAATTTTATTTTAAAATGTCTTCACCTATTGCTTGTGTAACTTTTATTTCTTTGAAAACTGTTGTGATAGTTCTCAAGTCCCTGTGGCTTCATTAACCTAGAATTGAAGATTGTGATTGCTCTCATGTAGTAGGAAATCCATTTTTAACAATATGTTTGAAAATTCTTTCTTAGATCAGACAATTTATACTTAAGGTTGTGACAGTCCTCTGTGGGCTTATTTGCAGCTCTTTGAAACTTCTGCGTCCCAGGTTTTGTCTTGCACTTTTGCTGATGCTGCTGTTCTCATAGCAAGGTTTGAGGCACAGCATGTGTGTTTGGTATCCCATATCATCTGAGATTACTGAGTGGAGATGCTGATTGGACTCTGCTGCTGCCTTTGCTGCTTCCAGCAGTTATATGTGCTTTCCCATTTATGCAGTAAATAAAGCAGTTGTCCTGCAGATAAGGTTGATTGTTGTGCCATCCTTATTGATATACTGAATGCAGAGAGTGAGTCAGGGATCCTGTGAGAGGCAAAGTGTGATATGATCATAGCAGAATGCACATAAATACAAGGTGAGTTTAGCGTGCACACGAAGTCAACCAGCTATTGGAGGTGAATGTGTTTCAATATAAATAGACCCCTGTAGTATCACATTTTTCAGACTTTGCCCAGCCTTCTCCTTTGTTCCTGTCCCCCATTTGCGTAGATATCTTCTTGCTTTACCCCTGACCTGTCTAATCCAAGCTGCAGTCTTCAGCAGCCTACAGTTCAGACAGATTGGCCATACTAAGCATTTCTTCTTCTTTTAGATGACTGAAGTGTTCTGTCACATTTCAAGTCTGTACTCTGAAATAACTAGGCATAAAAGTTTCTTGTCAAAGAGATTAGAAGAGGTTCTGTATTTTGTTCAAAATTATATATGAGTTCTGTGGACAGTACAAACTCTTTGTCTTGTAGATGTGGTGCAATTCTTCTAGTGTAATTTTAAAAATTAGATTGAGCTAAGCAAGAAGAATTACAGCCTGCAGGATTCCAATTTGGCAGAATTACAATAGAAACTAGTCTTTAAATCATAGCTGTTAAGTAACTTTTAGTTTCCTAGCAGCTATCAGAATTGCTACCAGCTCTGTCTACAATTAGTATATTGAAAAGAGTCGAATTTCTTGGATGCAACTTGTTTTCCTTTCATGTGCTTCTAAGCTTATACCACCTACCTTGAAGCCTTTCAAAATTAATTTCAGGGCATAGGGGACTTTTATAATTGTGGAAATATGTAATGGAAATGGAATTGACCTGACTTATTTGATGAGGTGATCTGATTAAGCAAGCTAAAATGAAGTTTCCTTTTCATGTGGCCATGGGTTAGTTTTTTCTTGTACTGTATAAAACTGTCCAGAGATGAATGAGGAGATTTAAGAAGCTTATACTTAATGTCATGTAATTTACATCGTCACTTCAACTGTCCTGTTTTGAGAGGCCAAGTGCCACAGGTCTGATGTGACGTTGCCTGTGATGCCTGAACACGAGCCCGGTGTTCAAACACTGGGGCCATCCACCTGCCTCTTTCTGTTAAAGGGATGGTAAATTGATGACAGAAGGGAGGGGAGGAAGGTAACCTGAAGTAAATATTTGTAACCTCTTCTTTATTGGATGGGTTGCAAAGAATAGTTTGAGCCTATAAGAGACTGTGTTTTCTTTCTAGAAATATTCTAGATGTCCCTCTGCAGTTGACTATAGCACTACTTGGAGTCTGAACGTGGAGGCTTGGTGCATATATCTCTACTTAAAGGATATACTGCATATAAGATTGAAATAGAACTGTATTGCTCTGTTGTATTTTACACAGGCTTTTTAATTCTGGAGAAAGTTTGTTTTAAGCTGCGGGTGTAGATGTATTTTAGATTGCTTAGGTAGAGCTAAAAAAAAAATCTTAAATTTGTTCAAGTAGCTGGGTGTTTCAGTTTTTTAGTTTAAGTGTGTGGTGCCAATAGGTGGATCTGTGACTGAAGAACATGGGAAGTTCATTTTAGGATGAAGAAAATCAGGCAGAACTGTTTTTGAGAACTTTGAGAACTTCTGTTTTGTTGAAAATGTCAGGTTCAGCGGAAGATTTATTAGCTTCATTTCATGCTTTCTAACTGTTTGTTGTGATCATTAAATAACAATCAAGGCTGTTTCTGTGTGACAAGAGAGCACTTATTATACTTCAATTTTTGCTGGGAAGAGTAACTATTAGCATTTAAATGGAAATTGCTAATTTATTCTTCCTTAGGGTTTGATCCTGCCAGACGCTGAACCACTCTAGCTGTGATACAGGAAAGACCTGAGGTTAAGTTGGGGTTTATTCAGGCATTTAAATGTTGCTTGCTGAAATAGGGCTGCAATGTTCACCATCTCTGCAGTGAAGATGGAGGCCGTTCCAATGCAGGTCTTGCTGGGTGCTGTTCTGCTCTGAGTAACTGTGTTATTTGAGGGCAGTGGCTGTAGTCTCTATCTTTTGAGTAGAGAAATAAAGCCTTGATCCAGATTTTATAAAATAAAGCAAGGATTTCTCCCTGCATGCTGTTATTTTAGGAGAAGCATAATATGTGGGTATAGGTGAATAATGGAGGTCAAAGTAGTATTTCCCATCAGAGTAATTAGCAGGCAACCCCATTTATTTGCATTTTCTATTTTTATTGTTTTCATGGACAAAGGAACACAGGTAGTTTTTTTTTCTCTTTAAAAATACAAGTTAAAATGTCTGAGCTGTAGAAACCATGTCTTTAAATGTGATGGTTGAGTTTTTATGACTTTGAGCACTATTCCTGATGGCTATTTATGAAACTGTTATGTTCGCATATGGAAAGGCAGGACTTGTCCTTCAAACCTGCTGTGTTTGTGTGAGTCAGCCTTTCTTGAGTGTCTGTCCAATGTAGTTCCTGGCTACCGGATGTCTGTCTTGGTGCTTTCTGTAGAAGAGGGAAGAAATGGGGCCTCAGAGTTCAAATGCGTTTAGTCCTGGAATCAACATGGGATCTCTTTCCTTTTTAGCTTTCTCCCACTGCCTCCTGCAGTCACTGCAGTGCATGGAGTCTTCCGCCTTGGGGGTGTGGTTCTTCAGAGTAGCATTGAGAGGAACCTCTGATAATTCAAGGGCATACAAGAAGCCTTGGACGTCATCCTATACTGAATTATCTTTACTGCATGCAGAACAATATCCTTTTTTCTAACTGTTTGTATCTATCTTTGGTCCCCTTTGGCAGAAGAGGCAGCCAAAGATAGATACAGACAAAGCAACAATGTTCATTGTAGAATGAACATTGTTGGTATGTCTTCTCAGAGTTCAACAGTTTTGGTTTTGTTTAAGGTTTTTTTCCTGATTTAATGACTAGAGTTGTCTTTTCTAGGTGGTGGACTCTTTCTTCCCATACTTACTGTTCATCTAAAGCCTGCCTGAAAGGGCTAACTGCTGCTTTTCTTGTTTGGGATTTTTTGTTGTGGTTTTGTACTGCTTTTCTGAGCGTAGGAGAAGAAAAAGATTTTACTATGTATCCGGCCTGTTGTCAGTCTCTTGTGGATGTACTAGCTGGAGACTCTTTCAGGGCTATAGAAGTTTTCTCTGAAATTAGACTAAATTTGTCATTGATACATGGCTGTTTATCAGACTGTCATGAAGGTTCAAAGTTTATAATACAGCAAAAATGAACTTTATATAAAGACTTATGCTACACCTCTATGTAATTATTTTGGAGGTAGTTTTAAAAAACATGACCTCATTGGGAGATAAGAAGTCATCTATGCCTTTGAAAATGCATCAGCAGTGGTCTTTCTTTATCATTACTTCTTTCATACATGAAAGAGAAATTGGCAACAAAGATTCAGCCTTCCATGTCTCACAAGACTCTTTGTTTCTAGTAGGCTTTAGAGATTTTTCAAAATTATGTTTTTCTTTGTGATTTTTACCTAATTTAGTTGCATTTAATCGTGTTTTATAACTTTCCCCTGTAGTGCAATGGGACTGTTCTTATGCTTAAAAACTATATGATTAAGTGCTTTACTTGGTGGCATTGAACAGATTCTAATTTTAACATAATATTTAATCTATTGTCAGTCATGCACCAACATAGAAAATTTTGAATTGATACTACATTATTAATGGAAAATTTTCATGCATCTGGCAAGCTATAAAATAATTAAGCAAATCTCTTTTGGTGCTTTGGAAATGCATGGATAAATCGTACTCAGTTGTGTCGTAACACTTAGAGAACCAGAAATAAAAAACAGTAGACTATAATATGAATGTATGTGTTCTATTCTATTATCTTTCATAAGTAGTTAGTACCCATCGGAAACCTTTGTTTCTTATGCTTTTCTATTCCTGTCCCACAAAGGTAGCTACATCTTTTGTTCAGAGTAGAATAATAGTTTTCAGTGGTAATTTAGAGACCGTGTAGCTGAGACTTGTTATAAATATGGCATATAGACATGGCTGTCATTTTACTTCTCCTTGGAACTCTTTAAAGGCCCCAAACTTGGACAAAAGGAGATTTATCCTATGTTGTGATTCCTGTAGTCTAATAATTTCCTTTTTATAACAAAAGAAGGCTGTTTCCTGATACCTTATTAGTCTGAAATGTTTTCAGGTTAGGCTTCCCTCCTTGTGGATAATAAGCTTATTCTCTGCTGCTTTTTTCGACTCCACAGATCCCGCTGCTTTGGGTGATAAAAGTATTCCCATAATTTTAAGAACTTAGTAGGCCACACATGACTCATGTATTCTTCATTGTTGCATGTATTAGTCCTTTTAAACAACTTGAAAGATGACTTGTGGCAGCAGAAATTCAGTGATTAAATCAGCTAAGTTTGATCTTTGAGGGCAGATGCAAAAAGCAGGTGGCGGAGTTAGGGCCTAGATTAGTAGTAAGAAACACAAGCTATCTCAGTGGACAAGAACTGTTTTATAAAATAAATGTGAGGAGGCTGATTTGTTTTTATCAAGTAGATAAAAGGAACACAAAACACGTTGAGGGTGTGGAAGAGAGCCTGTGAGTTAACTCTTTCCTCTTCCAATTTCTCTTGCTTTTATACACGTATAATAGATGTATTGTTGGTTGAAGAGGACTGTGTTAATGAGCAAGCTGTTTCTTTAACAGTGTCCTTTTAGCATTTCACTGGGAAATTGTTTTCATAACCCCAAGCTTATTCCTTTGGAAATGGCAATTTATATAGCTGTAGCTGAGAGAGTTAGGACAGCTTGGGTGTGTGGGAGGGGTGCCCTAGGGTCTACAGAACATAGGGCAATGACGTCTGCGTGAAGCCTTTAGAAGTAGAAATAAAACGGCATTGGTATTTAATTGACCCATATATGTAATGATCTGCCTCCACAAATCAACTGAAACTTCCCTTATTAAAACCACAGGTCAATTATAATTTATACAGTTATTTCAAGCAAGTTTCTAAAAGCTCTCCTAAGTCAGTTTGTGAAAGCTCTCTAAAAGTCAGTAGTAACTAAAAAGTTACATGCACAGTAATTAAACTTGCAAGCATTTGATCATAATAGTAAAGTCCATAATTTGGAGGATAGGGGTGGTTGGCTCCATGCAAGCAGCAAACTGACAGCAAAGTTCATGTCACCAGGTTTCTCTGCCTGAACTTTCCTCAGTTGCCTGCAGTGCCCTTATTGTTTTCACAGACTTACCTTTGTTAGAAATGGCAGGATGAGCCTGAGGCTATTCACTGCATTCCTTCTCTGTATTTCTTTTCACATTTCACATTTCTATTTGATGTGTGGAAACACCTTGTTTCCAGATGAGGTGCCTCTAAAAATTAGGTGTCTCTTTTGCCTTCCAGAGACCATTTTACTTGCTGACACATGGAAAAGGCAAGCAGACCTGACAAGCCGGAAGAAAACAATACAGGGCTTGCCTAAGATTTATGAAGTACATGGTGTAAATAATATGCTCATCAGAACAAAGTAGCAGTGGGTTTAATTAGAATCACTAGACAGTACTGTTATCTTGAAATTTCAGAAAAATACCATTTTAGGCAAGTGCTGGCTTTGTCTTTATTCTCTCTTTCTAGTAGAAAGAAGAAACATTTCTCCATGCTCCTGAAAATAAAGAAAGGAGCCATTGAGCATAGGAAGCTGGTGGTCTTTTGACAATCCAAGCATGTCTCTATTGTCTTGAATAATGCTATTAACCAGTAGAGGAATTAATATATTCTGTGCTGTCAAAATGGTGAACCAAGAGTCTTTTGGGGAATAACAGATGCAAATATGTAGACCCCTGCTCCTTTCTCTGAGAGGCCACCCCAGCAGCACCTCCTGGGTGCTGCACCCAGTACAGCTTGAAAGCTAGATAGGTGAAGTTTCCTTTTAGACACATTGAGACTCAAGTTTGTTAAAAGCAGTGTGAACTTCAGCTCACAAAATGAGCCTCTGCGGTAATGATTGACATCTGCTGTGTACCATGTATTATATATACAATGCCAACAGGCTAATTTGAAAAACAGCCATCTGGAGTTTAACCTCAGTTATTTAACTTTGCCCATACCAGAAAGCCCCTTGGGTCCATGATGTGAATATGTCAGTCATTCTGCTTCTATCCAGCATGTAATTTTGAATGCAATATGCCATCTTTTTTTCATGTTTATGTGAAGAAAATTTTTCATTTCTTCTTTCTCAATGTAAAAAAGCCTAAATGTGCAAGTGGCTATCTTCATATTAAAACTTATCATAATTGAGGACAGTGTAGAAATGGATACACCTCCTCTGGCTCAAAACCGTGTAACTTTTCACATTTTACATGTAGTTATTTTGGAAACATTTTTAAAATGGGGATATTGAATTTTCCAGTTTACCTCATTATCTGTCCTGGAAAATATTTTGCCCCTGCAGAAGTTGGACATGAAAGATTATCTAAATATTTGTGATTTAAGCCCTCAAAAGAATTACTCCTGAATGTGAGTGATCTTACTGTTTTCTCAAGCTGTATCTGACATTGGAAGAAACATATACTAATCTAAAAAAATTAAATATCTCACTTCTGCAGTAGTTCATAAGATTTTTCTAGAGAGTTTTAGCTGTAATGAAAGACAAACATTGCGCCATTATGAGTAGCGTGGCCTTTCAACTCCTCAAAGATGACTAAATGCAGAATGTAGTAGTAATCTGTTAGTGTGCATGAAGAACAGCTATAATTTTTGGTATAGTTGACTGCTGTGAATTTTGGTAATTTCTATTGAATTTTGTTTTACAGTGCCAGCTACAAGTTAGATAAGCATTTCAAAAACATACCTAGATTTCACTTGGCATTGCTGCAGGGAAGGTGGTTAACACTTATCTAAACAAAAACCGCTATAATGTTAAAACCACTTTTTTATGCTAATGAAGATAACACATTTTACTTTAAGGAAAGCATCTACTCCTCCGTATAGAGCAAATATAAATAAAACTTGAGGATTTTAAGTACTGCATTTAATGGGTAAGGAAAATGTCACGCTGTGCAACTACTTATCAGAAATTTTATTTCCTGGCATTCTTCCTGCCCTAATAAGTTTCTAACATTTTCCAGAGGCTTCAGAACTAGTACTTTAGCTAATAATCTTTGGATTTTTGGCATCACAGCCAGAATAATAATTTAGTAGTTAACAAGTACGCTTCTAAAATGTCCCTCTACTCCCTCTTTCTCCATGAGAGATCCCGAGGACGCGCAGTTTCCTGTCTATTACTGTGACTTTTCCATGTCCATTCTGTTTTTTAGGATTACTAGGAGAGGGATCTAATGGCTCTATAGAGCCGTTCATAATGGGTATATGCTGTGATGCAGAAAACACAGAGGGAACCACCTGTGGCTCTTTCTGGTGCAAGAAAAGAGCCTTCCAATATCTGCAGGGACCTACAACGATGCTGGGGAGGGACTCTTCATCAGGGACTGAAGTGACAGGACAAGGGGTGATGGGTTCAAACTTAAACAGGAGAGATTCAGGTTAGATATAGGGAAGTTCTTTACAGTGAGGGTGGTGAGGCACTGGAATGGGTTGCCTAAAGGAGTGGTAAATGCTCTGTCCCTGGCGGTGTTCAAGGCCAGGTTGGACAGAGCCTTGGGCGACATGGTTTAGTGTGAGGTGTCCCAGCCCATGGCAAGGGGGTTGGAAGTAGATGATCTTTAGGTCCTTTCCAACCCAAACCATTCTACGATTCTAAGAACAGAACCCAATTGTGGGAGAGAGAGACCAGTGTATTTGCACTTGAGGTGGGACTGGTTAATATATAGTTACCAGTGTGCTGGAAACCATCCTGACCTGGGAAGTAAATTGTCCTCTGAGGTACCTCAGGTACCATCAAGGCTGCTGAAAGAGAATTCTTTTCTAGGTCCAGCTCACAGGGCTGAGGGTGGTGCTACCGTTTGTGATTTTCTTTTCTGTCAGTGTAGCTTGTGCTTCCTTCTGCATAGTGTCATGCTTTTACCAAGAGGCCACTCCTCTTTTTCCCTGTGTTAAAAGGATTCTCTGCATCATGTATTCCATCTGATAACCTTGCTTCAAAGGTATTCAAAAGTGTTAAGCCTAGGAAGATTTTTACAGGGTGGAGGGTGTTTTGTCTTCCCTTGCTGTAGATGTTTTAGCCTTGCTGCACAAACCAGTCAATTTGAATTCTTGCTGCAAGAAAGTTGGAGTCAGTTTTTTAATCAGACCTAGGCAAGCTAACTCTTGCTCAAAGTGGTCCTTCCGAGAACATCATGAGCATGTAAAAGACATTATTTGGCATGGGGTTGCTGTATCGGATTCATGCCAGCATAATGTGTGATCTACAAAGATATCTTCTTCTTCTGAAAATGTCTTCTCTGTTTGAGCCTGTCTCTCTTGTTGCTTCAGTGTTCTTACTGTGTTTTCTGATTTTTTTGACCCTTGTCCTCGTTTGCTTACTTGGTAGCTAAAGTAAGGAAGTGTCATCAGGCCATGCTGTTTAAATCAGAATTTGCTATGGGTCTGTGCAGACAAGTTTGCTTAAATAGAAACACTGAAATGATTTAGTCCAACAACTCTGCTTGATCTGATTTCTTCCTTCTGAGTTGTCACTTGCCTTTGGGTTTAACAGAGAAATTAAACTGCCTGAGAACCAGAAATGTCTGAGACTGATATATTAACTTGTTTTTTAAGCCTACCATAAAAATTAATGGATTTATATCTTTTTCATACTTTACAGTTTGGAGACCTGAGATCTAAAAACTGGTTTGGTGTTACAGAATTGCAGAAACTCTCAGGTTGGAAGAGGTCTCTGGAGATAGTCTAGTCCAATCCCCTTGCTCAAAGCAAAGTCGGGTGGAGCAGATTGCCCAGGACCATGTCCAGTCAGGTTTTGAAAAGTTCCAGGGGTGCGAAAGATTTAGTGACAACAAAGTAAGAACAAAGTAGTTTTCTCAGTGTCTGAAACCAAGTATTTCTGTTGAATTGTTTCAATATATTCATCGTTGGAGCAGGAACTTGAAATTTGGCAGGTGTTTGTCCTAGGCTCAGAGGCGTGCCTCTGGCTGTCTCTATGGAAGTCCACCTCAGTTTGACTAAACTGTAAGTTTCTGAAAACTTTCATTTGCAAAACCCCTAAAGAGCTTCTTACCAGGTTACAGCTGAAAGCTGGATACTTCATTGCCGTAAGGAAGTATTTGTTCTGGTTTACTTCCTTAAGGTACCAGTTACACACCAGAATGGGTCACCAGGTGTGAAAACAGTGGAAGATTGAGGAGACCATGCAAGTGCGCACCAACAAGCTTTCAGTCTAAATAATATTTACCAAACTTTTGAAAGCAAATTACACTGGAATGCTTCAGCTTGGCCATGAGGTGTTCAAGATCTATTCAAAATACAGTTATTCAGTATAAATAGGGTATATAGAGTTAAATAATTATTAGTGAAGTGCTTTGGCAATTAAATTAAATTAAAAGGACAAACACCAAATGTTGCAAATGATGTTTTCATTCGTTGCGGCCATTAGTAGTGCTTATCCAAGGTTGCTACTTCTTGTTAATACCTCTGTTCTGGTAAACACATGTAAACTGCTGGTGGGAGAGTTCCTGATTAAAAATTTGACTGTTTGCTTGTAGCTTTGTTCTAACTAAACCAAACTCAAAGTCTTAAGGAAGTGCATTGTAGGGGTGGGGGCAGCAAAATTTGCATGATTGGAATCTATTTTCTGTACCTTTTTGCCTCATTAATATTCCTTCACCCTTCATCATCTTTCTTTTTCCTCCTCTGTTATATCTGCTTTTTTCAAGTTAGGTTTTTGGTATACTGAATTTGTATGTTGTCAAATAGACTTAATCAACAGTCAGGTTCAGTTTCCTGCTTTGGAAGTACAAAGCGTTAGAAGCCTTTACTGACTCTCTGGTCAATAACTCTAGGTTTGGGGGTTTTTTAAGTTTATTTTGGTTTTGTTTGGGTTTTTTTAGTTCAGGGTTACTCTAGTTGGGTCCAGTCCTGTGGATTCAGCACTTGCTAGCAGTTGGCATATATTAAGTAAGGGTGTAAGGGTCTGGAGTGCATCCTTTTGTGGATTTTCTGAAAGACTTGCATGTGCCGCAGTCCAGGAATGATGCAATAAGTCGGGATGATAAAGATTACTTTGAAAGCCCTCTCCAGATGTAGAATAAAGTGCTCATGTAAGTACACCAGAGTTCAGAAGTTTGAGATACCTTTGTCTGCCTCTTTCCTTACAGCCAGCCCTCTGCTTAAACTCTTCCAGGTCATTGAGCTAACCCAGACTTTTACAGTAGTTGCATGGCTTGGCATTGCCTTCGGCAGAAATAAGGAGAGGTGTTTCTATGTGTGGCCAAAGGTACTTTCTTCTTAAAGGATTAGCTTTTTTCAATTGCATTCCTTTTCATTCTTTAATGCTTGATTTATTGTGTCTAATTCTTTTGATCCTGACATGCTATTTTTAATACTGTCAAAGCAATCAAAGTTTGTTGGTTTGGGGATTTTTTTTTTTTAACAAATTGAGGAATGACCATCAATATGAATTAATTTGCAGGCATTTGTCTCTTGCATAAACACAGGTGTATGCTGCAGGTTGCAGTACTGTTACTGCTCATATTCCTTCAGTCTTTGCAGGTGTCACTAATATTTTGTTTTGTTTGTATAAGTGCTGGTGGCATTCAGCAAGGTTTGCTGCACACCAGGGAAACACTTGAACACCTTAGTTCACCTGGAGGATTCCTAATGTCTCTCTGTTATTAAAATAATTTCTGTCTGTAACCCTTCTTTCTCTTGTCCTGGGCCAGCTCTGTCTCTGTCCCATTTTGTTTCTTTTTCCTGCCTCTCATACTTCTCTCTAGAATGGCTTCTTTCTATGTTTTTGTGTACTTTCAGAATGTTATATCTGAAACAAATCCTTATTCCTTTTCCTGTTTTCCTCCTCCAGTGCTCTCCAGCGGGTTGAAGTACACTTCTCCCTGTTTGGCAAACAAGGAAAGGTTAGAGAGGTTTGGAGTGAAACTGCCTGACAGAATCAAGTCTGTATCATGTGGGAATTGAAAGAAAAGCTTGTCCTAGGTTGTCTGACTTGAATAAGGTTTATGCAATACAGGAGTCCAGATTTTCATCATTCAGTACTCACAGATGCTTATTGTTCCTATAGAATGTCGAGTGCTTTAGATAGGATAACTATTATTGTGCTGCCCCACCATTATACAATTCATGTGTAAACCACTTTAGGAAGGAAGGTTAGCTGTGATAACAGCACCAGGTAGAGCAATTGATTACATGTCTTTTACTTGGGGGTTGTGCTGCTCCATCAACCTTGCTGAAAAGGCAAAATGACATGAGTTGAACAACAGATTAATGAAGTAGTACACAGACTTGGTTCTGCATTCTGAAAAAGGTGACATAGTAATGCAAAAAGAGATCTAGAGATACTACAGGCAGGTATTACTGTCTTCCTTGAGAGCAATGATAATCTGACATTTATTGAAATAGGTGTATGTTAGCAGTGGAGCATGGCAGCACAGTGCAGGGCAGCAGGCCAGAATTCATTCCAATGCCGGTTTGAGCTGAAGAGCAAGGGAGGGTTTGGGTTTTTTTGCAGTAAGGAAATGCGATAGCCCTTCTTTGTAGCTGCAGTTCAACAAAGCACATTAGACATGAGAATATCAAGGTCAGTAGGGCTGCTCACGTGCATGCTTGAAGTTAAGCATCCTTTAGTATGCTCTAACCATACTATTTTTTTTGGACTTGGAATAGGTATCTTATCATCTGCACTTTCTCAGTTACGGAGAAAATATAAAATTTGAAAAGTTCAGATGAAAAAGAAAAGAGCTGAATTAAGCTTGAAAGAGGAAGATAAAAAGTGTAAGTAAATACAGAGTGAATTGATTTTTTCATTAATTTCTTTAAAGTCATCTTGTTACTGCTTTGGTGGCCTAAAAGATCATCAAATCTGACCTTGAGGATTCTTTTACACTGCCAGAGCAGAGTAAATGAGTCTTCGTACATTGAGGATCAGACCTATGAAAACCAGAGTAACAGAAGACAGTTTTCAAAATTGAAGCAGAGGAGGTTTGACCCCAGGGAACTTCCTGTATCATCAAGTCTAAAACCTATGTTGTTACACAGTTGGTCACAGAGTTAATGGCATAGTGTTATAGCAGCAAGTTGACCAGGCAGTGATGGAAGTCTAGTAAGGAAAAAGAAGGTGCCTTTTCAGTATAAAAATGGAAAAGATGTGAGGACTAATAGATAATTGTGATGTGTGACAGGCTTCCTGGCAGGCTGCATTAATGTTATAGTTTTGTCCCCTGGAGCAGACTGCCCTAACCTTCTCTGTCTGCCCTCAGTTCCTCCTAAGAGGACAGATAGTGTGGATGTTGGTCATTCTGGATTGTGTCTCCTATGTCATATCACAGTTTTGTGGGGTTTGGTTGAGTTTGTAATGATTTTTTCTTTCTTCCTTACCCTGCTGTTGTAATTCAGTCTAATGGAAGCCTTGCTGTGGCTAACACAGTGATGTACCCTGCCAGACCACTCACTACGTGAATATAAGCTATTCCCACTGAATTGAAGCCACAGTGGAGTAGGCTGCCCCCCTAATTTCAGCCCAGCGGTTTGTCTTTCAAAGATAACCTGATTTGTCTTCCCTTCAGGTTCTTTAATGTTCCTATAATACCTGTAGTAATTCCTATCTGAAGTAATAATTCCACTGCATGGATGAGGTATTCTGTGTTTTCCTTTTCACCATCAGTAATTGCATCAAAAATTTGTTTGGGGTGATCTACCTTTCTGATGCTGTTGCTTACTGTGTGTGTCATCTTTCCCTGAGAATTGTTTTTGACCTGTACTTGCTGTTGAGGTCAAGCACATGGATCCGAAATTGCTTGAATTGTCTCCTGTTAAAAGGAGGCACTGAACTAGCAATGTAGATTTCTCACGATTTCTTACCAGGACTTACATGAAAATGATGTGCTGGTTCCTTCGGTGTTCTTGGATGGTGCACATACAGGAGTCTGTTTTCCTTTTGTGATGTTGTGCAGTTTCCATTTCTACATACTTGTTATTATTTTTCTTTTGTCTCCATGTTCTGTATTTCCATCCTGGTTAAAAACTGAGGCAAAGGTGGTGTGAAGAAAACGAGTGCTGCCAAATGAGGAAGGATGTTTTATCTTCACCTAGCATTGAAGGCAAGAATGGGTAGAACATTAAAAACACATTATTTCTTCATGAAGTAGCTTGTCTTTTCTATCCATAAATTGCAGCTAGTTGTCTGCAGCAGCAAAATGTCTGTAGTACTTCACAGATGAATTATCTTTCAAGAGTGAAATTAAGATGGCGAGGTACCAGCCTAGAATTGGTGAATGAGCCAAGGGAAGCTGAAAAACTGACTGGTGGTTGATGGCTTCCTCGTTGGCAGAAGAGCAAAGTGTTATATTCCGGAAAGATCAGCATCATTTTTCAGGTGCTGGGGGAAGACAAGCATAGAATTTTACTCTACAGAGAGGACAAGCAATGATTTGAGGCTTTTTGGAGAGTGCAGGGAGGGGGACTGGTAATAGAAATGTCTTGATACATAAGGACCATTTAAAATCATTTGCAAACCAAAAAAAGAAGTACTCAAAAGATATCTCCAGGAGACTGTTATTCATAGATACCATTCTTTTTCTCAGGTATCTCTTCTCTGAATAAAAGCTGTATACAGTCCAGTACTGCACTGCACACTGCATGAAGAAGAGGATTAACGCTAGAGCATTTTCAAACATCTATTTTGAAATAGTTGCCTGTTCTGTAGGGTGCAGATTTTTGAATGCCCTGTTTCCTTTCTGTAGTCCTGTATTTTCTGTTCATCATCTAAAAAGTGAGCACATTACTCTTCTGAGGGTATTCATTGTGATTTGAAATGAAACCTGTATTTTCTGCTGTTTCAGTAGCATTTTCAGCATGTAACTTCATTTGATTATTTATTGCCCATAGAGCATCACAGTCCACCTCCTTCTGTGCTCTGCAAATTTGGTTTTCATTGCCTTTAAAGAATACAGTGGTGTTCTTGTATGCTTGAAGTTTATTTTGTGTAATGGCAAGAACATTTTGGCATAGATTCAGAATTCGGTTTGTTTTTTTCAGTTTGGGCAGGGAAGTAGCTCTGTCCTTACACAAGCAGCAGACTCATGGAGTTGCAGCATTACCAGCAATTTTCATCTGACTGCAGTCTTCACCAAAATCATCACCTCTTGCTATGCTTATGTGTCTGACGTGAGCCAAGCCATTTGATCTAAGTGGCTGATGAGGCTGCCAGCTGTTCTGGGGAATAAGCCTAGTATGACTGTAGGTAGAGGATCTTGTCAGTATGACTGTTGTGAAGACAGCAGAAAAAAAACTGTGGTGCATACTGGTACTTTGGAATATCTCTCTGCTCCTCACATCTACCGCTGTCAGCCCTAAAGCAGCTGCTTCCCATGACAAATGACCGGTTCTCTGCAGAATCTTCCAAGTTTATATACACAGTCTACTTTTGCTTGTGGGAAAGTAATGTGGAGGGGGCAGAAATAATAAGAAACAAACATGGAATGGTATCAAATCCAGAGAAATTGGGCTATTCATTTCAGAAAACCTTTTGAATAGATTTGTGCAGAGAGCTGGGCTTAGTAAAATAGGCACTTTGCTTCAGGAGCTCTGTTCCTACCAGCAGTGGGGAAGGAAGGCAGAGCCTTGAGAACCTCACCTGTGAATAGCTGAGAACTGACTATATTTTAGTCTTTTTTTAATAAATTCCAGCCCTTACTAATATCTTTATAAAAGCCATTTCTTGATGGTCATACTACTCTTGCTTCTTAATTATAGTAATAATAATAACAATAATTACTACTTTAATATACTCTGATTAGAGGATTAAGCACCAGGACTCCTATAGCTAAATATTACTTTCTTTTGCTGTCAGTGACGTGCCTAAAATCATAAGCAGATTGGTGTGTGTTCTGCTCCTCCCTCTACTTCTGCCAACTCCACTGGGATGGTAGGGTCTCCACTACTCTGTCCCAAGAGTGAGGCAGGGTGTAGGCTGCGTTGGCAACTTGATTTACATCCACTGTTTATACAGCCCAGTCAAGAGCAGTCTCGCTTCAATGTGTGGTCAAAGTTAAGCTCTTTCAGGAAGAGCTTCCTTCTGTGGCCAAGCTATTGCAGGAATGAATGCAAAGAGTTAAAGTTTCAGCTATCCTTTGCCTGCAGGGTAAATCTCGCCTGTTAAAGTCAATTCTGTGCTGAAATTGAAAAGTGATCTAGTGCTGAGAGACTGCTGCCAGTTAGCAGAACCATCCAGAAACCTGGCTGTCCATTTAGCAGTTGTACAGAAACTTAAGTTTTATGTTCTTGTTATACATTCTAAGTATATGGGGCACAGCAGACCTTAGTGAAGAGATGTTATTTTCTCAGTGATAGACTATTTCATATGTGGCTTTGCTGGTTGGTCTCTTGTCGTCCATTGCCCTGGAATTGAAGGATTTATTTTCTCTGACGGAACATAGAAAAATAACCTTTCATTTGAAGAGATGTGTGCAGATTCTATTTAATTTCTAGCAATCGTAGCAAAAATTCTGTTGTGAACAACTTTTCCAGTTGCCAGTAGATAAAAGGCAATCGGTTTTTGTCTTATAGGTTAAAAAAAAAAGAGCTCAATGATAAAATGAGGGATGGAAAAAGCAAAGACAGTCATTAAAAAACATCAGGACCGTATTAATATATTAAATCCAATACTTATCTAAGAATGGAGAGAATTTCTGTGTTTGCATTGCTAATCTTGCCCGCAAATCTGAAAACTAGGTATTTTAAGTGATTCCTTTTCATGTGATGTGGGATCCTCAGGGAGCTAGATGAGAACTCTCATCAGTGTTCTAGAAATTGTTGGTCTAATTACCCAGTAAATCTTCCTTTCATGGGTCCTTTTTTCTCTTGAAATTGTGTTCAGCTATCCAGGGAAACCTGTTCCTGATCACTGGCAGGGAAAATGTAGCTCCATCTCAAGAATACACCCACTTTTGTCTGCACTACTCCAATATGGTAGATGAGTGTTCTTCTGGAGAGCTAGCAAGTCAGAGGAAAAATAATTTGACTTGCATGCATTGGGGCTTCTTACCATATGTGGCTGTACATTCCCATATAGGATATTCTCTCTTTGCTATGGTTAGGAGCAGCATCTCGGAGAAGGTGAGAAAAGGAAGAAGAAAAAGAGGAGGGTGACTGTTTGCTGAGACCCTGCTTCTTAGCTGCTGGCCAGAAATGCCCCCCCCCCCCAAAAAAACTGAAAGTACCATACTTCCAAGTATGACTCAAGTTGCCAGAGGACACCGCTGATTCTTAGAGGGAGGTTTTCTTATGAGGCATGATCTGTATGTTCAAGAATGATGAGAGCTTCCTTACCTAAGCATGACCTTCAATTTGGGCCAAAACAGTAAATACAAAAACTGTCTTGACAAAAAAGAGGCAGATTGATGTCTTACATTGTTTTGTGACTCCTAGAGAGCCCACCTAAAGCGGTCACAGCTGCTGGTGTGACTGTTCAATGGAAAAAGGAAAACCATAAACTTTCAGTACTCTCTTCTTTTGAACATTTCCTTGCCTGTTCCTTTTCAGCCTTGTGTCCTTCATCCAGATCCAAACCCATTTTGATTGTAGTAAAGGATGTTATGCTAGTCATATATGCTAGAACTGTTTTAATGGCACAATGTGATCCAGCAAGAGCTGTCCTTTCTCTGAGAGTTTTCATCATCCAGCTCTCTGAAGACAGAGTTCTCTTAGAAACTGTCTTGGCTTTGCCCTGATGAGGTATGCGCAGAGAATGGCAAAAAGAAGAGTCAGTGTCATGAAACATGATCTCTCAGTAGCAGATCTCACCATCTCCTGAATCAGTAACTGGGCTCTAACAGAAGCAGATAAGCAGGAATCCAAAGCTGGTGGTGGGGAAGGTACTGTATTATTTCTCTCTGATGGTGTGTGCTCTCTGGAAGGAGTGGTATTACTGAGTTAGCTCATGCTGAACTCATACTTAGGACGCAGTAGAGAGGACGTGCATTGACTCTTGGATGGTTCTCTTTCATTTTAGGTCAAATGGAGTTTTAAAATACCACTTTTTGGAAGTTAAAAATGAAGCGTACCTCAGAATAACTTTGAAATAGAGCTGATGGCAAAATAGGCTGGTTAAGGAGCTGCTGGTAATCCTATTACCTAATAAGAGGATCACTTAAATGTATTTTCTTGGGGGTATTTAATATCATTAATGGTTGTGATGAATGAGGAATGTAGGAATACTTTCTGGCCAATTATCTTTTGAATTATTTGAGGTAAGCAGAGTTTTGAAATCTAGTGAGCATTACTGGAAATAACTGAGAATGGAAAGCAGTATTTTATCCCACTTCATGCAGAATGTAATTAAAACTACCTTTCACTGCAGGTCTGCACAGAAACCTGCAGAGCTGTCGTGCTGAGGATAGATGCAGTTTATGTATTTCCTTTCTGGCCCGCAACAAAGAGGGAACATCTGGTTTGGGAAGTGCTTTATTCATGGATATATCTGTGAGAGTGAAGTCCTGGTACTTAAGTTTATACTGTGTGCACTTTATTTCTATTGCACTGGAATTGACGCTATCAAGCTGGACATAACTGATGACTGGTTTCCATAGTCACCTTGTGCAGCGTATCTCTTGAAGAGGCAGCCCTCTATTGCATGAGATGAAACTTTGTGTGCATAAATGAAAAATTGAAGAATTAATGCTCTCCTTTAGAGGTGAAACATAATGACAGCAGTCTGGTGAACTAAAGCTCTTGCCTTTAATTAGTGAGTTAGTATCTATTTCAGCCGCCTTTTTTCCTGTGGTGCTATTCAGTTTCCAGTCTTTGTAGTGAACCATATTGTCATTTTGAGCAACGAGTTACTTTTTTGAAGAAATCATATGTGCAATCCTATTATTACCTATGAGCAGCAGCTGAGGACTTTGGGCTTGCCTAGTTTGGAGAAAAGGAGGCTGAGGGGTGACCCCATTGCTCTCTGCAGCTTCCTGAGGAGGGGAAGTGGAGAGGGAGATGCTGAGCGCTTCTCCCTGATATCCAGTGACAGGATGTGTGGGGATGGTTCAAACCTGTGCCAGGGGAGGTTTAGGCTGGACATAAGGAAGCATTTCTTTACCAAGAGGGTGGACAAACACTGGAACAGACTTCCGAGAGAGAGGTGATTGAGACCCTGAATCTGTCAGTGTTTAAGAGGCATTTGGACAATGCCCTTAACAATGTGCTTTAACTTTTGGTCTGAAGTGGTCAGGCAGTTGGATTAGATGATCATTGTAGGTCCGTTCGACTATTTTATTCCATCAGGCATTTGACTAGCAAAGCATTTAAAACAATGAGGTTGATATAAGAGACTGAAAATGTTTACAAAACTTGAGTTATACATAGTATGTAATTATTCTTTCATTGTTGGTAAATAATGTAACCCTTCGCAGTTCGACCTCCTGCGTATTAGCAGTAGGTCTGACTATTGCTGTATTTCCATCTTGTGGTATGTTATTGCAACAGGAGTAGCAAAGAGTGTCCGAATGTAAATAACAAATTCTTTTCCTCCCAGCTGGTGTTATAGTAGATGTTTTTAGTGAGGACAGCCATTTGCAGATCTAGATTCCAAACATCATATGTAAATCCATACTTTCCTCTTAAAACACAACCCTAGTTACATGTAGGGCACAGAGCAGCTCTTTGCCTGAGTACACAGAGACCACAGCACTACTCAGAGCAGGCAAAGCGTGAGCTGAGTTACTGTGACTGATCACTGCTAGCACAAATATGTGTTCAGAAAAGGCCTTGAAGATTATTTTTAAAAATGAGACAAAACAAAGGGACGTGTTACTTTTAAGTATATATTCCCTATACCTTAAGTTCTGATGGGAAGCATAAAGGGAGGGGAAGGATGTTTCAAGTCAAACATAGCTGCTTTTTATTCTGGGGTACTAGCATGAAACTTTCATATCCATCCACTTACCCTGTTTCCAATCATGCTGCAGTCTCCTCTCTCCCCCAAGTTGTACCAAGCTTTTCTTTATTTTCTAACTGTCTTTTGGCCCTTAACTGGCAAATAGAAATGCGTGGGGAGGGAAAATTTGCCTGCAGCAGCGAGGCAAAGTTATTTGAGTTAACGTGAGTTTAATATAAGTGGAAAAGAGGTTTGGTTGTTTTGTTACCAGCCTTTTGTTGTGGAGAAATGCATACTTTTCAAAATATTTAAACTGAACTGTTGACAGATTGGTTTCCTGTCTGGAATGACAAAATTGTTCATTATAACAAAATCTATTACCTCTGTCATGACATTCTTTTCATAAGGATTTACTTGCTGTACTTTGCCAAGTGTTGCATAAAAGTAAGTTGACTCCCGCCCCCCTTAATGATCTCTGCTTTTGGTAATAAAGATAATGTTGCGGCATTGATTTCTTTAACTTCCAAAATAAAGCTAGGTGGTTTCATTG
This sequence comes from Strigops habroptila, assembly GCF_004027225.2. Classification (NCBI taxonomy): domain Eukaryota; kingdom Metazoa; phylum Chordata; class Aves; order Psittaciformes; family Psittacidae; genus Strigops; species Strigops habroptila. Next base: position 46,926,808 of record NC_044283.2, read on the forward strand.
TTGTGTGTTTGACAGGTTTGCCTTGTGTTTCCTCCAGTTATAAAGGAGTTCCTTCCTTCTTCTCACTGCTGTAGCCCAGCAGGCATAGGAAATGTTTTGTTTTTTGTCTAGGAGGTAGAGAAGTGATTTAATGGCCTTTGAGTTCCTTCCAGGACATGTGCTGCAGGGCAAGCGTGGCAACACATGTGCGTTTTTACAGCGTTGCAGCTTTCGTTTCCTCAAGCTTGTAGAGTAAGTTTGGATATGTGGGGCAGCTTCAGTTGTGCAGAGCAAGGATTGTACTGTGCAGTAAAAAACCTTTCAAAGTTAGTAAAAATATGCTTTGACACATGTGTATGTTTTGTGTGTCTCATTTCCTAGCAAACGTAAAAAAACCCACTTCTTTAAATGTGTACAAATTGTTAGTACAAAATCAATCATATTTGCTGTGTCTAAGAGTATAGATTTTTTGTTTAAAATAAATGCTTCAATTTTGAATCCAGGTATAGATTTTCAGACAGAGTGTCCCCAGCTTGCAAGTATGTTTTATCTGCAATGGGAAAATCGGAGAGACTGCAAAATTTAGTCTGTTCATGTTCACTCTGGAGTTCTTTTCAGAGAAAGATAAGGTGAGGCAGCATAATTTTGGAGCTTCCTTTTATACAATATGGCTTTCTTGAGGGTTATTTCTAATATTCTATGTTTTGTGTCACTTATAAATGAGCATTTCTGGGGTTTCTTTTGAGAGAATATTCTGGGAGAATCAAATAATTTCATTGTTTGAGGAGATTGTTTGGAAGGACAGGAGGGGGAGCTGGCTTTTGAAAAGGATGCGCCAATATGAAAGCAGCTTATTTCTCCTGCTCAGTTCTGGATTTGATAATTGGCTATCTATCCACTTTCGCTGTACTCAGGTCTTTGACAATATTTCTTAGTCTTTTGTCTTCCTCTGGAAAGATTTCCTAGAAATCCCAGAGGAAAATACATATGCAGACATATGCAGAAATGAGAAAGAAGTAGTTGCTGAGAAAATGGAAGTTGATTAGTTGTTAATACAGAGCATGGCTGGAGTAGTGGAAATTACAGTGGAGGTTTGTTTTTGCTGATAGCAAAAAGAAATGAAGGGAAGAGAGAGAGCCGTGGGAATATTGTGTTTGCATTAGCCGTGAAGGAGTGGGTGATGGGGAAGGCTCAACAGCTCTGGAAAAAAACAGAGTCAGATTTCCTTTTCCATGTGTATTTCAGAAGAGATCTCAGGAGTATTGAACTTTGGTGAAAAGATGAGCTTCAACCCCTTCAGGTTTTCCTCTCTCACCAGTGTGTTTTGATTGCAAGATGTCTGAATTTTCTTCCCAGTCTCTTGAAATCCTACAATTCTTTTTCCTCTTTTTCCTCTTCCAGTCTCAGTCTGAGATATGACAGATGAGTGGTGTTGTGTCTTCAAGGAAAGTACAGCATTCTGAAAAGAATGTTTTTCACACGACAAATTAAAAATGGATGTGTGCATGGTGTTTCTGAGTAGCATGCACTACTAATGAAGAAATTGAAACTACTTGTAAAGGTATACTAAAGAGAATGAGTTTTAGAAGATTTGACAGATTTATTATTTCAGAAGAGATTATATTGTAGGGTCTGGTAGCATTGTTGAAGGTAAGAGGATTATATGGATTACCACATGATGGGTGGTTTTAGGGTGGTTTTCTGCTGCACATTCAGGAAGATTCCTCTGTTTTCTGCGATTAACTTCACTTCATCTTTGTCTCTTATGATTTAAGAGTTAAGAAATTGGAAACCCTCTGACAAAGGGACTTTTTCATCTTCCTGCCACTGTATGGTGAAGGAAATCTGATAGCATTTTTTAACAAATAGTCAGCGCCACTGGAAAGAGCTCCTCTGAGAAACAAAAGTATGTTATATGCCAAATGTAAACTTAATGGTGCTATTATTGCACATGCACCAAAGACCCATTTTGATGTACCACCTAATCCTTAGTGACTAAACCCCATAATGTACAATGTGTGCAATTTATACTTAGATATAAAGATGACATTTAATAACCATTGTTTCTTATATATGCTTATGTAATATATGTGCTTTGAATTCATGGCTTACTAGACAAGAGCCTCTTCCATCATTTAAGGCAGAGGCTTTGCACTATGCAAAGCTGCAGATTTCCCAGTGTGCTGCTTCCTGCCGGGCCTTAGAAGACATCCAGCTTTCTGTTTCTAGAAGACTAAATCGAAGTGCTCGGGATTGGAGCTCTGTCCACCTGACTGAAAGTTATTCCAGATAGGATGCTGCTACCTCAGTGATAGAGTTGCAGCCCAAACCAAATGATGTTTGCTTATTTCTTTAATTCCCACCCCCGTTTAAAACATGTCCCTGAAAGCACTTCACTATAAGCTCAAACACTTTCAATTTTCAAACCTCTGTTACAAATGGCTAATCTGAATCCATGTGCTCAACAGAAGAGGAAGAGTCAAGGTACCAAACCCCATGGTAACATTCCCCCTTGTCTGCAACTTGGTTTTGAAGATGTTATTTGCTTAGTTGCTTTTCTGTTACTCTTGCAATATAGTAGAGTTGCTTTGGTGTTTTTCCTCTGTGACAAGAGCTTAAAATGAGGATCTTGCTGTGTTCCTGGTGAAGCCTATTAGACAGCTTATAAAATCCAGCCCATTTACTTGTGTGAAACAGCTGAGTGGAGGAGTGCAAGAGGCATAAAGAAATTAACCCTAAACACATGGGATGTAAGGGAGTATAATAATAAAATCTGAAATTATTATTTCTGTTCCTTTTCCTTCTCATGTGTTTCTTGTATTTCTTAGTTATAAATGCCTTTTCTCAAAGGATATTATTTCAACATACCTCTTTTGTGTTATTGAATTATTTTTTTTTTGCTGTGTCAGGCAGTTATTCCCATAAGCTTGTGCTTTGTGGGTGGTAAAAATACCTTGCTCTGACTTAACTCCATCTTTTAGTCTCACCTGTTGCTTTACTTATAAGAAAAGTTAAATGGGAAGAAGGCATTCATGAGTGTTTTAATGGTGTGATTGGACCCTTCCAAAAGTAGCCACATTGAAGACAAAATCTGAGTTTCCTAGAAAAATGGTGGTTAAAAAAAAGGTGGTGGGGGAACAAACTATCAAAGCAAGCCACTTAGTAGTCTTTCACAAGCACTGAAAACCTCCTGCTCTGATTATAACTTGAATATCTGTTTAAATACTTAAATATTACTCCAGAGATTGCAGTGAATTAAAAAGGATGGCATACGTGGATTTGTGCTCATTGCTCACTTGTAGATCTGTGAAGTCCTGGAGGGTTAGAGAAAAGGTGTATTTTTATTTATTTCTGCAGTATTTATTTCTTGCTAAACCCTGGATTCTGGTCCATAGATTGTCTTCTCTGTAACAATACTAACTCAAATACAGGGTCTTCATTTCTCCTCCCTCCTCTCTGCACCATCTTGTCCTGACACTTCATTCTCAGGCACTTGATTGCATGGCTATGGGCTGAGCTGGATGAAGTAATGGATCTGATGGAAAGACAAGTTCTCAGCCCTCCCACCTCCTGCATCAGGACTCTGATGCTGTTTTCCCAGCAGCCCCATGCAGTCATGTGCCAGCAGAGTACCTGGTTTGGAAGGTATCAGGAACGCTTCAGTGAGGAAAAAGGACAAATTCTGATACCCACTGTCTCTACTGCCATGTCAGAGAGCCCATGTCCGCTCTGTTGCTGGGTAATTGTGAATACTTACTTGAAAAAAATCTCTGCTGGGCTGTTTATAAATATCTTGTTAATCTTTGTGAGATGTATTTTTAAAAGCAGTAGTTGAGGTTTCAAAGATAGGCAGCCAGTAACAAGCCGTAGCCTGCACATGGTCCATCAAGTGTAGAGTTGCCATGTTTTCTAATGGAGCAAGATTTCACCCCAGATTTCTAGTGCTGCTAAGCCTGCAGCTGCCAAGAAAGAACCAGAAAGTCCTGAAGAGATGGCCACCTGGAAAGGTAATGAGCCAAGCTCGGTGGGACTGAGCACTGGCACAGGTTGCCCAGAGAGGTTGTGGAGTCTCCATCCTTGGAGAGATTCAAAAGCTGCCTGGGCACAGTCCTGAGCAGGCTGCTCTAGGTGGCCCTGCCTGAGTAGAAGGGTTGGATGAGAGAACCACCAGAGTCCCTTCAACCTCAGCCGTTCTGTGGTTGTGATGTTCATTAATCTCCTCTCCTCAGCCGTTGGCCACAGCGGTGTGTTCATCAGGCCCACATCCTTTTGTTACATATCTCCGAAGCAGGGTACTATTGGCTAGTGTAAAATTTTTCACTGCTTATCAATAGTCTGTGGATTTAAGTTTGTGATTCCATGTGATGTCTACCTTGTTCATCCTCTCTAGTTTTTCAATTTGGTTGAAAATATTTTCATCTATTTTTCCCCCATCATTTTCTGCTGTTATGTTGGATAATAATGGCTTGGTTTAATCTCTTTGATATTAATTTTTAGGGAATTGTCCTCCCTGTGAAAAACTGACACATGATGGTATGATAACACAAAACCTGCTTTGTCCAGGTTGACATTTTGTCTCTGAATAGGTTTCTGTGTTAGCTGACATGTAGGGGGAGAGTGGGAGAGGAGAGCAATTCACCTTGTTTCTTAGTGTAGATGCATTGAAAAAGCCCTTGGTTTATGCCTTGTTGGTTTATGCCATGCATTCACATAGGCTTTTCAGATGAAATTTCAACGCTTTCAGGAGACAGTGAAAGTTATTTGTCTGTAAAGTACACGGTAGGATTGATTCATTGTGTTAGTTTTTCCCAGAATTTTGGATTTTTCTTTTATCTCAAATGCATGTGTATATGATGGTCATGTTTCACAGACTCATGTAGTAAGTTTAAAATGCAAAGGTTGCTAGTGAATTAAGGCTAGAAGTAGATTGACAGAATATTCTTTGTAGCTCTTTAACAGAATTGGTAACAGAATAACAAAATTGATTTATGCTGCGCTTAGCTTTTCAGCGTGACCCAGTATAACACCACATAATCATGTGGCACCAACAACCACAAAATAACCAATAACCGCAACATTAGGAAGATGGCACCCTGAAGATGAGGAGCAGAAAGAACAGGTTGGTGGTAGAGGAGGACTCACGGAGACTAGCTGCAACAGGCTAGTTGTGCTTTTCTGGCTGCAGCTTTTATCATTAAGCTGGAAAGCACAAATGAAAAGAATACATTAGGAGCCCATAAAGATTTCAGCCTGTCTTTCATTCTCCCAAATACAATGTTCCTGCATTTGTTAGTGTATGTCTCCAGCTCAGTACGCCGCCGCCTTTCGGTTACTTTCATCTGCTGCGGCTGGATTAAAAGTGGCTGCTGATCAGCATGTTGTCTCAGTGCAAGGCAAGGTCTCCTGTCTTCCACGGAGATCTCAATTGAGCTTCCAGCTACTGATCTGCTTAACCGCTGGGTGCAAGCGGCCACTGATATCTGATAGCTAATAAGCATTCGCTACTAATCAGCTACTGCAAAATGCAGCTAGGGCCAGGTAGAGCAGTGGCTGCATAGCATGTGGAGCCGTGGTCACTGTCGTTCACAGCAGCTAATCAGAGGTCTGGGAGATAACTGGTTTTTTCCTGGGAGAGGACACAGATAGGGCTAGTTAGGTGCCTGGTGGTAGCTGTGTTTTGAAACACCGATTATCTGTGATTACCAGTGGTGACCTCCTAGTTCCAGCATAAATGGAGCAGCAGCAGTGTGATCTGGAGCTGGGAGCAAGTAGAGAAACTCATGGTTTAGAGGGTGCTGAGCAAGCTGTAAGCAGTGAACTTGATCGGATGCTGCGAGCGCCAGACACTGAGCAGTTTCTGCTTAAGTACGATCATTTGTCTGCTGTCTGATAGGAACAGGGGCACTCTTTTGGTATAGCTCTCTCTGTTCCCTATGTCACACTCTTTCTGTCCTCACTTTTGGAAATTCCCAGGCCAGCTGTCTCTGGGGTACCCAGCATGTGGAGGTGAGCAGGTCCAGTGCCGCTATTGTGGACTACTGGGCCGAGAAGTGGTATCCTTTCTGGGCTGCCACTCTGGGCTCTCTTGTACAGAGAAGGGAAGCATGTTTGGCAAGGTCTCACCTACCTAGTGTGGCAGGATGTGTCTGATGGTATGGCTGTGTGTTATTTGGGCATCTCATGAAACACAGAAAGGATGGGTTGACCTGAGATACGATGGAGAGGCCAAATAGCAAATAGATAAAAATTGTTTGCAGCCTTATATTTCTGTTTTGGTCTTCTGTGGCAAGGCCTAACAACATTAACTTTCACACCTCTGGCAGGCAGGCTTTGTGCTATCCAAAATATTGCTGCTGAAAATCCTCTGTACTGACAGTGTGATTGGAAGGATGTTTTTCTCTCAAAGCTAGTAACTGCTAAGAAGTTTGGAAGAGTAATTCAGGCTGTTACCTTTGCTTTGTTCTGCAGATGCCCTTTTGCAAAACTATAAATCCTGCGCTGCCCAAAGGAGCTCTTTAAGTGATGTTATTAGCTTGGTTCAAGTCAAACAGTTTAACATTCTTTGAATATCTTCTTACTAAAGTATTAAGTGAGGTTGATGGTCTGTATTCCTGTACTTCAGCTCAGAACTTGAAATTCATCTCTGCCACAAGCACGCATGGTTTGTTTTCAAATGCTTTGCAAATGAATATTTTATGAAGTAGCTGTGGCCAAATGCTGTAGGATGGCCTTTGATACACTCCGTAGCCAAGCGGCTTTAGCTGTGTTGGCAGAGCCCTCTGGTGGGAACACAGCCTGTGCCAGCAGCAGCCAGGCCTGCGGGCAGTGCCACCCACTTCTCCCAAAAGCCATCAGCTCTCTCTCTGCTCAGTGGCATCCCACCAGCTGCTTTCTCCAGTGGCCAAGGGTTATCCTTTCATCGTGCTCCTAGCCAGGAGAGCAGAGCCCTGTGAAGTGTGTTTGGCCTTTCTCAGCAAACATTATGATGTGCTGTAAGCACCTGCATAATTTTAGGTGTTGCTTTGCAGAATATGGTGGGTTTTTGAGAGTAATAAAGTTAGCCCATTAGAAGATAATGGTTTTCCTAATCCATATCACAGTGTGGCAGAGCTGTGACAAGTTTCAAGAATTGCTTTTATGAATTTCAATGGTATCAGTAAATACCTTTTAAAAAAAAGTACCACTTAGTAAAAGTAACTAATTTACTTGGGCATACAGTGGGACATTTCTAAACCAAGAGCCACAGCCTTACGTTTCTGATGGTCAGCTAATCGAAGTGCTTTTGTGTTTTAAAGTACCAACTTACTGAGCATGAAGGAAAAATGTTATTACAATTGTCTAACCTAATAGTATTCAAAAGCCTGGTTAGGACTGCTAGATGCACTGCCAAACCAGAATGTGCAAACAGGTCTTTTAATCTGATTAGGTCCCTAAAGTGTTGATATAATACGGGCCAATAACTCTCCTGCAGGAAATCCAGCTGTTGGAGATTGTTGCACAAGTAATGCTGTAGTAATAAAGTGTCTTTTCTTTCCTCCTCACATGCTGGCCAGAGCTTTTCACTCACCATTGATTTGAAACACTCACAACTGTGCCTAGTATTCTAGCTTCATTAAAATAAAAAAAGAGGAACATATACCATGGCTTGAAAAGGCAATTGCCTGTGATGGACAGGAGCCCCCCCGATGAAGTCGAAGAGCGGCGGCAAGACAAAGGCAGTCATATTTTTGTGTCATTTTACTTGTTTCATTATCAAGTTTTCATTAAGACAGATGTATAATTTCTTGAAAAAGCTAAATTAGCCTTCATGGCCTATATTTGAAATGCCAATTTCAGTTCTTCAGCTTTGCATTGAACTCATCTGCTCTGTCACTGGGGTTCAGCAGCACAGAACTGCTCTGTTAAGAGACCCATCATGTGGAAGGCAGTCGCATGGTGGAACTCCTTGCTGTGCAGGTTGTGAATCGTCAAAGCTGATTATGTTTCAGAAAGCAAATAAACACACTTATGGAAGGAAATTCACCAGTATGATGAGATGCAGATACTGCCTTTGTCTTAGAATTCCCTGTGGCCAGGGAGTAGGGTGGGAGGTGCATGGCTGTTTGTACTCACCCTCTTATTTTTTACCCTTGGGTGAAGGCAAGATGCTGAACTGAACAGGGCTCCTTGTTGTGGTTGTTGTCCCCCTCTGCTGATAATTGAAGGAGTTGTGATGGGGGGAGTACCAAGCTGTTTGCGATGGATGAGGACTCCAACCCTCCTCTTGCAGCCTGGAGAAGCTCTTTGTTGAGTGATATTGTTTCCAGAGGAACCTTCCAGTTTACCTGCAGTCCAGTGTGGCATTTCTGTGACCATCAGTTTTCCTTCCCTGAAAAGAGAGTTTCACTGGAGGCTTATTACAAACATACATAAGAGGCAGCACAAAGGTTTTTTTCTTTCTTGCAGGACAGCTTCATCTTCCTGTTTTTCTTATAGTGTTGTGGTTAGAGGCTTTAATTCTCTGGCAGGTGGTATATGGTATGTTTTTCAAGCCCTGCATCTTGTGGCTTTTAGGATACTCTCTGATCTGAGGCTTTATAAAGCTGCTAAGAAGCTATTTTTCTAATTTCTGGATTGAAATTCCCTTACATTTGTATTTCAGAATGCCATAATGATTCAGCTTTGTAGAATACAGTCTTACTTACACAGGTCTTCTTGTGCATTGCTCTTTTTAAGATATTGACATGCAATTTTAATCCTCCTGAGTTGTCCGTTGTAACTCAGAATTTCTAATGTAAATGTTTCTTTAACATTACTCGTGGTTATCTCTAATCTCGGAGTCTCGCAACAAAATCTCTTGGAGAGTTCATGCTCTTTTGTCTGTGCTTTTTATTTCAAATGCGTATTTTCTTGGAAAGTGGCAGATTATATAATATTTGAATTTTTTTAAAATAAGCACTGCTCTTGTGAAGAACTTGAAGTCTAATATTACCATTCAAATAGGTAGGTGAGAGCTTTGGGGATCGGTAATTTGTACCTTGTAAAAAGCCGCACTGCCTCGCTTTTGTCTCGGAATTTATTATGCTTCCCAAGTATAATGTGACATACTGAATAGGGCAGGGGGTGGGGACATTGTCTTCAGCTGACATGCTGTTATCAGCGGGACTGTGTTTCTGGACACAAGATTTCTCAGTCATTGGTCGTCTGAAGAAAGCCTTTCCATCTGAGGATTGGACAAGAAGATGCGTCAATTTGCTGCCCGTCTCCAAGGTACTGGTGATGCTGCCTCCACAAGCTGGCTAACGTCACAGCTCCATCACCCAGCGGGGTGTGGGCTTTTTTCTCCTCTTCTCTGTTTTAATTCTGTATTTGCTTCCTACTGCATTTCTTAATCTGTCTTCTGCCAAATGCTAACAGCATGATATTTTGCAATCATTTAGGTGAATACAAGAAGGACGAACTCCTGGAAGCTGCTAGGTGAGTGCTGCTTAGAATATAAAGCATATTGGGGGGAGCTGGGGGGTGGTGGGGAGAGAAGCAGGAAAGGAAAAGGGATTTTTAAAACAGTAATGTTTCGTCATTGCCTTTCTGTTAAATGATGCAAACAAACCACTTAATTTGCGTGAATCTCTTTGGACTTTTACAGTCTGGTACAAATAGAAAAGCCTGTTTATATAATTGAAATCCCCTACTATGGTGGTTATAAGGTTAATATTGAGTTTTTGCTTGTAAGCTGATTAAATCCTCTTTATCGTTTTGTGACTGTTCTTTTTAGGGGCAATTTAAGTATTGTAATTTTTTTTTTTTCTTTTGGTTTTTACTGCTACCTTAGGATATGTTTTGAAAATAGGCTTTATCAGAACAGAGCGTAAGGAAGCCTATACAAAAGGTGTAAAGTTCAGTCGTATATTCCAAAGATGCTTTCATCCTTCCTTCTGACAGTACAAGACCGTTTTATATAGATCGTTAACCCTTCTAAAAATTGTCTGGATATTGTCATGTAGTTGTTTCAAATGTTATGGGCCATATACTATGAAAATGTATTTAATTCAGAACATTTCATTCAGCAAATGGCTTTCAGAGGATCTGTAAAATTACATAAAGGAGTATAGATGTGGTTAAGAAGAGAAATTAAGAGGGGTTTTTGCATGATCTTTTGTAATTCACTTAACTGCAAATTTAATTTTCTGTTCTGTATTTACCGTTGATTTTTGAAATGTTCAGAAGATCCTTCAGCTATCTGACATTCTCCCTGGCAGAATACAAATTTCAATGTAGTGTCTTTGATATCCAGCTCCTTAGCAAATGTTTTGCAAAGAGCTCTGTCTTTTTTTTTTTTTTTTCCCTCCCCTTTCCATAATCATCTCCTCTCCATTTACAGGAGTGGTAATGAAGAAAAACTGATGGCTTTATTGACTCCTTTAAATGTGAACTGCCATGCAAGCGATGGGCGTAAGGTAAGTTAATACCTGCTTTATATATCTGTTATTCAGGAAACGCCAATTTAACCATACTAGGAACCAGAGACGTGTAAGCCAAGAGAGTGTATGGGGGGAAAACCAGTGATGTCTTTTCACCATAACATTAAATGCTCTTGTACTCGATGCTGGCAGTTGTGACAGATCAACAGTCAGCAGACATGGATTTGAGTGAGTCTTTTAAATGTCAGACCCTGCATACATGCAAAGTGAAACCTTAAGACCTTTTATAAGAAAAACAAAATGCACTCTTGCAGATGAATAAAATAACTAAGGAAGGAAAGTTGTCACTTGTATTTGAACATTGTCTAGGTGAGGTAGTTGGTATTTGGCTTAGCTGCTAATGCCCTGCCGTGTAGACTGGCACTGTATTGATATGCTTAACACCTTTTGCATTTTCTTAAATTCAACGCTATTGTTTTGACTTTCTCTGGCAGGGATGTTTGAATGAGTTAAATTAAGGATTAGGCTGAAACTGGAGGAGGGAAGAACATACGGAGTGAGAAGTAGATCCTGTGATTTTGACTTAGTCATGAAGATGATGGTCTGTCTAGACTGTTGGATTTACAAATGCTGGTTATTTTTATTTTTTTTTAGCCATGGACCAGAATGTTCTTAATCTGCATCTCTTAAAAATGTCTTTCACATGTAACAGTACTTCTCACTCTTGGAGAGAAAAGCATGGGAGTGTTTTCCTTCATAGTTCTCTTGATTTTCGGTAGAATGTGTTGGAGCATAATATAAACCTCTGCTCATTCTGGAGCTGCTGTGGAACAGCCCAGTTTCACTGAAATCAATGAAGATAGGCCAGTTCATGTTGCATTTTCACTGAAAAAATACGACAATGCTGATTATAAAAAAAAAAAAAAAAAAAAAAAAAAAAGTAGCTCCATGTGAAAACATTCCTATTCTTAATACACAATTTTAAACGTTTTCTTAATTGGAAGGCATATGACACCTACTACGCGAAAGAAACTCCGGCCATTTTTTTGCTTGTTTACATTTATCACTGATTGAAAGTTTATGAATATTCCAGGTTTTTGAAACAATTAATTTTATAATCTGAGAACAGGCAAATGAACAAGGGCTTTTAGTTCAGCTGTGTCAGATCTGATGAAATATGCACCATATTTTAAAACTAAACACATTGGAAATTTCTTAGTTTCCTTTTTTTTTTTTTTTTTAGACTTTACCATTCAAATGAGATTGTGTTTAGGTATTAATAGTGCACTGTGTTGTAATTAAGCATGGTGGAATACAGCAATGCTGTACTGCGTAATTGAGTCCCCATCGCTGTTGATTTGAGGCCAAAGGCAGATTTGTGATTTCTGTCAATATGGAGAGGAATAAGCCCTTGTGATTTCTGTCAATATGGAGAGGAATAAGCCCTTGCAGATATGTTATCTAGAATATTTATTACTCTGAAATACAAATAAAAAATGTAAAAAGCTTTTAAAATTTATATTAAGACAGTAGAAAATATTTATGTATTATTACAACCTCTGAATTAGTTCAAAAATTTATGCCCGAAGCTCAGAAGCTAAAGCTAATCAATATGGACACTTTGATATTTGTGTGTGTGTGTGTTTGATTGTTGGTAAATGAACTCCTTTTAAGATGGCTTGCCATTGATATTAATTAGCTTCTTTTAATGATGTCTACCAGGTACTATATTAATTGTTTTTCTAGACCATATATGAACAGACTCTTTAAATTGAAGTAACTCTCTGTAGTAAGTGTGCTGTATAACTGTTGAGTATATGTGTAAGTCAAAGCTTTCAGGTCCTGTATTCCAAGATCACTCTGGGTTAATCATTCTAAACTGTGCTGCAAGTTAAGTGAGCATTTCAGCCTACAGCACAGCATTCTTGTAAATGAAGTCTCTGCTGGTGTAGCTGCCTCCAGTTGACCTATGCTGATTTTCCATTTTGGAAGTTGTTTTTTGCATTCCTTGATGCTTTTCGTAGTTATTTTTTGCAGATCCCTTGAGTTTTCAAGCCTCAAACTTACCACAGCTTAAGGCCACAGACTTAACACAGCTGCCAGGCCAGGAAGTGCAGACTCTGCGGAGTGGCGTGAGATTCTGGGCAGCATGCTTACTCTGCAGTATGGATACATCCACAAACTTTTGTGTACATATTTCTCCAGTTTGTGCATTCCTCAGCTTTGCGTGCTTCTGAGATGTCCCACGCTACTCTTGATAAGGGAAACATTTAGCTTTGTAGGTGAGGAAATTGAGTCCTAGTACTAAATGGGTGATTTATTTTTTCTGTATAGCAGGTGGTGGTTCTGTCTTTTCGTGCTTTGGGGTGTGACTTTCCAGAATTTGTTATTTAATACCCATTGCACTAGAAGTGAATACCAGAATAGTCAGGATGTGGTTAATCACAATATTGCTTATTTAGTTGCTGTATGCAGTTTACGCCTCCTCAGATCTCTTCTCTGTCCCATCCATACCAACGTATGGAGTTGTGGGATTTCCCGAACACCACATCTTCTGCTTCATAGAATGGATAAAAGGGGCAGAAAACTCTGACAGTAGCTCACTGGTTTGAAACCAGCTCAGGTTGGAAATAACAAAGAATTACCACATTCTGTGTGCTGGTTGTAGCCTTTTGGAAAGTATTAATAGCCAGAGTCTAATTCCTACTGGACTGGAGTCCATGCTGCTGCAACAGTAACAGCTGGTGCTGATAACCATTGCTCCATCTGTTTTTTTAGCACAGAGGTCAAAAACTGAATAGGAGTGAAAACTGAACTTGCTTCTTCCCCTCCAAGTCAAGGTTAGATTATGAGCATTGTAGAAATGTTCACATTACTGAAGCTTTTCAGCTGTTCCCAAAGAGGGAATTAATTCTCTGTTGCTACTCCTGCAATTATTTTCTGGAGTGAAAAATGAAGGACTGTGTGCAAAAGAGAGAGCAATTTTGTATATCAGCTAAAGCATTCCTGCATACCAAGGACCTGTGTAATTCATGGGGTTTTGTTTTGATGACCAAGGAAAATCAACAATAATATCGCAGAGAAACAACTATTTCATTGAGCTAGGTAATGGTTGATTTAATAGTAAGTATTGGCTCTGTGCCTGTTGAATATAGATGAGGGCACAAATAATAGCATACAAGTGCAGAGCTGTATGGTACAGTGTGTGCAAATGAGTGTTACACAAGGGTCAAATTTCACCAGAACTATTGGGGTTTTTTTGAAACTGCCCTATTTGCTTTTTAAAAAGAAGTATGTGAGCTGAAATACAATAGTCATTTTTCATGCCAGTTAGTCTTGCTTTGATATTTTTTTTTTTTCAGCAGGAGACTGAAAATCACAGAATTTTTGGGATATGGTGGTGTGTGTAAAAATTTGTGTGTTACATCACTTCTGTTTAGATTGCTTTGTGAAGTATGTGGTCTATCAAAACAGAACTTACACAAAATGCACGGCACCTGCCTATTCTCAACTGCTCTGAAATTCCACTGTGTCCAGCCTCTGAGCTCTGCCAAACCATTTGGTCTTTATGTGATCTACAGAAGGAATGACTTCTAGAAGACATGTTATAGTATTGAAGTTAACAGATGGTGCTGAACTTTCACACTATTAAAAAGCCACACCACCTACTTACGTGTCTGTGTCTGTGTGAAGGTATGTGGGCTCCAGAGACTTGCTTTACAGCCCCCGTTGTTTTCCCTCAAATGTGTGGGGTTTTTTTCTTTTTCTTCTGGGGATGTCTTTTTCAAGACTCAGTTGTGGGTGAATTTTCAAAAGATGTTTTTGACTATTTTAAAACAACAGGTTCCTTCCTGTCTGCTTCTGGAAGCTAAAGCTGTACTATTTTGTCATGGGAGCTGGATTTCTGACTTGTTACCAGTCACAGTTTACCTAATCCAGTAGTTAGTGGCAGGAGAAGGATTTACAATAGAATGTATCATGGTTGCAGGTTGAGTTGAAGCTCTTGGCTCTCTCATTTCCTTTGGAAAGTTGTTTCAGGAAGAAACTGATGTTGCCTCCATTTTTAAAATACTGAAGTATCTGAGCTAATAAAGAAGCATTGGTTTTAGCAATTCAGATGAGAAACCATCACTACAAGGCAGACTTCCCACATCACTTCTTGACAGCTTTCCAAAGTGAACTGCATCCAGCTGACATGGTGGCTGTTAGCAATGGGAGATTGGATTTTTGCTGGTATGTAATATCCTATTCCTGTATACATGCTCAGATATTGCTGGCACTAAAATACTCAGGTGTCAGTTGAATAAACCTTCCCTTTGTGCAAGGGGACCCAGCTTCCTTGGCCAAGAGTTACTCAAACAGTTTGTTTTGCTCCTTTTCTGAAGGTTCATCTCTTTTGAAGTAGAGCAGATAGCTGAGATTTTGAGCTGTTTGGAGCATAGAACAATTTCTTTACTATAAAATGCATGCTTCATATGCATTCCGCATATTTTCCATTGATCTGTTGGAGGTGCATTTCATATTTACATTTTTTATGAACCATATGAAAAGCAGAGAATGCCATGGCATTGCCTGTGAACAGCTTGGTCCCAGGTATTTGTTCAGCATGAGGCTGGAATTACTTCCAGAAGGCAGCACAGGATGCAGTTCTTCCACAGCTCTCTTGTTTTCTTTCCTGCACCTTCCCTCCCTACCTTGCTCCTTTGAAACTAGAAATGCAGAAATCTCTGCAGCAAGTGAGCTAGAGAGCCTGCAAACAATGCATTTCCAGTGATCATGAAGCAGTGATCCCATGGGGGAAAAGAAAGAAAGGCAATTATTTATTACAGGGCCATTCCTAGCGCGCATGTGGCCCTACTTCATTTAATTTCACTATAGTCTTCTGGCTCCTAGCACCCCTTTCTTTGTTTATTCACAGTTTTCAGTCCTTAACAGCTCCCAGTATCAGTCCTTAACACTTGTTAGTATGCCTCTCCAATGCTGCTGTTGTTTTGCCTTTCCAAACCAGACGTAGACAACCCTGGAGCCAGAATACCAGTAGCAGGCCTTTGCATTAAACTCTGAGTCATAGGAGACGTACTTGCCTCTTGGGTTTGATTGAGGCTGTTTATTCAGCCTGTTCCTTCCTGCCATATAGACGTTCGTTTTTCTCGTGCACAGCATCATCCAGGGTCATGGGTGCAGGGTACAGATGTACGAAATCCACTGTGAGAAGGTCTGCAATGCAGTGCTGAGTACCAGCATCCTTGGTCTGAAGCAACCACTGCACAAGATCTTGCATGTGTGTGTTCTGTGGAGAGGACGGATGCCCCCTGAGCTCCTGCTATGAGACATCTCTGATACCAAACTACATTCTGTCTTATGGGGTTGCAGAGTCCTTTTCTTGGACTCTGAGAGTTGCAGAGAAAGCTTCCTCTACTGCTTTCTCTGTTGAGAGATCAGCCTTGATCAGCATGTAGACAAAGGGCTGATAAATAGAAATTGAATTCTAACAAGATCAGGTGAGTTATGTCTCCTCTTACCAGGGAGTCTCCAATTTGCTGTTGGTAAATGGACTTGCCAGCCGCTGTTCCAGAATTCTGGTTGTTCTTAACTGTTTTCATGAAAAATCCTGCAGTTCAAAAGAAAATTGCTTTGCCTTCCAATTTCTGAGCCTGTATGGAACAATCAATCCACTTTTTTACAAGCTTTTTTTTAAAACCGTTATTAAATGCATAGACTTGACCAGAGCTTTAGATTCTCTTAGAATCACCTAGGCTCTAGGAGCTGTGGGGTTGAAGAAAAATGCCATGTATTGCAAGACTTGTGAACAAATTGTGTGCTAGTTAGACTATACACCTTTACAGTTGTGTGCATTTTTCGTGTGCTACAGTAATAAAAATAAAAACTAATAAACCTATAATACTAATAAACCTATAGATCTGTTTGTTCTATAAATTTATCCTGTGCAGATTATGTTCAGATGAGTATGGAACATCTTTCAGAAGAAATTATTTCGCATATAATAAGCGTTGTTTAATATAAATAAATATTGTGAAAATAAGCACTTTTCTATGGACAAAAGCTGCATATTTGAACAAATGACTTAGAATCGTAGAATAGTTTGAGTGGAAGGGACCCTTGAAGGTCATCTGGTCCAACGCCCCTCCAAAGAGCTACAAAAAAAATCAGGTTGCCCAGAACCACATCCAGCCTCGCCTTGAATGTCTCCAGGGATGGTGCATCCACTGCCTCTCTGGGCAACATGTGCCAGTGTTTTACCATCCTCATTGTAAAGAATTTGTTCCTCACATCCAGCCTGAATCTCCCTTCTTTTAGTTTAAAACCATTTCCCGTCATCCTATCGCAACAGGCCATGCTAAAGAGTCTCTCCCCATCTTTAAGAGCCCCTTTTAAGAACTGAAAGGCTGCTCTAAGGTCTCCCTGGAGTCTTCTCCAGACTGAACAACCCCTCAGCCTTTCCTCATAGGAGAGATTTGTGAGCAGATACCTGATGCAAGGCATCTTGTCATACCCAAGGGTATGTCTGAATCTCTGTATACTCTATGCATGTCACATGTAATATATTATTTACATTTTATCTTCCCCAAAATTTGATGAGCTTTTTCTGCTGGTATACATTGTGTTGTTCATAGATATTTCAAAAGTCTCTAGTCTCAAGGCTTATCTACAACAAAAAAATAACTTGTGCAGAGAGGAGCAAAGGAATTGTGCATTAAAACCAGATTAACAATTGACCACGTGTATTCTTGGTTCAGAACAAATGCTTTCTCCTTGATTAGTCTAATAAAATTAAAAATTTAAAAATATTAAATAGTCTTAATGTCTTTTTATTTCAGAAAAAGACAGTTCCACATGGAGTAAATCCAAAAAAGTTATTCCAGAATAACTGGATAGACAAGCCTCCGCTGAATCTGCTCATTTTTTGCTTACTAGCATAAAATGTCAGTCTGGTTTTGATGAAGTACTGTGAAACCACTTCTGTGGATGGGAAATGTGCAGATTTTGGGCCCTTTACTTGTGGTCCTGCAAAGATTAGCCAGAAGTTTCATGATGCACGATTACAAGTTTTTGGAACTGCAGTTACCGAAACAAGCAACAACAATGTATTCTGCTAGCTAATGTTTGCTAGTGTAAGATTGGCCCTGGCTGATGGCTTCTAAACAGCGTAGTCTTTGTTGACACTGATCTTGGATGTGTGTCATGGAATGCGTATGTATCAAAGGTGTATCTAGGGGTGTGAGCATGTATATTAACATACATATATAAAAACGTAAAAGTATATAGGTGTGTATAGATGCCTACATATACACTCACATATATTCATATACCGTTTTATATATACCTAGCTGTGTGTATTCGTATATATGTGTGTGTTTATGTGTGTATGCCTCAGAGACATGGCAAGGTAATATGCTTGCCTAGGAGAAGGGAGGAGCCAGCACTCCCCTACTTCTGCAAGCAGATTTTCTGGGGATTGAGGAAGGATTTCTGTTTAAAACAAAAATGTTATTCTGAGAGTTTATTATATTAAAACTTTCGGATTTAAGATCCTTATTATTTGCAATAGTAAATGACTGATGTGTTTTGCAAGTGCTACAATTGTTTGTGCTGCTTCTGCAGCCTCACCAGTGACCTGTATTTGGTATGGGTATGTACACAGTCATGGGAGACCTTGTCATCAGATGCCAGCTGCTCAGTGGCAACTGACTTGTATATGCTGTTATCCCACCTCAGGTACAAAGTCAGCCACAGCATCTGAATGAAAAAGGGCAGCTGGAAGTTGGACTATGCGTTGATATCCAGAGCTCACTTCCAACCTCAGTTATTCTGCAATACCTTGATGCCCCACAGTAATACATATTTGTATGGTCCATGTTCCCAACTTCGATTTGGATGAAGAGCTTCACAGCCTTAGAGCCTGTCTCTGTGTATGTTATAATTACGAGGACTGATGGAGGGAAGAAGATGGAGGACTAAAGTCCTTCTCTTAGTGAATATGTGCCTCAGTGGTGAAAATAAGTACTGTAGATCAGATGCAGGCATTTTTGTGGTCTCTTCAGTTATAGCTATACTCTGTAATTGGGTTAAATATTTACAATCAAAGCCTGCACACAAAATTAAGGGTCCTTCCTGGATTTGGGTAATGGAGCACTGTGAAAAGGTGACCTTTCCAATGTCACAAAAAGGTTACAAAGCAAATGCCATAATGTTCATTACGTGCCTGGGGCAGAAATGCCCAATGCAGTGCACACATAAAAGAACATTTAAAAATTGACACAGCTGTGTTTTTGCCTTTAAACACCATTTTGTTCGAAAAGATAGTTCTCAGTATTCATGCATGTCAGAAATAGTGACAACTTATGGTCTTTCTTATGCTATGATCTCATCTTATTTCATCAGCCAAGCATGATCAAAGTGGATAACACAAGAATCCCACCTCTGACTTTGTAGCATATAGATGACCTGGCTTAATTTCTCTTTATGGTGTCACTTAAGACTCCCTATAGTCAAAGACAATACCTTTTGAAAAAAGTGTAAAACATGCTGTAAGTTTCTGTTAAGAGATCTTAAATACTTTCCCAAAACAGTTTCTGTATCTCTTCACCTGTTTCCATGTTCTTCAGAAACTTGGAAGTGGAGTCTATCAATCATGTTCACAGATAGAAATTGTGCGCTTGAAGGATTGGAAAGAAGTTGTTTACGCTGCAGTCATTCTCTCTGCATTGTTCTCTAAAAATCAGGACATCTCATTTGTTCGGTCTTAGTCAATGGCTTCTTCATGAAACCTTCAAATACGTTAAAGGTGTGGAGGTTTTATACCTGAACTGTTTCCCCTTCATGATTAGCTTCCCACAGGGACACCTTCTTGCATTCCGCCATTATCCATCTACTGTCAAGACAAAACAAGTCAAACTGGCAGACTGGGGCAGAGCTGACATTTAATATTTTATGCACATTAACTAAATACTGTGGTCTGGATTTGGCTCTGTCGGCTCACAGAGCATCCAGAAGTCAAGTACTGATGATGTTTATTCTACTGTGATCTTAAGAGTGGAGTCCTTTCCTTCACAGAGCTTGCTGAGGTTACGTCTGAGTTGAAATGTGGCAGCTCAATCCATGGACTGTATGCATTTGATTTCTGTATGTGGTTGACTACAGTGAATACTGTAGGTGCCATTTCTATCTTTAGTGTCACTTCTCTCTCAAAATCGTGAGCGTATGAGCGTGAGAGGTATTGAGAAGTAAACTGTTCTGCTTTCTTGTTGCTTTTCACTTTTGAATGTGGTATTTGCATTCTTTATGGCCTCCCTCTGTTGTTAGACCTATTATTTAGTGTACGCTTTGTTTCCCATCTCTGCATGCTATCATGCAACTGTCTCAGGACTTAACAAAAACCATTGGTGAGGATTCAGTTAAAAACCTGTTGAGTACCCATGTAAACTGTATCAGTTGGATTACCCTTATGCACGTGCTCGTTGACTGCTTCAGGAAACTCCCAAGAGTTTTAGAGGTGGAACTCCCCCTAAAGCTATTTGAGTTTTCCCAAGCACATCATGTTCATCCAGGCGCCCGCTAATTCTAACTGTTGTTATATTTTTCCTTATATTGTATTTTTCCTGGTACAGACAACAAAATTACAGGCCTTTAATTCCCCAAAACATATTTTAATGATTGGTTTGCAACTTCTGGTTCTTCATGTACCAAAATAATCTTAAGTGAAGGTCACATGCCACTCGTAATTCACCTTTTCATTCTCCAGTGTTCTCTTGGGTGAATGCAGTCTAGTCCTGGCAGTTCGTTGATGTTCGTTTTGGTGATTGATATCATTACTTCTTTTATGCTTAATTTAGTGTCAGACAGATCCTTCGCCAAGCTTCACCATGCTCATAAACAGGCAAATGCTCACTCACCAGTGTCCTGGTACGTGAATTACTTGTTTCTTCTAAGATATATACCATGCAAGGAGTTTCTTTAGTTGCTCCATGGTAACTTCTTGCCTGCAAGAGGTCTGTTTCTTTCCCTAGCACCACCTTGCCCCACTGGACTATCTGGTGGATTTTGTGCTCCTGATGGGTTGGAAGAGGGATTTATGGCTGGTTGAATTCTTTTCACTAGTCACTGCTTAAACTAGTTTGGCCTGCCTAATAGTATTTTTACCTCTAATCTGCTGGAGTTTATGGTCCTTTTGTTTTTATTCGGTTTGTAAATCCGGCTGTTTGAATGATGTCTTCTTAATTCTAGTAATCTCTTTTAGTCTGCTGTTAGTCACACTGGCTTCTTTCATTTTATCAAGCTCTTCATAATAGAAGGTATGCGTTAGCACAGCATTTCCAGTATTGTCCCCATTAGCAGTCTTTATGCTGTCTGTAAGTACATAATTCTCCCAGCAACTACTTTCAGCTTATTGTTAAAAAACTTCCCAATTTTTTTCCACAGCTCCTGCTGGATTATTTTAGCAAGCATTTCCCCTGTAGATAAGTTGAATCTAAGTACATTATAGTCACTGCTAAAGAGCAACTTTTACTTCAACTTTTACTGTTTTCTCTCCTTGCTGCCTCTCTGATTTCTCTCAGCACATCAGTTATCACTTGCCAATACAACCCCATCATTGACTTCACAGGTTGTAGGGGTTATTTAGAGTGGTCAGTTTAGTTCTAAACAAAAAGAAATACAAATACTTACATGCAAGGAGAGGTGTATTTACATAACCATTTCTAAAACTGTTGTATGAGTTGAGTGAGCAAGCAGCAGATGAACAATAAAAGGGGAGGAAAATGTCAAAATAAGGCATTATAATTAATGATGGTTGTGTCATTGATGAACAAGAAAATTGAGGTTATTTGATTAGTATTTTCTAAGTAATACAATACACTTCTACTTATGAGACTTATTTCTTACAGATGAAATTCTTTAGAATATTCATATTCTAATAAGCATAACTTTTCAATTTTCAAATATACTAAAAGGAAGTACAAGATAAATTTTCTGCCTTTTTTCCTGTATTTTGCAAGGCTTTTCAAAAGAATAGTGAAGTCTACTTGACTGGATTATAAAAGCATTAAATTCTAAAATTTGCATATTATCACTGTAATGCAAAAAGACCATTTTTATATATTTAATTTTGTGAATTATTTTATATTTTTGTGTTAATTTAATTCCAAAGTAAAAGGCATAAGTATTTATTTCACACTGAGCACTGGAGCTGAAAGTGTAGTCAAATTGCAAGTTTTGTTCTTAACAGAGTTCATTCTGACCCCACTTTCAATAAAATGAGTGAAGTGCTGGTTTGAATGTCATGTTAGCAGAGGGAACAGTCAATATATTCTGAGAAGCTTTTAATCTTTCTTAATAACGTGAAAATCTTACGAACTGAAGCCTGGAAAGTTTCTGGTTGGAAGGGGAAGGAGGAGAAGCAAAGTAAATACATAAAGATGGAGAAGAGGTAAAAATAATAAGAAATATGAGAAGAAAAGGGAATAACAGACTGTTAGTTGACTGTAGTAGGAAAAAGGTTTTGATAGGAAGTGGAGGAGACTGAAACAGCAAAAGCCAGCAGAGTTTTTGTTATCCGGTGTTCCAGCACACATCCTCTTCAGATTGTTTTAATGTTGTATGCAGGCCTTCCCCAGTCATCTGCCATGGAGAGGAGTCTCTTGTTAGCACTTATTTGTGCTGCCAGAGCAACACCAAAATATTTCATTAAAAAGAGGGAACAGCAGCTTGAGCAAATACTTAAAGAACGGGATTCTATAGCTTCTGACTCTGGCTGACAGGACAGATAAAAATGTATGTATTTGTGCTGGAAGAGAGGAGAAAGTTGTCTCATCCTGCTCTCCTGGAGTGATAAGCATTTGTGGCTTGCAATTTGACAGGATTGATGGTTTGAGACTTGAGCTGCAGACTGTGCTGGTTGGCACTCAGATGCTTTCAAAACCTCTGCAAAAACTTGGCTGTCCATGCCCCATTGCTCAGGCCAGCAGCAGTAGCATCTGTTCTTCCTCATCCACTAAACTTGAATCACAGCTTCCAGCATGTGATTTAATGAATAAAGTTCTGGCTATTGACATGAGAAAATCCTGCATGCCTGTGTGCTCAGTCCAGCAGCCCAGATGAGTTTGTTCTCTAGCTGGCAGGTGTTGCCAGCTGCTCCTTGGAGTACTAGAGGAGTCCCTCTGGTGACTTAATAACATTGCAGGGGCAGTTTCTTCTTATTGCCTTTGCCTCATCAAGAGGCTGTCATGCCTCAGTGCCTCACCTCAGACTTGTCCATTTTTGACTTGCGTTTCTGACAGATTCCAGGTGATGAAGCAACAAAAATGTCCATCCTGGACACAATCATACTGTAAGTAATTCCTATGTAGCGTTCTGCCGTATCTTTCAAGGCAGCATACATCTCCTTTCAGTGTTAAATAACATTAGCAGCATTCTCTTAAGAGAGTGGGCCTTCACTGTCATTTCGTCTTCATGTATCTCAGCAAGCCACTACTCCAGCTGCCAGCAACTATCACTAAAGAAACAGTGTATACTCCTCTGTTTCTCTAATAATCCATCTCAAAGTCCATCTTCCCATGTCACTGAGTGCTGCCAGAGATGTATTCTGTGCTTCTGAATCCGCGAAAACTGCAAATGCTCCTTCATGGTAGAAGCTCCAGAATTTCTTTTTCATATTGCAGTTCTAGCCCCAGCCAAACCTTCATCGTTTGCATGCAGAAATGGAAGAGATTCTTGTAAGGAACAGTTTTCTGAGAATACAATGGGTTTGTGAGGGGTATTGCTTAGCTTTTCTGACACATCCTCTGTGGAGCTGTTTTACCAAATGGGGGCTAGGTTAAGATACATGCAGACAAATAAGAGTTTCAGTGGAGGGGAGAGGTTTTCATTTTTGTTTAGGAAGAGGTCAAGGGTTCTAGTGCCCCATTTATGGGACCTGCTGTTTGTGAAATCCTAAGATCAGAGGTCAAGGTGGTGTTCCTGTGCAAAGATTTAAGTGTCTCTCCCAGCTCTTTACCATTTCCCTCTTAGTCTCTGCTTTTAAGTCAGTCTCTGAAAGTAATGGCAGCAAATTAGTATGGAGCTGTTAGGGAACTAAGCTTCCTAATTAGTATTTGGGGAGTTGAGATCACTTTTATGCCTTTGCTATACCTGCTTTTCTAGTGAATCACATTGATCTTTGCTTTTAAGGTTCAATCCAAACATGGTTGCTGCCTTCTGTCTCACAGTATCTCTTTTTCTTCTGGCCTTTTAGCTCTTTTTCTGTCAGGTAATGATGCTCTTTCAGGTTTGACTGTTTCCTTTTCTCTGAAGTTATCAATTTCAGTTATTTTCTTTTTTGTATATATAGCCACTGTTAAGAGAACAGCTTTCAGAGCTATCTGCATGGGTTAAGGATTTGTCTTCCTGGTGTCAACGATAACATTCTCCATAATTTTGAAAGTCAAGTGTCATTGTCTCGAGAAACCTGCTGGGCAGGGAGACTGGTTTTTTCTTCTGGGATTTAATAAGGCTTTTACATGGTTATCTTCAAACATCCGTCTTAAGCCTGCCTCTGCAGATGAAACTTTCTTTTCTTGTGTGGTCCTGCAGTGCTTGCCCTTTACCCTCTTCTGCTTTTGGGCATATCTTGTTTGCCTCCTCACACCTACCTTCTCTGTGGTGGCACTGTTTCTGTGCTAACAGGAGGCATTCCTGAGCAGAAAAGCGAAAGCACTCATTCCCTTCTTTTAACCTCTAAGAGACAAAGACACTCTGTTTTTTTGTCTACCCCTGTGCAAGATGACGCTTGTCATCTTTTCTGCCCTTCCCTACCTCAGGCATCTTGTTATTGAAAAAGCTTCTCTCATAAGTCTCCTGCCCCTTATGTGTCAACACCTATCCCAACTTGCAGTACAATAGGGTCACCATGTTAATGCCAAGCCTTGTCACGCAATCTTGAGGTTCAGAGGTACAGCCTGAAATTTGTATTGTCTCTCAAAGGTGAGATCTACTAGAGAAACATTTAGTAGTCAGTAGTTTGGACATTAAAGCCCTCTGAGAGGGACCAGATTTGAATACTCACTGGAGATTAGGAGTAAAGAGTCCTGGACTGTCACCCACGTAAACCTTTTCCAAATGAGAGCTTATTCTGTCAATGTATTTGCAGTCTTTATTATGCTCTTCCTGTGCTTTTTAACTTTTCAGCCATTTTATTATTTTTTTTTTCTATTTTACCTTTATTATACATTCTTATATTTTCCTCCAGTTTATGGACATCTGCCTGGTCTGGAGATGTCCAACACTCATCTGAAAATAACATTCCAGCTGTGGTTTCAGCACAGTTGAATACAGAGAGGAATGTGCCTTCAACCTGCGATCTGCAAAGCAGTGCTTTGTAGCTGGTACACATTTCTAAATATCCGCTGTCTGACCTGCTCTGGGCTTTATACCATAACCCAGGTAGTGCCATACCTGAACACATTTCTGAAGGGTATTCAGTTCACAGAATCATCAGGATTGGAAGTGACCTCTGGAGATTGTCTAGTCCAACCTCTGTGCCAAGGCAAGGCCACGTTGCAAGGAAGAATTTCTTTTTAATGCAGACTTCTTTTTTCTCCTTCTGCCAAGTGACAGAATGAAAAGGAACGCAAGCATTTCTCTTACTATAAATGTAATCATCATTTTCTCCCAGTGATGTTCTGGCCTAGCATTAAATGTGTATGTGAAATCAAGCTGGGTTTGTTTTCATTGGTTTACAGCTCAAAACAGCATATATTTTTATTTTTTTCAACCCTCAAAGAGGTCACCTGATGTACCAGAGCTCTAAATTAAGATACTGTGTGACTTGCAGATTCTGAATGGGTGAGCTGTTCATTCATTTTCCCTGTCTTCAGCTGTTAGAAAGCACTATGTGAAATTCATGATATGATGTACTATATCAAGTCTGTCCTGTTCAGCAATCCAGTTAAGTACTACTGGCTGTGTTTTGAAGATGAAGTAGTTAAGTTACCACTGGAAACACAGTGGGGTGAGAAATATCTTCTTTTGGCATTTTGTAATCCTTGCCCTTAGGAAATGTTTTGGGGTTTTTTTTCCTTGTTTTTTTGTTTGGTTGGTTGGGTTTGGTTTGTTGGTTGTTTTTTGTTGTTTTGTTTGAGGTTGTGTTTGTTTGCTTGTTTTTTTCCATAAGAAAAGTAGTTTTCTTTCAGAGAGATGAAGCTCTTCATCCCTGTGCTTATTTATCTCTAGAGTTTGAATTTGCTGCAGCCAGCTCATCTACCATCAGCATCTGACATAGCTTGTTTTCCCGTAGCAGCATCTATAAGTTTGTCCCTAAAGCATTATTGTTGACCATGAAATGAAATAACTCAGTACTGCTGTAAAATGACCAAGGAAGTTGCCCAATTTGGATGACTGAAGTTGACAAGCCATGTGGCTGACATACAGAAGCACAGCCCCTTTCCTGCTCATTAAGAGCATCATTCTCTAGCTGAGGTTAGGGACCTTTGTTTCTGTAGTACCTAGCGTGCAAGAGCATTGTAGCACGAATATATAATAATTATCTTGAGTTACCTGAAATACGTGTTACTAAAAGGAATTTTTTTTTATATGATGATATGTCCAGTCTTGGCACCATACAAACAAATGTCAATGAGATGTGTTCCCAAGAAATTTTACAACTGAGTCTAAAAATGAAGGTGTAAGATGTACGCACTGCTTAAAATTAGAATGCAGGTTGGTATCTGAGCAGCAAAGGAAAAGCTTGATCATTTCCACAGTGGAAAAGGTCAGGAATGCCTCTTCAAGATTGTGATGTTGTTGCAACTTGTTTTCTTACCCTATTAATCAGAATGATAAAGTGGTGACAGGAAGTATTCCAGTCACATCCAGAATATCTTCCCAATGTACACTCGTGATTGATGCAGCTCATTTTAGAGAATTCTGTAAGGGAGCAGCATCAAGCAGACGGACTACTGTGATTGTAAAGAAAGATTCTATCATAAATTCTAACCCAGTGAAGAGAGAGTCGTTTGCCTGCTCGGAGGTTTTTCCTTTGTATGCCAGACTCAAATAGTCATTTTGCCAGGAGTCAGGACATCTTTCAAAACAAACAGTTCTATATAAAACTGTGAAGCAAAGGTCCCTTCTGTGATCAGAAATGTCTCTGCTCATCCCATAATTTTTGGAGGAAGTGAAACACTGTTTTGAAGGGAGCTTGTAAGACAAACTACAAAAGTTTAATTTATTATTTTTATTGCTACTGCTCCCTACAGGCAGTATGGTCTGATTAGAATAAATGTGTTGTTTGACAAAGTTAGATGGGGATTTGCTGCATACCTGCAATTTCCAAATCAAACAAACCTGAAGATAATTACAGACGAGGTAAAAAAGTCACATACATTGAAGTCTACATGACATATTTTTAAATCCCTTCTTCCCCCTCCTTTTTTTTTAACATCCTTTGTCAGCAGGGTGTTCTGTAAGAGTTAACAGTAAATATACGAGTGTCCTTAGGTATTTTCTGCCAGGTCATACTTGCCTCTGTAAGAGCCACCTTTCCTGGTGTGTGTTCGTGTGAGGACCTTCTGAACAGGAGAGTAGCCACAATATGTCAAGACCAGAGCTGGCTCTCAAAACCAGGGTGTGGCCTCTTTATTGCATGAATGCCCTTCCTGTAGAAGATGAAATTAAGTTATGATAATTCTAAATCACTGTAGAGCATTGTAAATTAGATGTATGATGAGACATCATATATGTGATAAGATTGTTGTTTGTTGATTTTTAATAGCCTTTGGGATGGCAACTTGAGAACTAGAGAAACACATTAAGATTGTTATCAGATAGCATTATACATAGATTTTGGTAGCAGAAAGCAACAGGGCAGTATTAGTTCTTAAGACCGTTCCTGCAGCTGTTACTGATCACTCAGATAATGCCTCATATAAGATCCTTACATAAGATCCCTCCGTTTAAAGATTCATAATTTGAATCTGAAAATGCAGCTTTCTTCTGAGGCTGTGACAGCATTACTATAAGAGCTGCTGAAGACTCTGAGTGAGATAGGAGGGGAAGTGGATGGTACCTGGAGCTGGCACTCCCATGTTGCCCGTGGACAGTTTGCTGAAACCAGTTTTCTGGTTTGAGTAGAAGTAGCTCAGCAACCTGCAGCTCTGGTGATTCCTCGGGGCCCCTTTTGTTTGATGCAGGTGAACGGGACAGCAGGTCCAAGGCAGCTAGCCCTGAACAGGGATCATCAAATCAGCTGTTGGTAACAAAGCAGTGTGAAAATACCTAAGGCTCAATGAAAACAGTAACAAACTGCTCTATGTACATTTTTTAAATCTAAAAAACGCATCTCATATTCCCAGGCAACATATTTTCAAAAAGACTGCAGGCAAAAATACCTGCTTTAGTATGAATTGTAGGTATACGGGTTGACAGCGATTGCCATCTTGGGTACAGTGATCTTCCTTGAAATGCACAGGATCTGCTTTGACTCAATTACAGCTGCCATAAAACTTTAAAATAATATGAGCATCTCACATGAGGGTCTACTTTACTTAATAAAAGTGGAGTTGTACTCTTTTAATTACCTTAGCAAGTAAGACAGTGTGATTGGCTTGGTAACTGTGAATGTGAGTCTTGGAAAGTGCCCTCTAGGGAGTCTTCTTAATAAGCCTCTTGCCAGGTATTGCAACACATGGGAGGAGGGGTTAATTGATAGCTCAATTAAATCTTGTTTCTTAATATTAAGTGATTAGTTTGATATATCTTGCATGTGCAGTATACAATACTGCTGTTTGTGATAGCTAGTTTCTACTTTTCTACTGCTATATAAACAACATGTTAATTTTAAACACAAGTCTCTTTACTACCACCATTCACTTGATTTTTATTTCTTCTTAATTTTTTTAAGGACTAATAATCCTAGATAATGAATAGTTTGTGTAGCACGACATTGTCTTTTAGGTATTTAGTTTGTGTAATCAGCATACAAGCTTGTAGCAGGAGATTAGTATTTTTGACTATGAAATCTGTAACATTAATGAATATTCTTTCTCTCAAGAAAGGCAAGTAAGTCCTTAAATCACTGAGGTTAGGCCTTCCCGCTTCCTCCTTCCTGAAGCACATGTAAGCACAGCATTTATAAGAGCCTTTTAGCCAAACTGAAGAGTAGCTGACAGGTTCTGATACACCACGCGTGGATACAGGGGGAGCATCCCTCCAGGATCGCTGCTTCTGCACGCCCCATGTGTGTGTTCAGTTGCCCTTGCCCCTCAGTCAAGTGGTCTGCCTGGCCCTCTGCTTGCATTTGTCTGCAGCACTGCGTGGTCCTCCAGGCTAGACAGACTGGCGGAGATGTCCGCCCCATCTCTGGGGATGGGTGAAGGGAGCATCAGTTGGAGAGGCAGCTGCAGCACGGCACACAGCTTCACTGAAGGTGCTGTGGATCAGAAGGCAAGCACGGCAAAAACAAGGCACCTGGCTGCAGCTAAATAACTAGGTCCTGGTGTTTTGGGAAGACATGGTATTCCGTGTTCATTCATGAGGCTGTGGTGTCTGTGTGGCCTTGCTCGGGGAGAAGGCAGTAGCTTACCTTTCTGAAAGGTGAGGTTATAAGTTGTCTGAAGATTGGAGATGATGTCCCTTCACTTAATATAAGTTGTCTTGCAACTACAAACTTGCAAGGGTTTGGGTTTCTTCTCTAATGAAGTTATTTGGCAAATGCAGGTCTGAGAACCCTAGAAATACAAAATGCACAGTCCCAGCTCAAGTCGTAATAGTTTTAAGTGGTGAACAAGACTCCAGGGTTGATGTATCTTTATTGAGCACATCCCTACTAATAAAGCTTAATATGAATGCAGCATATTGGAAGTCTGCCATTGTGGTTTTAGAAGTAGCATGCAGACAAGAATGGGTGTAGTTTAATTGTGGTGAGGTTAAAGGATCCTGCAATGGTCCAAACATTTAGGTTTTGCTCCAATTTCTTCTGGAGTTTAGACCTTTCAATAGACTGACTTTTCCACAGTCCATTTCAAAGTCTTTTCAGGTTGATAAAACTGGATTTAGTAACCAACCCAAGGCAACTGTCAGAATAAACAGTACTGAAGTATTCTGCTAATGTCAGTAGTGGCGTCATCTTTATCTATGTTGTCACTAGCGTTTATGATACGCAGAAGTTAGCTATTTTATAATAGGGACAGATATGAGAACAATGTAGTACCTTCTGGATCAGTCAAAATTGTTAATTCAGTATTAGAAACCTTTCTGAAACAGAATAATAGATCCTAACTATTTGAATGGCCAAACATTTAAAATATTTGACCCTTTTTATCGGTGGTGTTTTGTACTTTTAAGACACTTTAGGGATCTTCTGGTTAGGAATGTTAGAGGCCTTTTGAGAATAGGTAATTCCAAAGATGGGTCTTCTGGAAACTTGCATAACTGCTTCCCTAAATAAACTTGATTTACCTGGATGTTTTTCTTAGAGATGCGCTCTGCTGTCATTTTGACAGTACAAGCTGTGTTCTTACTTTGGTATACAGGCCACTTGGTAGATGCCAAAGTAGTTATCCTTTCCTGGAGCGAAGTAGCAGTAATACAAGACTACTCCAAGTTATGGTCATACTAAACATATTAAATCCTGGGAAATCCATACTGTTTATGGATATATAGCACCTGCTGCTGTTTACCACAGATGAGACCATTTGTCTTGATTTTAGTTTTCTAAATCTTGATAATAGTGAAATGTGATCTCACCTGTAATACTGTATAATGATGTTCTAATGCTGACAGTAAATCTGTACTTGGCTTAATGCTATGAGATATGTAAGTCCTCCCATGTGCTCAAGCTGGTTTACATATGGGGTTTTACTGCAATAAAATTGTGCAGTTTGGTTGTGCACCACAAAATAAATTGCAGCAAAGATCCCTTTAAAATCCTCTGATTCTCAGCCTTGGGAAGGAGGAAATGGCATCACCCATTTGTGTAAGAAATCAGTTCCTTCAGGCTGAGACAGCACACAAAATCAAAAGCTGTCAGTTAAAATTCTTACAGATTAGTTGTGGAGAAAGGTGGTGGTGATGTTATTGTTATGCAGCAAGATGTATTACTGCTGAAGGCATGGATTTTGCAGGGAACTGTGAACCGCATACAGTTTGCTCTGCGTGTCTTACCACAGCACAGTACAGAACACATATGGATACTTGTTTGGTGCATTCCTGCTATGAGATAAATGCATTATTTCTTGTTCTGCAGCCTGCCTCTTGTGCACTTGTTACAACAAGTGTACATACAAGCAGTTTTGTAACCTTTGAGTGTGCAGGTTATAAATTTGCTCATGAATTAAACACAAAAAACCAAAACAACTGGCATTGTTAAAATTAATTAAATTGTGGCATTTAAAAGGGAAAAACAAAACAAACAAAACACAGTTGACCCATTATTTAAATTAACTTGAAATGATGAGCTTGTTATTGCCTTGGGTGATACCTGGATTCTTCCCCACCTTAAGGAACATTGATTTGACAACAGGAAGGGCATACATGTGCTGTGTGTTTGCTAATTT
This sequence comes from Strigops habroptila, assembly GCF_004027225.2. Taxonomy (NCBI): domain Eukaryota; kingdom Metazoa; phylum Chordata; class Aves; order Psittaciformes; family Psittacidae; genus Strigops; species Strigops habroptila. The sequence goes on from NC_044283.2 coordinate 46,957,733, forward strand.
AGCTAATCACAGAAAGAAAGCATAACTTTCTTGATCCAGTGTGTAAGAGAAACAAAGAGTACTTAGATGGCAGGAAGTGCGGGAATGGCTCCCATTCTTCATCTCGTTTTGTTTTACTTTGCAGTCCACTCCTTTACATCTAGCAGCAGGCTACAACAGAGTTCGAATAGTCCAACTTCTGCTTCAGCATGGTGCAGATGTGCACGCGAAGGACAAAGGGTATGTAAAATGAGTTGATTTATTTTCTGTTTGCAGCAGTGGTCTTGTATTAATTAAGATGAAGAATTATTCCTATTTCATGTTGCAGCATAATCTCAATACCTGGCTGAGAATGCGGCATTTGCTTCCAGAATCTGAGTGTGGTTCATCATAAACTTTTGTTAGAGCCCAAATGACAGATTAGCTGTGATTGCACTTAAGTCTCCTATTACACCTTTAAATTTTCTTCCAGACCTTATTATTTTCTTGCATGCACAGACTACCCTGTGAAATCATGGACTTTACTATTTTAGGAAAGGCAATGGGGAGAAGATACATGGGCTTAGTGGAAAAAAGTGTGCATTGAAAAATTTATGTACAGTCTCATTATCTTGTTGCATATATACATGGATGTAATTCCAAGTAATATCAGTAGCGCTCATTGCTCACAGCTAGTGCTCTTTGGAGATCTATCTTGATTGATGTTGCCAGCAAAAATCAAAATACAGTAGAAGCTAAACTATTCTATTTTTGCAGTATGGATGGTAGTTACATAAGACACCAACAAAAAGTGTGCAGCAGTCAGAAATCTGGAATGATACGTGTTCTGAGCCATAAGTTTCTGAGCTGTAAAGTTATGATTCTCATGGTGGTCTCATAGGAAGGCTTAGTCCTAACATTGTAGAAATTGGGACTCTGGTTAAGGGCATGCATCTTGTATTCAGAGACCATAGAGGTAAGATATTAATGAGTGTGTGTTCTGTCTCTATCAGCAAAATTGAGGCACTTCCTATATCTTCATTTTCTGCTGAGTCCAGCCTAGTATTTAAAAAGGTGTTAAATTAAGATCTTAGCTTTTTGCTTTTTTTCTGTTTTCTTTCCAAAGCCAGTCCCAAGTGTACTTAAACTCTTGAAGATCGACTAAGTGTAGCACTTTTGTCTGTACATTCACCCCTAATGGCTTTTTTGATCAGAATTGTGAATTGTATGATGATACGTTATGTAAGTCCAAAAAAAAACCCCAAAACCCCATAGTAAGGCTGCATGTAATACCTATTCAGGTAGATCCAGCATTGTTAAGCAGGTTTTAGGTATTTCACACTTCTCTGAAATTTCAGCATCACTTGGTAGAAAATTCCAGTATAGATGCTTTAATGAGGTTTGAATGATCTATCTGGAAAGTATGAAAAGTGTAAAAGTAGTTAAGTTAAACTTGGGGGGCGGGGCGGAAGGAAAAATTACACACACACTTTCTATTAAACTTAAAAACAACTCAAACATTCTTGGAAATGCCTGAGATCCCAGTAAGCTCCCTCTTTTTTTAGCAGCATCACACATTTGCAGTCAGTGTGGTACTTTGTTCTTCCTTGCTGTTTCTTATTTATATATAATTTATAAGCGAATAGGCTATAAATAAATGTAATTTATTATTTATGGGGCTAAATTAGGTTACATTGATTTTATAGACCTGTTAGATTCTCTTCAATAGGGTCACAGAGAGAGTCTGGAGGAACTGTGCTACATCTTCAAAATGGTTGTCACTTCTAGTTACTCCCAAAGAGGACCACAGCCAAGGAAGCAGCTCTTTTCCCACTGGTCCTTTCATTGCCTTACTGCTACTGTGCACAAAGTCACAATGTGCTGGAAAAGGGGAAGGTGTGCTGCAGGAGCAGCCAGGTGGATCGCTGTGGTGACTGCTGATGAGACCTTGAAAGCCTCAGTCCTCTTAGGTGACGATCGTTTTGGAAGAGCGCAGGTTTCTTGAGTGCTCTGTGGGCTGGATACTCTCTCACACACACACACATACACCCGTAAGCTGTAATTAAGAAAAGTAATGATGGAAAATAACAGTTTGACAAATTTCCCTCAAACAAATTTCCCTCTCCTCTAACAAATGCAGTGCTGCTTCTGAGAGCATTTGTCTTAAAATTAAGTTTACCCTGTGTAATACTTCTGTCCTAATGCTCTTTGAGTTGATTTTGAAATTCTGGGGTTCATCCCTTGTATTTTTCATAATTATTGTTTTCAGTGTATTATGCATCCAGATTTGTTGAGCCATAACTAGCTTGTCTTGCTCAGCTTGAATTAAACTCATTTTGTCCTCTGTAATAATAATCCTCTTTGCATCTCCTTTTCAATACATGACTTTTTTATTATGTCTTGTGCTTATGACTAGATTCCTGTTATTTACTTTGCTAGTGTCATTTTTAAGTATGGTCTCCAGTAACATAGCTGTACAAAAATTACAGGGACTCTCTTAGAAGTATCTTGCACAGTTGAAGAGGTTGTACTGTAAAACATGGAGTAAAATCAGGTCATTCCACAGTCTGGAGCAGCAATTTTATTCTTCTTTCTATGGATATTTTTACGTCTTCATAATATACACAGGAGTTACATTAGCATTATCTGGGGAGTTTTGCTTTTCACATAGCATTTAAAATACTCAGGAGCTCGTATTTAGGCAGAAACAGAACTGTGACTTCTCTTAAGCAAATTGAATGCGGAATGGAACTCCCCCTCCCATTAATAGCTTCAAGAAAGCTCATTTCAAAGCCAATTAATGCTAATCTTAGTGGTAGATGAAACATCTGTGGCCTCATAGGACAAAAAAGAGTTTTAATGCTACTCTTAAGTAACATGTTATTTGGGAAGGTTAGATTTTTCCATTAGTTTGTGAACCTTAATTTTTAAATATTTGAATGTTTAAATGTTTTAGATTTAATTTGATTTCTATTCATCTCTTGGTAGGGTGAAAATTGTTCTGCCTTCTGTAAAAATGCGGTTTAAATAAGTTTTGTCATTTGCCTTCTTCCATACAGTGGTCTTGTGCCTCTTCATAATGCATGTTCATATGGACATTATGAGGTTACAGAGTTGCTGCTTAAGGTAAGCAGAAGGATGGGAAGTAATTACTGTACAAGTGTTAGGTGAGATATGAACTGTTCATGGCAGAGTTGAAAAGGAAGATTTTTAATTTTTTTCTGCAGGATGTTTCAGACATCCTGTATATCATTTCAGAAGCCTGCAATTGTAGATCTTTCTGTGGTAGATCTGTGAGGGCTTTTTTTTCCCTCCCTTATTTCTTTGGACAGGTAGTAGAGCTTCATTTATTTGAGTTTTTCTGTGGAAAATCTATTCTACTAAAAACTATCATCTCATACATAATTTTTTACTTTCCCCCCCCCCTTAGGATTCAACAGTATTTTTGTGTATACCGGTATTTTTATAATGAATTTTTGTGTACCTGTTTATATATGAAAGAACAGACCCATTTTTTATAATGAAATTTGTAAGCTCTTAATTATTGAAGATGGTTTCTTACTAATACAAGGCTTTCTTTGCTGTACTAGCATGGCGCCTGCGTGAATGCTATGGACCTCTGGCAGTTTACCCCCTTGCACGAGGCAGCTTCCAAGAACCGCGTAGAGGTTTGCTCCCTCCTGCTGAGTCATGGTGCGGATCCCACGTTAGTCAACTGCCATGGCAAGAGTGCGGTCGATATGGCTCCAACACCTGAGCTAAGGGAGAGACTGACCTGTAAGTGTTTTCAGGCAGGAAGCTATTTTCAGCGGGTGTAAGGGGGTGCTTTCCTTTCAAGCCAGCTTCCTTGTGCTTCACAAGTAGATGCAAAGCAGCAGGGTAACTGCAGCTGGGCCTCTCACTTTCACGTACGCAGATCCCTCTGATATACTGTTTGGGGTATTTCCTGGTTTTCTTAGGTTTAAAATTTTTAAGCCAGTGCTGAATCATGGTGTGTTTTTTATTCTTCAAGTCCAGTTAAGGTACAGAAGAGCCTCTGTATCCCACTTAAAGAGTAACTTCCAGAAGGTAGATAGCTTCAGTGTGCAGACTTGGAGATAAAATTCCAGCACCTTCTTTTGTAGTCTTTGTAATCCTTATGCTGTTTACCAAAGAGTGTTTCACCTCTAATTTGAGTTTGTCTGCCTTTGCCCTCTACTGGGGATTTGTGTTCTCATCATGATAAACTGTAAAAGATAATTAAATGATACAAGTATGGAAACAAAGCATTATGAAGGCACAGAAAACTCCTTGAGAAGTACATTCTGAACTCAATTATAAATAAGCTTTTGGTTTTGTCTGTCACCTTTCCAGTCCTGCAGAAGCCTCCTGACATACTAAGAATATGATCCTGCACTACTCAGAATCACAGTTGGTCAGGTTGTTGTCTGTCACTATTCTTTGCTTGTGAAGGTAGTGAGATCATGTGCAATGGAAAACTTTGCTCTAGGAGAAAAGAGGAGGGCATTAATATCTTTTAGCTACTCCTCTACTCTCTGGGCTAAATTGGGAGATGCTTCTGGCTTTGAGGCTGGTCAAATTAACATTTGGTTTAAATTAGCAAGCAAGCAACTAAAATCTATTTAAACTTTATTTTATTTCTGTATTTATAGTTCCTGGAGAGGAGTGGGGAAAGATTCGTATCCATTAATATCCGCTGAAATGCGTACACA